>NC_045769.1:34525000-35271666 GCF_008692025.1 Phocoena sinus
CCAAAAAAATAGAAGCATAATTTTATTTACAGCGATTAATGTAAGTGGAACCCATTCTCAAATACTATAAGGCACTCAGATGTATATTGATAGTTTTCCACCTTACAGAATACAATCCTCACTACCACCATGTCGAGGATTCCTGTGCCTTGCTAAGTATCACCATCTACCCAGAAAGAGTAACTCTTGCCTTGCTTGACTTTTCTATAGGCTTTCCTGCATCATTACCACCAATTTCTTCAGACTCCCTTCTTTTCTACACTCTAAGAAGAACCCTATAGCCTCAAAATGTCCAGTCTATTATATCCCCTGTTTTATTTCACATCATGATTCTTATACCAGTTGACAATAGGGCTCTTGATTATGCTTTCCTCTAAGTCTCTGGCTCTGAATGCATATAAGCTTTGCCCTAATTGGAACTGTATTCAACCTGCCTACTGTATCATTACCATGCTTAATAGACAAATGCATTCAACAAATATTTATTTGGCTTTTACTGTGTGTCAGGCCCTGTCCCCATTTTTACAGACTATATTGATTTTGTAAGTCCCTAAAGTCATAAGTTGAAAAGTTGGGTTGCTCTATCCTAATTAATGGGGTGATCAGTAAACCTCACTTGATATCAAGAAATGCCCTCTTGCATTTATAACTGTGGTGGTCATCCATTTGACTAATGTATACTAAACATCATTTGTGTGTCAGGCCCTGTATTCATTTGTAATATCTGGGCATTAAAATGGATCTTGATGCTTTCTAGGACATTGCTTTTGAGTTTAGCAAAAGTGACTGCAGAATTTTAAACTACCACTTAATTTTGTTTGTACTCAAAAGGTGTGTTTGGTATTTTAACAGAGGGATCGTGATCTGGAGCTAGCTGCTCGAATTGGACAAGCTCTCTTAAAGCGGAACCATGCCTTGTCTGAGCACAATGAAGCCCTCGAGGAGCAACTGGGACAAGCCTTTGATCAAGTAAGTCCTGGATCAAGTATTTGCAGCATGAAGCAATTAGGTCTTGGGAAATGGAGAATTTATTTTCCTGGGTGTCCCTGAAGTGATGACAATAGTATCCATTAAACTAACCAGTAGAGAAATGAAGTGTTATTGTACAGAGGAGTACTCATGTGACTCTACCTTAGTCAATATAAAAGCTTGTATTCAGTACCTACAGTACTTGTGGCATCCTGCTTAGATTCTAACACTTTATCCTTACTCCTTTCTATAGATTTTTTGTGTGATCTTATCTTAAATTTATTTTTTTTAAATGTACCCCCAAATAATAGGTACCCAAAGGAAGTATCTTTATTCAGAAACCCAAACAAAAGGAGAAAAGAAAAGGAAAAGAAATTTTTGAAACTATATTTATCCCATAGCAATAAATATTTTTAGTGAGAACTGATTTATTATTAATTTGAATGGTTACATTTTAAATCTTCCATAATTTGTTATTATCTGGTTTCATTTATATTTTATAAATCATCATGTTTAATAACATTCAAGTCTTTGTGTTAAAAGTACTTATTCCCTAGAACTAAAGTTGGGAAGTCATGTATAGTTATGCAGCTTATAAAATACAAACCTTTAGGATGAGAATTTGAAGTAAGGTTCTATTCTGATACTTTGAAGTTTCTTCCATTTTGTTTTGTTTTGAATTGTGAATGTATCATCTTATGTGAAATTTTCCTCCTATATTCCCATTATATAGAATATGGAAATTGGCTTTTCTTTTCACCTAGTATAGAGAAAGCTGTATTTGTTGAGTTAATGCTCTAAAATTATAGCTTAGGAAGTATCTGAGGTTTGTTACTCTCTTTGTAGCCCTTGTTACTTTAGTCAGTAAAACCTAACAGCTGATTTTATGACTTTGTTGTATGGTGAGAAACAATTGCTCCGTGAATTAGAAGCTATATTACTTGTAAATAATGCAAAATAAAGACCATCTTGTAAATCAAACCCTTTTGATGTACAGGTTAATCAACTGCAGCATGAGCTGTCCAAGAAAGATGAGTTACTTCGAGTTGTCTCCATTGCTTCTGAAGAGAGTGAAACTGATTCCAGCTGCTCTACACCTCTTCGCTTCAATGAGTCCTTTAGCTTATCTCAAGGTTTGCTGCAGTTGGACATGCTGCAAGAAAAGCTCAAGGAACTGGAAGAAGAGAATATGGTTCTTCGATCCAAGGTACAGTCAACTTAATTCTCACTCTCCTTTACCTTAAAGGCTATAAGGTTTAGGTCCAGGTAGTATTAAGGTGAAATATGGCATAACTAAGGACTTGCTATTGACATTGCAGTGGGGGGGGGGGGGGCGGTGACAGCCAAGGCACAGGTGCTTGCCCTCCATTGTTACTTAGATCCCACTGAAAAGTGGATAACAGCAAGCTGACAGGTGGAATAGAGAAAGGCACAGCATAGAATGTAGAGCTTGTGGAGTTTACACAAATAACTAAATAATTACAACTAAGTTAAGAACTATATTGGAAAACTACAGTGTTTCATGAGCTTATATAATGGGGGGTTGGGGAATGGATCAAAGAAGTCCTACTTAAACATGTGACATTTTAGCTGAGGCTAAGGGTTAGCCTATCAGAGATATATGTAGTAGAGGGGAGGGGTTGGGGTGGGGATGAGTAGGCATGTGCGAAGGCCCTGAGAGGAATAAGGGGGAGATATTTGTCATGTCCTTTTCCATGGTCTTTATTTTATGATAGATAAAGCTTTATGAGTTTTTGTTTTCCTTTGTAAGTGATGAACTTTTATCTTTAAATAAGTAGTAAAGATTTTTTTAGTTAATACTATAAAATCATTAGAAGATATTATCACATACTGATTTTTTTTTTTTCTTGAAGGCTTGTCACATAAAGACAGAAACGATTACCTATGAAGAGAAGGAACAACAGCTTGTCAGTGATTGTGTTAAAGAACTTCGTAAGTGTTAATGTATTCTGTTTTATAGCCTTTGGGCAGTTCTTTGGTAGGATATCACTAACTCAGAAATTAGGTCAATGGTTTCAATAGAAGCATCTCAAGAAACAATTTTAAATAATTGCTGAAAATCTTGGAATATCACATTGAGCCCACAACTCTAAATAAAGTACCATATGTACTTTTAAGAAGTATCTTTGTTTCAAATTGTCATCATCATTAAATAAAGACCTATATTTCTACCCATTATAGCGTGTTAGAATGAAAGTAACCAAAGCTCTTATTTTGTTGATGAGGAAATAGTCCTATAGAGAATATGATTTGCCAAAGTCAGAAAACTGATTAGTAGCAAATCTAGGGATTAAATGATGGTGTAAAACGTAACACTCAATGAGTATTTGTTAAATGCCAGCTCTGTGTCTATAAAGGAATATATTTTACTCTCTTGTATTGTTACCTAAAATTTTTTAAAGTAAATCAGTTGGAAAAAGATCAGCTTTACTAGAGAAAAAATTTTAATCTCTTTATAAATATTGATATATATAGCCTTTTATGTTGAAAGAGAAGGTATGATAACAACATATCAGATCATTTGAGCTGTGGGCTTCAGAATGTGGTACCTTGCACAGAATATTAGAGAACCAGAGTAATGTAAATTGAATCTTCTCCATCAACACTATCATTACTCACCTTTTACACTTTAAAAACAAAAAGCAATGACTTACCTAAGAGTTTATATTCTGGTCTCCTGTCTCCTTATTGCCATCCTTTGAATTGCTATAGACTTACATCGATTTAAAAATAGTTTTATATAACACTTAGAAATAGCTTTGCCACTTGGGTTTAGATGTCAAAATTTTTATATGAAACAAAGATTTATTTCCCCAGTGGAATTCTAAAGCATGCAAGAATGCTGCATTGTAAGAATTGCTTTAGAGGCCCTACTCAGTTTGCTGGGTATCCCAGAAAGTCTCTCCTACAGAAGCATCTCAGTAGCTTTTACAGATTGTGACTGTTCCATTCTGGAAATATTCCTTTGTTAGATTTGTTAAGTTTGATTTTCATTTCTTTTGGGATCTTATTTACATTCCTGAAGAGTTTTCAAAGACATAAATATCTTGGCCCTTGCAAAGATATATAATTCACCTCTTTTCAGCCTTCTTGTCCTTCATAAAGAAAAAGATTGAGGCAGAATCTTTAGCTTGCTTGCCTTTGCAAGTTATCTCTTTTTAGCTTCAGTGCCTCCTATTAAATTCCCAGCATTAGTCTATTTCAGAAGAATCTTTAATTTTCTCTATTGGGTTATCCAGGTTTATTATTTTAAATTTATGTTAGAGAAAAATCAATTCACGGTAGTCCAGTGCTTGTTACAAAACAGGATTTGGCCCACAGGCCATAGTTTACCAACCTCTGCCCTATATTTATATGAATTTTAAGTTTTTTATTTTGTTTTCCAGGTGAAACAAATGCTCAGATGTCCAGAATGACTGAAGAATTGTCTGGGAAGAGTGATGAACTGATTCGTTACCAAGAAGAGATTTCCTCTCTCTTGTCTCAGATTGTAGATCTTCAGCACAAACTTAAAGAAGTAGGTTCATTCATTCAACAGGTGTTTGTTAAGCACTGACCTAGTACTATGCACTCTGCTAAGTGCTAGATACATTAAGCAAAATAAACATGGTCCCCACCCTTTTACATTGCTTTAATCTGATTGCTGTTTTAGTCTTCTGTCATGAAATATCGTGAATAACTACTTTCAAATCACTATTTCTTTCCATAAAATGGATTTTCCTCAGAAGTTGTGATGTGAACTACTGATTCATGCTCATCGTCCTCTGAACACCTTGATGGATTTTGTATTCTGCCCATTTTATTGCACTTATTTGGCTTTTGAAAGGTTAGCTTTTGATAATCCTCTGGACTACATCCCTGAAATATGTTCTTAAGATGTCTTAAAAAGAGAGTAACCTGTATTTTATATGGGAAGGCTTCACATGTCTCTTTTAATATGTTGTTAGCATGTGATTGAGAAGGAAGAGCTGAGACTTCACCTCCAAGCTTCCAAAGATGCCCAAAGACAACTGACGATGGAGGTAATGAAATCTTCCTTTATCTTGTGTTATATGGGAGGGGAGGAATGAATAGTTCCTTTCTTCTTTGTGAATAAGAATGGCTAAAGGTGATAACCAGATTTAAAACAACAACAGAAGATTAAGCTGAAAATTATGAGATCTAAGAAGTAAAGCTTTTTAAAGATTCTGTCTCTAAAATAATAGTAACAAGACAACATCCTTCTTGATTAATAGGAAAACCTTGAGTTTATAAGATTCTTTAGGAATACATGACCCTTTTACAGGTCTATATTAACTAACCCAACAGTTTTTAAAATAAGATAATCTGCATTTTTTAATAAGCACCCCTAGCCCTAGTGGTGCTGATGATCTAGTCCACATAACACACTCGAAGAAATTTTTGAAGTTAAAATGTTCTCTGAAAATTATGTACTCTTTTAACATGCTTGTGTATCTAACTATAAAAAAAAATTTTGAAACAAGGGAGAAGAAACTACTTGTTTAGGATGATTGAGCACCCTGACATCTTATTAAATACTTTGTAAACTTGATCTTGTCATTTACAGACTTCAAAGTTCATTCATGTTCATTATGTTTAAAAATATACATATCTAATATTCCACTAAACTAACTTGACCATAGCTATTATACTTCCTCTATAAGTTTTTTTTTTTTAAGGATAGGAAGCATTTACTATTGAATTGACAGTTATGGTTGTCTCAGCTACATTTCACATTTTTAGGAAATCATGCATATATATAATTCTGGCCAAGACACCCCTAAATCTGGCAGCTTGAAATATATATACTTTCCTTGCTTAGTCTGTTTCAGAGTCTTTGTATTAAATTTAAATTCATAAAATTAGTCCTCTGGATAAAATTTAAACTTATCCCAATGGGATTTTTTCCCCATTGTCATTTTGAGAATATAATAAGGAACACTAATTGCCATCCTATCTTTCAGCTGCATGAGTTACAAGACAGGAATATGGAGTGTCTGGGAATGTTACATGAATCGCAAGAAGAAATAAAGGAACTTCGGAATAGATCTGGCCCTGCTGCTCATCTCTACTTCTCCCAGCCATACGGAGTTTTTTCTGGGGTAAGAAACTGAGAAAGAAACTTGAGATTAGATGGTCCTGAGAGTAATATGGTTTCTAATGGTGTAAAGCATCTTGAGAAGAGGTAACATGGTTTGTCCTTGTTGATTGAATTTAATTATTGATTTAGGCCTTCATTTGCATATCTGTATCTACCTTAATAGTCTTTATTTATTGTAGCCTTCCTTCTAACAGTTGACCTTCCAGATTTATTGTATGAGATGAACCCTAAGGAAATTAAGGTTAGGTCTGTGTCCCATAGAGTTACTTAAACTACAGTCATCCTCCTTACCCTAATCCCACCACATACCACTTATTCAAATAGTGCTCTGAACATTTAAAACCTCTTTTAACAGATCTTGAGTTTCTTGCTATATTTAACTTCAGTTAGAGTGTAAGTCCCATGAGAGCAGGAATCATATTGATTTGATTCCTCAATAAACAATCTTTTTTTTGAAATAAAGAAATTAATGAAAACTTCTGAGTTTATGCCCGAATTTGTAATGTTGGTTCAAAGAGTTATTTTAATAATCTAGTTCTTAAACACTTACATGCAATCCTGTGAAATTTTTTAAAAGACTGAAACTATAAATTATAATAGATTTTCTAGAGAATATTGGGGCAGAATATTTTTTAATTTTGAGGTAATTTTAAACTTAGGTTAACGTTCCAACAATAGTACAAAAAACTCATATATCCTTCATCTAGATTTCTCAAATTTAATATTTTACTACATTTGTCATATCGTTCTCTTACTTTGTCTGGACCATTTAACAGTAAGTTGCAGATAACCCTGTTACCCCTTAATAATTCTGTGTGTATTCATTAAACAAGGATACTCTCAAGGACATTCTCCTACATGACCACATATAACCATCAACTTCTGGATATTGACATTGATACAATACTATCTCTGTCTCATCCACAGAGCCCATTTAAATTTTGCCAACTGTCCCAACAGTGTCCTTTGAAGGATACATTGCATTTGGTTGTTTCAATCGGGGACAGTTCTTCTGTCTTTGTTTTGTCCTTCATGACCTTTGTAGAATGTCCTCAGTTTGGATTTGTCTGTTGTTTCCCCACAATTAGATTTAGGTAATGCCATGTTCTTCTCAGAACATTGTATTACAAGGCACACATTGTCTCTTTTTCCCATTGCTGATGATATTAATTGACTTTGATCGCTTGGTTAAGGTAGTATCTGCCAGTTTTTTCCATTGTAAAGTTAATCATTGTTAATAGTTAATTGAATTAATGTTACTAAATTAACTTTGCATTGATGAAAATTGTCAGATACTACCTTAACCAAGCGATCAAAGTTACTATTTTGGGGGTGATACTTTGAGACTGTTTATTCTGTTCCTCATCAAGCCTTTACCCACTAGTTTTAGCACCCATCGATGGGGATGTATCTGACTCAGTTATTACTATGATAATTGCCAATGGTGACTTTCTAATTCCATCATTTTTTCAACTTTTTTTAGTTGGCATTCTTTTATAAGTTAGAGCTTTTCTGTGTCATTTATGTATTCATTTGTTCATTTGGTTATGTCAGTCTAGACTCAGGGATTCCTATTTTAATCAGTGGATTATAATCCATTATTACTGTTTTTTATTTTGATACTTAAATTGTCCAAGATATGACCAGTGGGATCTCCTTCAAGCTTCTCTTGCCCTTTCCCTGGCCCAGTCCTGGGATCAGCCATTCTCCAAGGAGCTCTGGTTATTTTTAATGAGAAATGATATTTAGAATCCAAAATCTGGGTGCTAGGTATCCAGTGCCACTAGAGTACCATTGCTTTGAGGTCCCCTCAACAGATAGAGCTAGGAAATATGTGTAAGTTCATATACACCCACATAAACACATCTATATCTATCTTTACATTCATGCCTATGTTTATATGTATATTTAAAATCATGAGTTCACACCAGTACCTCCAATTCTAGTCATTGTTAGCACAGCCCCACTGAGCATGACACCCATGCTAGTTGAATCTTCATCCCTGACCAGGGGAAGGGGAAGCTTACTTATTTTTCTTTTAACAATTTTTTATATTATAAAAGCTTTACATATTTATTATAGAAAAGTTAGAAATTACAGAGAAGCAAAAAGAAATTGCTAAATACCATCAAATCCTGACCTCCATAGAATCACTATTAACATCTTGGTTTATAGCCTTTCAAACCTTTTATTTTTGTGTGTCTGCATATGTAATACTTTTATTTATCATAATTGGTTTTTCCCACTGCTTTCTTGTAAAAATATATCATGAAAAAGTAGTTGGTTCTTGTTTAAAAGTTACATTTCCAGAATGTCTCTTTTCTTCCCCTGCATTTTAGCCTGTGAATGTTTTCTTTTATTATAACACCGAAAGTATTGGATTCTGGAAACTCCGTTAAATAATTTAAAGATAGTTTATTTCTCCTAACAGGCTTCTTAGATAATAACTGTTTGTAACATCAAACTCTTTTTCTTAGGAATCTCTGGCGGCTGAGATTGAGGGGACCATGCGTAAGAAGCTGAGTTTGGATGAGGAATCTTCTCTCTTTAAACAAAAGTAAGTTCAGATCACATGTGTTGTTACTCAACCATTGGGATGGAAATTAAACAGAAGCCACAATCCATAGTGATTGGTATTATGGGATTCAGTAGTAAATCTGCTTACTATTCGGTTTTTTCCTCGTAGTGCTTGCATCTGTGAGAGCATTCTCTTGTTCTGAAATTTATTTTCTAATAATTTCTCCAAAACTTCAGATGCTCTTCAGGGTGGCTTTATTTTTAATTAACTACACTTACATGTCTCTTTTCTAAAGCATTCCAGTGGTAGGCAGTGGCAATAATGAACACTTCTCTTTTGACAGAGCCCAACAAAAACGGGTATTTGATACTGTCAAGGTTGCCAATGACACACGGGGCTGCTCTGTCCCATTCCCAGCTCTGCTACCCATTCCAGGCTCCAACCGTTCAAGTGTCATCATGACAGCAAAACCTTTTGAATCTGGTTTACAACAAACAGAGGACAAAACAATCCAGAAGAGTAACTTGGAGGAAGATCCAGGGTAAGAAACATAGATTCACACACTCAAATTCCAGCATTGCTCTGTGCTGTCCCAAGGAAGTTCTGGAACTGTCAGTCTTCATTCAGTAATGATTCCCTGTATCATTATTTGTTAGATCATTGGAGTGAAAAAGTTTAATTAAGTGTATTCAAAATGGAGTTTTCATTGAACTATAAAATTCTTTACTACTTTCGTCTCTGGTTTGGCAAAATTTGAGTCTAAATCTTGTGTTCAAAGTCAAATTTGTTTGAATCTGTTTGGTCATTGGCAGTTATGCATAGCATTACATGACACTTTCTCATAACCCATGGTCCTAATTTCAGTTGCTTTGGTGCCATTAGGATAAGCAATAATCTGGAATACCTATTGAGGAAAACTAGATTGCTCTTAATTTCCTATTTGTTTAAATTTAGATTTTTTTCTGCTTTTTATTAATTCAGTTCATTGAATTTTGTATAACTATAAATTAAAGAGAATGACTGGAAAGTCAGCTGAAAGTTTTTGAAAATTAGATGTTTGGCATCTGAGGGAAGTCTGTCTTAATGCAGAAACCCATTACCTTGGGTTTTCAATTGTATTGCCTGGTTTTAGGGGTAGATTCTATACACACAATAGCTTGATGTTTCAATACTACCTCATTGTACACAGTTACCTTAGGAAAAGATCTAACAAACAGATCTGTGTGAATTCACACATGGAATAACTAAAGCTTGGCTTGCTACTCTTTCTTTTGGTATCAGTTGTAAGATACCGCCAATTTTTTAAATGTTAATAAGTGAAAAACTGTGTATTGCAGAACTGTGAAAGTGCGGTATTTACAGATCTTATTGGTTTCTTTTAAATGTTTGTAATATTCATAGAGGATTCTATGGCCTAAAGTAAATTTTTTCACGTTTTAATATTTTTGAAATTGTTTATCTTTTGCAGCTAATGACATGTCATAGTTTAATGGGTAGCATTTTTTTCTTTCTTAGTACATAAAATAATGGTACCTCTTGACTTCAATGGTATTATAGATTCAGTGAAATATAATAATATTTAGTTTTTTGACTACCTAAACTGAATTTATAGATGGTCATTATCTGTAGGTTCATAAATTAAGTGAAACAGAAAAGTTAATAAATACAACATAATAAAGTATAGTTTTGCCTATCTGAAGTCACTTGAAATGACCTATAAAAACATTATATATATGGGCTTCCCTGGTGGCGTAGTGGTTAAGAAGCCGCCTGCCAATGCAGGGGACACGGGTTCAAGCCCTGATCCGGGAAGATCCCACATGCCGTGGAGCAACTAAGCCCATGCGCCACAACTACTGAGCCTGCACTCTAGAGCCCGCATGCCACAACTACTGAAGCCCGTGCACCACAACGAAGAGTAGCCCCCCGCTCGCCACAACTAGAGAAAGCCTGCATGCAGCAACGAAGACCCAGTGCAGCCAAAAATAAATAAATAAATTTATAAAAAATAAAAATATTATATATATATATTAGAGATTTGGGTTTGTTGTTACTATTTCTGTATTCCAGCTATCTAAGAAAAGATATGTGTTTTTAAGATCAATCTCTTGAACATTCACCATTGTGGAAAGGAGAGGTCTATGCTATGCTTATGCCCCTCACAGATCTAGTCGGTGAATGTGTTTTTCCCATAGGAACGTCCAGAAAGTCTGTCAACCAGGACACTCTGCAGAGAGCAATTTGGCTACAGCCCTGCATCGCCTGAGTCTGCGGCGACAGAACTACTTAAGTGAGAAGCAGTTCTTTGCTGAAGAATGGCAACGGAAGATCCAGGTTCTGGCTGGCCAGAAAGAAGGGGGAAGTGACTGTGGCATCCCCACAGAGAGCCTTGCCTCCCTCTGCACCGACCAGTCGGAGATCACAGACCTGAGCAGTGCCAGTTGCCTTCGAGGTTTTATGCCTGAAAAATTGCAAATTGTCAAGCCCCTTGAAGGTAATAAGTAAGGAAGGGCTGTTTCTAAGCCATGTTGTTTGTTGGCTTTGCCTTCCCCTGGAATTGAGATTTCTCTTGTAATTATAAGAACCCTAAATGCAGAAGACGTCTTTATTATCCCTAAATCTTTGCTGTTTGTGTGACCGTGCAGAACTTTGTGGAAAATGAATGAAGAGATTTGCATTCTCCAAGCCATCAGCTGTCAGTTCTCTTCTACTGATACTGTTTTTTTACAACTGTGAGGGAGGAGGAATAATCTTTTCTTGTCCTTTGCTAAGGAATATCCTTGGTAGCGGTTTTCATGGTAAGATAAACAGGATATGATAGATGAATAAAAATAATCTATATGTAATGCTTCATCTCTACCTTCCTTTTCAAAAAAAAGTTCTTTACCAAAAAGTGTCAGTTACTTATGGATATGTGTGTCTGTATTTTTCTTTGTTCAGTTCTGTTAATTTCAGGTCAGTTTCTATTCTCTCCTAAGAACTTGAATTCAAAACAGATCTCTTTGTTTTATGGAATATTGACACTATTCAAATGATCCTCTGCTAGTATCATGAAAGAGTCTGCATTAGACAAAATTTTGAGTCAGTAACCTATAAGGACCCCTCACACTCAAAGGTGCTATAAGTTCCTTTTATTCATTAATAGTCAGTACAGGTATTTGTCAGAGTTGCCACTTTTAGGATTATATGACTATTAGTGACAGTTAGACACTGCAGGTCCTTGGGATGATCATTCACCAGTATTCGTAGACAGAAACCATGAGGATTGATCCTCCTTTTTTTATCATCTCCTTCGCTTTCCTACTCTCCCCAAGAGCCTGGTGAAAGGAGAGTCATGAGCACATATGAGTCTTGAGAAATATACAAAAAAACCCATGGTAATTCAAGGTGCCTTCCAACCTAGGAGCCTGGCTTTTGAGTTCAAAGTTCATAGGCATAGTTCCAGGACAAAGGAGTATTAATTTTTGTCACCTGGGAAAATAGAACCCGACGTGATACGTATCTTCTTTCTCATCACTGCCTCAGCATCCTAGTTTCTATTAAGGGTGTTGTCTTGGTTTTTTTCACCCCTGCTTTAGATTTCCTTTTTAAAGTTAACTTTTGAAATGAACAGATTATTATTCATACCTTTATCATCTTGTTAATCTTCCACAGATAACTTTAATTTACAAATTTTACCAAAATATTAAGACCAAATAAGTAGTTTTATTATTATCATGACTTTTTTACACATACAGTTTTAGCTTCTTTCAAGATTTAATATTTGTGGGAAATTTAAAACATGTTCCTTTTTTGGTTTGCGTACTCAGGATCACAAACTCTGCACCAATGGCAGCAGCTTGCTCAACCAAATTTAGGAACCATTCTTGACCCACGACCAGGTGTCATCACTAAAGGCTTTACCCAGTTGCCCAAGGATGCCATCTATCACCTCTCAGATTTAGAAGAAGATGAAGAGGAAGGTATCACTTTTCAGGTTCAGCAACCTCTTCAAGTGGAACAGAAACCATCAATATCCCAGCCAGTAACAGGAATCTTCTTGCCGCCCATGACTTCAGCTGGTGGTCCAGTTACAGGTGAGAAGAGTGCTTGTTTGAGTGTAGTCCAGTAAGCAGTAGTACTTTGCTTTCTGCTTAACTGTATGGTCAGCTGACTGACTCTATATAAATCTTACTGGAGTGTACTCAGTCTTGACTATAAGACAATAGAAATCTATAGCATAAGTGCCCCTTCTAATTCTCTCCACTTCTTAGCCAACCTGCATAAATAGATAGGCAGAGAGAGAGCAGTTCAGCCAGTGGTTCACAAAACTTTTGGACTCAGGATCTCTTTACACTCTTAAAAATCGTTAAGAATTCCAGAGAGCGTCTGTGTGGGTTGTATCTACCGATATTTACCTATTAGATATCAAAACTGAGAAATTATAAAAATATTTATTGACTCATTATTTTAAAAGAGTTACATGTTAACACAAATAATATGTTTTATGAAAAATTGCTGTATTTTTTAAAGTAGTTTACAAAGTGGTTTAGTTTTACAGTTTTGCAAGTCTCTAATTTATGGCTTAACAGAAGATAGCAGGATTCTTGTGTCAGCTTCTACATTCAGTCTATTACAATATGTTGTTTTGGTTGAGGACTATGAAGAAAATACAGCCTCATCATCATCAAAAAGTCTACAAACAATTAATTCCGCAGAGGGTGTGGAGAAAAAGGAACCCTCCTACACTGTTGGTGGGAATGTAAATTGGTGCAGCCACTATTGAGAACAGTATGAAGGTTCCTTAAAAAGCTAAAAATAGGGGCTTCCCTGGTGGCACAGTGGTTGAGAGCCCGCCTGCCAATGCAGGGGACACGGGTTCGTGCCCAAGTCCGGGAAGATCCCACGTGCCGCGGAGCAGCTGGGCCCATGAGCCATGGCCGCTGAGCCTGCGCATCTGGAGCCTGTGCTCCGCAACGGGAGAGGCCACAACAGTGAGAGGCCCGCGTACCGCAAAAAAAAAAAAAAAAAAAACTAAAAATAGAACTACCATATGATTCCTGGGCATGTATTCAGAGAAAACCATAATTCAGAAAGATACATGATGCACCCCAGTGTTCATTGCAGCACTATTTACAATAGCCAAGACATGGAAGCAACCTAAATGTCCATGAACAGATGAATGGATAAAGAAGATGTGGTACATATATACAATGGAATACCACTCAGCCATAAAAAAGAATGAAATAATGCCATTTGCAGTAACATGGTTGGACCTAGAGATTATTATACTAAGTAAGCCAGACAGAGAAAGTCAAAAATCATATGTTATTGCTTTTATGTGGAATCTTAAAAAAATTGATATAAATGAATTTATATACAAAACAGAGATAGACCCACAGACATATGGTTACCAAAGGGGTGAGGAGGGTGGGGAGGGGATAAATTAGGAGTTTAATAATAAATTAATAATTTATTTAATAATAAATTAGGGATTAGCATATACACACTACTATATATAAAATAGATAAACAACAAGGACCTACTGTATAGCACAGGGAACTATGCTCAATATTTTGTAATAATACATAAGGGAAAAGAATATGAAAAAGAAAAAATATATATTTATTTATGTAACTGAATCACTTTGCTATATACCTGAAACTAACAGAACATTGTAAATCAACTATACCTCAATAGAAAAATAAAATGAAATAAGAAGAATTTAAAATTTAAAAAAAGAAAGGAAATACAGCCTCACACAGATACATGGTTGGAAAAGGAAAGAGTATTTTAATAGCCTCTTCAGGTATTTGTGGATATTCTTTGATATTACACCAAAACTTGATAAGTGGTAGTCTCTTTAAGGTTTGTAGCAATGTGAATCTAAAACCCTATCAGTGAATTTTTCATACTTTGTTACATTAAAATCTATTAGTCTGTCCTGCTCTTTGAATGCATCTTTTACCCATGCATGATTTTGTTAACATAATGCATTGGTCATTTGGAAAATATTGGTTCACTGGGTTATGCAGATCTTCCGAATGTTGACCCATTTCATTATAGAATATATTAAAATCATATATATCACCATCTGTCTCATTGGGTAAGTCTTTTTGTATTAGGAAGCTTTCAAGCTCTCAGCGATGGATACAAGTCTACCAAAACACTTATTTTCACTTGAAAGCTCAAATTTCGTCACTGGCAGCAAATCCTGTCAGCTATTTTCTTGAAGAGACAGGCTCACTACATTCTTTTTCAAGAA
Organism: Phocoena sinus; assembly: GCF_008692025.1. Lineage (NCBI taxonomy): Eukaryota > Metazoa > Chordata > Mammalia > Artiodactyla > Phocoenidae > Phocoena > Phocoena sinus. The sequence continues at coordinate 34,539,854 of NC_045769.1, forward strand.
AATGTTGCCAAATATCCAAGTCTGAATAACTGTAGTTTTTGTATTAATTGTTCTTTCAAGTAAAAATGGTGTTCTGTGAAAAAAATGCAAAAATTGCATATGTGCTTTTCCTCTAGATAACCATTGTATCTAGCAGAGTGCTTAATGCTTCCCATTTCATCACACAGAATATTAAAGTTTCAAGGGTCAAGATTTTTTTTTAATTAATTAATTTATTTATTTTTGGCTGCTCTGGGTCTTCATTGCTGCACACAGGCTTCCTCTAGTTGCAGCGAGCAGGGGCTACTCTTCATTGCGGTGTGCGGACTTCTCATTGCAGTGGCTTCTCTTATTGTGGAGCATGGCCTCTAGGCACGGGGCTTCAGTAGTTGTGGCATGTAGGCTCAGTAGTTGTGGCTCACGGGCTCTAGAGCACAGGCTCAATAGTTGCGGCACATGGGCTTAGTTGCTCCGCGGCATGTGGGACCTTCCTGGACCAGGGCTCGAACCCGTGTTCCCTGCCTTGGCAGGCAGATTCTTAACCACTGTGCCACCAGGGAAGCCCAAGGGTCAAGATTTTTTTTATATATATAAATTTATTTTATTTTTATTTATTTATTATTTTTGGCTGTGTTGGGTCTTCATTGCTGTGCACGGGCTTTCTCTAGTTGCGGCGAGCCGGGGCTACTCTTCCTTGCAGTGTGTGGGCTTCTCATTGCGGTGGCTTCTCTTGTGGCGGAGCGTGGACTCTAGAGCGCATGGGCTTCAGTAGATGAGGCGCATGAGCTCAGTAGTTGTGGCTCGTGGGCTCTAGAACACAGGCTCAATAGTTGTGGCGCACGGACTTAGTTGCTCCGTGGCTTGTGGGATCTTCCTGGATCAGGGCTTGAACCCATGTCCCCTGCATTGGCAGGCGGATTCTTAACTACTGCGCCACTAGGGAAGCCCCTGACAGGCGGGTTCTTAACCACTGCGCCACCAGGGAAGTCCCCCAAGGGTCAAGATTTAATAAATAATTTTTACTGCTTCATCAGGACATTCTGATATGAATTTGGCTTTTTTTTTCCTACTGTAATTGGACAATAGTGATGAATACTAGTACAGCTTGGTGCCATTGCCTTGATTTGTGCTACAGAGCCAGCAGCTTTACCCACTATTACTTTTGCACCAGCAGTGCAAGTGCCAACCCAGTCAAAAAGGCAGATAGCATCTTAACATTGCTATGAAAGTAGTTTTGACCTGTAGACTCACACAAGGTGCAAACAACGCTTCGAGAACCACTGGAGTAGATAGTTTGGCTAGAAAGATTGGACGACTAGTTCTTGATTTGGTATTTTTTTCTAATGTTTTTTTTCAGAATGTGTTTTTCTCTTGTTTCTAAGCTATATTAAATCCTTTTGAATTACAGTTTCAAATTATTGGAAGGATTCAGCTACATACTAACCAGTGGATACTAATACAATATGTAGGGCTTCCCTGGTGGCACAGTGGTTAAGAATCCGCCTGCCTATGCAGGGGACACAGGTTCCAGCCCTGGTCCGGGAAGATCCCACATGCTGGGGAGCAACTAAGCCCGTGCGCTACAACTACTGAGCCTGCGCTCTAGAGCCTGCGAGCCACAACTACTGAGCCTGTGTGCCACAACTACTGAAGCCCACATGCCTAGAAGCCCTTCTCCGCAATGAGAAGCCACCGCAATGAGAAGCCCGCACACCACAACGAAGAGTAGCCCCTACTCGCCACAACTAGAGAAAGCCCACACACAGCAACGAAGACCCAATGCAGCCAAAAATAAATAAATAAATAAATTCATGGGGAAAAAATGAAATATGTATATTTCATTTCTAGATTTGGGAATTTTTGTATAAAAGGCACCAGATAAATGCTGTATTATTAATAGTAATGACAAACTTTTTACATTATTAACCTAGTCTTTCAATTTTGTGTTTGATTCCCTAAAACTGTCTACTTCAGCTGCAACCTCAAACCCAGGAAAGTGTCTCTCCTGCACAAACTCAACATTCACCTTCACCACCTGTAGGATATTACATCCTTCTGATATTACTCAGGTTACCCCCAGGTAAGAGGGGCTGGGCAATATGAGGCCTTACTTCTTTCCTCAACTCTGTTTTCTTGAATTTCTTTTTTAAATTACTGTCATTTTAATTCCCAGAATTTTAATTAATGTCCTGTGATAATTTGTCTTTAGAATATTTTCACATTGTATTTTCTCATTTGATCATTATAACTCTTTGAAGTAGGCAAGCCAAGCGAGTATGTAGTGTCTAAATGAAGAAAATGAGGCGTAGAAAGTTCAAGTGACTGGTCCAAGGGCAGGCAGGTAGTAAATGACCCAGCTGAAACTATACCCAGAGTTAGCCAGACTGCAAGATTGGAGGGACTAGTCCTCTGCACAAGACTGCCCTCATTTCTGATATGACCTGCAAGTTCAGGGGCTTCCCAAAACCATGCTCTTGTTTGATAAATTTTCTAGAAGGACTCACAGAACTCACTGAAAGCTGTTATGCACGTGGTTACTGTTTATTACAGGGAAAGGTTACAGGATAAAATTAGCCAAAGGAAGAGACACATAAGTCAGAGTCTGGGAGGGTTCCACACATGAAACCTCCCTGTCCTTAGGAATCATTACTTTCCTGGTATCAGTGTTTGATAGTGCACACAGAGTATTGCCAACCAGGGAAGCTCACCCGAGCCTTAGTGTCCAGATTTTTTTTACTGAGGCTTCACTGTGTAAGGCATGATTGATTGATTACCTATATAGCTATAACTCACTATAACTATAATAACTCACCTCCAGGTCCACTGACGCAAAGCTTCCACCCTAAATCACATGGTTAGTCTTCCTGGCATGGCCAGTCCCCATCCTACAGCTATTGGGTGTGGCCAGGTCCACTCCAAGATCTAGTGTGGCCAGGCTCCATCCTGAACAAACACACTTCTAGCAGCCATGGCATAGATTACCTCCCAGAAGCTGAGGGCAAAGCCAGAACCCTCTGGGCAGTCCAAATTATTTACTACACAGATTAGAACAGTAAGCAATATTGCTGAAATTTCTGTCCTACCAATTCCAAAAAGAATCTAAGGCAATTTCCAGAGATATGTAGAACTTTGCAGGATAATGTTAACTAGAAGTAGAGAAGAAAAATGAAGCAAAAAAGAATCAAGAGTAAGGATATACAATGGATAGAGGAGTACACCTAGTGTATAAATTGTACTATAAAGTCTTATATACTTGCTAAGTAAGGTGAGCCATGTATTTGAGTCTTAGCTTTTTAGCTGCCAGTGTAGAGGGAAATAACATTATGATTCACAATGTCTATAAGATAGAAGCAAATTGACTGTTTAGGGAAGCATTTGGGTGGTATCCTATAAAGACCTCAATAAAGTCTACAGGCATACGTGCAATTTTTCTACATTGTTCTTATAGTCAACAAGATAGCAGGTTTTATAAAATTGGTTCCTGAGGAGGCTCTCGATACAGGTTGATACCATCATTTGGTATGGTAGTGACATGAACAGTTTAGGAAAAGACAGGCAATTCTACAATAAAGTAGGACCAGGGAGGTGGGATACTGGGAATACAGTAGACAGATTACATCAGAACCAAGGCGTCAAAGTTGTTTGCTTTAATACAAGTTGGTACTTTAGAAAGTTTATTTATTAATCCTAAATTTGCATCTTGTTCATAATCTTGATATCTAGATATTCTGAGTATTTTGTGTTAAAGTGAAAGTTTATGTTTTAAATGCTGGTAACATTTGCTCAAGGGGGAATAATTTGCTAAAGAAGTACCCTCTCCATTCTATCACCATTTCCTTGAGTACATGATTGTTTATTTAGTTTTTTTTCTTTTTAACAAAACATAGAATAAGAAGAAAGATTCTAATAGCTGTCAAAGCTTTTAATTATTTTTAATTTCCCAGAAATCCATGCTTTAAGTCAAGATTGAGAAAAATTCGTTCCATGGATATCCTTATAGTACTATTCTTTGGAATTAACATTCTTGGAAATTTAACAATTAGAATTTTATTCTCAGTAATATAAAATTGACAGATTAAAAAGAAATGTGTCTCCTTAGAAAACCGTCTTCGGTTTAATTATGAAAGATTGTATTTTCTAAAAGGTTGAAGAATTGTTAAATCACGGATTATTGTCTCTTGGTGTATTTCACTTTATGGAATGGATATGTTAATAAAAATCTCTAAACTTCGCTTTCTTCAATATTTAAATTCCTTTGATTTTTTAATTATAAAATTTAGTTGTATTTCCACAGATACATATTTTAGAGTTAAAATTTAAGAATAATAAAGTAATGATTTGAGAATAATAAAGTTATCTAAGTACAGTAAACTCATATTCTGTGAAAAGAAATATGTTTCAGTAAGTTAATGACTAAATTACAAATAACTAATCATTGAAGTAACACATCAAAATTTTCATTCCTCAGATACTGATGTGTTGCCTGTTCCTCTATATTTACTATGGATAACTACTGTAATTACTTTAAATGCTGACTTGGGATTACTTTTTATTCTTAAATTCTCTCTCCTGCTTTTTTTTTTTTCTTTCTGTGTAAAGCTCTGACTTCACTTCATTATCCTGTGGAAGTAGTGGTAGCAGTTCATCAAACACAGCAGTGAATTCTCCTGCTATGTCCTATAGGCTCAGCATTGGTGAATCCATCACCAACCGACGAGATTCCACCATAACCTTCAGCGGCACCATGAGCTTGGCCGAACTTCTACAAAAGCGAGGCATCTCTGCTAAAGCATACCACAGCCCAGTTTCAGAGGACCCCCTCCTCCAGCCTCTCCCTAGAGGCCTGGCTATCCCTTCCACGCCACCAAATTCACCGTCTCACTCACCTTGCCCTTCTCCTTTGCCCGTTGAGCCTCGAGTGCATCTCTCTGAAAATTTTTTGGCCTCCCGACCAGCTGAAACATTCCTCCAGGAGATGTATGGCTTGAGACCATCCCGAAACCCTCCTGATGTTGGCCAGTTGAAGATGAACTTAGTGGACAGGCTGAAAAGACTGGGGATAGCCAGAGTGATCAAGACCCCTGCAGCCCAGGAAAATGGAAGAAGCCAAGAGGCAGAAAATGGTCTTGAAAGACCAAACTCTGCTGTCTATTTAAATTCAGGTAGCAATTTATTGAGTGGACTGAGGAGGAATCAGAGTCTTCCAGTCATTATGGGTAGCTTTGGCACCCCAGTTTGCACATCATCACCGAAAATGGATATCCTGAAGGAAGACTGAGGTTCAGCAGTTGACTGACCTCTTACACAAGTTAGCACATGAAGGAAAGATTTGCACTGATACATGTAGTCTTGTCTGAGAGAAAAGGAATGTTGCAGAAGGGTTGTGAATGTGAGAAGGGGAAAGTGGAAGAACGGAAACAATTGGCATGAGGTCTGTCTGATAAATTGAAAGTATAAATGAATAGGTCATGAGTGTTTGGAAGCAGAGAAAGAAGAAATGTTTAATGTGGTCCTCCAGTTGGTATTTCTTGTCTTGAAAATAAAAAGTGACTAGAAAATAAATTCAGTAATATTGGAACATACCAGAAATACTGAACTTGCTAGCACATTTACTTCTGGTGAGCATAAGCAGGGAGGACCCAGGTTAGGAGATGGGAAAAAAGAAGGAGCAGCTTTGACCGTTACCTTTAGAAAGCTGTTCTAGAAGGTTGCTGGAGTAAACTCAGTCTGTTAGTGAGACAACAGTGAGATGGCTTATCTGCTGGCCCCTGTTAATGTCTGGTTAAATTACACCTCCATCAAAGAGTACGCTCACTGCATTATCAGCAAGGAATTTTACCTTTTGCATAAGATCAGACTAGTGGAGACTCCCTTTTTGCTTTCTGTTTTCAGGCCTTTGAGCCACTGGGATCCCAAACATAATCCTCCACATTCCTTTTGCATTTGTGATTAATAAGGGTTAATATTTTTTTTTTGCGGTACACGGGCCTCTCACTGTTGTGGCCTCTCCCATTTCAGAGCACAGGCTCCGGACGCGCAGGCTCAGCGGCCATGGCTCACGGGCCTAGCCGCTCCGCGGCATGTGGGACCTTCCCGGACCAGGACATGAACCCGTGTCCCTTGCATCAGCAGACGGACTCTCAACCACTGTGCCACCAGGGAAGCCCAAGGATTAATTTTTTTAATTTGTATTTTTATACAATAACCTGCCCCAAACAACATGAGTGGGGGGTAGGAGGGATTTACTTTAAGAAGGAAGATATGGGTACATTGGAACCAAGGAAACTTGTTTTCAGAATATTTCTTCTGAATAAGTGCATTGGCAAAGGTGTATGAACATAATTACTGTACATGTCTTTCAAATTTCCTTGGAGGCTGGATGGGTTAAACCAGAAGTGCAATCAATAGGAATTAGAGAATGTTGTGTATTTATCTTTGTAAGTATTTTTGGAAGGAAAGTTGGTTGCAACTAAACTTTTTCCAAAATGTGCTATGCATACTTTTAATGAAAGATGACATATATTTGCACAAAAATTCTCAGGCACAGCAAATTATTATAAACTGAAGTAAAACCCAGGTGCTTTCTTTGAGATTGTGTTTTTTTAATATAAAACAAAATTAAAACATCTGCCTTTTTCTTCATACCCGCGGAAGTAGAGAATGAACTTTTTTCGATGGGAAAGTCAAATGCTTTTTCTTTTTCTCTGGGATTCCTTTTTTCTCTTTTTTAATTATGTGAAATGGCAAAGTGAAACTCCGGGATTAGGTTTCAGCTTTCAGCAGTGTGACGCAAGGCTGTGAATTGGGAAGAACAGATCTGTTTTCTGAGCATTGCTGACCAAGGTCTGCTTCTCATCAGATGACATGGCTTTATCTCGGCCATGCAGTTGAGAAAGAAATGCTGTTACATGAAAGGCATTATGGAGAGAAGATGAAGGAGGGGGCTAGTTCTTTTTGAAAATGGGAGGCATGTTACTTGGTCTTTTCATTGCTTCATTAGCAAATGTTTTGCTGCTTTGTTCTGACTTACACTGAAAGGTAATTTTCTGCAGAATTCTTGATGGGCATGTTACTCCTGTGGCTCCCATCCATACACCTGTTACAGGCCAGAGGAGGCTCCTTCTCTCCTCATGAGTTGCCTCTCCTTCAGGAAGAGCTATGTGCTCAAAACACACATGCAAGAGTAAAATGTGTGAGTTTTCCATGATTTTTAGAATCTTTTAATAAAACTTTTCTAAATAAACTTCTTAAAAACAAAGAGTGACCTCTTCCCATTCTCTCCCCCTTGCTCAGTCATTCTGAAATCAGCAGACCATACACAAAGATGTTCAGAAAGGATTCCAGCTGGTCTGTAAGTGAACGCACATGTCCCTGAATGTGGACCAGAAGAATTCCTGATGTTTAAATTTCTAGAATATTCCAGTTCACATTTTAAATGATATTTGAGTTTCTACTTCATAAAGTAACGCTGGGATGCTTATTTTAGACAATTCTTTAAGCTTTTTATTTATTCTCTAAGAAAGTAATCTTCCTGTTACCAGTTTCCAAGAGACATCAGGAAGTAGGAAAATATAAGACCAGAGAGTAGTACAAAGTGTTAAATTATCAGATTTTATGTACATTATATAAACAGCTATAAAAATTAAGCTAGATGTTGGAGTGTTCTATATAGTTAGTATACTTTTAAAATAACCGAGGCTAAAATGGTCACTTTGGAGGTAGGGCAAGGGTGTATTCACAGCCAAATAAGCCTGTCTGATTAAAGAGAACCAGACTTTGGTTTTTGAAAATTAAATTGATGTTGCTGTTCCACCAGAAACACAATGATTGGAAACTGGTGCATGCTCGTTTCTAGAAATGAATCCTGTTTTGAAACTGGGTTTTGTTGTTTTTGAAATTTCCACCTAAAATCATTTTTGGTTGAGAATGAGAATCTCTATTATAATGAAATTGTGTGTAAAATATAGTAAGAACTGGAGCCTTGTAGCAAGTTCCTTCTTAATTTATCTGTTATGTTTTAGCACTGTTCACATTTTACTTTTTCTTTATCAACTGTGTATGTACTTTAATGCCAGTATAGGGAACTCTGATTCTTTTTTTTCCTTCTGAAGGGTCTCAGTGATTATACCTCAGGTATTTCTGAGTATCCTATTATCTACTAGGAGGGATACCTTCCCTGTGAACTCAGAATGAAAATTTCTTCTGAATTATGATGATCCCAAATCTTATGTACATAGCCTTAGGCATGGGTCTTGGAAAAAAGTTAATGACTATTGTTAAAGTAGTTTTTTAAAAAATTTTGTACTATATGTCCTTGATTTGACCTGAATGAACAGACTTTGGCAAAGGGAGGAAATAAGTTAAAGGCAGCTCACAACAAGAGCCTGTTCTCTATAAAAGGTGTATTTTATACAGTATTGAAAGCCTGTTATTTTTTCTGACCATTCTGGTACACAATTAGTACTTGTTGGTAATAACATTGACTTTTGACACCTGAAACTAGAACTCTTAGTGTTTAGTAGCCCACTTCTTTGATGTCGGTTGCCTGCAAGCCTGTACTCCAAGTACAACACAGCAACATCTACACTGAGTGGTTGCATAGCCAGCACAGCTACCTGGGAGTGGCATGGTGCCCTCTGGGGCTGCCAGGGAGATACTGTAGTTTGATATCTGGGGCTTGACTTTGTCAAAGAGCTCTTTGTGCACCTACCTTTGCTTTGTCAAATGTTAATCAGATAATAAACATGAGTATCTTCTTAAATTTTCATTTGTCTTTCTGTGTTTTTGTCCCAGTTCTTTTCACAGGTAATCCTGCATTAAGTCTTTCCTTTCCATTATGTTGTTTTTGGTACAGAAAACAACTCTATTTGTCAAAACAGCAGAAAAAACAAAACAACAATAGTCATGAGTAGTAAACATCTATTCTATTTTCTTAGATTTTAAAAAATAGAATAGCCATATTGTTTCCTCAGCAAAGTATCAGCAACAAAAAAATAAAATCTAAAGTCAATGCAGATCTTTAATTTGAAAAGACTCAGGAAGTATGAAGCAATTCATTACTTATAGTCCACAATTTACTATTGATACTCTTAGCTATTACGAAACTCTTTCCAAGAAATTAAATTTGAGAATTGTTGGATTCTAACAGAAAAGTTCTTTGATGTTCTCTTTTCTCTCTCACAATTTAATTGATGTATTTATTTTAAACTCATCTAATATCCATTTAGAAATATGGAGATTGGTTCCAGATAGCGGAATAGAAGGACATGCACTCGCTCTTGCAAGAGCACCGGAATTGCAACTAACTGCTGAATGATCATTGGCAGGAAGACACTGGAACTCACCAAAAAAGATACCCCACATCCAAAGACAAAGGAGAAGCTGCAATGAGACAGTAGTAAGGGCACAATCACAAATCAAATCCCATAAACGCTGGGTGGGTGACTCACAAACTGGAGAACAATTACACCACAGAAGTCCACCCACTGGCGTGACAGGACTGGGGGAAACAGAGACTCCACTCTTGGAGGGCACACACAAAGTAGTGTGTGCATGAGGACCCAGGGAGAAGGAGCAGTGACCCCATAGGAGACTGAACCAGACCTACCTGCTAGTGTTGGAAGGTCTCCTACAGAGGTGGGGGGTGGCTGTGACACCATGGGGTCAAGGACACTGGCAGCAGAAGTTCTGGGAAGTACTCCTTGGCATGAGCCCTCCCGGAGTCCACCATTAGCACCCCCAAAGAGCCTGTAGCCTCCAGTGCTGGGTTGCCTCAGGCCAAACAACCAACAGGCAGAGAACTTGGCCCCACCCATCAGCAGACAAATGGATTAAAGTTTTGCTGAGCTCTGCCCACCAGAGCAACACCCACCACCAGTCCCTCTCATCAGGAAACTTGCACAAGCCTCTTAGATAGCCTCATCCACCAGAGGGCAGACAGCAGAAGCAAGAACTACAATCCTGCAGCCTGTGAAACAAAAACCACATTCACAGAAAGATAGACAAAATGAAAAGGCAGAGGGCTATGTACCAGATGAAGGAACAAGATAAAACCCCAGAAAAACAATTAAATGAAGTGGAGATAGGCAAGCTTCCAGAAAAAGAATTCAGAATATTGATAGTGAAGATGATCCAGGACCTCAGAAAAAGAATGGAGGCAAAGATCAAGAAGATGCAAGAAACGTTTAGCAAAGACCTAGAAGAATTAAAGAACAAGCAAACAGAGATGAACAATACAATAACTGAAGTGAAAAATACACTAGAAGGAATCAATAGCAGAATAACTGAGGCAGAAGAACGGATAAGTGACCTGGAAGACAGAATGGTGGAATTCACTGCCACTGAAGAGAATAAAAAAAAAAGAATGAAAAGAAATGAAGACAGCCTAAGAGACCTCTGGGACAATATTAAACACACCAACATTTGCAATTAAACAAAATTGATAAACCTTTAGCCAGACTCATCATGAAAAAGAGGGAGAGGACTCAAATCAATAAAATTAGAAATGAAAAAGGAGACAATACAATGGACACCACAGAAATACAAAGAGACTACTACAAGCAACTCTATGCCAATAAAATGGACAACATGAAAGAAATGGACAAATTCTTAGAAAGGTATAACCTTCCAAGACTGAACCAGGAAGAAATAGAAAATATGAACAGAACAATCACAAATAATAAAATTGAAACTGTGATTAAAAATCTTCCAACAAACAAAAGTCCAGGACCAGATGGCTTCACAGGTGAATTCTATCAAACATTTAGAGAAGAGCTAACACCCATCCTTCTCAAACTCTTCCAAAAAATTGCAGAGGAAGGAACACTCCCAAACTCATTCCATGAGGCCGCCATCATCCTAATACCAAAACCAGACATAGCTATCACAAAAAAAGAAAATTACAGTCCAATATCACTGATGAATGTAGTTGCAAAAATCCTCAACAAAATACTAGCAAACAGAATCCAACAACACATTAAAAGGATCATACACCATGATCAAATGGGATTTATCCCAGGGATGCAAAGATTCTTCAATATATGCAAATCAATCAGTGATACACCATATTAACAAATTGAAGAATAAAATCATATGATCATCGCAATAGATGCAGAAAAAGCTTTTGACAAAATTCAACACCCATTTATGATAAAAACTCTCCAGAAGGTGGGCATAGAGGGAACCTACCTCAACATAATAAAGGTCATATATGACAAACCAACAGGAAACATCATTATCAATGGTGGAAAACTGAAAGCATTTCCTCTAAGATCAGGAACAAGACAAGGATGTCCACTCTCACCACTATTATTCAACATAGTTTTGGGAGTCCTAGCCGTGGCAATCAGAGAAGAAAAAGAAATGAAAGGAATACAAATTGGAAAAAGAAGAAGTAAAGCTGTCACTGTTTGCAGGTGACATGATACCATACATAGAGAATCCTAAAGATGCCACCAGAAAACTAGTAGAGCTAATGAATGAATCTGGTAAAGTTGCAGGATACAAAATTAATGCACAGAAATCACTTGCATTCCTATACACTAACAACAAAAGATCAGAAAGAGAAAATAAGGAAACAATCCCATTCACCCTTGCAACAAAAAGAATAAAATACCTAGGAATAAACCTACCTAAGGAGGTAAAAGACCTGTACTCAGAAAACTATAAGACACTGATGAAAGAAATCAAAGATGACACAAACAGATGGAGAGATATACCATGTTCTTGGATTGGAAGAATCAATATTGTGAAAATGACTTTACTACCCAAAGCAATCTACAGATTCAATGCAATCCCTGTCAAATTGCCAATGACATTTTTTACAGAACTAGAACAAAAAATCTTAAAATTTGTATGGAGACACAAAAGATCCTGAATAGCCAAAGCAATCTTGAGGGGAAAAAAATGAAGCTGGAGGAATCAGATTCCCTGACTTCAGACTATACTACAAAGCTACAGTAATCAAGACAATATGGTACTGGCACAAAAACAGAAATATAGATCAATGGAGCAAGATAGAAAGCCCAGAGATAAACCCATGCACCTATGGTCAACGAATCTATAACAAAGGAGGCAAGGATATACAATGGAGAAAAGACAGCCTCTTCAATAAGTGGTGCTGGGAAAACTGGACAGCTACATGTAAAAGAATGAAATTAGAACACTCCCTCTCACCATACACAAAAATAAACTCAAAGTGGATTAAAGACCTAAATGTAAGACCGACACTATAAAACTCTTAGAGGAAAACATAGGAAGAACACTCTTTGACATAAATCACAGCAAGATCTTTTTTGATCCACCTCCTAGAGTAATGGAAATAAAACCAAAAATAAACAAATGGGACCTAATGAAACTTAAAAGCTTTTGCACAGCAAAGGAAACTATAAACAAGATGAAAAGACAACCCTCAGAATGGGATAAATTCTGCAAATTCTGCAATTTGTATTCCTTTCATTTCTTTTTCTTCTCTGTTGCAAATGAATCAACAGACAAAGGATTAATCTCCAAAATATATAAACAGCTCAAGCAGCTCAATATTAGAAAAACAACCCAATCAAAAAATGGGCAGAAGACCTAAATAGACATTTCTCCAAAGAAGACATGCAGATGGTCAACAGGCATATGAAAAGCTGCTCAACATCACTAATTATTAGAGAAATGCAAATCAAAACTGCAGTGAGGTATCACCTCACACCAGTTAGAATGGACATCATCAGAAAATCTACAAGCAACAAATGCTGGAGGGGGTATGGAGAAAAGGGAACCCTCTTGCACTGTTGGTGGGAATGTAAATTGATACAGCCACTATGGAGAACAGTATGGAGGTTCCTTAAAAAACTAAAAATAGAATTACCATATGACCCAGCAATCCCACTACTGGGCATATACCCAGAGAAAACCATAATTCAAAAAGACACATGCACCCCAATGTTCATTGCAGCTCTATTTACAATAGCCAGGTCATGGAAGCAACCTAAATGCCCATCAACAGTTGAATGGATAAAGAAGATGTGGTACATATATGCAATGGAATATTGCTCAGCCATAAAAAGGAATGAAATTGGGTCATTTTAGAGACATGGATGGACTTAGAGACTGTCATACAGAGTGAAGTAAGTCAGAAAGAGAAAAATATCATATATTAACACATATATGTGGAATCTAGAAAAATGGTACAGATGGACCAGTTTGCAAGGCATAAATAGAGACACAAATGTAGAGAACAAACGTATGAACACCAAGGGGGGATGTGGGGGGGGGCAGGAGGGATGAACTGGAAGAGTGGGATTGACATGTATACACTAATATGTATAAAATAGATAACTAATAAGAACCTGCTGTATAAAAATTAAAGTTAAAAAAAAGAAATATGAACATTTTGTGAGAAATGAGTAAAGTATGAGTCTCTACTTCTTTGATAATTTAGTGATATTCCCAGCATCTTTGTGTTTTCTTTCACAAATGATTATCAATGGATGTGTTTTAAGTTCAAATACCTGATGAGGCTGAAGATTTGAGGCTTTCAGCATCCTGTTGACTTTCATCTCTGTTTTTATTATATGTTTGAGTTATGCTACTATTGGTTTTTCATTAGTTTTTATGAAATAGGGCCAAAATGCCATAAAATTTTCAAGTGAACAATTGTCGTGCAGGTATGGCGAAGATGCCAAAACACAACTGTTGGCTGACAGGCAGGAAGTGCTTTATTCTTTAACATAAGAAAGTATGAGTGAAGCACACCAAAGGTGAGGTGAGATGTTAGAAGAAATATATATAAATGTCAAATAAGTAAAAAAATTTTATTCCATTAAATTTATTTGTCTTACCTTCTCAGCAAAATCACTAAGTTGTTTAAAACAACTTCACATCACATTCAGACATTACAACAAAAGGGCCAGAAAATTTTACAAAGTATTTTAATTTCATTTAATTCACTACCACTTATAAAGCTATTTTACCATCTCTGAAAGCAATCGCTAGATCTATACAATAATGTGAAGAATTGGCGCCATGATTCATTTGCATCCCATCTAGACCTCTCTATATATATCAATTTAAAGGTAATCAGAACCCATATTACAAAATGCTCTTCGGCTATAATATATAGTACTCCAATATATGAGTACCTGTGGATTTACAAATGAAAACATGAGAAGCAAAAAATGTATGCTCAGCACCACTGGGAAACCGTTATCTCATTATGCATAAATCTGTGCATTCATGCTGAGTGTTTTTGACAAGTTCCCTTTCCTCCCACCTCACTGCTCCTGCCCCAGTTCTACCTGAATTCCAAAGCAGGGCCTCTGACCTTAGCAGCAGGACAACCCAGAAGCTTTCATAGCATGTGGACACAGTCATCTTTTGTTCTAAAGATAAAGGGCAAGAGATGGGAAGAAGCATTCTCCTGGGGCCTGATGATGTTAATGATGAGGAAGCATGTTTAGGGTTACAGGTCCTGCTATTCCAGAACTGAGCTCAAAATCAAGTGCCCATGTGTTCTTTAATAAAGTTAGGGTTTTGTGTAGACCTGTGATGTGCAGAGCCCTCTAAAGCCCAGGGCTCAGGGCAACGGCCTCTCTTTCTAGGTGTGAGGGTGGCACTGCAGGCTGCTGCATGATTCCTGTGGCTCCCTGGCTAGGGGCCATTTGGAAACTGCTCAATGAGTCTGTGGGATTTAGCATAGCACCCTTAACTCAGATCTTAAAAGACAAGAAATGATCAAAGAGAACTGAAAATAATGACAAGCTCCTTAAGAGAACACTGTCTTTTCCACACTGGGAATATTCTCATAGAGCCACACGAACGGGAAGCTTCTAAATGCTCACCAGCTGATCACATTTGCCATTTCATGAGGGCTGCAGCGTCACACAAGATGGTGCCCATTTCCCCAGCCAATGTGCAGACTAATTTTGATGACATATGTGAATTGTTAGGTCACAGTTTCTCTCATTCATTTATTCAGCTTATACTTGGTTATACGGTTGGTATTCTGGCCTCCTCCACCTCCATTCCAAATACTAAGGCACATTGCTTTGGGGAAAGTTACTGAGAATGTTAGTAGCATCAGTCCCCTTACGGGGTCTTTGGAAAGAGCCCTTTATGCAATGCCAAAGTTTCCCTAAGTTCAACCAAAGAAAGAGCAATGAACATTTAGCTCTGAAAAACTTTCATTTCCTTCCCTTCTGCTGTTTTAGAGATAACAAAGTTGTCCTAATGACTAAAAAGAGGAAAGGAGGGGGAAAAATCCCAATGTTATTAGTGCTAAGCCTTGGCCAAGTCAAGTGGCTGGGGTTTTCCTTCAGCACCCACTTCCTTTGTATCTTTCTCTTCAGCCACTCTCCACACAAGACCCAAATCCTACCTATTTTTTAATCGTAAGACAGCAGGTAAATATAAATTTTCATGCAATAAACAGACTCAAGATAATTATCCAATTCCTAAATCCAATCCCCTTGTTCTCTTGGTAACTTCTCTCCCTCCCTTTTAGTTTTTTTTTTTTTTTTTTCTGACGTGGACCATTTTTAAAGTCTTCGATGAATTTTTTACAATATTGCTTCTGTTTTATGTTTTGGTTTTTTGGCCGTGAGGCATGTGTGATCTTAGCTCCCCGCACAGGGATCAAACCTATACCCCCTGCATTGGAAGGCGAAGTCTTAACCATTGGACCACCAGGGAAGTCATCCTTTTAGCTTTTGAAGTCATCTCTGCCTAGTCTGCTCATCGTGCTTGGAGTCGTGGCAGCCACAGTGCAATCACGAGGCTCCCCTCCAGCAACACACTAAGGCTGACATGACAGAAAGATGGAGAGAACCCAGTTCTTTTTTTGTATATAGTTTGTATGATCTTTATACATACTTTGATGCTTCAGCTTTACTTTGGTAACTATTGCAAAGTATCAACAGAGATTTTCAAATGAAGGGTAATTTTCTCCAACTGTTCCTTATGAACCACATAAAATACATTTTTCCTCCATAGCAGGTATCGTATGGTAATAAGATGATAATGCAAATCGTAAAATACACAATAATCCAACTAAGTGCAAATAATTAGAGTCAGTCCTAGCATTTGAAAAATGGTCCATTTGGTTTCAGTGAATATGTTATGTTTCTCCACACTTAAATTCAAATCTTCTTTACTTAGAGACTAATTTGTTAATTAGTCAAGTCACCAAGGCTAGAGAACGTATCTGTGAGAGTAAAGATTTATCTTAAATGTAGACATATTTATTTTCTCTGCTGACTAATTAAATATTCATTATGTGTATAAAGGAAGATTTATTGAAAATAAATATTCTGGAATATAATGACAGTGATAAGGAAGAGAAGGAGAAGAGCTAACTAACAGATTAAATGGAAAGAACCGAGTTCTACAATGACATTTCTGAGTCTACATCAACTCTGGTAGCCTGACCTCAGACTTTGTATTTCATGAAATTAATGAACCTCTCTGTTTTAAGCCACTTTCATTCATGTAGTAGTTTTACATATTTTAACTAACACATGGTTCATACTTTGAGAAATACTGTCATAAACATTGGTGATCCTCAGGGCTCTGTTCTAGACCCTCTTCTCTTCTTTTTTTTTTTTTCCACACACACACATACTGTATTTTATTTTTACAAGAGATAAATAAACGGACACCAAGCATTGTAAATGGATGACCACAACAAAAGCAACGATTGCAATTACCAAACACAAAACACACTCACACTATGTCATAATATTGACATTCAGTCCAGTAATCCTCCACTGTAACAGCTCCTTTACTTTGTAGTGAAAATTGATCTGTATATTTTTTGCCCCTGAGTCCTTGTGGGATTTTTTTTTTTCAACCTCTTCTCTTCTTACACACACCCTTTCCCTGTGTGATCTCATCCACTGCCTTGGCTTAAAATAGGATCTACTCTGAAGACTCCTAAAGTGTTTATAGCCCAGACTCTTCTTTTGAACTCCCAAAACATGTTAACAAGCTCTGTAACTGACCTCACCACTTGGATGTCTCCCTGGCATCTCAGACTCAGCAAGTCCAAGAAATCATGACCAGCTCCCCTGAGCCTGTCTGTCCCCCAGACTTTCCCATCTCAATAAATGGCCCCTCCATCTATTCAATTGTTTGAGCTAGAAACCCAGGAATCATCATAGCCTCCTCCTTTTCCCTCAATCACCAAGACCTCTTGTGTCCTCTTTCTCTCCATCTCCACTGCTACTCCCTCATTTGGCCACTGCCACAGACTCCTAACTGATTTTCCTCCCTCATACGTATCTTGGCCCCTCCAATTGTTTTTTTCTACACTGCAGTCAAAATTATCTTTCTAATATGCAAAGCTAGTTAGATTCTTTCTCTAATTAAAACTATTTGACTCATTAAACTAGAGAGAAATCCCAGCTATCCACTCCCACTGCATGTGGTGAAGCCCTCAATATAAGCTTCATTGTGCTTTTCTTGAATTTATTAACTGTCCATTTCCCCACTAGTCTCTAAGCTCTTTGGATCCCAGAAACTGAGGTATCCACCCAACCTCACAACAGTGTCTGGTACACAGTAGATAGTAAGTGTGGAGTAGAATGAATGGATGAACTTATAACAAAGTTTTAAAAGCTTTGGGGTGTGACTCATCAGTGAATCATGAAATCAATCTGGTGGATTTATAATCAGCTTTCATTTTAAATAGAAGAAAAAGGGATAGATTGGGAGTTCGGGATTGAAATGTACACACTACTATATTTAAAGTAGATAACCAATAAGGACCAACTGTATAGCACAGGGAACTCTGCTCAAAATTCTGTAATAGGACTTACCTGGTGGCGCAGTGGTTGAGAGTCCGCCTGTCGATGCAGGGGACACGGGTTCGTGCCCCGGTCCAGGAAGATCCCCATGCTGCGGAGCAGCTGGGCCCGTGAGCCATGGCTGCTGAGCCTGTGCATCCGGAGCCTGTGCTCCGCAACAGGAGAGGCCACAACAAGTGAGAGGCCCACGTACCAAAAAAAAAAAAAAAAAAAAAACAAATTCTGTAATAACCTAAATGGGAAAAGAATTTGAAAAAGAATAGATACATGTACATGTATAACTGCATCACTTTGCTGTACACCTGAAACTAATATAACATTGTTAATCAACTATGCTGCCATATAAAATAAAAATTGAAATAAATGAATAAAATTTATTTTAAAAAATTTTAAACTTAAAAAAAATTTTTTTAATAAATGAGAATAGTATGTAACAAGGTATTATTTAAAGCAATTTTTTATTATAAAATGTGTAAAATATAGTGAGATAGTGAGATGTAGCAGAATACAAATAAAAGCCACTGGTCTTTTTTTAAGCAAGCATTTTTTTTCTGTTGGGTTGGCCAAAAAGTCCATTCAGGGTTTTTGGTAACATCTTAACAAAAAACCCAAACGAACTTTTTGGCCAATCCAATATGAGGAAAAGAAGCTTTCTTTAGGGAAAAAAAGAAATCTGAGTTTCCTGGTACTGAAAAAGACTCCTCCCCTGGGGGATTTGTACTTTTATAGATTTCAAATCCTGAAATTCAAGGAAGAAAGTGCTTACTTTAGAGTTTTAGGTTTCTGTGAGCAAATGACAGAGGAACTTAAAACCCATCACAGATCCTGTCTGGAAACTACTGCCACAGCCAACTAAGCCTAGGAGTGCTGTTTAATTTTATTTCCTCTGAAAGTGTATCTTAAGCATATCTTGTCTCACATCTTGGAGAATTTCTTAATGGCTGCTTCTCCAGCCTTCTCTCTTAAAGAGCAGAGTGCCTGAGCCAATGAGGTGCTGCCGTTCTGTTTCCATAGCAATAAAAGAAACAAATCTTCCCTTCCATCTCCCAAGGACAAACCTCACAACGCAAAGTCCACATCAAGAGTCTGAATGAAGGGGTGACTTTCTGCTCTAGTTTGACTTTCATTGCAATACTGGAAAACTCAAATTGGATTGTCTTTAGAAGGGAAATTCATGCTCATACCAGGTCAGCCTTTGTAAAAGACTTTGACTGGATTCGCTGGAAGCCTGTCTCTCTGCAGCACACATACTGTGGATTTTCTGCTCTGGCATTTCAATCACTTGGAATGACCACTGAAGTCTCGAGTTCCGGAACCCTCTGGATTTGACCTAGAATGAATTCTGATTTTGTGTTGGTGCGAAACAGTTTCTCTATAACCTTGTGGTGTCTTTAAGACTCTTGGCTTGGAGAGGAACCACATGGGAAAAACAAATCTTTGGGCAGTCCAAGGTAAGCCCTTTGGAAAGATGTTTCATATAATTTTTTTCTGGAGGCTCAGCTGGCTCACTGGTGACTACAGAGTCACCAGTTGGCACATTCGGTCCACTGATCCTCAGGTAAAATCATCAGGGAGAGATATAGGAAAGGAAAATAATGAGGAGAAAGAATCCTAACCCCATCACCACCACACACACCCCTGTGTTTAGAGCCATAGGGTGGCCATCAAGCCACTCTGTATGCAGCAGATCTATCTATGCTGATATGGAAATATCTATTAGATAGCCTGCTATATATTAAAAATTTTTTTAAAGCAGAAACGGTGTAGTGTGTAAAGTATGTTCTCACTTGTGTACAAAATTTTAAAGATTACAGAACATTTCTGGAAGGGTAACCAAAAAGCTGTTAACAGTGATTCCCCCTTGGGAGGGTACAGAGGTAGAGGGCTGACGTTTAGCTCGTATGCAGTTATTGATATACTGAAATACTACCATACTGGTTGTGCATATACATTGTTCAAGCCCCTCGAATGCCCTGACTGCCACCTTGGTTACCCCAACACCTCCCCTGGCACCCGCATACCTCCTCAGGATTCAGCAGGTAAGGGTTTAATACCTGGCATGGGGATGGGAGAGGGTCCTCCACCCTGTTCCATCCCTATAACCCTTGACTATACTGATTGTTCCATAGTCTTGTCTTACCGGTTGTTAACTATTTTGAGTGTCACCCCCACGAGTATTTGGAGGGAGAGGACTTTACTTTTTAAGAGCAAAAGAATATGCACTAAGCATTGGTGAAAAAAGGAAACAACCAAATGTTCATCAATATAAAACTGGCTAAAAATATAAACAGGTACATTCATAGAAGGGAAATTTACAAAGTCATGATGATATAGAATCAAATCTCAGGCTTGTTTTAAAGATTTGTCTTAGGTATAATTAAAATTATAGATTTGCTTTTAAAATAATCTAGTGTTAGAAAAGTGAGACTAGCCACAAATTGTTGAAGCTAGGTGATGTGTGAGTTCACTGTACTCTCTTCTCTACTTCTGTACATTTAAAAAATCTCTCCATAAAAAAAAAAAATCTCTACATAGTAAACTTAAGTTTAAAAAGGATTATGTGGGGGCTTCCCTGGTGACGCAGTGGTTGAGAGTCTGCCTGCCGTTGCAGGGGACACAGGTTCGTGCCCCGGTCCGGGAGGATCCCACATGCCGTGGAGCGTCTGGGCCCGTGAGCCATGGCCGGTGGGTCTGCACGTCCAGAGCCTGTGCTCCGCAACAGGAGAGGCCACAACAGTGAGAAGCCCGTGTACCGCAAAAAAAAAAAAAGATTATATGATTATACTATATATAATATATATACTATGTACATATTATACTATATATATACTATATATATATTATATATAGTTACTGACATTAAAGAAGCTCATGACATTGTTTTAAAAAGGCACATCTAGGGGCTTCCCTGGTGGCGCAGTGGTTGAGAGTCCGCCTGCCGATGCAGGGGACACGGGTTCGTGCCCCGGTCCGGGAAGATCCCACGTGCCGCGGAGCGGCTGGGCCCGTGAGCCATGGCCGCTGAGCCTGCGCGTCCGGAGCCTGTGCTCCGCGACGGGAGAGGCCACGACAGTGAGAGGCCCGCGTACCGCAAAAAAAAAAAAAAAAAAAAAAAAAAAAAAAAAAAAAAAAAAAAGGCACATCTAGAATGTAAGTAGAGTTTGTTCTCATTTATGGAAAATTATATAAACCTGTTTCTTTAGAGAGAATTCTAGAAGATATTAATCAAAATATTTTCAGTGGTCATCTCTAGATGTTAGTATTTTGGAGAATTTTTACTTCCTTTGACTCTTCTGTGTTATGATTTTCTTTACAATAAGCATATTTCAATTTAACAGAAACACAAAAATAAACCTATTCTCCCACAAATTTAGAAATAAAAGTTTCTGTAAACAAAATGCCACTGGGGTTCATAATATTCCTAAACTCAGTTACCAGTTTTTGAGAATGTAATGTATGCAAGGCAGTGTGCCAAGAGCTTTCCTGACATGGTCTCGTTTCATGTGCACAACAGCACAATGGGAAGGCATGAATTTTTGTCCCCATTTTGCAGATGAGGAAACTGAGACTCAGAAATGTGAAAGTACATTTTTTGAGGTCCCACAGGTGATAAGTGGAGAAGCTTCCATGCAAATCAGACCCATCTGATTCCAAAACCCAAAGAAAATTTTAGTAAAGAATGTTGTGGAGGGGGGAAGAAAAATTATAATTCTGACATTCTGGCCCAATTTTCATTTTTAAATATATTCTCTTCTAACCCTTGTCCATATTGGTACAAACTTTTATATAACTGTATTCATTGCATACACACTATTTTATATCTTGGTTTATACTCATTTCTTCATGTTTCCACAGGCTTTAAAGTGGTCAGTTAAAATCTATATAGGGCTTCCCTAGCAGTCCAATGCTAAGTCTCTCTGCTTCCACTGGAGAGGGCATGGGTTCAATCCCTGATCTGAGAACTAACATCCAGTACGCCATGTGGTGCAGCAAAAAAAAAAAAAAAATCTATATAAACTCCACTGAGTGGTTGTACCATAATTTACTTCTGTACATTTTTACAGTTTCACTTGTGGAGCTCCTTTCTCCTTGTTGACTACTCCCTGTGATTAGAGCCACCCAGTTTATTAGTCAGGTAACAAATATTTATCAAATACCTGTCGTGGACAAGTTGCTTTGCCAGGCTCCCTGGGGGCACAGAGAATGACATGGTGGATCCAGGCCTTTAAGAACTGCTCAGTCCAGATGGGCCAACAAGAAATGGAATAGGGAAGGCACTTGCTGGGAGTTGGCCTGCCCCAGCCTCTCACTTCTTGCCCCAGGGACTCCTCTAAACCCCCAAGTTCAGGATCGGCTCTATTCTCACAGGAAGCAGATACAAGGTCCTAAACAGAAGCAGAGCTTCTGTCTTACTACTGCTGCAGGCTCCTCTCAGATTCTTACCTGAATTCTAGCCCCCTGTGACACCATCTTCTCACCTGGTGTGCTCCACCCACCTCCTTCCCTTGTCTCCCTGAGACCTCCTGACCAGGCCCCCAGCAAAGGGGAACACGGACAGCTAGATACAGTGGCCCTGTCACCTGGTCGTTGGGCCAACATTCTCCATCCCACACCCACTCCCAATCTTCCAGTGCAGTCACAAATCACTTTTTGGTTAAATCAATATTAAGCGTTTACATTAATATATATGAGAGTGTTCCTTACTATGATTTTATTTACTTTCTTATGCAATATTTGTTAGCCTGCAGTAATTATGCAATTTTAATTTTCTTAGGTGTCTATGTTTCTATTTTTAACTTTTCCCCAAATTTTCTGTTTCCTATTACAAGTGCTCTGTAACAAATCACCACAAATTTAGTGGCTTAAAACACCAGTTTATCTTTTAGTTCTGAGGTCAGAAATCTGAAATGGGTCTCACAGAGCTAAAATCAAGATGTCGGCAAGACTTCGTTCCTTCTGTAGGTTCAGGGGAGAATCATTCCCTTGCCTTTTCCAACTCCTAGAGGCTGCCCACATTCCTTGGCTCGTGGCCCCTACCTCAATCACTCCTACTTGGCCATTTTCTTCTCTGACTCTGACCCTCCCACCTTCCTGTTAAAAGAACACTAATGATTACCTTGGGCCCACATGGATAATCCAGATAATCTCCCCATCTCAAGATCCTTAACTTCAGTATCTTGGCTATTATGAATAATGCTGCAATGAACATAGGGGGGTGCATATATCTTTTCAAATTAGTGTTTTTGTTTTCTCCATATAAATACCCAGAAGTGGAATTGCTAGATTGTATGGTAGTTCTATTTTTAACTTTTTGAGGACCCTCCATACTGTTTTCCATAGGGGCTGCACCAGTTTACATTCCCATCAACAGTGCACAAGGATTCCCTTTTCTCCACATCCTCGTGAACACTTGCTACTTGTTGTCTTTTTGATGATGGCCATTCTGACAGTTGTGAGGCTATATCTCATTGTGGTTTTGATTAGCATTTCCCTGATGATTAGTGATATTAAGCATTTTTTCATGTGTCTGTTGGCCACCTGTATATCTTCCTTGGAAAATTGTCTATTCAGGTCCTTTACCCATTTTTTAATCGAATTGTTTGGGTTTTTTGCTACTGAGTTGTATGTGTTCTTTTATACTTTGGATATTAACTCCTTATCAGATATATCATTTGCAAATATCTTCTCCCATTCAGTAGGTCGGCTTGTCGTCTTGTTGGTTTCCTTTGCTGTGCAACCTAAGTACCCATCAACAGATGAATGAATGTAGATGTGCCATATATATACAATGGAATATTATTCAGTCATAAAAAAGAATGAAATCTTGTCATTTGCAACAACGTGAATGGACCTAGAGGCTATTATGCCAAGTGAAATAAGTCCGAGAAAGACAAACACTGAATGATTTCACTTCCACGTGGAATCTAAAAAAAAAAAACACCCTTTTTCACTTTTGCAAAAATTCTAGTATATTCTAGTATATTTTTAGTATAACATTTCTAATTCTAATATAACATTTTAAAATATTTTAGTTATCTACATTGTTTTTAAACTCAGTTTCCTGCCAGTCTTTCCATGTGACTCCTTAACCAATAACACACTATATTGGCCTTACCTGTATGAGCGAGAATTATTTTCAATAAAAACTTTAATAATGACTTTAAAACATAAAAAATAAACAACAAAACAAACGAACAAACAAAACAAAACAGAAACAGACTCATAGATACAGAGAACAAACTGGTTGCCAGAGGGGAGAGGGGTAAAGAGTTGAGCAAAATAGGGCCTCCCTGGCGGCGCAGTGGTTGAGAGTCCGCCTGCCGATGCAGGAGACACGGGTTCATGTCCCGGTTCGGGAGATCCCACGTGCCGCGGAGCGGCTGGGCCCGTGAGCCATTGCCGTTGAGCCTGCGCGTCCGGAGCCTGTGCTCCGCAACGGGAGAGGCCACAACGGTGAGAGGCCCGTGTACCGCAAAAAAAAAAAAAAAAAAAAGAGTTGAGCAAAATAGATGAAGAGGATCATGAGGTACAAACTAAACTTCCAGTTATAAAATAAATGTCATAGGGAGGTAATGTACAGCCTATGGAATACAGTCAATAATCCTGTAATAACTTTATAAGGTGACATGGTTACTAGACTTATCATGATCAGTTTGTAATGTATATAAATGTCAAATCACTATATTGTATCCTGGAAACTAATATAATATTATATGCCAACTATACTTCAATAAAAAATAAACTAGAGGGGAAAAAAAGCATGGTTGAGGGGGAAATCCTTAATCACAGCAGCAAAGCCCCTTTTGGCACGTAAGGTAACATATTTACAGGTTCCAGGGATTAGAACATAGACTTTTTTGCTGGGGGGACATTATTTGACCTACCATGTGCTCCAACAGATCTGTCAAATACCCATCAGAATCATCAGATAATCTACCAGTTCCAATCCTGAGTCTTAGGGAGCTTTCACCTGGAAATTGGTTCCTGCTGGTTTGTACACCCTTTGCAGGCACATAGGCTGCAGGGTCCTATGGAAGCTAAGTGAGGGAGTTATGGTACCAAGCATGTACTGACATCGCCTGTGCAATATTGTCTCCTCTCTCATTCTCTTTGTTTTTGTGGAATTAAATCTCTTTTAATCTTTACTCTCATTTTCGTGGGGTTCTGGAAAAGAAAGAAGATAAACAAGTGTGATCAAGGCTCCATGTTTATCTGACAGTTTTCTTTCATGCAAACCTTCGTAACAGGGGTTTTTGTTATTGGTTTTGTTTTTAATGGAGTCAAGAAAGAAGAGTTTTGATTGTGTAATTCAGGCAGGTGACCAGGAAAGAGAGACTGAAAGATCTGCTTGCACTATAATTTGACTAACAGACCTGATTTTCCAGAAAGGTCTATGAAGGACTTGCTGTAGGGATTCCTCTTCGCTTTAGAGACAGCTAGTGTGACCTGATGGAAGAGCAAGTGCTTAGGAGTCAGATGGACTTGTGTTTGTTCCCAGCTTTTCAACTTGCTACCTCTGTGACCTCTCTGAGCCTCACTATCTTCATCTGTAAAGTTGGCATAACAATAACTGATCACTTATTGTGGATCTGACTCATTGTAAGCACTCAGCTACATCAAACGTGAAACTGCTTTCAAGTCACGTCTCCTAGGTGGCAAGGGGTGAGGTGTTATAGTCAAGACTCTGTACCACATCGACAACTTCCAGAATCTGTCATCTGTGCTTTGGGCCTTCCCTGCGTTCTTCCCAATCTGTCTCTAAGTATTGTCGCTCTGACTCTGAACACTGTGACTCTCCTGCCGTTTTCCCATTTCAGCAAAGGGCCTCCTGACCTAGCAGCCAAGGCGGCCCCTGACCTGCCCTGTACCCCAACCCTCTCGTCTACTGCACCTGCTGGGATCCCTGGAACTTGGGACCACGGAAACTAATCGAGACCCCTCAGCCACCAGGAAAGACCTCCCCAGTGAAGTCCAAGTAAGAACTACCTGGGATGGATTGGAGCCTGGGGGCTTGGGCTCCATTACAGCCAGCTTTCTCTCACAAGATTTCCGAAACAGTCAACTTGGCAGCAAAATCCCAAGAGGGCCAGAAAGCCCAGCTTTCCACAGCCTGTAGGCTGCACAGCGCTCTAGCCAGTGATGCCGGGGCTGAGTGTCATTTTCAATGAGGAAGTCTCAGAATTAGCGCAGCAGGGAAAGGGCCCATGGCAGCTGCCTCTCCATGGGGGACAAAGAGCTTCTAGAACCAGGGGATGAGCTGTGCTGCTGGCCCGGGAACCCCTGGTCAGTGAACAAGTGCCAAGGCCTTCAGCCTGAGATTCCCCAAGATCGTCCTGATTTTAAAGATTCCTGTTGTCAGACCATATATTCCAATTTGTTTTCACTGTGGGGATCTCCCTTACTGGGGAGTGCTAAACCTGATTTCTGAATTTCCAATTTTCTCTTTCTCGTTATTTCCTTTTTCACTTTCAGGCTAACTCCTCCTCCTCCGGCTTCAAAAAAACAAAATTATGCCCAACCGATAACAAAATCTGTTGTCGCCCCAAAGTAAGTATTTTCATGTCCATGGGACAGGAACTGTTCAAGGTATGTGAATAAAATAATCTCCCTTCTTGGCCTTCACAGCCCTTCCTGACTTGAGCTAATTGCTGCCAAGTATGTCAGAGAAATGCCAGAACCTGATGGGATTCCTCCCAGACCTCAGTTCCTACAAGTGGATTCTGTGGTCCTCTGATCCCACAGCTTTCAAGGTCACTTCAAAGGAGCTCTCAGTGGGAGTGCCCCAGAAAGCCATTCCCTGCCCTAAAAGGGCACGATGCCCAATACACTTCCTTGGCAAAGAGCCTCCCGTGGATTTATGGTGCTACTCACCCTTCTCCTGATTACCATGTCTAAGGTTTTCTGTAGATTGCAGCTCTGTTTTTACTCATCAATTAAAGTTTTTAATCCATATTTATAAGCTTAGATGTGTAACTTAGCTTTAGGCCTTTGCATGAATCTTTGTGTTCTATTTATTTATTTGGAAAATTTTTATTGAGCACCTATTATTTGCTATACATTGAGTCAGGTGCAGGGGGACAGCAGTGAACACGGCAAAGTCTCCACTCTCAGGGACTCACATTCTAGTGGGGAGGGGCAGGGAGATGACCATAAACATGTTAATCCATCCAAGATCTGCAAGTGCTACGAGGAAAAATAACACAGGCATAGGGAGGAGGGTGGGATTGCTATTTTATACAGAGAAGTCAGGGCAATCCCTGTGTAAAAAGCCAGCAGGAGCCGCTTTGGCACCTCAGGCAAGGCACACTCTTGGCCAAGGGAACAGTGGGTACAAAGGCCCTGGGTGGGAACTTGCTTGGCACGTCTGATCTTTTCCTGGAAAGCAAAGAGGCCCATGTGGGGGGAGTGGAGGAAGTGAGGAGACAGTGTTGGGAAACGAGCTCAGAGAAGCAGCAGAGATGCTGAATGTAGTCAGCAGAATAATGACACCCCCCACCCCCCCGCCCACAAAGAAGTGCATGTCCTAATCCCTGGAAACCACCACTTTGTTCTGCTACTTGCCAAGGGAAAATTAAGATTGCAGATGGAATTATGTTGCTCATCAGCTGACCTTGAGATGGACAGATCAACCTGGATTATCCAGGTGGGCCTAATGCAAATGTAAAGGTCCTTACACATGAAAGAGGAAGTCAGAGTGTCAGAGAAGGAGACATGACGATAGAAGCAGAGGTTGGAGTGATGCCGTTGTTGGCTTTGAAGATAGAGGACAAGGCCACTAGGAACAGGGGCAGCTTCTAGGAGCTGGAAAAGGCAAGGAAATAGATTCTGCTCTAGAGCCTCCGGGAGGAATACAACCCTGCCAACACCTTGATTTTAACCCAGAGAGACCCATTTCAGACTCTGTCCTCCAGAACTATAACAAGCTGGTGTTGTTTTGGAGGTTTTCTTTTGTTTTTTGCGGTACGCGGGCCTCTCACTGCTGCGGCCTCTCCCGTTGCAGAGCACAGGCTCCGGATGCGCAGGCTCAGCAGCCATGGCTCACGGGCCCAGCGGCTCCGCGGCGTGTGGGATCTTCCTGGACCGGGGCACGAACCCGTGTCCCCTGCATCGGCAGGCGGACTCTCAACCACTGCGCCACCAGGGAAGCCCTATCCTCATTTTCTGATAAGGAAACTGAAGCACGGAGATGTTGAATAACTATGGTTGGTGGCAGAGCCAGGATTTAAACTCGGGCCCATCTAATTCCAAAACCTGAGCGGTTTCCACAATGCCTGGCCGCCTCCTGGCCTCTGGCCATGAAGGAGAATGCAGAGGAGGATGTGGGCTGGGAAGCAGAGCGGTGGCAGGGGCCAGCGGTTGGCTTGTGCACATGCTGAATTTGAGAGGCCTGTGGGGGCGCTCAGGAGCCAGCCGAGTCTTGCGCTTGGGGGTGAGGAGAGAGGTAAGCTGGGGGAGGGCACGGGCGGAACTTGGGCCCGGGCATCCCACCTCACATGTCTGTGTTTAAGATGTGAGTAGGGCACTAGCAGAAGACTGGAGCAATCTCAGCACTCCAGGCCTGCACTATACCTTATCTTCCACCTTGAGGCCCAGGAAGTAATAAACGTGTCACCTGGCTACCGCTTCGTTCGGAATAGGGAGCAGATTTGCGTCACCTCGGGAGATGAGATGTCTGCTAGGAAAAAGCATTCAGAATCAGAGAACATGGACAAAGTCAGGACTTCCAGGCAATGTCCCTGGACCCGCATCCAGTTCCTCAGCCCCATCCCGGCCTGGCCTCGAGGACGAACCCCTTACCTGACGCCCAGTCCATGGCGTCCCTTCACTCCTCAGCATGGCGCCGGCTCCTCTCCGCACCCACCTCTCTACTCTGAGCCCATTTGAGTCAGGCAGACAGATGAGTCAGGCAGCTGATCTGGAGAATGATTGGCTGGGTGTCCCTCACACTAAAGGGGACTAGCTGTTTCTGGAGGTAATGAGTAGATGCAATGTTCAGAAAATAGTCTGAACTTGAAGGGTGAGAGCTGAGAGTAAGGTCAGGGTTTCTGGGAGGCCAGAGCCTGCATCTCTTTTCCATTAAGTCGAAAGATACCACTCAGTTTACGCCTCTGAGAGGTGCAGCGTGGAAGGTTCTGGTCTGATTCCATCCCCGCTGGGCACGCTGACACCCGCTCTGTCATTCAAGGCCCACCCACTCTCTGTCCTCCGGGACCATGTAAAGTCAGTCCCCACATCCTCTCCATGCTACCTGCTAAACCTCTCATTCATATCTCCTCCTTCCCCATCTCCTCCTACACTCTCTCTCTTCTTTCCTCACCCTCAGGAATCAAGGACCTCATCTCTGCTGCACTGCCTGCCACCCTGTTCACTCCAGCTCAGCCAAATAGAGCTGAGTAACCTTACAGATTTCATGGAGTCCCCAGACTCAGAAACACAAAAATCGGTAAATCTACTCTGAAATCCACACTCTTAAATCCCCTCTTTGCCCTGTTTCCGGCCCATTCCTTGTCTATGAGTCACTGTCTGCATCAATCCTATTCCTCCACCTAATTTCCTAATCCTGTGAATTTCTCCCTCCTCCATTTCAAGTATCTTTACCAAGTCAAGGTCAAATCCTAATAGATTTCTGGCATCCTCCTCTTTCCCTTCTAGTCAGTGTGTCACCAAACTACCCCTGCTCACTTCTGGCCAAATTACCCAAAAGGGCTCCGTGTGAGGCTCAGCCACCCTACTGCCAAATTCCTTCTTCCAAACCACCCTCTGCCTCTACCCCCCACCCCCCATGGTGATGGAGCAGGTGCAGAACATGGCCTGGCTCTCACCAGGCCAGAGCCAGCCATGCCCAGGGAGGGCCCTGACTGGGACGGCACGGAAGCTGCGTGGATCACAGATTACTTGTCCCGCAGGACTGCTATCATTACTGACCTCGAAGAACAGATCTCAGAGCTGACAGCGATAATAGAGCAAATGAACAGAGCCCATCGTTCTGCCCCCAAACTGGTGAGTGGCCCTTGAGTTAACAGACATCTCTTTGGGAAAGGGAAAGGCCAGTAGTTTCAGATCACCTGCTATGTTCCAGGCAAGGCCAAGCACCTTCCTCCTGGGAGCCAGGCTGTCCAGGCAACAGCCCTGACTCCATCCTCATCCATAATCGCAAGAACTCAAGTCCCTCCTCTAGGCCTAACTCAATTTCCAGGAGTTCTCGGGGAGCTTCTGGCATGTTCAACGCCACTATCCTTTCCACACTAGGGGGTGCCAGCCATTTCCAGCAGGGCTGGCTGTGGCCTGTGTGGTGAGTTAAATTTCAGATCTTGCTGAGGCTCTTGGTAACCGCATCAGCGTGACCAGGATTTCAGTTTTACTCAAAAGCTGCCCAGAAGCCTCCAGTACCACTTCCTGTTGCTGGTGAAGCTGCCAAAGCCCACTCTCCAGAACCTGCTCATTTCCGTTTGCACTCTTCGTGTTCCCTGGGGATTCTGGTAACACTCCCTTTAAAATTCACCATTCATTTTATCACAGA
This sequence comes from Phocoena sinus, assembly GCF_008692025.1. Taxonomy (NCBI): domain Eukaryota; kingdom Metazoa; phylum Chordata; class Mammalia; order Artiodactyla; family Phocoenidae; genus Phocoena; species Phocoena sinus. The sequence continues at coordinate 34,570,142 of NC_045769.1, forward strand.
CTTTTCTTCTCCGCCCTAAGCAGAGGTGTCTGGTGGCCTGGACTGGAATGATACATCAGACCCATCCTTAGATCTCCTCCCAACTCCTCCCCTCTCCTCCCCATCTGCCCATCCCCTCCTGCCACCAACACCCGCCCCCCACCCCCACCGGCCCCCGCCTCACTTGCTGTTACCGAACCCACGTGTGAAGGGTGACTTCCCAGCAGGCCAGCCCCTCGCCCTCTGATACACACCAGATGTGTCTGAATCCTGTAGTGACCCAGCATAGGACTCAGGCTGAGACCTTCCCTTCTGAGGATTCATTCCTATACCTTCCTGAAAACCCTGCCAAGTTCATGGTCACCTTCCTACAGAAAGGAAATTGAGGCTCAGGAAGTTAAATAATTTGCATGAGATCACTCACCTCATCTGTGGTGGGTTACTGGGCAAAAGGTACACTTTCAGTCACTGAAGCATCGGCCCTGCTGAAGACATATTTAGAGATTATTTCCATCGAGGGACCTCAGATTGTGATTCTTAAAATTCTCCCAGCTGTGAACACCCTACATTGTTGTGTGACTGTGCAGAAGGGGGGGAGGTGCTGGCCCCGAGCCCTTGTCTCAGCTGGCGGTGTCTATTCCTCCTGAGGCACTGGCCAGAGGACCCGATGTGCGTGTTAGAAGGGAGGTTCACCTGGAACTGAGCACTTCCTGCCTCCGGAAACAGAGCCATTCTGCCAATGAGGGCTTATTAACACTGGTTTTAAGTTCATCAAAGCAGGGTCTGAGTCTCAGGCCTCTTTGGCTCCTCCAGGTCAAGCCCTTTGCACAATCAACGATTGCTCAATTGAATTACGTAACAAAGGCCATGATTTTACAAAGAGATTACAGTCCAGCCAAAGAGGCCAGACCTGCCCACAAAATAGTGAAAGGGATGGTTTCCATGCACCCTTTGTGAACTGATTACGTACCAGACAATGCAGAGCGAGGCAAGAATTGTCCCGTTCCCTCAGTAACGATGTGCTCTCTGGCACTGCTGAACACAGTGGGAGAGGCTTGGGGAGAGGGGCATACCCCGTGAATGGGAAGGTTTCTCAGAAGTTGCAGGTTGGAGTGGGAGTGGGGTCCTCAATCCTGTCTTGTAAATGCCAGCCTCGTTTCTAGCTCGCCAATGAAATGGATCTCCGCTGTGCTGAGATGCAGAAGAACTTTGAAAGCAAGAGGAGGTATGCTTTCTGGCACAAGCTCTTGTGTACTGAAGGTCCTAAGGCTCCTGCATCCTTGCAGGATTTCAGTTCACTGGGATTTCAGACAAGGCCAAATGGAACTGGGTGGCGAGGGGTAGGGGAGATAAGAGACATGCCTTTGGAGAGCAGGATGGTTTGATCTGAGGTCACTAAAATACAGCCCGGAGAAGGTTATTCCTGGCTTTGTAATTTCTCATCCAAATTTCATTTCAGTTATAATCTCCCTTTAAGTTGATTGCCGAGAAGAGCCGTTTTTTGGTTCTCCAGGAGGTTTTCATGGTAAACTACTGTTGTTCCCAGCCTGGTCTCTCCCCACGCCTCTCCTCTTCTTCCTCTCACCTCTACTGTCCCTGGCTACTAGGTCAAGGTCTGGGCAAAATGGGAAGAAGGTATGGGAAGGGCAGGAGCCAGAGCTGCAGAGACAAACCAAGGGGAAGAAAAAGGATGTGTGTTGTCTGTGAGAGTGAGAAAACCCACAGAATCCCCTTCCACACCTCCTGCTGGGCACCAGAGCAGCCCCAGTAGTCCTGCTGGAGAGAAGTCTTCCTAAGTGTCACAAACTTGCTTTTTAAAAATCTTTTTAATTAATTGACTTATTTACTAATAGACTTTATTTTTTTTTTACTATTTTTTATTTTTGCAGTATGTGGGCCTCTCACTGTTGTGGCCTCTTCCATTGCGGAGCACAGGCTCCAGACATGCAGGCTCAGCGGCCATGGCTCACGGGCCCAGCCGCTCTGCGGCATGTGGGATCTTCCCGGACCAGGGCACGAACCCGTGTCCCCTGCATCGGCAGGCAGACTCTCAACCACTGCGCCACCAGGGAAGCCCCTAGACTTTATTTTTTAAAGCAGTTTTAAGTTCACAGGAAAAAAGAGCATAAAGTAGAGAGAATTCCCACATACCCCCGGGCCCCATACCTGCACAACCTTGTGTCATCACTGACATCCCACACCAATACGCGACGTTTGTTACAATCAATGAAGCCTACACTGACACACACTGTTATCCCCCAGTGTCCACAGTTTACATTAGGATTCACTCTTGATGCTGTACATGCTATGGGTTTTGACAAATATTTAGTGACATGTATCCACCATTATAGTATCATACAGAATAATTTCATTGCCCTAAAAATCCTCTGAGCTCTGCCTATTCATCCCTCTCTCCCCACTAACCCCTGGCAACCACTGACCTTTTGACTGCCTCCGTAGCTGTGCATTTTCCAAAATGTCACATAGTTGAAATCACACAGCCTGTAGCCCTTTCACAGTGACTTCTTGCACTTACCGATATGCATTTAAGGTTCCTCCGTGTCTTTTCTTGGCTCAACAGCTCATACAGCCTTTTATTTTACTTTTTTAATATTTATTTGTTTTATTTACTTATTATTATTTTTTTTAATTTTTGCCTGCGTCGGTTCTCAGTTGCGGCGCACGGGATCTTCACTGAGGCATGCGGGCTCTTCCTTGTGGCACATGGGCTTCTCTCTAGTTGTGGCACGTGGGCTGTTGAGCACATGGGCTCTGTAGTTTGCAGCACGCGGGCTCTCTAGTTGAGCCACGAGGGCTTAGTTGCTCCGTGGCATGTGGGATCTTAGTTCCCCGACCGGGGATTGAACCTGCGTCCCCTGCATTGGAAGGCGGATTCTTTACCACGGGACCACCAGGGAAGTCCCATATGGCCTTTTATTTTAACACTCCGCTTGAACACTGCCGACATCTGCCTCCTGGAATGGAGGCTGGAGAGACCTTGGGCTCTAAAATTATCCTGCGTGTTAATCAGCCCACAGTTTCCCAAAAGGATTGTAAGCAAAGACTGTGCTGTTGGGGGGCACCCATGGCCCCCTGATGTCTCCATGCAAAATAGTGGATGGTGAAAACAGGGATCTCCTCACCCTTATCTGGATGGATGTCAGGAGAATGTGTCAGGAAGTGAGGGCCCCGCAGCCTGCCCACCAGCTGCCTGCGTGAGGGAGGGGAGGTGGGATCAGGTGAACTTTTCACGGATGACTGTGGCCTTCTCCTGGGGTCCTACAGGGAGCTCGAGGAGATTCACGTAGCACAGCTCAGTGAGCTGGAGAAAAACTACAAAGTAGCCTTGAAGGCAGAGAAGTTGGCTGCCCAGGATAAACTAGGTACAGTTGGGACCTGGAAGAATGACCCTGATGAAGGGGTAGAAGCTGACCCTGCAGGTCTAGGGCAGAGGAACTCCCACGGCCATGGGTGGACTCTGGCCAGGCTTTCGAGGTTTCCTTCTCAAGCCCAGGAAGAGCAAGTTGTTGAGAATGAAACTGAAAAAGGGGAACCATGTCAAGCAATGTCCTCCCTACCCCCAGAAGTCTGAAGGGTCTGTGGCCAAGTTTTGGGGTCTGAGCAAGTCCCTGCATCTCCTTAAGTCTTAGTTTCCCCATCTGGGAATCAAGGACAAGAATACCTGCCTTTATCAGAGTGATAAGAATGTGAAAGCACTGTTTAAAGTATATGTAAAAGGTCTACAAACGTAATACTGTTCCGATTCAACAAGTTTCCTCACCTGTAAAATGATGGTGTTTCATTACACTCTAACAGGCACACTGTGATTTGTATGGCCTTAAAACCTGTAAGGGTTGTGTGGGCCATTTATCCCATTATTTATGCTGCCTTTGTGAAGGACAAATTGTGTACCCTTCAGAATTCTGAGTTTATAGACTAATCGCCACAGGGAGAAGAATTTCTATAATCTCCTTATTTTCCTTTATCTTACATTTTTAAAAGATGATATTTGTACCTTGCTGGTTTTCCAGTTCTCTAAAGAGAACATGTATTGTTTTCAAAACCAAGGTACACTAGGAATGTTATTTTTAAAAGACAGAAGGTTTTGCTTCTGTTTTTCCTTCAGTTGTAGGTTTGCCCCCAGGGATTAGTCCTCATACTTGGGGTGCATCAGAATCACCTGAGAAGCATATTATTGACAGATACTGAGCCTTGCCTCTGAAACTCAGCAGGCTTAGAGTGGGGTCGGGCCATCTAAATTTCTAATAAACTTCCAGAGTGATTGCTAAGGCAACACCATGGTTTCACCACCGACAAGATGAGTTTGAGGTATGGACGGTGTGCAGGAGAGCTCTCATTTGAATTTGAAAACATGTATTTCAGAGGAATAATGATGACCCTGTTGTTTTCCTTTTGTCCAGAGGATATGGGAAAGGAATATAAGTATCTGAAGAATATGTTTCATATATATCAGGTGAGATTCAGAGCTCCTTGGTGGATTATGAGAGAAAGAGAAGCAAGGCTCATTCCTGGTTGATGACGTTGAAATGAATCTAGAACTCTTGCCCAGAAAATCATTTCCTGAAATTCCCAGGCTCCTTGAACCTAAGTGGCCCTCAAGGAGAAGAGGGAACCTGCGGACTGTGATGGCACCCATGCAGGACATGTCAGTCACCCAGACCCTAAAGGAGCCCATTGAAAAATACATTTGTCATTACAAAAGTAATACCTGCTCGTTGTTTTTTAAAAAATGGAAATTCAAAAACCAAAAACAGGGACTTCCCTGGTGGAGCAGTGGTTAAGAATCTGCCTGTCAGTGCAGGGGAGACGGGTTCGATCTCTGGTCCGGGAAGATCCCAAATGCTGCAGAGCAACTAAGCCCATGTGCCACAACTACTGAGCCGGCGCCCTAGAGCCCGCGAGCCACAACTACTGAGCCCATGTGCCACAACTACTGAAGCCCAGACGCCTAGAGCCTGTGCTCCACAACAAGAGAAGCCACCGCAATGAGAAGCCCGCGCACCGCAACGAAGAGTAGCCCGCCCTCGCCGCAACTAGAGAGAGCCGGCGCGCAGCAACGAAGACCCAACGCAGCCAAGAATAAAGCTAATTAATTAAAACAACAGCAACAACAGCAGCAACAACAAAAAGAATGAACTATCACCACCCCAAGACAACCACTGTTAATATTTGTATTTTGTAACATCTTTGATCTTAGTAAAGTACTGGGTCAAAAAGGATAAACACTTGTAAGGTCTTTGATGCATTTGGCCAAATTGCCACCCAAAAGGACTGTATCGCTCTGCACTAACTCTAGCAAGCAGAGTAGGGGGTACCTCAGAACACAGCCCATCCACTTAGCCAGCTAATTTGATGGAGCCCCAGGAAACCGGAATTAGGGCATGATTTCATCCTAGGGGGATGAGAGAGTGGGAGAGGGGAAGTGGACAGGGGAAGGGCTGGGCCAACAAGCCCCCCATCCTATGGTGACCAACTGGTCCTGGTTTGCCAGGGACTTTCCGGGTTTTAGCACTGACAGTCTGGAGTCCCAGGAAACAACTCAGTCCCAGGCAAACAATGACAGTTGATAAATAAAAACAACAACTTGGCATTTCCCTTGTTTCCCCCTGTGCTATTGATGAGTGATTCATGGTTCAGAGGGAGCTGACACGAGCATCTGCAACATGCTCAACTGCCTGTCTTCAAAGGAAGCCCAGTTCCAACAGGGCAAACGCCGTGCAGAGTTCTCTTTGATCTTTAGGGTTCTGCAGGCTCTTGGGTGACTGGGCTGGAACTGACTCCCACCAGTCACCATATGGGGCCCCCAGCAAGGGTCCCAGGTGAGGGAAGCTGCAAAGGGCTCAGGGCTGAGCCTCAGGCCAGGATGCAGCCTTTCAGGATGCTTTTCTTCATGGTACCTTTGTACCTCCACAGGACAGCATTTATGATGGAATGGAGGAGAAGTGGTCAAAGAAGAAGGCAGAATGGGAGAAGGATTGGGAAAAGATCCTGTTAGAGCAAAGTGAGTACAGAAATTTTAGACTTTTTGATGACAGATGCACCAAGAAACTAGCATTAAGTTTGGTCTCGACTTGAGGAAGGCAGCCTTGAAGTCACGAAGGATGATGGGTGGGCTGCATGGCTGGACTCCTGAATAGAAAGGTGCCTGGAGTCTTCAAGAAAGTGCAACAAGGATAGAGTCTTTTATATAGTTTAGCCACCTGAGGGTCTCAACCGTACCCTCCAGAACTCACTGATTGCAAGTTTGGCAATCGTGTGCTGGAACGAGCTTGTGGACATCTGTAGGATTGCAGACTTGTTTTCTGGGTGCAGGTGACCCCGAAGTTCCAGAAAAAAAGCTCTTGAATTAGTTTCAAATATTCACTTGTTGGGGGAGGGGCAACACCGTCCATACTCCCACGTCCCCCCAGAGGAAGCCATGTTTGATATATTTTTCAATTGAGATATATTTCAATTGATATAAGGTGTACAACATGTTGATTTGATACAGTCATATATTGCTGTGTATTTTTTTAATATTTCCAACACTTAGCACAGAGCCTGGATCATACATAGTGCCCTATAGGACACTTTCCTACCTCCACTGAGCTTCTTCATAAATGGAAAAGAGAGAGAGAAATCTCTGGAAACTGCTCCCTGACCTAGAGGACTAGTTGAGGTAGAATTGGGGGCTCTATAAACCTATTCCACATCCTAGCCCAACACAATTCAGAACAGATTTAGTTGATATTCACAAATCACTCATATAAATGCAGATACTCCCTGGGAAAGGTCATCCTTAAAGCCCTTCCCACCCTGGACTCCCAGGAGGTAGCATGAAGACCCTGGAGTCAAGGCTGGGGAATGGGGTGTGGAGCTGCTCCTGTTTGAGTCTTTACCTGGAATCTTGGTGTAGCATAGCCCACGTCATCACCCGGACTCCCAGCTACTCGTACTACGCTCATCCCACGTTGCCAGAGTCCATGCTAAGATGCTATGAGCAGTTTTGGAAGACCAGAATTTAGCTGCTCATAGTGTAGCTCAGTCCAGACTTATCTTGTGAGCCCGGGGGTTGCCTCCCTATCCACCCCTAGCACCACGATGCTGAAGAAGACCTTTGTGTAAGACCTACACCCATCCTTCCCCCTGTTTAGTACTGGGGCTCTGCTGGCAGGTTCCCCTGTCCCCCAAATACACTTAAGCCTAGCTCTGCCCCAGGGCTAAGTATACATTTTATTGAATAAATTTTATTGAATAAAGAATAATAAATTTTATTGCTGGAAAAGTCACATGAGCCAAGAGCTGTATTTTAAGATAAAGGTATCAAAAAAACATGGTGATTGCTTCAGCAGAGGGAATGGACAAAATAATAAGCAACAGATCCAAAATAAACTTCTGGTTTCCCTACTCTATTTAACTGAGGTTTCTGTTTATTAATTTTTTTTAAATGAAAGCTTCTTTCTTTCTTTCTTCTTTCTTTCTTTATTTTTGGCTGTGTTGGGTCTTCGTTTCTGTGCAAGGGCTTTCTCTAGTTGCAGCAAACAAGGGCCATTCTTCATTGCAGTGCGCGGGCCTCTCATGGTTGCGGCCTCTCTTGTTGTGGAGCACAAGCTCCAGACGCGCAGGCTCAGTAGTTGTGGCTCACGGGCCTACTTGCTCTGCAGCATTTAGGATCTTCCCAGACCAGGGTTCGAACCTGTGTCCCTTGCATTGGCAGGCAGATTCTCAACCACTGCGCCACCAGGGAAGCCCAATATCCAATTAACATCATTCCTCTTAAAAGTGAGCTGAATACTGTACTTATGAGTAATAAAAACAAGGAAAATCATGCTTAGGTTTTTGAAATCTAAGTCTAAACGGTGGTGTCTTTCACCACTGAAAAGCAAAGTCAGCTCATGGCGCAGGAGAGGAAGCTCACATGTTTCTGGGATAGTTTTTCACACTCACCACCAGCAATCAGGCTGGATGTGGGAGCATTATACCCTCAACCTCAACACATGAGTGTTTTTTTTGGCCAGATCAGTTCACAAATATCCCCCTCAGTGATCTTTGACATTTCTTTTAAACTTACTATAATTTTTGTATCTACTATAAGTTCATTTTTAAACCTTCTCATCAAATTAAAAACACAATTAAAATCATGCCTACAGCTATGACTGTCTAGCTATTGCAAAGCCAGAGATTTAGATTGAATTTGCATGAAAATTATATTGTCCTGATTCTCATTCTCTTGACTTCCAGCTATCAAGAAAAAAAAAAAAAAGAAAGAAAGAAAGAATAAAATAGCAGCATTTTAACTATTGTTTAGTTATGCAACTAAACAATAGCATCAATTAAGGGGAAAGAAGAGTTTTTTCCTCAGTGTGAAAGTAGGTTGTGGCATCTGTTTGCCCATATTTTTCTTGTCATCCTTATTGCTTACTTCAAAGTTCACCTTGGTGAGGATGCTGAGAATATCTTCACCCCTGAAAAACATAACATAACCTTGTGACCATCTATGGGGGGAAAAATCAACTGGTAAACCCTATCATCTGCTGTGATTAGTGATAGTTATTTCCCTCAAAACAACAGGCATTTGAAATAACAAGATGTTAAACCAAGACCTACCACAGCTTTCTTGGTAAAGAAGTTGTCTCAGAGCTTAATATCTTATGACCAACACAAACTTCACTGTCAACATCAGATTTGGTTTCTTTGCCTCCTGACCTATTTGCACCTCACTCTGCTCCATGTATGTGTCACTTACCCCCAATCTCCTCAACGCTCCCCCGCAACATCCCCTGCCTCAAACTGGCATTGCTTCTGTGGATTTATCTGTGGCCGCATCAAACTTTAGGCAAGTGGAAATTGAAAGTCTCCTGCAGCCACCCCACTGCTTTCTCACCAGCTTCTCTTATCAGTTTAGTTGGGCAACCTGTTTATTCACTTCTGTGGCTAACCCCTTGGAACCTCGCAGGATTCGTGGTCTAAGTTACAAAATAAAAATGTAGTGTGGGTGTTATGGTTCAGTCCTTTATCTGCCATGGGAAATTCTTGCTCTTCATACACTTAAAACATAATGAGACACAGAACTAGAAGCAACCTACAGAGGATTCCTTGCTATTTATCTGCTGGTTGTGTGTGCATTTGGTGAACTGTGCCGTACAAAACCATCATTTAAATAAAGGAAACATAAGATAATAAATGAGGGAAAGTTATTTTCCCACATTTTGTGGGCTTCAAAGCAAATTTGTGGGAATAGAAAAAGTTTCTGATCTTTAGCACCTATCTCCCACAAGAGGGTCCGAGGTTGGTCAGCTATTATAGAACTTTTGACAGGGTTGGAGGATGTTAAACATGGAAATTCCAAACTAGTTGAGTGGGTTCAGTCATATTTCTGCCTAAAGACAGAGATAAACTATATGACTTTGCCATCTTTCCCACTCTACGATATGCTGATTGTCCTTTGAGGTGCTAAATAAAAGAAACTCCTCAGTAAGTATTTCAGTTTTTTCCATCAGTAAACTTGCCCTCTTTCCCACTCTGCAACTGACCTGAGAATTACAGTTATATGATCCACAGCTAGACATTTAAAGATGAATGAAGTGTTGAATAAGCAAAAATTACCTAGGACATCTTTCTCTCAGGCTCTGGCAAAGTGTCTGGATATACCAGGTCCCCTCCATGGTGCTTCGGTAGGAAACACAGTTGTTCACGGTGGCCATTCCCAGCAGAAAGTCAGCCTCATCTGGGATATATCTCTTCTGAAGCGATGAATCCATTTCTAAATAGGTTTCCTTCTGTTCTGAGTCAGTTTCAACAGCTATACCTCTCTGGTAGTTATCCCCTTGACAAGCCTGAATAAAAAAGATTTTGGGTTTGCCAAGAAGGGAAGGGCACTTTGAACCAGTGAAGTAAGAGGTCAGCTCATAGATGGGGGCTTCCTGCCCATCGGAGCCATAGATGATGCCTTTGTCTCCATGGGAGAGGATGCAGCAGATGAAGCAGTCCTTGTTATTGTGGTCCATGCTTTGGTAGGATTTCAGAACCTCACAGATTTTCTTCGCAGTGTAGTCTTTGTAATGCACTATCTCAAAATGAAGCTCATTAAAGGTCTTTCTCAAAGCCTCTGAAAAGTGAAACAAGAAAAGTCATATTACACCGCAAGAATTCCCAGACCACAACCCAGGACTAGAGAGAACATTGATCAGATAAGAATCTGAACCAGAACTTAAAAACAAGACCTTCTATATTAGTGGCTGGATTCCATAGACTTCTAATGTTTACTGCCACTAGCTGAAAATATTTCCCAGCCCTGAGGCAAAAGAGAAAGGGGAGACTGCTATTGTTGGCCTGTTGTCTTTTCTCAACTAGTCTACAAGCTATTATTTAGGCTTACTACCTAACCAATCTAAAAAGTAACTAATACTTACATAATCAGAAAAAAAGCAAAAACAAATTTTTAATAAAAGATCCATACTTATTTTATCCTGAACCCTCTCAAAATTGTTCATCAAAATACGAGATATGAATGTTTTAAAAGTCAAGTAGAACTAAAAGACTTATTACAAAAAAGCTACCCCCCTCTACTCCTTCCTTTTACCCAGTCATGTTCTGTCCAGCCATTTCTATGAAGGAAGCCACTTTCAACTTTTAGCTATTATTTTTTTTTTTGGTATTAGCCTCCATTTTGTAATGAATTTGGGCTCATTTCTATTTATTCGTTTATAAATTTTAGACTTTTGTATTGAGTTCCTATTGTGGGTGATGAGTGCTTGGTGCTCTTATACATTTACAACGTTTAGTTGAAGCAATAGAAAGATATGTATTACTAATACTATGTAAACATAATATTCTTTAATTATGCTTCCTTTCTTATTAAGCTTTTTGTCTTTCCTGGAATTAGCAATAGCATTATTTTTTCACTGCTTTGTTTTCTACATGCTTAACATTAGTTTTCCCCAAATGCTCTAATTGATCTAGTCAAGGTCTTTCAACATTTTTCAGGCTGCCTGTCTGATTATTTTAGATAAAAATAGCGTATATTTAGGGTGTACAACATGATGATATGAATAGTGAAACGATTACTACAGTTAAGCTAATAATTTATCTCCTCACTCAGTTCCCTTTTGTTTGCGTGTGTGTGTGTGTGTGTGTGTGTGTGTGTGTGTGTGAGAACACCTGGAATATAGTCTCTTTGCATACTTCTCATGTTCAATACAGCATTATCAACTATTGCCATCATGCTGTACAGTAGATTGCTAAACTTATTCATCCTACATACTGCTACTTTATACCCTTGATCAGAAATACAATCAAGGCCATTTTAATAAAAAATGTTTTCGTGGTAAATATTAAGTAAATGAAAATCGAAAGCCTGAAACCTTTTCTTCAATACCAAGATATACGATGATGAGTGATGTAGTCAGTGAACTTAAGTTCTGTGGCTTTTTAAAACCTTAGAATAGATTTGCTTGAATAAACAAATGTTAACGGAAACCATTCACAGAGTCCTGATGATTAAAATCAACCTATCTTATTTTCTAAACTACTTTATTTAAAAAATAAGTAATTACCTGATGTTATGACTCATAAACACCATTTTCAAAAATTCTTTGATCAAGTAAAAATTCTTAATATCACAATGGTTGGGTTGAATTCTTTCTTTTATTGCTTTTAGTTGTAGCCATTTCTATGTTCACATGATGCAAATTATTTTTCATTTAACTTGTAAGCTCTCAATCTTAGCCGAAAAAGGCTGAGCCAAAGACTTTCTGTTTAGTTTAACATTTGAAAATGCTATTTCTGTTAAGGACTCGATTTCTGCTGTACTCATAGCCCAACTTTTATAAACACAACTTCCGTAAATGGTCTTGATACCAAAGCAATGTTTTCCACCCAACACCTAATACACTTCTATAGAGGCTCTATTCATCTAGTGGAATTAAAAACAAAGTTTATTGTTGCTTTTTATAAGCCTTTTAGTAAGATTTGATATTTTATCTTTATATATACATTGCTTTGATTTTTTAAATTAATTTTTAAAAAACAGAAGCAGAAAACTAACATGTATGTAAGAATGTTGTTCACCTCCGCAGGGAAATACGGTTATATCCATCTTTTTGAAACACGTGGCCCTGTTGATACAGCTTTTGTTCTCCCCTTTTGACAAAAACATAGATATCAGAAATATTTCATTTCTCTTTTGGGTTCTACTGTACCTGCATCCAAGTCTGTTCCATTCCTATCCTTAATGCTGTGAAGCTTGGGCACATCCTTCCTTGCTATGCTAAAATCATAATTGTTAAAGATCAAACAGTATCCCCGAGGTTTGCTTTTCATTCGGTAAACTGTGTTCGATGTCTGGAAAACAAAAATCCAACCCAGGAGCTGACCCTGTGGATCAAACACTTGAGACGTGAACAAACAACTCCCTAGTAAGAGGTTAGGCATCACCTAAGCCAAACTGGGATGCAAGTGCACTTTCCATAGCCCCACCCCAACTTGGCACTGCTCCCCTAAGGAGCTAGTTTCCACTCATCCCCCGACAAGGATCGCAGACTTCTTCCCCACAGTTAGTGTGGAAAGTCAGTGTCCCAATTCTTGGGCGTCCTGAGCATTTGCACTTATATTAATAGTGTTGTCACCACATTGTATTGGTATTATTTATTCTCATTTCTGCTCAAGGCAGTGAACACCTGTGCCAGGGACTAGGATTATTATTAATTTGTGAGAGCTCAGTCAGGAGTTCCTGGATGAATGACTGTCTTGGTGCTGTCTTTGGGCTGCCCCTTTGAGACCTTGTGATTCCCTCAGCTCTCTGCTCAACTCATCTATGCTTCTGGGCTAACAGGTGAGGGCCTGCCCATCACACAGCATAGCATGGTCCCAGGATTTTTCAAGCTGATGGCTTAATCTGGATCTCAGGACCACAGTGACTCGAGGAGACAGATGTGCTGGGCAGGCAGGTCTTGGCTGTGCTACAGGTTACAGTATCCAGACTCTACTACTTGACAGTATCAATCAGAGGTGACCCTGTGACATCCTGACTTCCCTGGGGTTGTTTCAGTGCTGAGATATTTAGCATTTATTGGGAAATCCATGCAGCTCCTCAAGGTGGAGAAAAGGGGCCCAGACTAGGGGGCCAAATTCCTGGCTCTACTACTTAATAACCTTAAGACTTTGGACAAGTTAATGAATCTCTCTTGCACTCAGTGTCATTAGCTGACGGGTGGGGATAAAAGCATGCAGAGTGCTTTTACTGTTTACAAAGTGCCACATGACTTCAGTTAATCCTTGATGTTCAGACTGAGAGAGGTCTGGTAATTTGCTCAGGAGTCCACTAACAAAGGGTCTCTCCTAAGCTTAATTTCAAGTCTCGCACTAGACATTTGGCATACAGGGTTTCCTCTGTTTCCCACCACAAGGAAGAGTGAATGGGCTGCTGAGTCACAATGTGGTAAATTGCTGAAAGTTACAGAAACAGAAGTGATATCTAGAAAGGCAATTCTTGGGCCAGCTCATTGGGATGAGATCATAGAGACAACTAGATCGTTAGCATGTGCTGCTTACCCCTAATCACAAAGGAGAAACTGTTTTGAAATGCCAAGCTAAAAGAAGACTTTGCTTTTTCTAATCCTGCTGACTCTTCTCCCAAAGCCCTCTACCATTTAGGCTGATGCAGCTGCTGAAAGGATCAGGTTGGAGGCTCCCCACCCCTCTACCCTCCAACTATTCCAACATCTTTGCTTTTAAAATAGAAATTTAACACATGGGAAACCTTTTCAAAATTCAAAGTTTAAAAGTCACATTTTAAACTTGTGCTTTTGCGAATTTTTTTCTACAGTTCTCAACATTTTCAATAAGTTTCTGTCCCTTATTAGTTTATCTGGAAGCTAAAAAAAAAAACTCAGGAACACAATAACTAGAATCAGCAGCACAAAGGAGAAAAGGAATGGGAATTTCCCCGTACCTGTGACTCACTGTCCTTTTCTCCTGGAGAGTCCGACATGGCCAGCATTTCAAGGGAGCCCCCCCTTATGAGCAATTGGGACACATCTGGAATGACACAGGCAGGGAAGGTGCTTTGGTGAGGAAAGATGTAGCACCCAGGACAACATAAAGTCCCTTTTAAAATGAAAATTCACAGGACTTCCCTGGTGGCTAAGTGGTTAAGGATTCTCCTGCCAATGCAAGGGACATGGGTTCGAGCCTTGGTCTGAGAAGATCCCACATGCCGTGGAGCAACTAAGCCTGTGTGCCACAACTACTGAAGCCCGCATGCCTAGAGCCCATGCTCTGCAACAAGAGAAGCCACCACAATGAGAAGCCCACACACCACAACGAAGAGTAGTCCCCACTTGCTGCAACTAGAGAAAGCCCATGCACAGCAAAGAAGACCCAATGCAGCCAAAAATTTTTTTTAATTTAAAAATAAATAAAATAATTAAAAAAAAATAAAGTCAGGATTTGTTAAAAAAAATAAAATAAAGAAAAAAAAAGAAAATTCACAGACCACCTTGAACATAATATCCTTGCAGTTCACAGAATAAGGGAAAATCTTATCACTAACTAACTCTGCCCCTATTTCAAACATGCTGGCCTGGGGCTGCAGGGTCTTTGCCTTTTGACAATGCCTTTTATATCTTCCAATGTGCAGAGAAGGTGAAAAGTAGCCAGTGCTATTAGGAGAACAGGTCCATTAACATGCAAATGTCATCTGCATACAGAGTGAAGTAAGTCAGAAAGAGAAAAATAAATATTGTATATTAACGTATATATGTGGAATCTACAAAAATGGTACAGATGAACCAGTTTGCAAGGCAGAAATAGAGACTTAGACGTAGAGAGCAAACGTATGGACACCAAGCAGGGAAAGTGGGGGTGGGATGAATTGGGAGATTGGGATTGACATATATACACTAATATGTAGAAAATAGAAAACTAATGAGAACCTGCTATATAGCACAGGGAACTCCACTTCATTGTACAGTAGAAGCTAACACAACATTGTAAAACAACTATACTCCAATAAATAAATAAATAAATAAAACAAAATGAAAAAAATAGATGCAGAAGTGATCACAATTGTGACTGCTGTAGCCCTCCCTCTCCCCAGCCTGAGTGAGCAAGTGAGCCCTAATCAGCCGCTGCTTTAGCCCCCTCTTGCCTGGGTGGGGAACAGATGCCTGAGGGTGGCCCACATGCACAGACGGGACCAAAACCAAAGTTGAACTCCAGGGGCAGTGGGACCAAAGAAGAGAAAGGGAAATCTCTCTGTGCAGCCCCAGGAGCAGAGGATTAAATCCCTGCAATCAGCTTGGTAAACCCTGCATCTGTGGAATATCTGAATAGACAATGAATGTTCCTGCAATTGAGGCTGTGGACTTTGGGGGCAACTGTGGACTTTGCAGGCAAGTACACGCCAGAGTTGGGCCAGGTCAGAGTCTGAGCTGGCCCTACAGAGCCCACAGCAGGTCCAGAGACCCACCTAGAAGTACTGGAGGACTTCCCAGGCAGGCAGGGATTGGCTGCGCTTCACTGTGGGAGCAAGGACACTGACAGGTGAGGCCACAGGAAAATATTAATATTACTATTATGTTTTTCACTTTGTTCTATTGTTTTTTATTATTCTTTTAATTTTTATTTTTTCTTTTCTTTTTATGCTTTTATTTGTAATATATTTTTTACTCTATTTTTTTTCCTCTTTCTACTTTACTTTGTCATTATATTGTGCTTTTTCCTTGTTTTTTCCTTTGTTTTGCTTTGTTTTTATCTTCTTTTTTTCTTTTTTCTTTTTGTTGTACGCAAGCATGTGGGATCTTCCTGGACTGGGGCACGAACCCATGTCCCCTGCATCAGCAGGCGGACTCTCAATCACTGCGCCACCAGGGAAGCCCTTTATCTTCTTTTTAACTATATTTTATATTTTTCAATTTTTACTTTACTTTTTTGTTGTTTTGTATTTTTTCCTTTTGTTTTCACCTTTCTTATGTTTTTATGTTTTTTTATCTCTTTTGTGTGTTTTATGCTTTCTTTGCCTTTTTTTAGATTGCTTTCTGCTTTTGATTGGTTTTTTGTTTTGCTTTTACCATTCAACTTGGGGTTTTGTTTGTCTGTTCTTTTTGTTTTCTTTTCTTTTCTTCCACACCATGTGGCTTGCAGCGTCTTGATGCTCCAGCCAGGTGTTGGGCCTGAGCCTCTGAGGTGGGAGAGCTGAGTCCAGGATGTTGGACCACCAGAGAACTCCTGGCCCCAGGGAATATTAATCAGTGAGAGTTCTCCCAGAGGTCTCCATCTCAACAGTAAGGCCCAGCTCCACCCAAGGGCCAGCAAGCTCCAGTGCTGGATGCCTCACAACAAACAACTAGCAAGACAGGAATGCAACCCCACCCATTAGTCTAAACCCCAGCCTTTAGTCAGACAGGCTGACTAAAGTCATACTACGCTCACAGACACCCCAAAACACACCACTGGAGGCAGCCCTGCCCACCAGAGGAACAAGATCCAGCTCCACCCACCAGAATGCAGGCACCAGTCCCCCCACCAGGAAGCCTACACAAGGCACTGGACCAACCCCACCCACTGGGGGCAGACGCCAGAAGTAAGAGGAACTACGACCCTGCAGCCTGCAGAAAGGAGACCCCAAACACAGTAAGTTAAACAAAATGAGAACACAGAGAAATATGCTGCAGATGAAGGAGCAATGTAAAAACCCACAAGACCAAACAAATGAAGAGGAAATAGGCAGTCTACCTGAAAAAGAATTCAGAGTAATGATAGTAAAGATGATCCAAAATCTTGGCAATAGAATGGAGAGAATACAAGAAATGTTTAACAAGGACCTAGAAGAACTAAAGAGCAAACAAACAGCGATGAACAACACAATAACTGAAATTAAAAATACTCTAGAAGGAATCAATAGAATAACTGAGGCAGAAGAATGGAGAAGTGAAGATAGAATGGTGGAAATAACTGCTGCAGAGCAGAATAAACAAAAAAGAATGAAAAGAACTGAGGACAGTCTCAGAGACCACTGGGACAACATTAAACGCACCAACATTCGAATTATAGGGGTCCCAGAAGAGAAAGAAGAAGAGAAAGAGAAAGGGCCTGAGAAAACATTTGAAGAGATTATAGTTGAAAACTTCCCTAATATGGGAAAGGAAATAGTCAATCAAGTCCAGAAAGCACAGAGAGTCCCATACAAGATAAACCCAAAGAGAAACACACCAAGACACATATTAATCAAACTATCAAAAATTAAATACAAAGAAAAAATATTAGCGACTTCCCTTGTGGTCCAGTGGTAAAGAATCTGCCTTACAATGCAGGGGACGTGGGTTCAATCCTTGGTCATGGAACTAAGATCCCACATGCCACAAGGCAACTAAGCCCATGTGCCACAACTACTGAGCTCACATGCCTCAACTAGAGACCGTGTGCCACAAATTACAGAGCCCATGTGCTCTGGAACCTGCATGACACAACTACAGAGCCCATGCACCCTGGAGCCTGTGCACTACAGCTAGAGAGAGAAAACGCACACACCACAACTACACAGAAGCCCGCACACCACAACGAGAGTCTGCACACTGCAATGAAAGATTCTGCATGCCTCAATGAAGATCCTGTGTGCCAAAACTAAGAGCCAACACAGCCAAAAATATAAATAAATAAATAAATAATAAATCTTTTTATAAAAAGAAAAAATATTAAAAGCAGCAAGGGAAGAGCAACAAATAACATACAAAGGAATCCCTGTAAGGTTATGAGCTGATTTTTCAGCAGAAACTCCACAGGCAACAGGGGAGGGCCCAATATACTTAAAGTGATGAAAGCGAAAAAGCTACAGCCAAGATTACTCTACCCAGCAAGGATCTCATTCAGAATTGATGGAAAAATCAAAAGATTTACAGACAAGCAAAATGTAAGAGAATTTAGTACAACAAAACCAGCTCTACAACAAATACCAAAGGAACTTCTCTATGCGGGAAACACGAGAAGAAAAAGACCTACAAAAACAAAACAATTAAGAAAATGGTAATAGGGACATACATATTCATAATTACCTTAACTGTGAATGGATTAAATGTTCCAACCAAAAGACACAGGCTCACTGAATGGATACAAAAACAAGACCTGTATATATGCTGTCTACAAGAGACCCACTTCAGACTTAGGGACACATACAGACTGAAAGTGAAGTGATAGAAAAAGATATTCCATGCAAATGGAAATCAAAAGAAAGCTGGGGTAGCAATACTCATAACAGATAAAATAGACTTTAAAATAAAGAATGTTACAAGACACAAAGAAGGAAACTACATAGTGATCAAGGGATCAATCCAGGAAGAAGATATAACAATTATAAATATATATGCACCCAAGATAGGAGCACCTCAATACGTAAGGCAAATGCTAACAGCTATAAAAAGGGGAAATCAACAGTAACACAATAAAGGTGGGGGACTTTAACACCTCACTTAACAGATCATCCAGACAGAAAATAAATAAGGAAACACAAGCTTTAAATGACAAAATAGACCAGATAGATTTAATTGATATTTACAGGACATTCCATCTGAAAACAGCAGATTACACTTTCTTCTCAAGTGCACATGGAACATTCTCCAGTATAGATCATATCTTGGGTCACAAATCAAGCCTTGGTAAATTTAAGAAAATTGAAATCATATCAAGCATCTTTTCCAATCACAATGCTATGAAATTAGAAATCAATTAGAGGAAAAAACCTGTAAAAAACACAAACACATGGAGGCTAAACAATATGCTACTAAATAACCAAGAGATCACTGAAGAAATCAAAGAGGAAATTTAAAAATACCTAGAGATAAATGACAAAAAACACGACGGCCCAAAACCTATGGGATGCAGCAAAAGCAGTTCTAAGAGGGAACTTTATAGCAATACAATCCTACCTCAAGAAACAAGAAAAATCTCAAATAAACAATCTAACCTTACACCTAAAGGAACTAGAGAAAGAAGAAGAACAACAACAAAAAAAACCCCAAAGTTAGTAGAAGGAAAGAAATTATAAAGATCAGAGCAGAAACAAATGAAATAGAAACAAAGAAAGCAATAGCAAAGATCAATAAAACTAAAATCTTGTTCTTTGAGAAGATATACAAAATTGATAAATCTTTAGCCAGTCTTATCAAGAAAACAAGGGAGAGAACTCAAATCAATAAAATTACAAATGAAAAAGAAGTCACAACAGACACTGCAGAAATAAAAAGTAGCCTAGGGGACTACTACAAGCAACTCTATGCCAATAAAGTGGACAACCTGGAAGAAATGGACAAATTCTTAGAAAGGTATAACCTTCCAAGACTGAACCAGGTAGAAATAGAAAATATAAACAGACCAATCACAAGTAATGGAATTGAAACTGTGATTAAAAATCTTCCAACAAACAAAAGTCCAGGACCAGATGGCTTCACAGGTGAATTCTATCAAACATTTAGAGAAGAGCTAACACCCATCCTTCTCAAACTCTTCCAAAAAACTGCAGAGGAAGGAACATTCCAAAACTTATTCTACAAGGCCACCATCACCCTGATGCCAAAACCAGACAAAGATATCACAAAAAAAGAAAATTACAGACCAACATCACTGATGAATGTAGATGCAAAAATCCTCAACAAAATACTAGCAAACAGAATCCAACAACACATTTAAAGGATCATACACCATGATCAAGTGGGACTGATCCCAGGGATGCAAGGATTCTTCAATATACACAAATCAATCAATGTGTACACCATATTAACAAACTGAAGAAGAAACACCATATGATCATCTCAATAGATGCAGAAAAAGCTTTTGAGAAAATTCAACACCCATTTATGATTAAAAGAACTCTCCAGAAAGTGGGCACAGGGGGAACCTACCTCAGCATAATGAAGGCCATATATGACAAACCCACAGCAAACATCATTCTCAATGGTGAAAAACTGAAAGCATTTCCTCTAAGATAAGGAACAAGACAAGGATGTCCAGTCTCACCACTATTTTTTTAGTTTGTTTGTTTTTGTTTTGGGGTTTTTTTTGTGGTACATGGGCCTCTCACTGTTGTGGCCTCTCCCGTTGTGGAGCACAGGCTCCGGACGCGCAGGCTCAGCAGCCATGGCTCACGGGCGCAGCCGCTCCGTGGCATGTGGGATCTTCCCGTACCAGGGCACGAACCCGTGTCCCCTGCATTGGCAGGCGGACTCTCAACCACTGCGCCACCAGGGAAGCCCTCACCACTATTATTGAACATAGTTTTGGAAGTCCTAGCCACGGCAATCAGAGAAGAAAAGGAAATAAAAGGAATAAAAATTGGAAAAGAAGAAGTAAAACTGTCACTGTTTGCAGATGACATGATACCATACATAGAGAATCCTAAAGATGCCACCAGAAAACTACTAGAGCTAAACAATGAATCTGGTAAAGTTGCAGGATACAAAATTAATGCACAGAAATCTCTTGCATTCTATACACTAACAATGAAAGATCAGAAAGAGAAATTAAGGAAACAATCCCATTCACCATTGCAACAAAAAGAATAAAATACCTAGGAATAAACCTACCTAAGGAGGTAAAAAACCTGTACTCAGAAAACTACAGGATACTGATGAAAGAAATCAAAGATGACACAAACAGATGGAGAGATATACCATGTTCTTTGATTGGGAAATCAATATTGCAAAAATGACTATACTACCCAAAGCAATCTACAGATTCAATGCAATCCCTATCAAATTGCCAATGGCATTTTTCACAGAACTAGAACAAAAAATCTTAAAATTTGTATGGAGACACAAAAGACCCTGAATAGCCAAAGCAATCTTGAGAAAAAAAAAAAAAATGGGGCTTCCCTGCTGGTGCAGTGGTTGAGAATCTGCCTGCTAATATGGGGGACACGGGTCGAGCCCTGGTCTGGGAGGATCCCACATGCTGCGGAGCAACTGGGTCCGTGAGCCACAACTACTGAGCCTGCACATCTGGAGCCTGTGCTCTGCAACAAGAGAGGCCACGATAGTGAGAGCCCCGCGCACCGCAATGAAGAGTGGCCTCCGCTTGCCACAACTAGAGAAAGCCCTTGCACAGAAACAAAGACCCAACACAGCAAAAATTAATTAATTAATTAATAAACTCCTACACCCAACATCGTCTTAAAAAAAAAAAAATGGAGCTGTAAGAATCAGACTCCCTGACTTCAGACTATACTACAAAGCTACAGTAATCAAGACAGCATGGTAGTGGCACAAAAACAAACATAGATCAATGGAACAGGATAAAAAGCCCAGAGATAAACCCACACACCCTTGGTCAACTACTCTATGACAGAGGAGGCAAGGATATACAATGGAGAAAAGACAGTCTCTTCAATAAGTGATGCTGGCAAAACTGGACAGCTACTTGTAAAAGAATGAAATTAGAACACTCCCTAACATGATACACAAAAATAAACTCAAAATGGATTAAACACCTAAATGTAAGGCCAGACACTGTCAAACTCTTAGAGGAAAACATAGGCAGAACACTCTATGACATAAATTACAGCAAGATCCTTTTTGACCCACCTCTTAGAGAAATGGAAATAAAAACAAAAATAAACAAATGGGACCTAATGAAATTGAAAAGCTCTTGCACAACAAAGGAAAACATAAACAAGACAAAAAGACAACCCTCAGAAAGGGAGAAAATATTTGGAAATGAAGCAACTGACAAAGGATTAATCTCCAAAATATACAAGCAAGCAGTTCCTGCAGCTCAATATCAAAAAAACAAACAACCCAATCGAAAATGGGCAGAAGGCCTAAATAAACATTTCTCCAAAGAAGATATACAGATTGCCAACAAACAAATGAAAGGATGCTCAACATCACTAATCACTAGAGAAACGCAAATCAAAACTACAATGAGGGATCACCTCACACCTGTCAGAGTGGCCATCATCAAAAAATCTACAAGCAATAAATGCTGGAGAGGGTATGGAGAAAAGAGAACCCTCTCGCACTGTTGGTGGGAATGTAAGTTGATACAGTCACTATGGAGAACAGTATGGAGGTTCCTTAAAAAACTAAAAATAGAATTAGCATATGACCCAGAAATCCCACTACCGGGCATATACCCAGCGAAAGCCTTAATTCAAAAAGACACATGCGGACTTCCCTGGTGGCACAGTGGTTTAGAATCCACCTGACAATGCAGGGGACACAGGTTCGAGCCCTGGTCCTGGATGATCCCACATGTGGCAGAGCAACTAAACCTGTGTGCCACAACTACTGAGCCTGCACTCTAGAGCCCACAAGCCTCAACTACTGAAGCCCGCGCACCTAGAGCCCGTGCTTTGCAACAAGAGAAGTCACCGCACTAAGAAGCCCACATGCAGCAACGAAGAGTAGCCCTTACTTGCCACAGCTAGAGAAAGCCTATGTGCAGCAACAAAGACCCAACACAGCCAAAAATAAATCAATAAATTTTATTTAAAAAAAAGACACATGCACCTTGATATTCATTGCAGCACTATTTACGATAGCCAGGTCATGGAAGCAATGTCAATGCCCATCAACAGACAAATGGATAAAGAAGACGTGGTACATATATACAATGGAATATTACTCAGCCTACAAAAAGGAATGAAATTGGGTCATTTGCAGAGACGTGGATGGACCTAGAGACTGTCATACAGAGTGAAGTAAGTCAGAAAGAGAAAAACAAATATCATATATTTAACACACATATGTGGAATCTAGAAAAAATGATACAGATGAACTGGTTTGCAAGGCAGAAGTAGAGACACAGACAT
The DNA here is from genome assembly GCF_008692025.1 of Phocoena sinus. Lineage (NCBI taxonomy): Eukaryota > Metazoa > Chordata > Mammalia > Artiodactyla > Phocoenidae > Phocoena > Phocoena sinus. The sequence continues at coordinate 34,592,919 of NC_045769.1, forward strand.
AGAGAACAAACGTATGGACACCAAGGGGGAAAACGGGGGGTGGAAAGAATTGGGAGATTGGGATTGACATATATACACTAATAGGTAGGAAATAGATACCTAATGAGGACCTGCTCTATAGCACAGGGAACTCTACTTCAATTCACTGAAACTAACACAACATTGTAAAACAACTCTACCTCAATTAAAAACAAAATGCAGATGTGGTAGAAGGTTGTGGAGAGGAGGCAATGAGGCTATCAGGAAGTAAATTAACTAAATAAACCTCGAAAACATATCTGCAAGTATTACCGTTTGAAAATTCATCTGGACCTCTTCCAAGGCTCATTCTTTGCTCTGAATTTAAAAAGAAACACACATATTTGATTAGAAACTGCTGTGACATAGAGGAGTCTGTCCACTTAAGACTACATTTTGTTGATCCACAGCTCTCAGGTTATTTATACCTCTGCTTAGTTCTTCATAATCGTTGATTTTCTTCAGCAAGCTCTTGTTGATTTGCTCACAGATTTTTTTCAGGGTGTCCAAGTTTCTTTCCCCTAGGATGACCCTCTTCTCCATCTCTATGAAAATATCAAGCAAGGTCTAGAGGGAGGAGAAATCAAGTTGGAAGACTAGATGGAGACATATTGGCTTTTAGATTAACTTTTTTTTTTGCTTCCACTCTCTCCAAACTAAGCACCCACCCTAGCTTCCCAAGCCAACCCTCCTGAGAGGACATCCTGGTCTTATAAAGCCAATCAGTAGATTATTAGGGAGGCAATTCATGATTTCTGGCCCAGAAAGATAGAAATAAGAAGACACAGGAGAAGTCACATCAGATGTCACCTAGTCCCTAGGCCTAGGCCCTGTGCTGAAACTGCCTGTGGACATCTTTATGTGAAGACAGTGAAGCAGCCCGAGTGCATGGCTGAGATGTGACAGCCTGGTCCCTATGGCAACAGCCCTGGGGACTGCCTCACACCCTCCATTGCCTCTGCCACCTGATCATCTCCAGGCTGAGTGTCCCCATAACACACACACACAGACAAGCACACACACATACAACATTACATCACAACACACACACACACACACACACACACACACACACACACACACACACACAGAGTTCCAGGTCCCAGGTTGTTTCAGAGACTGCAGAAGTGGGGAAACGATCTCAGGCCCACCACCGTCTCTCCTGGCTCTGCAAGGTCTCCACATTGCCTGTGCCTCCACACCAGCCTTCTCCCCTTGCTCCTCACTCTGCCTTGTTCCTGGTAATTAATGTGAGCAGCACTTCACAGTATACAGAGGCATCATATCTACAGCACTCATGCCTGACAGCATTCTTCTTCTCCCCAGTTAAAAAGTGAGAATTCATGTTGCTTTTACTGACAAGTGCTCTCTTTAGTCTCAGAAATCCCCACTGGCTGACTCCCCCTCAGGACTAAACCTCGGTCAGACACCAGGTCTTACCATGTCATCATCCAGCTTACATTTGGCGATCTCCTGGCTCAAAAAAAACTTGAAGTCCTTCAATTCCAGTTTGTTCACATCTTCTGAAATCTGAAAAAGCATGACCCTGAAGTGGGAAACAGAAACACTTTAGAAATATTTTTTTAAATGATTTCCCAACCGATTTCCCATCCGGGTCACAGTGGACTTGATTCCTATGGCCTCCCTTTAAAATAAAGCCAGATAATGACATCATTTATGAGTTGAGTCCTTGGAAAGAGGCTGGTGTAGTGACACTGAAGACAAATGGCTCAGGCCCAACTATCCCACTCTTAACAGAATTTAAAGTTCTCCAACTTTGACTTTCAGTTAATTCCAGTTAAATGAATTGTGTTTTTCCTTTGTCCTTCGCTATAAAATCAAGATCTTGTTGCAATAGAAAAAAAGCTTTGATTTTGGATATCATGCTTTTCAAAATGCAAATCAGATGGAATTCCTCAATTAAAACTAGTCAGTGTTCTCCCAGCCGCTACCTTCAGTAGGAAGGCCAAACACCTCCTTCTGGAGTACAGGCTTTTGTGAACTGAGCCCAGCCTGTCTCCTCATCTCTGGATGCTCCTTACTGCTGTCCCCCCATCTCCTCTCCAAACACACCCAGGTGCCCTGCCCCTCACCCTGTTATGCTGGGCCTCCTCCCACCCCTATCCCCTTGTCCGTCTGCAGACAACCACTCATCCACCAACAGTTCAAGCACTGCCTGACTGTCCTCAAGGCTTTATTCACCCCGCTGTACCTGCCTGTGCATCGCCAGAAGAGTAACACATATAACTTTCTGTTTATGAAGCTGTCCAAGTTCCCTGAGAATGGGATCAGTGCCCTTTTGGTTTCCATAAGCCTAGAGGGTCATGAGATACAGTGTTTAAGTGCAGGGGACCCAGACTCCTGGTGTTGGAAACTTGGATCCACCATCCATGAGCTGTGTGGCTTTAGACATGTTACACAATTTTTCCCCCTCATCTGTAGATTGTAGATAATACTCTATTTACCCCTCTGGGAGGTGTTGAGGATTACATGAATAAGTTTACCTGAAGCACTTAAACCAACCTTTGGCAACACACTAAGTGTTCAAACATGACAGGCATTATTATTTCCTAAATTATGCTAGGCTCTTGGGATATGCTTGTTGAATGAACAAAGGAAAGTTTTATAAGTCGGCAAACCTTTTACTATGATGGTGCAAAGGAAAATAACTTTAATACAAAAACATGTTAACTTCAAAAGTAAATTAGAAAATTAAAATTCTAAAAATAAAAACATGGTTGACCCTTGAGCAACACAGGTTTGAAGTGCGCGGGTCCACTTATGTACAGATTTTTTTCAATAAATACGTAATACAGGGCTTCCCTGGTGGCGCAGTGGTTGAGAGTCCACCTGCCGATGCAGGGGACACGGGTTCGTGCCCCAATCTGGGAAGATCCCACATGCTGCGGAGCGGCTGGGTCCGTGAGCCATGGCCGCTGAGCCTGTGCGTCTGGAGCCTGTGCTCCACAACGGGAGAGGCCACAACAGTGAGAGGCCTGCGTACCGCCAAAATAAATAAATACATAAATACATAATACAGTACTACACAGTCTGCGGTTGGTCGAACCCACAAATGTGGAACCTAAGATATGGAGGATCGACTGTAAGTTATAAGTGGATTTTTGTGCAGAGGGTCCACATCCCTAACCCCCATGTTGTTCAATGATCAACTGTAGTGTAGAAACAGAAGTTACTCAGTATTATCACCTGCTTCATCCTTCTTCTCATGGAATCTCTACCCTAGAAGTATTTCTCTAAAACTGTCTCAGTTTGACCAAGATTGGGTCCAATCAAAAGCTACCTCCCCTTTTAACTTTATCACAAGGTATTTTGCCCTTCGACGTTCCTCATTAATGAAAACTACTGGCTTTCTTGTACCATCGTTGTCCAGAAATAAATCTGGATAGTTTATAAGGTACTAATTTTATAAGTAGCAATGATAATTTGAAATTTTAAATATCTTATAAATGGAAAGTGGCCACACTAGCATTTTTTTTTCTTACTTGATATTCAACAATGATGAACAAGCAGGAGATTTTACTTGTGCTGACCCTTTTGTTCCCAAGCTAACATGTTGAAGATTTTAACAGACAGATCCTGCCCTTGTTACACACTCGTAACCCTCCAACAGAGAGGCCCACGTCATTGTCTGCACTGGAAGTTGCCTTGGTTTTGCTCACATGGCAGGAGTGCAACCTTCAAAAGACCAAGACAGGGGACACAAGATGAGGCCCTCTAGCTTTCCTAATTATGGGGTTGTTGTTTTTATGATTAATTGATGCCTTAATGAAAAAAAATTCATTACAAGGACTTCACAATTCTGTTGAACCAAAGTTACCCAGTATTGAATAGTATCCTTCCCCACTCTCCTTCCAAATTCACATCCACTTGGAACGTGTAAAAGTGATTTTACTTGGGAAAATGGTCTTTGTCGATGTAATCTTGCCAAGATAAGATCATACTAGATTAGGGTGGCCCTAATCCAATGGTTGGTGTCTTTAAAAGAAGAGGGAAATTAAGACACAGATTCACAGCGGAGAAGACAAGGTGAAGAAAGAGGCAGAGATTGAAGTGATACATCCGTAAGACAAGGAACACCAAGGACTGCCTGCAACTACCTGAAGCTAGGAGAGGATCATGAAACAGATTCTCCCTCAGAGCCTCTAAAAAGGAATCAATCCTGTTGACACCTCAATTTTAGCCTCTAGCCTCCAGAACTATAAGGAATTAACTTCTCTACTGTGTTAAGCCTTTGGCAGGACAGACAGCCCAAGCCACTGCTGTTCTGACAGCATCTGGGGTCACAGGGATTAAGCAGTCATTGGGCGTTACAGGATGGCTTATGAAGTAAAACTGTGGAAGCTGTTTAACCTTACAATGATCGGTTATTACAATGGGGGTTTCCAGATGGCCAGGCATAGATTAAAAATGGTTATCTTATACCCTAAACAAAAAAGCACTCAATGCAGGGGTCTGGCCTGGCCAATCCAGCATGACTGGCAACACACAGCTCACTTAAGAACTTGGTAACACAAGTCTTAAGGTATGGAATAAAAGCCTAAAACCCTGCTGAGAATTTCATAGTCATCCAGAAGTAGGTGGGAGGGGGTCTCAGGTGGGAAGTAGCGATGCTTTATTCAATAATAGGCAAAGAAGTGCATGGTATGGGCATCAGCAAAGCAGAGGCATCAAGATAACGGATATGTAACAGAGAGAGAGTTAGAACGTTTAAAAAGTGTCTATTTGGATTTTGGCATACCTATAGGTAATGTTTCACCTTGGAAAGAAAATTTTATTTTATGGTTTTAGTATATTTTTCTCTGAATTCTACATAAAGTCTCTAAATTTCTTAATCTGACTGTGGTGGGACATCTTCCCAAAGGCTCCAAAGTCACACCATACAGACAACCTACAAACAGCATCAGCCCTGCCCATAAAGATGTGCCCATTCAACCCACACATCCCAGTTCCACACCATGGAGGTTTTCCCCACCTATAGGCAGAGATCTGGGCCCTGCCCGGCATCTGAAGCTCCCTCTCCATCTCCTCCTCACTGGTGTCCAGGTAGGTGAGCAGCAGATCCAGTCTTTTCATTCGGAAAAGCAGCTCCTTCAAGAAGGACAGGTTGCTTTCCTCCAACATTCTCTTTTCTTGGAGCCTCTGGAATAGCACCAAGGCATCCTTGATGGGTTCCTGCTTCCTATGTGGAATGTAGTCCAGGCTCAGGAACTTGAGGGCAGCCAGGTCTTCACTGTCCAGCTGTTCTCCAATATTATACAGACATCTGTTGAAATTCATGCTGATCAAGCGTTAGGAGAATGTAGTTGTTACCTAGGTTAAAATACAATGTTATGTTCAGATGAGGAAGAAAACTACCACTTACTGATTTGTTCCTTCATCAAATGCTATTACATCTACTATATGCCAGACATTATGCTGTGGATACAGGCAAGAAAGCGAACAAACAGGTTCCCACTCTCAAGTAGCTTACTGTTTTGGAAGGTAGATTTACAAACTAGCCAGTGGTCAGAGAGTTGTGACCAGGGCACAGTAGAAATATAGAGGAAAGAGACTTAACTCAGCCTGGGAGAAGGGCTTCCTGGAGGGAATTCACCTTTGGGGAGGAGATGGTGAAGGACAATTTTTTTTTTTTTTTTTTTTTTTTTTTCGGGGGGTACGTGGGCCTCTCACTGTTGTGGCCTCTCCCGTTGCGGAGCACAGGCTCCGGACGCGCAGGCTCAGTGGCCATGGCTCACGGGCCTAGCCGCTCCGCGGCATGTGGGATCTTCCCGGACCGGGGCATGAACCCATGTCCCCTGCATCGGCAGGCGGACTCTCAACCACTGCGCCACCAGGGAAGCCCAGGACAATTTTTGAAGGAAATAATTTATGCAAAAGTTGGAGGCAAGAACGTTCAAGTCAGTTCAGGCAGGCAAAGGGAGCTCAATAAAGTAACCACGAAGGGTCTGGAAGAGGGAGTGGTGAGACAAAGGGATGGAGCTGTGGCCGGGAGCTGTTATAAAGGGCCTCATACGATGGGTCAAGGGGGTCAGGCTCTCTCCTGGATATAATGGGAAACCAAGAAAGGATTGTAAACATGAGTGTGACGTCATCTAATTAGGGATTAACATTTAAAGTGTGGGGGACATATGTAGATGTATAACTGAATCACTTTGCTTCACACCAGAAACTACTCCAATATAAAATAAAAATTAAATTAAAAAAAAAAAATAAAGTGTGGAGGACAGATTGGAAGGGTTGGAGGTGGGAGAAGTCATGTGGTCTAATGGAAACAATGGTGGCAGGACACGATGCAGTGCTCTCCCCCAAGGGCCTCAGGACAGGCACCCACAGCTGGACAAGAACCCAAGACTGGAAACGGAACCAAGAGAAACCCCAGACCTGGGGCTTCTTGTATGAAGGTTGTCTGGGGTTTCCTGAAACACTGCCCTCTCTCTTTTTTTTTTTTTTTTTTTTTGCGGTACGCGGGCCTCTCACTGTTGTGGCCTCTCCCATTGCGGAGCACAGGCTCCGGACGCGCAGGCTCAGCAGCCATGGCTCACGGGCCCAGGCGCTCCGCGGCATGTGGGATCCTCCCGGACCGGGGCACGAACCCGTGTCCCCTGCACCGGCAGGCGGACTCTCAACCACTGCGCCACCAGGGCAAGGCTCCTAAATTTTTAAGCTCACTGCATTCACTGACATTCTCGGATGAAACCACAAATCCTGGCTATCACTTGAGGGGTGATGGCGTGAACCAGGACCTGTGTATTTTGTACCTCTGATGTTAAAATAGAAACATTAAGGTAAACTTTAATATTTTTAAAAAGTGGCCCAAAAGACTTTGAAGCTTTTAGTTTTTCTTTTTAAAAACACCTTTTCTGGGACTTCCCTGGTGACTCAGAAGTTAAGAATCTGCCTGCCAACACAGGGGACATGGGTTCGAGCCCTGGTCCAGGAAGATATCACATGCTGCAGAGCAACTAAGCCCATGCGCCACAACTACTGAGCCCTCGTGCCACAACTACTGAAGCCCGTGCGCCTAGAGCCCGTGCTCTGTAACAAGAGAAGCCACCACAATAAGAAGCCCTCGCACCGCAACAAAGAGTAGCCTTCACTCGCTGCAACTAGAGAAAGCCCATGCGCAGCAACGAAGACCCAATGCAGCCAAAAATAAAAATAAATAATTAATTAATTAAAATAAAGTGAAACAGTATTTTTTTAAAAAAACAATCCTGATTACTTCCCCCCAATCCTGATTACAGAACACTGGGGTGGGTTTTTTTTTCGTTAAAAATTGAAAATGCAATAAATTATAACATGGTCATGGTTATCATTATCATACATCACATACACACAAATACACATTTATATAAAAATTAGAATCAGGTTGCACATCCAAGCGTGTACATCTGTATTTTTTTTATACCCACTTAATATTTAGAATGAACATTTACCCTTACCATAAATATTCTTCTTTGGCATATTTTTAATATTTCTTGATTTCCAGCATGTGGAGATATCAACATTTATTTTAAGCAATTTTCTGTTCCTTTACTATTAAAAATAATATTTCACTGAGAGTTTTCTTCATATATCCTGTGCATACCTCTGATTATTTCCTTCTTAGAATTGGAATTATGGGCAAAACTTTTTTTCTCCCTTTTAATCTAGAGCTGACATTATTGTTTAGACAAGTTTTCTTGATTAGGAAACTGGAGGAACAGTGTCTTAGAAAGATACATCTTGTTTTACACTGGATTCACAAAGGCTGCAGAGCCTAGATTATTCACTGCAAAAGCAATCAATTATCATGAAAATACTTTTATATAGGAAAGATACCTTAAATATTTGGGCTGCACCTAAAAGCATACGTTCAAAGTTCAACAAACAAAACCTCTAGACATTCAAGGGAACAAACTAGCAAGTTAATTCCTTAAATCACACTCCATAGAAACACACGTGCTCAACAGGGTTTGTACATGGAGTCTCACCACAGCCCGATATATAACCCGAACAACCAGAAACATCCCAAATGTCCTCCAATAAAGGAATGGCTAAATTAACTAAAGCATAGTCATCCTACAGAATATTATGCAGCAGTTAAGAACATGCACTCCAACTTCTGAAATTAAAATGGATAGATATTCAAGATACGTTATTATGACAGTGAAAATAGCAAGTTGCAATATAACCAAAATCATACATCTACTTTTTAGAAATACTCAAACAACATAATTAGATTTTCAGTGATTACAGACATATATATTAAAGCAGAAAATAAAAGAAAAGGAAATTCTGGAAAGAGACAAACCAAACTCACAAAGTGCCTAGATTTTGTATTCACAGATCTTTGAAGAAAATACACAGGAAGCTGCTTCAGTGGTTGCCTGAGAGGAGAGGAGCTAGAAGTCTGGGGGTGGACAGGAAGAGACTTGCTTTACATTCTATACTCTTTGCACTGTGTAAATCTTTACCATTTTATTACCCTAAATATACATGTACTTAAATTAAAATCTCTATTTAAATAACTATTTTTATTCCAGTATATGAAACTGGAAAGGATCAGAACTGGGTCCAGCCCTGTTTAAAACCATTAGGTCCAGTGTCCTTAAATCTTCCAGTAAGTTCTAACCCTTGCTAAAATATCATTTTACAGAATAAAATCAACCAAAGAATCAAATGAAAGCAGAAGCTCCTTTTTTCCCCTCTGCAATTATTTTCTTTCTAATGATAACAATGCTTATTGTATTCCTTTTAGAAAATACAGGAAAGATAAAAAGGAGAATAAAAATTACCTATAATTCTATCATCCAAAGATTAAATGCCTAATCAAAACATTCTCTGATGTAAATCATACCAATATTTTCTTAGGTCAGTCTCCCAAGGCAATAGAAATAAAAACAAAAATTAACAAATGGGACCTAATCAAACTTACAAGCTTTTGCACAGCAAAGGAAACCAAAAACGAAATGAAAAGACAACCTACAGAATGGGAGAAAATATTTGCAAATGATGCAACTGACAAGGGCTTAATTTGCAAAATATATAAACAGCTCATAAAATCAACAACAAAAAACAAACAACCGAATCAAAAAATAGGCAGAAGACCCAAAGAGACGTTTCTCCAAAGAAGAAAGACAAATGGCCAATAGTCACATTTGAAAAGATGCTCAACATCGTTAATTATTAGAGAGATGCAAATAAAAACTACAGTGAGGTATCACCTCACACTGATCAGAATGGCCATCATTAAAAACTCTACAAATAACAAATGCTAGAAAGAGTGTGAAGAAAAAGGCACCCCCCTACACTGTTGGTGGAAATGTAAGTTGGTAAAGTCACTATGGAAAACAGTATGGAGGTTCCTCAGAAAACTAAAAATAGAATTACCATATGATCCAGCAATCCCACTCCTGGACATATATCTAGACAAAACTCTAATCCAAAGAGATACATGCACCCCTATGTTCATAGCAGCACTATTCACAATAGCCAAGACATGGAAGCAACCTAAATATCCATTGACAGAGAAATGGATAAAGAAGCTGTGGTACATATATACAATGAAATATTACTCAGCTATAAAAAAGAATGAAATAATGCCATTTGCAGCAACATGGATGCAACTAGAGATTATCATACTAAGTGAAGTAAGTCAGAAAGAGAACGACAAATACCATATGATATCACTTATATGTGGAATCTAAAATATGACATAAATGAATCTATCTGAAACAGAAACAGACCTGTGGTTGCCAAGGGGGAGAGGGTTGGGGCAGGGATGTAGTCAGAGGTTGGGTTAACAGATGTAAGTGTTTATGTATAGCATAGAGACCTATATTCAATATCCTATGACAAACCATAATGGAAGAGAATATTAGAAAAAGAATGTATATATATGTATTACTGAATCACTTTGTTGTATAGCAGAAATTAACACAACATTGTAAATCAACTATACTTCAACTTTTAAAAAATTAAAGTAAAATAAAAAACAAAGATAAATGCCTAATAATCTTACTGTCCTTCCTACCGAATATTTTACGCATATATATTTTCCCTCAGATTTAAACACCATATTTCTGAGGTATACGTGGACTTTTCCACTGATAATATTATAAGTACATCTTGATGTCTTTATTTTTTCTTCTACAGCATGGATTTTTAAATCTGTAAGGCATCTAATCATATGAATGGGCAAGAATTTATCTAACCAGTCTCTGATTACATTTAGGATGACCTTAAAATGCAAATCTCCATGTATACCTCCGATTATTTTATTAGAATAATTTCCTAGAGATAGGATTACTGAGACAAAAGGAATAAAGATTTTTAAGGCTTTTGTTACATATTCAATAGTATTTTCTGACAGTATACAAAAAATTCCAATCCAAGGCCAGGATGACGTGAATTTGGATATAACGTGATGGGCTCCTGTCCTCTATGGCCAGTTCACCTCACTCGTTTCCTTATCTTTGCAATAGCCTGACAATGCTTTCTAAATTATTTTTGCATCATATTAAAATGGACACTTAGTAGGGAAAGTGCTGGCAAGGCTTCTTTTCTGACCCAGCTTTTTCCAGAACACATTGTGGGTATAATATTGTCTTTGTTTGTTTAGGTCACACATCTCTTTGATCGTAGTGCCTGGGAAGCACTGTTACCTGCTCTAGATTTTATACCGTTAACAACAGGCCACCTCTAGGTTCTGGCTCTATAGGAACAGGGACCAAGAGGCACTTCTTTTTTTATGGGCCCTGGGTTTAACTGCCTGTGCTCATGAGCTAGAAACTTTGTTAGAGTAATATTTTAAGGAGAATATTCATTGTTGTATTTTTCTCATCCTAAAATAGTAAAAGTAACATTTATTCCTTAGAGAACTTTTAAAAGAAAAATAAAAATCACTTAGAAAAACTTAGAAGTAATTTTAGGGTCAAATTTAGTGGGTTTTTTCCCATTTTATTCACATGTTCACATATTTATACATATATAATGTGTGTGCATATACATATGCTGAATATATAAATTTGAAGATAAATTTGAATATATTGGTTTATATTGCATACAAGGTGGAAGAGAGGGGTGGAAATGGAAAGCCCTCCAGAATTTTTCTTTTATTTCCAATTATATAGCAATAATAAATCAATATAAATATATTTGTATTATATGATATATAAGTATATCTAATATTTTTATAATAAATGTGTGCCCCAAAGTATTCTGATATAAATTTTATATTATGATGTGTGTTTATAACATATAACCATATAAACATAAAAATATTTTTCTTGTCTCACTTACTGCAATCCTCCGAAGAAATTGCTATTATCATCCTCATTTTACTATTGTGAAAAATCAGTTCAGAAATAAGCTATTGAGAGGCGTCAGGCCCAGGTTTGAGCATCTCACTCCAGGGTCTCAGTGACAGACCCTGCAAGGATTTAGAATTTATTCTGATTCCAGTTGGAAGCCAGTGAAGGAATTTAATGAAGAAAGACACATAATCAAAATATTTTTAAAGATTATGAATTACTTAAAATTTTAAAAGACTAAAGGAGCCCCCAAAACACAGAAACAAGAGTTCTTAACAAATCTACAAAAGCAAAGAGAGGGTCAGAACCTTACAAACCAAGCAGGTACATGCTGGAACCCGAATTTAGACCTCAGCACCTCATCCCAGAGTCCCAAATAAGCACTGCCTTTTGTGCCACAGTTAAATTGCAAATAAATCTCATCTAATCACAAACAATCCTTCTTAGCGACATTCTAGCAACCTCTTAGCTCTTTTGGTGATATGGAAAACTGCCTCAAAGCTGGAGAAAATAAACCCAAAATTCGCATTACTCTTCTGAGACAAAAATCCGTTACCTCGTTCAAAGCTTGAGAGTACTGGAAAGCCGCTCTCAGGCCCAAACCCCTAAGCAATAGGGTGACTACTCCCTCCAGTCCAGGATGACCACCCCCAACTGGGGTTCCCCCAGAACCTGCCAGATGTCCACCCTGCACACAAACACCCTCCGCTGCAGGGTCCCAGCCAGGGCTATCACACAGCCCAGGAAAGGTGTTCAAATCACGACAAAACTCAGAGCCAACCAAACTGAAGAAATTTATAACTCCGCCTATAAACGCTTAACCCCACAAGTACTGATTATCAGTCGATGCTTGCCATTATATTATTCCTGGTACTGTCCTGTGCCCTTTTAATGTCTCAAAAATAAATAAATAATTGAGTTCTTAGCACTATTTCTGTTTATGCGTGTGTCTGTTTATGTGTACGTGTGTGTTTATACTGGTGGTCTGAGTGTCGGCAGATTGGTAAACTATAGCAGCAAAGAGAGTTGAGAGTTGAGTTTTGGTTTCTATTCTTTGACAACTCGGCATAAGGATGAGGCATCTGTACAGATAACTGAACTTGGAGTATCCCCCCCCAAAATCAGGAATGCATCAACCGAAGCTGGAGGGACCCGTGGGCCCTCACTACAGCCCTGGGAAGCACTGCTAACTCTCCGGTTTCCGCATCTACACTCATATACAAAGGATCACCCCATGAGCCCCGAGGCCACCAGATCCCACCCTCAGTAGCCTAGAAAATCCTAGAATCAAAAACCTTCCTCTCTAAAAGCCCATCCAACCTTACCAGAGGCAAGTCCCAGAACCCTCACAGCGGCAGCCGCTTCACAGGCCTCTCTCTCCTGGCACATCTAAGAAAAGAATGAAGTCAAATGAAGAACCTACAGCACAGCTCACTTACTTCCTGTTTTCGAAACTCCTGAGTCACTAGTGAGGTAGGCCGGCCTCCAGGCAGCACTCCCGTCTAGATCGCTAAGAGGGAGCCTGTGGAAGAGGAGGCAGGTGCCCGGAGGGGACCCTGGCCACCTGAGCTTTGGCTCGGGCTGTGTGACTTTGGACGGGTCAGTTTCTCTTCGGGGCCTCCTTACCACACTCCAACAGGAGACAGTTTGAACTGGATGATAGCTAAGAACCCTTTCTTTTCATATTGCAGGAATTCACAGATTTTTAGGGGCTCATTATGAAGACTTTAATGGTTTCATTCAGTAATATTCACTGAGCACTCCTGAGTGGTCTTGGGATCTGTAAACTGCAGGGCCCTCCCCACAGCTCTCAGAGGGTCTGCTGACCCTCACAGAAACTCTCTTGGTTTCCCCATCTACACTCACATACACGATCACTTCCATGACCCCGAGGCCACAAGACCCCACCCTCAGCAGCCCAGAAAACACTAGAATCATAGTCCTTCCTCCCAAAAGGCCCAGTCGAGCTCACCAAAAAGACAAATCCTGGGGCCCTCACCATGGACTGGCCCTGGAGAACAAAGCACACATTAGCCCTGTCCTTTTGCTCTCAGTCAGTTGAAATGTTTTCTGATGATAAAACTAGAGAGAGAGAGAAAAAAAAAATCAAACACCTCTCTTCTTTGAAACTGCCTTTTTTCTTTCCCCAAATGGAATATTAGCTTTCAGAGGGCAGAGCTCACGGCTGAGAGGATTAATGAGATGTCTGAAAGTGCCCCTCCACCTGCAGAGGGCTAGGGAAGGGTGCCGTGGTCCCATTGTGCCCTTTGCTACCTCGACTCTGCCCCGAGAACTCTGAGTGAGGGCACAGTAACAGAATGAAATCCTGTTAATGGCTAAATCCTAGCCCAGGATGTGCTCCCTGACTCTTTCTTGCGGCCTCCTGAGCATACTCTCAGCTTTCATCCCGCTGTTTTATGGCTGGTTCCTGTCCGAGGCTGTGAGCTTCACAAAGGCAGAGACCGAATATTTCATGCCCGTTCCCAGGATGTGCCACAGGAGTAGCAATATCTAGAACATACAAAGGTTTCCTGCAAATCAACGAGGAAAAGAAACCCTGGAGAACGACAATGGATATGGACACAGGGTTCCTTGACAGGGATACCCAGATGGCCGAAGTGTACGAATGACGCTCAGACTCATGAGTAAGCTGGGAAGTGCCAAAATAAAGCAACGAGCTCCCTACTTTGTACCTATCAGAATAGCAAAGGTTTGCAAGCTGGATCAGACTAAAGATTGGTGGGCAAGTTCTCCTATAGTCCTTATATAGGATTGGGAGACTGTCCATCATGGAATAATAAGTAGTGGTTACAAAGTGGGACCTGGCAAATTACACTGAACTTAAAATATAGTGCTTACTTGAAAAACAAAAAAAGTCAGAAACGGAACAAGCAAAATACAATACAAATAATACTGATACGTAATAATAATTGCTAACACTTACTGGGTACTTAGTAGTGCCAGTCACTGTTCTAAGTGGCTCATGCTGTTATTATTAACTTAAATCTTCACAGCCGCCTCATGAGGGAGTGTTAATCCCATTTAATGATGAGGAAACAGAGGTACAGAGAAATTACTTTCTTGTTCCTGATCACACAGTTTAAAAAGTAGCGTACACACACAAAACAAGGACACATTTTGCAAAGATACAGAACAATTCAAGGATATGTATCAACAGATTTAGAGGGTCGTCTTTGGGAGGATAGGAGATAGGGTGGGAGTGGGGAAATCAAAGAAAGTACCTAGAACAGGGCAGGGGAGAGGGGCCCGTAAGCCTTAGAGACCAAGGGCTACAGGGAATAGAGATCTGACAGGCTGATAAACTTAACCCTCTGCCCTAGGCCAAACGGAAAATAATTTAAACATAAGTAGGTAAATAAAGTCTTGTAGAATTTCCAAAGTAATCCAGCAGGTGAGAGACAGTGTGTCTATATTTGAGGCAGCAGAGGAACTGGAGATTCCTCAGAGTTAAAAAGTAGCAAAGTCAGTGGTTGTGGTTCAGAGAGAAACCCAGTCCAAGATCTGGGCCCCTAGCAGGACCCAGAGGTGACTCCACTCCGCAGGTCTGATCTGCTCCTTGAGTGGGCAACATGGTATCCTGAAGCTGCTTCTGCACCAGACACTCACCTGTTCCACCCTGGCAACATCACAGTCACCAAGCTCCCGATGCCAAGACCCCTAGACTGCCTAACTTCACACGTTCCAATTACTGAGGCGGGCTCTTACAACCGGAGAAAAATCCCTTGTAACGAGGCAAGGGGGAGGGGGAGGAAGGAGGTGGGGTTGGAAAGGCCTCCCGGAAGAAGTTTTCTTTTACTTTCGATCACTCAACCAGGCTTTTCTGCCTGTCCCAGCAGACTCACTTCCTGTTTCTCTCCTCTCCACATTCAGAATTTACTAGCAAATTCAGCAGGACTTTGAAACATCCGGAGATAAAAGAAAGAGAACTTGTGAAACCATTGCCCTCCAGCAGAAGGGCAAAATCTGGTCTTCAGTAAGAGAGAAAGAAAATTCCTGAACAGAGAGAACTAGAGAATAAAATTGACTTTGAAAGTTGGAAAACAGAGGTGATTCACTCGAACAGAAAATGTTTCTTATTTAAAGGAACCGATGCAAACTAAAAACCAGGAAGCTGTGTACTCACTACATTTAGTGTATATAAGGCCTATAAGTTCTAAAGACAGATTTGATACTGTCTGTGGCAAGTAAAAATGCCATTCTTCCTTGAAAGGGGTCTGGGGAGAGGAATTATTCCTCTATTCTGTGGCCCAAATCTCAGCACTGAAGCCATGGACCAGCCCCCCATATCATCTGGCAAGAGCTCTTCTTGGGTCGAAGCAGATCTCTTGCTGAGATGGGGGGAGATCCTGCACAAAAAGGGGTGTGGGTCTGGCCCAGCCCTAAGCAAGGGTAACAGTCCCTGGCCAGTGCTGTGCCTAAGTGACCGGTACCTGTCCAGTGCAGAGCCTGGAGTGGTGGTAATGCGGAGATCTGTCCCCCAGGACCCTGAGCCCCCAAACCTCCCCATGGATGAGGAAACAGAGGCTCAAACGAATACCCAAATTCGAACTCAGTCCCGTTGGACCAAAAACAAGGATTTTCCCACCGTAACACACTATCTCCCCTTCCCCAGCATTTAGGATTTGAAATGAACCATGTGGGTGGAAGAGCAGTAAATTTAAACTAAGATAATGACCTATGCACAGAGGTCACAAGGTCACCTATGAAAAAGGAGTCCGCCTAATGACACCAGCTAATATTTAATAAACATTGTGTGTGCAAGGCACAGCCACCCACGCTGGCTCATTTCACCTTCTGAACAATTCTCAGAAGTGGATGTTCCCATTTGAGTGATGAAACTGAGGTTTGGAGAGGCGAAAGACTTGGACAAGTACCTTCAGCTAGTGAGTGGCAGAATGAGTTTTGTGTGCCTCTCTAAGACCCTGAGAGGTTAATCAGTGTCTGAACATTAATACACACCCATGGTTCTCAACTTGACTGATCTGAGGGTTAACTGAGGAGATTTAAAACAAATACCAGTCTTCAGGCCCCAGCTTTGGAATTCCTACCTGAGCAGAATTACAGGAGGTAAACCAGATTGAGCACTTAAAGGAATGCCTGGACCTTCGACAGTTCTCAGTAAATATTCACTACCACTGTGTTACATAAGCTCACAATATCTGTAAGGTGGCTATGAATTATTAGTCACATGGTACAGATGAGGAAACTAAGTTCAGTGTCAATCAGCTGACAAACTGCACGGCCAACACAGGATCCCAAGATTGTCTCACTTGAGAGTTTACATCCATCCCCCAGCCCCCAGCCTGGCAGAAATGGATGACCCACAGCAGGCATCCAGGGGGCCATAGTGAGGAGGAATGGCGAGTCTCAGGGCTTTGATTTGTAAGGTATTGATCCTAGGCTCTCCCAGTCTTAGATCTTTTTAAAAAGGAAGATGAATAATCAACAAGTGAATTGTGAACCTGAAGTTGGTTAAATTCCTTTTGTGATCTTCTAGGATCAATATTAATTTACTTGCTCTAACCAGTTTCTTGCCTCCTTCTTGAGCTATACGTCTGCTTGATTATTTACATCGAAATGAATAATGTACCTGGTCTTTAGTCCTGGGGAAGCTGGAAAACCTGCAGGCGTTGCAGTTCAGCGGGACATAAGGGAGCTGGTCCCGGCCCAGCACAGGGTGAGGACAGCCTGTTTTTTTTTTTTTCTTTTTTTTGTGGTACGCGGGCCTCTCACTGCTGTGGCCTCTCCCGCTGCGGAGCACAGGCTCCGGATGCGCAGGCTCAGCGGCCATGGCTCACGGACCCAGCCGCTCCACGGCATGTGGGATCTTCCCGGATCGGTGCACGAACCCGTGTCCCCTGCATCGGCAAGCGGACTCTCAACCACTACGCCACCAGGGAAGCCCAGGACAGCCTGTTTGGACTTAAGTGCCAAGAGGTTTCCACCCTCCTGAATCTCAGCTCCCACCTGACGGCCTGCTCCAGAGGCTCATGTCTACTAATCTGCTGAAATCAGATTTAGACTTGTACATTTCCCTAAGAAAGCCAAGAATGACTAAACCTTTCAGCTGGCTGGAACACACCAGTCCCATTGATCTGGACTTGAACCACAGGACATTAGTCAAGGACAAATCAAGGACAAATATTGACAGTGAAACAAAAATCCCCTGAACAAGCATGCTCTTTTGTTGGTTACTTTTCTATTAAGTTGTATACAACTGACCCACAGGCCGGGTGGTCTGGTACGTGCATTCTATTGGGCCCCTCCTCCCCCTTCCTCAAGCTGGCCTTGGCTTGGCCTTAGAATCCTGAAGGCAATGGTGAGGGAAAGGAGACTGCATTCCAATCCATCTGTTTCATCTCCTCCCGGCCATGTGGGAAGAGACTCAGCCAATTCTCTAGAAGTTTTTAACAGCTAGGCTTTGAAGTCTTTGATCTTTGTTTTGGTATTGAGATGACTAGACAGTCATGAGCAGGTAGATGAAGAGTTTACATCACTGACCCAAAGTGTATATTCTGCAATTTGGTGGGTGCTGGAACCTGCCCCCTCTACTTCCACAAAAGATCCTACTGCAAACAAGAACCCATCCCACTGATCTAGAAAGGAAGAAATTGAGGTAACTGTTGTGGCTGTGATGCAATATTCATGTCATCAACTTAGCTTTTTAAATATTTTCTTGGAGGTCTGAGCACAGTCAAGGTGAAAATCCTCCAAGTTCCAGCTACACTCTATGCCCACCCCCAGGAACCATTTCTTGGGAACAATTTCTCAGTCCCTCAAACCCTAAGGACAAATGTCAAGAGCCATTAAATTTTTTTTATTATGATAAAATATACATAACATAAAATTTACCATTCTAACCATATTTAAGTGTACATTTCAGTGGCATTAAGTACATTCATATGTTGTGCTATCATTCCTATCATCCAAGAGCCACTGTTTTTTTTTTTTAT
Source organism: Phocoena sinus (assembly GCF_008692025.1). Lineage (NCBI taxonomy): Eukaryota > Metazoa > Chordata > Mammalia > Artiodactyla > Phocoenidae > Phocoena > Phocoena sinus. The sequence goes on from NC_045769.1 coordinate 34,611,226, forward strand.
TGAAGTATAGTTGGTTTACAATGCTGTGTTAGTTTCTGGTGTACAGCAAAGTGATTCATATATATATATATATATATATATATATATATATATACTTTTTAATATTCTTTTCCATTATGGTTTATCACAGGATATTGAATATAGTTCCCTGTGCTACACAGTAGGACCTTGTTGTTTATTTTATATACAGCAGTTTGTAGCACGATGCAGTTTTAAAGTGTTCTCCCTACTTTACCTCATTTATCTCATTAGTGAGCACAATTGTCTAGTCTAAAGCAGGCAGAGCAGGTGTTACTAAGACATCTAGAACACCAAAGGCCAGAAAGGTGAAGTGACTGAGCTGGGACTACCCAGCTACTCTATCTGCATGCAGCACTAGTGACTCCTTCTTTTAAAAAAAATCAAAAGATGGGAGGATTATTCCCTGAAACACATATATTTTTTCCCTTTTAAAAGAAGTCACTCCTCGGGACTTGCCTGGTGGCATGGTAGTTAAGAATCCGCCTGCCAACGCAGGGAACACGGGTTTGAGCCCTGGTCTGGGAAGATCCCACATGCCGCAGAGCAACTAAGCCCGTGCGCCACAACTACTGAGCCCACGTGCTACAACTAATGAAGCCCACGCACCTAGAGCCCATGCTCCGCAACAAGAGAAGCCACCGCAATGAGAAGCCCATGCACCACAAGGAAGAGTAGCCCTCGCTCGCCACAACTGGAGAAAGCCCACGCATAGCAACGAAGACCCAACGCAGCCAAAAATAAATAAATAAATAAATTTATTTTTTAAAAAAAGAAGAAGAAGTCACTCCTCAACTTCTGCAAGGGAAATTCATTTCACTCTTTCTCAGTTCAAAAAGGATTTCAAGAATTGGGTAATGATTTTTTTTCCTCAAAGCTATTAGTAAAAATAATTACAATACACCCATTCTCAGTAGTAGCACAACTAACTTGCAGGTACAGGTAAGCCCAGGTGAGACGGCCAAGTGGCAAAATGTGTATTTGCTGTCTTCCCTGGATAGGACATTTTTTCTTCCCCCAGAAGTGTCCTCCCAGGCTCACTTGGATTCCTACTGACTCCAGCTTTCAACAGACCCTGAAACAAAATGATGTAGCAGGAGGGTTAGTACAGTTTCTTATCTATCTTTCTTGTGATAGTCTACGCAAAAGGAAAAGCAAACATATATCTGCATTGACTTTAATTTTTGCACTACTTAGTTGTGTATTTGTTTAAACATTGTGTGCATGTGTGTGTGTTCTATCATTTTTTCATCTAACTCTATCTTGTATCTCTTTCTACATTAGTACTTACGAACGGCCTCTGTCCTCTTTATTACTGCTCAGTGCTTCTAAGCTGGTTTAACACTGCTTGGGACAATGTGCATTTTAGCCAGTGTCTCTGCAAACCCACTGGAGTTCCTCAGAACAAGTTGAAGAGAAAAAAATGGCATGTTGTACCTGAGGCTGACCCTGGGAGCCAGGCTGTTTGATTCACTCACAGGAAGGGGCAGTTGGCCAGGGAGTAAAAGGGCCAGGTTTTAGGACTGGGTCTCCGGTTATAAATGCTCCAAATCAGACTTTCTCTTTTTCTTTTTTTTTTTTTTTTTTTTTGCCTCTCTAAAGGTATTCAGAAGGAGATTAAGCCAAAGAGTGCAGATAATAGTCATTCCAATGAACACCTTAGAGGTGTTGATAAAATCTATATTCACTCATGATTAAACAAACATTGATTAAGTGCCCAGTGATTGTTTATGTTTCACAAAATGAAAAGAAAAGGTCATGGCTAGACACAAAAGTTAGGTTATAAAGTTAACTTTTTTGTGCTTTACAACATTATGATACAAACTTCCAGTTTCTGAGAGAATGAGTCATCCCTCATCTGACACAACACGTTGTAGAGGCTCCGAATATGCTTAAAGATTATTTTGAGTTGGAGGCAAATGAGAATCAGCAGATACAGAAAGAAGCCTTTTGTAGCATCCCTTATCTGACTAAAAGTAGCAGATTCTGAGAAATGAAGACTGCCATGAATCCCTCTCCCAGGGAAGTTTTATGGCCATGAAGAAGAAAGTCTGAACAAAGATGGACCTGCATGAAAAAATGTAGTTTGCCCAATATATTTACCTTCCCAAAGCTTATCACTCTTGGAAGCCTAAACCCTTTATTACCTTTGTCTTGTCACTTCTCTGCATATTTATTGTTCGTTGCTTAGATGCTATATAAGCCCAAGTTCTAACCACCGTTTTGAGTTCCGAATCACTGAGGTTTCTCCCACTTGATGTGCTTGCATGCATAATAAACTGTTTTTCTCTTGTTCATCTGGCTTTTGTCAGTATAATTTGCAGGGTCTGAGGTAAAGAGCTTAGGAGGGTACAGAGAAAAATGTTTTCCTCCTCTACAGCGTCAAGAGTCATCCCAGTGACAGAGCAGAGAGGCATGGTCTCCTTCTTGTTTCTTACTCTCTTTTGTGCAAGGATGATGAATGAAATTTTCCTGGTGGCTCAACATTTCAGCTAAATCTCAACAGTTAAGGACAACTGTATCCCTATATACTAAAGAGAAAATGCTAGCCACACTCTGGTGGGAGTACTAAAAGACAGTGTATTAATCATGTCTTTTATTTTGTACTTTCAGTGTTTCAACATCTTGAGGCCTTGTTCATCCTGGAGAGACTGCCCCTCCCCAGGTGTTTCATTCCTAGAAAGAGCACACACCAGGCTGGCCAGCGAGGCTTTCAAATGCAGATCAACCAATCCAGAGTCCCTACCCCCAACCACCTCCTTCATCAAGATTTTACACTCTGGGACACTACTCCCCTGCACTCTAGAGACATGTACCAGAAAACTAGGGGCACCCCCTACAACCCAGAGCCCACTGAAATGATGCAGACCAACCCAACCCAAGCCTGATTGCCCTGCCTCATCAATTCATTCCCACAGAAACCACAATGAAGGCTCTTGCCCACGTTTCCCCTCCACATCATCTGCCTCCTGTCCAACTGATGCTTTCCCGTGTGGTCCTTCATGGTGTGCCCCTTCTCCTGGGATCCGTGAGTATAAAATTCCTCAAGGCAGTCATTTCCATGTCTGCATATCTCACCATACCTGATTAAAGCAAATCCCAGGTACCGTTACAACTGATATCCACACCGGTTTTTTTTGACACTTTCCACCCCATCCTGTAGAGTCTACAGGAGCAGAAGATGGAGTTCCTTGAGAGAGAATCAGGGCAGAAGGAGAACTGAAATTTAGGTGAGACTGGATCCAGCGGCAGAGGAATGGACTTATGCTTGTCTACAGAGTCCTAGTGAGTAGGGAAAAGAGAAAATATACCTATTGCAAAGTTATGGGGTGGGGGGGAGTCTTGTGGAACTAAACCCGTAATCTGTGAGATCTGATGCTATCTCCGGGTAGGTAGTTTCAGAACTGAGTTAAATTCCTGGTCAGTGTCCTCCGAGAATTAAGTTAATTGCTTGGTGGTGTGAGAAGAAAACACACAGCAGAGTTAGGGAACAGTCCACAAAGCACCCTCACTTCTCACACTAACTGCAAGTTCAAGAGGTTCCCAAAAACACCCTGAGGTGTGATAATTGAAGGCTATTACACTCATAGTTATGATTTATTACAGGGAAAAGATACAGATTAAAATGAGTCCAGGAGGATTCCATAGTTGAACTTCCAGTTGTCCTCTCCACATAGAGTCATGGGAAGCATTAACCCCTCCCAGCGCTGGGGTGTGATGGTACACACTAAGTACTGCCACTGAGGAAATCTCATCGGAACCTTGGTGTCCAGTCTTTACTGGGGTTCTGTGGCCATCTGCCTGCATGCTGACCTCAGTCTCTAGCCCCTGTGGAGGTTGAGCTGATAGCCTGTGACGGAAACCCCTCAACATAAATCACATTTTAAAACTTTCTGGGGAATTCCCTGATGGTCCAGTGGTTAGCACTTGATGCTTTCACTGCTTGGGGCTTTCAATCCCTGGCTGGGGGACTAAGATCCCACAAGCTGCCCAGTGCAGCCCCCAAACAAACAAACTCTGTGACATAGTCAAAGCCCCCAGGTAAACAAAGACATTCTTATCAGGCACAACATTTCAAGGTCATAGAGATTACCTCCCAGAGGCCAAGGACAAAGGTCAGACCTCTCTTTGAGCAAAGTTCAAGTCTTCATTACTTACCTAAATAGATTGGAGTGCTTGAAAGAAGATGAGACTCGTATCTCACTGCCTAGCTGGAGGCTTAATGAGCTGCAGAAGCTCAGAGGACCATTATAGTGAGTCCATAGAAGCGGAATGCTTTGAGAAAGTTCTTGGGAGAGCCTCACTTGCAATCTCTGGTACTGGGGGCAATGTGAACATGGAAATGGTGCCTGCATCACACTTGGAGCATGAAGGTAAGAAAATTGTTGATGTCACCACTGCTCAGTCAAGAGAAGCAAGAACGGAAACAAGATATGAGTCAGGATTTTCTTATGGGATAAAATGGTTAAATGAGAAGGTTGCCTGGCTCTAAATCTCTTGATTAGAGCCCATCCAGAAGATCTGCTTGCCAGGGCCTTGATAATGTGGTGTTCACCCCTAGGGCTAGGATCTCGATTGTGATGGGCAGGATTCTATACTATTCTCAAAAACTCCACTGTAACTGTGCTGCGGAAGGTTGGAATTCCCCACATATCTGGGTGAATGTGTCAGGACTTGGGTGCCTGCCATGGCAGTAGGCACCAACTGCCAAGAGAGATCTGCAGCTGAGCAGAAAGATCTTTTCTTTTTTACCTCCTACCCTGTGCCTGCCTGGGGGAAGCAGAAGACATGGACTGAGTAAAGAGAAACAACAAAGAAGAAACAACAGTCCCCTCCTCAACTGATGTTTCCCTAGCTAAGATTCATTCCTGAGCTGAGGGTAATGGGATCCTTCAACTTCAGTTGAGATGGAAACTTTTAAATATCTGAACTAAATTTTTAACAGGTGAAATGAGTCATAATATTATAGCCTTCTTATAACCAAAAGAGCTGAAAGCTGTGGGATCTGCCCAATGTCTAGTCAGGCTATCACAGAAGATTTCTCACACCATCATTGAAAATAGCGATAGGGAAAAAAATAAATGCACTTTCTATTGGTAGGCCAATGAGTTCAGCCCAAACAATAAAATAAATACTAGTTCATTTTGGGTTTTTGGTGTTATTATTATTTTTTTAAGCACCATTTTATCTACCACCTTGGTCTCCTTTAAAGAAATTGAATCAATAATTAATAATTTGCTAAAAAAGAAAGCACCAAGCCCAGACAGGTTCACTGTCAAATTCTACCCGACATTTAAGGAAGAAACCAATTACATCAATTCTCATGATCTCTTCCAGATGTAGAAGCAGAGAGGCTACTTCTTAACTCAGTTTATGAGGTCAGTATTACCCTAATAGCAAAACCAGACAAAAGCATTACAACAAAGTAAAACTATAGACCGATATCTCTCATGAACATAGAATGCAAAAATCTTGAACGAAATATTAGCAAATTGAATCCAACATTGTATAAAGATTTCTACACCAAGACCAGCAGATATTTATTCTAGGTGTGCAAGCTGGTTCAACATTTGAAAATCAATTAATGTAAGCCATCATATCAACAAGATTTTTAAAAATTGTGTGATTATATCAATAAGTACAGAAATAGCATTTGACAAAATCTGGAGGATCATAAATCTAAATATGAAAAGCAAAGCAACAATGCTTTTAGAACAAACCCTAAGAGAATGTCTTCATGATGGACTCAAATAGGACATCAAAAGTGCTAACCATAAGGGGAAAAAAAGGGTCAGCTGGACTGTTTCAGAATTAAGAGTTTCTGTTCAGAAGAGGATGCCATTAAGAGAGTAAAAAGGCAGGCAGGGAGCAGGAGAAGAAGTTATGATACGGAGCAATCTCTAAGATGTGCTGGTTAGTAAGAAGGGGTATTGCAGAACAGCATGACTAGAATGATAAACAGATGCACACAGGGCCACCGCTAGACATCATAACGGTGCCTCCTCTGCGTCCCAGCCCCTTCGATACTGTGGATCAACACCTCCAAAATGGAAATCCTTCAAATGATTTTCTGAAGGAAAATTTGCATCTTGTTTTGAAATGAGTATTAACTGAAAAACACACTCAGGCTGAAAACCTAAACTGATGATTTTGCCACTTGGGATCGTCAGTTACGGGCCACTTCTGTCGGCCGCATCCCCACCAGATCTGGTTGGATGTTCGTTCAGCGCACAAGCTGGTTACGCACCAGAGTCCCGTAAGCAGGACCTTCATACAACTTGGCAACCTTCCCCGTGATTTTCTTGCCCTACATTTCCTATTATATTGTTCTGGATACTTTTCTTTGTCTTGTTAATTATTTAAGCAGTGGAAAAAGAGAGAGACTTAATCACCATGACTAAGGAAGTAGGGTGTTTGGACCTCAAAAATTGAGGCTGTTGTTCATTAACTGGTTGGGCCAAGGAGAATTCTAAGAAACCCTGCAACCCCTGGGGCAAAGCAGAACTGAGGGGAAAGACAGAGCCAGAATGAAGGATCTCCAACCCCAAACATACAACCAACCCCAAATGGGCTCTCAGTTGATTTCAGAAGAAAGTTGTAATACATACATATATATGTGTGTGTGGGTGTGTGTGTGTGTGTGTGTGTGTGTATGTATATTCAATTAAAAGAAAGTATCACCTGGGCGTCCCTGGGGCCACCAGCCTAGACCGTTCCAGAAACAAATCAGTTCCTTCCTAAAATTCCAGATAAATCTTACCAGAAGGCCAATACAGGTGCTTCTTTCTGGGATGTGTTCTTGCCAAGAAACGCCTCAAAAATATAATGAAAGTCAAATGAAGAATATATTGCTAGCGTTCCTGTGAACACAACTGCTGGAATTCCCACAGGCAGAACAGACTCAGCAAATCAGCGGGAGAGGGTGGGGAGGAGAGCAGGAAATGAGACGCGCCCTCTTCCATGTCTTGGCTTCATGACTGGTCATGCAGAGGAGAGGAGAGAGAATATGCCAGGGAAGTGAGGTACACAAACTGGAGTCTGGGCTGGTCAATTTAGGTCTCAGTCCAATTTCTACATTCCAAAAGGCTAGATAATCTCTAAGAACACTTTCAGTTCAAACATTTAATGAGTGCATTTAATATGTTCTTTTTTTCATTCAGGGACTCAACTGTTTTTCTTCTAGGACTCTAGTAAGTTAAGACATTCATTCATTTAAATATATATAGAGAGAGAGCATATATATATATGTCTATATGTATGTTTATATGTCTATACACACACACACACACACACACACACAGGGGCGGGGGGAGAGAGAGAGACCCTATTTTGAGCCAGATACTGTTCTGGCATAAAGCAGCGAAAGGAACAGAAGAAGTTCTAGCCCTCATGATGTGATTCAGTTTGAATTTTTTCTTATATTAAAATGATGGGGGTGATGGGCAATAGGCACATGAAAAGATGCTCAACATTACTAATAATTAGAGAAATGCAAATCAAAACTACAACTAGGTACCACCTCACACTGTTCAGAATGACCATCATCAAAAAATCTACAAACAATAAATGCTGAAGAGGGCATGGAGAAAAAGGAACCCTCCTACACTGTTGGTGGGAATGTAAATTGGTACAGACACTACGGAGAATAGTATGGCGATTCCTTAAAAAACTAAAAATAGAGCTACCATATGATCCGGCAATCCCACTCCTGGGCATATATCTGGAGAAAAACATGGTTCAAAAGGATACATGCACCCCAGTGTTCACTGCAGCACTGTTTATAATAGCCAAGACATGGAAGCAACCTAAATGTCTGTTGACAGAAGAATGAATAAAGATAAGGTAGTATTCAATGGAATATTACTCAGCCATTTAAAAGAATAAAATAATGCCATTTGCAGCAACATGGATGGACCTGGAGATTATCATACTAAGTGAGGTAAGTCAGAGAGAGAAAGACAAATAATATCATATGATATCGCTTATATGTGGAATCTAAAAAAAAATGATACAAATGAACTTATTTAAAAAACAGAAACAGACTCACAGACTTAGAAAACAAACATGGTTGGGCTTCCCTGGTGGCACAGTGTTTAAGAATCCGCCTGCAAATGCAGGGGACACGGGTTCAAGGCCTGGTCTGGGAAGATTCCACATGCCTCGGAGCAACTAAGCCTGTGCTCCACAGCTACTGAGCCTGCGCTCTAGAGCCTGCAAGCCATAACTACTGAAGCCCACGCACCTAGAGCCCGTGCTCCTCAACAAGAGAAGGCACCACAATGAGAAGCCCATGTACCACAACGAAGAAGAGTAGCCCACACTCACCACAACTAGAGAGAGCCTGTGCGCAGCAACGAAAACCCAACTCAGCCAAAAATAAATAAATAAATTTATAAAAATTATTTTAAAAAAATGAAAACAAGCATGGTTACCAAAGGGAAAAGTCAGGTAGAGAGATAAATTGGGAGTTTGAGATTGACATATACACACTACTATATTTAAAACAGATAACCAACAAGGGCCTACTGTATAGCACAGGGAACTCTGCTCAATATTCTGTAATAACCTAAATGGGAAAAGAATTTGAAAAAGAATAGATACATGTGCATGTATAACTAAATCACTTTGCTGTACACCTGAAACTAACACAACATTGTAAATCAACTATACTCCAATATAAAATAAAAATTAAAAAATAAAAATGAAATTTTTTAAATGAGGGGAGAACTTTTAGTTCTGAGACACAATGTCACAGATTCACTTTTTACCATTCCTTCCCTCTAAGTACAACTAAATACCCTGAAAATAATTCCACAATCACACAAGAGCTCTCAGGGGTGCCAAGAAAAAGCAGACTGGGGAGGGATCTGAAGATTTGAGGAAAGACACCCTGTTTTGTCCCCTTGGCTTTCTTTTCATCTCCCATATATGCCAGACTGAGAACTAGAGAGGTCTACAACATAGAGCTGCCGAAAGGCAAAGATTAAAAAGAACAAAGTAAAAGAAAACAACAAGAAAAGAAAAGTCTGCTCTCTCTCTAGCAGGACTGGGAAGAGAGTGGCCAAGCAGAAAGCTAGCCGGGGAACTGCCCTGGATTTGAGTACAGGGAGGTGCCAGCGATGAATCCCCTACCCAACACTGGGAGCAGCTGCTGGGTCAGCAGGACCAGCCTGGGACCCATGCCTCACTCCAAACCCAGAGCTGTGCCAGGATATCCTGGTGGTCCCTTGGGTCTATACTGAGGAACTGTGAACAGTAGATGATGAGATTGTTAACCAGACTCAGAATTCTAGGTTTGTTGATGCTTCTCCTGCTAGTTATTAAATGCAAGTAAATCTCCTCATGAGGTCCAGTTCTTAACTAAAAAATCCCCAGGCACAGAAAAAAGTGGCTACCACCAAATAGCATCACAGAAAGATCAACAGAAAGTGTGAGGCAAAAATGGTCTCCCGGGGCTCCCCTGGTGGCGCAGTGGTTGAGAGTCCGCCTGCCGATGCAGGGGACGCGGGTTCGTGCCCCGGTCCGGGAAGATCCCACATGCCGCGGAGCGGCTGGGCCCGTGGGCCATGGCCGCTGAACCTGCGCGTCCGGAGCCTGTGCTCCGCAACGGGAGAGGCCACAACAGGGAGAGGCCCGCGTACCGCAAAAAAAAATAAAAATAAAAAATAAAATGGTCTCCTGGACAATCAGAAAAGGGCCTTCCCCCAAGAGGTCTCTGAGTCCAGTTACTCAATGAGTAGGTCTCAGAAGAGGAAATTGATGGGCTCCCCACCAAGGAACTCATGCAGGTACCAGGCCATGGGGTTTTGACCGGCGGCTCGCTGGATCTGCACAGTGACTGATTTTTGGCTAATGCAGGTGCTATTCTTTTCACCCCTCCTGACGAACTAGAGATAAATCAGAGAGCCCCAGACACTTTTACCCAGACCTCTCAGCTTTCAAAAATAAACAAGACTGGGGGTTAGGCTGAGGTCTCTCTGTCCCCAGTGGGGACAAGAGGCCAGATGCTGAGGTTAGATTTCAATGGTGGGGGAAGTATTGCACTTCTTGGGCCTTTCTAGATATTGATGCAACAGTGACTGTGGTCTTCCAAACCCTGGCACCAAGATGAGCACCGAACAGACAATGTGCTCTGGTTTGGGGGCTGAGGCCACCCCTCTTACCAGGACCTTTGCCCGAACCTGAGTATGGATAGATCCCTTCAAGTCCCTGTAAACCTCCCTTATTATGCACCCCCCACCCCCACTGATTGTGTTCATGCTATTGATGATTTGTCTATGTGGACCTCCAATCACCTTCACCCTCTACCTCTGATGGGAACTGCTGCAGTTAGGGTCATCTTACTGGGGCACGTGGAAGGCCTTGAACCTGCCTGACTCCAAGTACTTAGTGCTCTTGTACCCCCAAAACAGTATCAGCTGCCTGGGGAAGAAAAGGAAAAAACTGCCCTCACTGCTGAGCCCAAGGAAGCCACAGTGCTGTGTGAGACTCTGTCCAGCAGTCCTGTTTGCCTAGTGCACAAAACTTCGGGTGCCTGGAAACTTCCCATCGATTACAGGGGGCTCCACGCTGTACAGGTGGATCCTTACTGTGGAAAAGCTCTGCTCCTGGAGGCTGTTAACGCCTCCTCCTGGTGGGCTCAGACCAGAGTACAATCCAGCAAGGACTGGACCCTCTGTTGGTCCACATGCAGCAACACAACTAGGCTATGAACACAGACACATCACAGAGTCCTAATACCTAACTGAAATCCCTGACCATAATCTGGGAAGGGGCGTGGCTTCTAATTTCAGAGGAGACAATTGCCAAGCTTTTGGTCCTCTCTGCCCCCAACAAATAGAAAGAAGGCCCAGTGACTGGTGGGACTATTCAGCTACTCACTCGCTCACATTCCCCCTGTGGGATCTTGACAGCACCCACCTATCAGTTTAACAGAAAGGTCACTACGTGTGAGTGAGACTTCCGACAAACAGGATGCCCTGGAAACCCTCCAATGGGCTACCCAGGCTGTCCTTCCCCTGGGCCACATAGAACCACATCTGCCATTTGAGTTACAAGTCTCAGCAATCTCCCTGTTTGCAAATTGGAGCCTATGGCAGAAGGACAGTGCCACAGGTCATAGGTGCCTGTTGGGCTTTTGGACACATAAGCTCCTGGAGCCAGCTGGAATGTACACACCCTTTGAGGGACAACTGTTGGCCTATTATGGGGCATTAGTGGATACTAAGTCTATGATCCATGACCGTGAAGTAATCTTGAGACCAGAAATCCCAGTCGTGTTGTGGGGCTGAGCAGAGGCCTCAAATTCCTGGGTGGGAGTGACTCAAGATCATCCATAGTAAAATAGAGATACAAGAGTGGGCAGGCAGGAGACATACTGGCATGGACAAACCTTGCCCAGCTGGGCTTTCACAACTCCTTGAAAAGGTATCAGGAATGCCCCTCTGCCTACCAGGCATCTTGCTGGAGGAGCCATCACCTCCACCAGCCCAATGGGGGCCCGGGTATAAAGACCTCTTGGACCACCCAGGGGCTTGGTTCATGATGGATCCTCCTGGTTAACTTCTACCTGGCTGGTATGTGGTGCACCTGCCATCCAAATGTTCACCAAATTCGGGAGAATAACGGATGAGCACAGTGAGAACTTCAACAAAGAGATAAGCTGTGTAAGAAAGTACTAAATGGAAGTTATAACTGAACTGGAGAATACACTAGAGGGGTTTAACTGCAGGCTGGGTGAGGTAGGAGAATGAATCAGTGAGCTGGAAGACAAAGCAATGGAACTCATTCAGAGCAGCAAAACGAAAAAGGAATTTTATAAAGTGAATATACCTTTGGAAATTCCCTGGCGGTCCAGTTGTTAGGACTCTGTGCCTTCAACGCCAAGGGCTCGGGTTCGATCCCTGGTTGAGGAACTGAGATCTCACAAGCCACAAGGTGCAGCCAAAAGAAAAAAAACCTTTAAGGACTGTTGGGACAACATCAAGCAGAATAACATTCTTGTTGTATAAGTCCCAGAAGGAGAAGAGAGAAAGAAAAGACCAGAATCAAACTAAAAATTCTGCACAGCAAAGGAAACCTCATCAAAATGAAAAGGTAACCTACTGAATAGGAGAAGATATATGTAAATCTTATGTCTGATAAGGAGGTAATATCAATACTATATAAAGAACTCATGCAACTCAACAACAACAGCAAAACTACCCTATTGAAGAATGGGCAGAGGTTCTAGATAGACACCTGAAACTTATTTTTTTAATTAATTTATTAATTAATTTATTATTTTTGGCTGTGTTGTGTCTTCGTTTCTGTGCGAGGGCTTTCTCTAGTTGCGGTGAGCGGGGACCACTCTTCAACGCGGTGTGTGGGCCTCTCACTGTCGTGGTCTCTCTTGTTGCGGAGCACAAGCTCCAGACGCGCAGGCTCAGTAGTTGTGGCTCACGGGCCTAGTTGCTCTGAGGCATGTGGGATCTTCCCAGACCAGGGCTCGAATCCGTGTCCCCTGCAGTGGCAGGCAGATTCTCAACCACTGCACCACCAGGGAAGCCCTGAAACTTTTTTTTTTTTTTAAAGTAGTGAAATCCTTGGTTTGGAAAAGAAAAAAGGAAGTTAAAAAAAAAAACTATCTAAAAACGAAAATGATCTAAGCTGTACATTTATAATTCTTGTGCATTCCTCAGTATTTGTATAATATTTCAATTAAAAGTTTTCATTTAAAAAAATATGACATTTCTGGTCTCCTGACTTTCTGTTTTTCCTCCTAGACCTTGCTGGATATTTTCATAAAGATAGAGAAAACAATCCTACCAGAGAAAAGAAACTGAGACACATTGAAAAGACTCCAAATGGTTAGGAATCTGATGAAGAAAGTCAAAGACTATGAAGATTTAAGTGGAGGGTAGAAATAACTGACACTTTTTCAGCTCAATTTATTCTTTCATTGAAAAAATCATGTCACACCATTCTTCTTCTTTGTTTTGTATTGCTTCTGTATTTTTTCCAAATTTTATTTCATTTATTATAATGCTATTTAAGTATATATAAACATAAATCTACATATAAATGCTTTACGCTTATAGCTCTTGTACATGGATATAAGCAAAAAAAGTTTGTGGATCAGACACAAGTAAAACTGTTAAACTACATATAAATTATACAAATTATATACATTATTTAAATAATTATATAAATAATTACATTAAACAAAGGTGAACTAAAATTCTAATTTTAAGAAAAGACTTATGGGACTGGATTTTGTAAAACAAAACAAAAACAAACAAACAAAAAAACAAAACAAAACTGACGATACACTGCTTACAACAGACAGTTCAAGTGTAAAGACACTGAAACACTGAAAATATCAGGATAGTATTATACTAACATCAAACAAGTAGACACAAAGCAAAAGTGATCAGAACTAAAATAAGAAGTAGACAATCCAGTCATCGTATGTGATATTTATGCACCTCTCTCAGTAACTGACAAGACAGAGAGAAAAAGCAGTAGAGCTATAGGAGATTCAAATAACACAATGACCTTGACCTATGTGACAAAGTTGATTAATTAAGAGATAGAAGTATAAGCATGCTAGATGTAAATGTAGAATTATACCAGAAGAAACAGCTTTAAATGTCCCAAGTGGTACCATGGGGAAAAGGACCAGTTAAGTGGGGACTTTGGGGTCTCCCACTGGTAAACAAATGCCTCCTTGGCTACCAGCCACTTCTTTGCACTCAACTAGATCAGCCAGACTTCCTGTCAATTGTTGGTAGTCTGCTCTGTTCCCACATTTTACAGTCTCCCAGACTGAAAAAGAACATGTGCAGTGAGACTCAGATATAAAAGAACTCCTTGGGACTTCCCTGGCGGTCCAGTGGTTAAGACTCCGTGCTTCCACTGCAGGGGCCATGGGTTTGACACCTGGTGGGGTGAACTAAGATTCCCACATGCTGTGCAGTGCGGCCAAAAAAGATAAAATAAGAACTCCTTGATATTATCCTAAAATCACTGATCTCTAACCAAGGCTCATTCCAGAACTTTCCCCTAAAGATTCTGGGCTTCCACATCTGAATCATCAGCTGGGCCATTTAGGTGCTTCCTCTCAGAGCAGCCTGGCTTTATCATGAATGGCAGGCACCAAGTTGCCCACTTCAGTCATTCCTGAATGACTTCAACAATTTTTTTCATATTTCCCATTTACTCGTTCTTTTATTTATCTAATTTTAAACTGGTTCCCTTTCTTTACTTAAATAAAAATTGACAAATAAATGTTATTAAAAAGGAAATTGGGGGGCTTCCCTGGAGGTCCAGTGGTTGAGACTCCACACTCCCAATGCAGGGGGCACAGGTTTGATCCCTGGTCAGGGAAGTAAGATCCCACATGCCAAGTGGCGTGGCCTAAATAAATAAATCTAAAAAAAAAGGGGGGAAATTTTACGTCACTACCATAAATGGAAAAACATTACATTTGCTACAGAAAATGAGCTGTAAAAATAAATAGAATGAAAATGTAACACTGTTTACTAAGCTCTAGCTAGATACTATTGCCTACTCTCTCCTTGGTCAAAAAGGGAAAGGAGCATATTTTGAGACATAATAGATATATTGGCTGTGACAGTGGATTTTTTTCCTGATGATGTAAGAGAATTATAAAGAGGATAACTTTTCACTGTGCAATCCACTGGTGTTTAATGACTATGCACCACCCAGTATCATTGGTGGTCCCTCTTCTGTTGTTGGGTCCCACGCTTCAGGGGACCAGTTCCTACAAGAACTTGGCTAAACGCCACCCTCCACCATGCATACACAGCAGGCTGGTAACTAGAGTGGACTAATAACCACTCTAGTTATTAGTGGGTGGGTGGGTTCCCGTCGGCACCGACTCTAGTCAGTGCCTCCATGTCTGGACTGAGCACAGCAGCAGCCTCCACCACTTCTCATCCCCCACAGTTTCCTCTGGAAATTCCAGGCTCATGTCAACGCTCCCAAAGTTCAAGTGGCCAGCTGCGAGCAGTCTGCCCAGGCCCAACCCCACACAGCCTGAACGTGGACTTATCAAGATATAACGGGCATGCCCAGGGGCTGCTCCTAGAAGGAAGGAGGGGGGATGGTGCGTTGAAAGCCAATGCCAGCACCTCCGGCCTGGCTCTCCCTCTACTGACAACTTGACCTGCAGCCCTCAGTCTCTGGGGAAGGATCTAAAGTTGCTATGTCAGCCACCAGGGTCAGCCTTCTAGAAGCAGGCAGTTGGGGAAAGAAGCCTAGTCTTTTACTATGCATATTGAAAGCAGCTGGGTGAGCTTGGACTCCGGAATTAGGCAGAGCTGCGTTCAGCTCTGCCTGTTGCCGAGGACCTGGACACCTTCCTTTGCTCTCCTGAGTCTTGGTCTTTTCACGTGGGAAATAGAGATAAAAAATGACTACCTGATAAGGTTGCCCTGGGGAGTCGCGCTTACGGATGTTCTCTTGCAAGAGCTCCATAAATGCTAATTCCCTCAGGCAGCCACAGTCACCTACACTCTGAAGCTCTTGGGATCGGGAGGGCAGGCAGGAAGCTCAGCACGGATAACCAGTCACAGATAACACCAGACACAATGGGAACCAGAAACCAGCGCTCACGGTGACTCAACCTCTTCCCATCCTTCGCTCGGGTCACTGCCGCCCCCTCCCTCCCATGCTGCCTGCAGTTCTGCTGATTCACTTGTTTCTTACTGTCTGGCACCGAGAGTTGTCATTTATCAATTATTTTAGTTGCTTCTTTGAAAATTACAACATTCCCCCCCAAAAAAATCCCTCCCACAGATACAAAAACAAAATAAAAAGCAGTAGTTTATCACTGTACTTATTTACTTAAAGCACCGATAAAAACATGAAAACCAGGAATTCCCTGGTGGTCCAGTGGTTAGGACTCCATGCTTTCACTGCAGGGACTGGGTTCTATCCCTGGTCGGGGAACCGAGATCCCACAAGCCGTGCACGTGGCCAAAAAAATAAGTGAAAACCTCTCCTATGGCCTCTTCGATGCCACCTTGAGAGGTCACCACTGTTAACATCTTGATTCTTTCAGTCTCTTTTCTATGTTTGTAAAGCCATCATGACTCTTGCTCTGCTACTTGCTAGCTGTGTGACCTTGGGCAAATTATTTAACAGCTCAGTGCTTCCGTTTCCTCATTCATAGAGTAGAGATATTAACAACTCCTGCATTTGAGGGTGATTATGGAAATGAAATACTTGCAAAATATTTAGAACAGTTCCTGGCATGCTGAGTAAATACATAATAAGTGTGAACAAACATTATTATAGCATCTATGCACATACCATAGATGCTATGCCATTATATATGCCATATATACCATTTCGTTTACAGAAGCAGAGTCAGTATACCATGCCAGCGTCAATCAATGTATTGCCTCTCAGTTCAAATCTCCTCTTCTTAGTCTGGCGTGGTGACACTGTAGCTACATCGTGTAAAATATCTCTTTTGCCAGCTGGCACACTCTTAGGCTTTGTAGGTAGAGGGCCCTGGAGGACCAGGGTGAGCGAGAGCGGAGGGAGAGATTTCTCTTCCTGGCTGGGGCTGCTCCTCATGGGGCCCACTGCCGAGAACTGTATCGGCCCCAGTGGGCAGCCCCCTGCTCACCAGCCCCGCTTGCCGACTGCAGACGAGCTCTGGCCCGTGATGCCCCTTGGGAACTTCTCTATCATCTGTGGGCTCAGCCACATCTTCAACCAGTTCTTTTTTTTTTTTTTTTTTTTTTTGCCCCTCAGCATGCAGGATCTTAGTCCCCCTACCAGGGATCAAACCCATGGCCCCTACAGTGGAAGCATGGAGTCTTAACCCCTGGATTGCCAGGGAAGTCCCTTCTTTTACCAGTTCTGATTCCCAAACTTGGGGTCTTGGGGAGAAGTCTTCCAAATTTCTTCCTTCCTTGGGTACTCGCCCTCAGCTCTAGAGATATTTTACCTTGAGCAGTTAACCTTCTTTAACTGGTTTATCATTCTTCCAATTAAATTTTCCCTTTCAAATGAAATTACAGATGTGGTTTCCATCTCTGACTGGACTCTAATATATATATATATATATTCAATTAGGGGTTATACTACATATTATAGCTTCCTTTCTTTTTACTTATCAAGATATAATGGGCATCATTCCAGGTCTGTACATATAATCCTAATTCATTCTTTTAATTCATGCCTAGTACATCATCATATACTTGTAAAATTTACTTAGCCATTCCTCTATGTAAGGAATAGTTTTCAGTTTGGGTAGTTTGTGGGTAGTTTCCAATTTGGGCTATTATACAGGGTGCTGTACTGAACATGTGTTTTCGTGAACATGACTGCTTCTGGGAAAATTCCTGGAAGAGGAATGAATTGCTCTGTCGTAGAACTGTACAATTAAGTTTTTGAAAGATATGGTGAAATTGATTTCCCTAAAAGACTGCACCAATTTATATTTCCAACACATAAAAGTGTCCGTTTCCTTACACCCTCTCCAATCTTTTTTTTTCTTTAACTTTTATTAATCTGAGGGGTAGTATCTTATTGTTTTAGTTCATTTTGTGCAATTACTAGGAAGATTGAACTTTTCATAACTTTATTTTTCCTTTTTATTTCTTCTATGAAATACTTGTTCATATCCTTGATTCATTTTGCAGTTGAACTTTTTTTTCATGATAACAATACAGGTGAATTTTTAATAATGAAAAAGAAAATACTGCCAAAGTATCTCATTGATAAATCAAATCTGTAGATAGAATTTTAACTTAAACATAAAACTATTATTTTGGCTGTAGCGAATTTAGAACTTGTGATCATGGAGAAAGATGTTAACAAAAGTATACTTCTGCTTGGTAAATCTTTCTTAACACAACCACATAGATTGGCAGGATTCCAGCCTTCAATCACATGCGGTTGAACTTTTTGTCACTTTCTTTCTGATTCATAGAAATTCCTCCTCAGTTCATTCCTAAAAGTATGTTTAGTTTTATAAATTTTATTAGAGACCTTCATCCTTAGTTACTTAAATAGCACATATTTTCTCCTCATTTATTGCATGTCTTTTTTTATTGTGGTAAAATATATGTAACATAAAATTTAAACCATTTTTAAATGTACAGTTCAGTGGCATTCAGTACATTAACACTGTTGTGCAACCACGCACTGTCCATCTCCAAACTTTTTCATCTTCCCAAACTTCATTGCCCCTCTTTTTTTTTTTTTTTTGGACAAAACTGTTTTTTATTGGAGTATAGCTGCTTTACAATGTTGTATTAGTTTCTGCTGTACAAGGAAGTGAATCAGCTGTATGTATACATATATCCCCTCCCTCTTGGACCTCCCTCCCATCCTGCCCGTCTAGGTCATCACAGAGCACCAAGCTGAGCTCTCGGTTCTATACCACACGTTCCCACTAGCTATCTGTTTTACACACGGTAGTGTATTTATGTCAAATCTAGTCTCCCAATTCATCCCACCCTCCCCTTTCCCCCTTGTCCACACTTCTGTTCTCTATATCTGCATCCCTATTCCTGCTCTAGAAATAGGTTCGTCTGTACTATTTTTCTAGATTCCACATACATGTGTTAATATATGATATTTGTTTTTCTCTTTCTGACTTGCTTCACTTTGTATGACAGACTCTAGGGCCATCCATATCTCTACAAATGACCCAATTTCATTCCTTTTTATAGCTGAGTAATATTCCATTGTATATATGTACCACATCTTCTTTATCCATTCATCTGTAGGTGTTCTGTAGGAGTTGTTCCACATGTAGATGTATTTCCGATTTATTTGTGGGGAGGAAGGTGATCTCCACGTCTTACTCTTTTGCCATCTTGAAGCTCCTCCCATTGCCCATCTTTTAATGCAGTCTCCGTGTCTTTGATTATAAGAAGTTTTAGGGCTTCCCTGGTGGCACAGTGGTTGAGAATCTGCCTGCTAATGCAGGGGACATGGGTTCGAGCCCTGGTCTGGGAGGATCCCACATGCCGCAGAGCAACTAGGCCCATGCGCCACAACTACTGAGCCTGTGCGTCTGGAGCCTGTGCTCTGCAACAAGAGAGGCTGCGATACTGAGAGGCCCGTGCACCGAGATGAAGAGTGGCCCCCACTGTATGCTTACACATATATATGGAATCTAAGAAAAAAAAATGTCATGAAGAACCTAGGGGTAAGACAGGAATAAAGACACAGACCTACTAGAGAATGGACTTGAGGATATGGGGAGGGGGAAGGGTAAGCTGTGACAAAGCGAGAGAGAGGCATGGACATATATACACTACCAAACGTAAGGTATATAGCTAGTGGGAAGCAGCCACATAGCACAGGGAGATCAGCTCAGTGCTTTGTGACCGCCTGGAGGGGTGGGATAGGGAGGGTGGGAGGGAGGGAGACACAAGAGGGAAGAGATATGGGAACATATGTATATGTATAACTGATTCACTTTGTTATAAAGCAGAAACTAACACACCACTGTAAAGCAATTATACTCCAATAAAGATGCAAAAAAAAAAGAGTGGCCCCTGCTTGCCACAACTAGAGAAAGCCCTCACATAGAAACAAAGACCCAACACAGCAAAAATAAATAAATAAAATAAAATTTTAAAAAATTTTATATTTTTATGAAGTCAAATGTATCAATCTTTTCATTTATGATTTCTGGCTTTTATGTCTTGCTCAGTGAAACTTTCTCTGATTTTTTATTTCCTATATTTCTTTTAATACCTTTATACTTTTGTTTTAACATTTATATGCTTGGAATTTTTGTGTTTGTGTGCATGGTCTGAGGTAGACATTTAATTTTGTTTCGTTGCAGGAGGAGAGCCAGTTGTCCTAAGACCATTTTTTAAATTTACCCATTCTTTTTTGATTACTTTGTTATTTCACTTTTGCCCCACCCACCCCCAAAATACATATATATATATATATATATATATATATATATATATATATATATATACACCTTTCTTCTCTCCCCAGTCAGATTACAATTTCCTAGAGGGCAGGGACATTTCTTGCATCCATAGGTCTTCTAACTCCCTGATACATGGCAGAGCTTAGTACATGTTGGATGGTGGTGTGGCTGAGAGGGAAGCTGAATGAGAACTAGCCCATTTTAAGTACAGCAAAGCATCAGGTGTCAGAACTCAGAACTAGGAATAAATAAGAGCTGTTTCCCCAATTTTCATGAATGGATGTGTTTGTGGTTTATGTTCATTCTGGCTTATCCCTTTGTGCAAAGCACTGCCTTAGGTTGGAGTATAGGAAACAAAGGATAAATAAGATCTGATTTCTGCCCTTATGAAATTTGCAATCCCTATGGGGGCTAATTAAATCATAAACAGGATGGAATAGTCACAGTAAAAAAAAAAAAAGATACATATACCCCAATGTCCATTGCTGTTTACAATAGCCAAGACATGGAAGCAACCTAAATGTCCACTGTCAGAGGAATGGATAAAGAAGATGTGGTACATATATACAAGAATATTACTTAGCCATTAAAAAGAATGCAATAACGCCATTTGCAGCAACATGGGTGGACTTAGAAATTGTCATACTGAGTGAAGTAAGTCAGACAGAGAAAGAGAAATATTGTGGAATCCAAAAAGAAATGACACAAACTTATTTACAAAACAGAAACAGACTCACAGACTTAGAGAATGAGCTTATGGTTACCAGGGGGGAAGGGTGGGGGGAGGGATAGTTATGGAGTTTGGGATGGACATGTAAAGACTCCTATGTTTAAAATGGATAACCGACAAGGACCTACTGTGTAGCACAGGGAACTCTGCTCAATATTCTATAACAACCTAAATGGGAAAAGAATTTGAAAAAGAATAGATACATGGATACGTATAACTGAATCACTTTGCTGTATACCTGAAGCCAACACATTGTTAATCAACTATACTCTAATATAAAATAAAAAGTTTAAAAATGTCTTGTTTGCCCTTTCAAAGAAAAAAAGATCAGAGCGACCTATATGTTCTGATATAGAACAGCCTCTGAGATATGTTCAATTAGAAAACCAAGGTGCAGAAGAGTCTGCTAACATTTGGGAGGCAAGGAAATGAGGGAAGGACACAGACACACGCTTCTATAAGAATAAAACGTCTCAGAAAGAATATTCAAAGTATTGGAAACAGTAATTACCTCTGTGGAAGGAACTGGGGGCTTGCGGGACAGGGGTCAGTGTGAAGTTTACTTTTTCCTGTGTATCCTTCTGTAGTGTTTAAATTGTTTACTACTTGTTTTTATCATATTTTCCAAATAAAGAAAATAGGAATTTCTAAAAGTTGTTGATGGTGAAAGGAAAGAGATGAGCACATATACACATGTAACAAAAGTAGGAACAATAAGAGAGAGTGTAGAGGGGTGATACGTTGAGAATTCTAAACTCTGTGGTTCCAAAATAGAACAGTGGTGCTTGCGGCAAGGGGTCAGGCTGTCATCTTGCTTCAGGGCACGGTGCCTCTCAGGTACCATGGGCTCCGGACAGGACTATTATATGCTGCCCTGCCTGTGCACAGAGTGTCTGGTGTCAGAGCCAGGGTGGAGCTGGGAGGGGTGGTTGTGGAGATCTGAGAGCCTGTTCAGTGCCCTCACATGTGTTCTCTTCCACCCGCGGAATTATTTTCATTGTCCTTCCCAGAAACTGTAAATTCCTACTGAACACAAAGAGCAAAAAGGGGGAAATGGATTTATTACTCACAGGGATCTTGGACCTAAGGAGGCAGTGCCGGAGCCTGAGGAGGAGATAAATCAGCCTAACTCTTCTACCAGACAGCTGTGCTTCCAATTACTGGCAGAATGAATCATGTTTCTTGTAAGTAATAGAACTGCTCCTTTTCATTCTATCTTTAACCAGGGTGACGTCCATTTCTCACAGGCCTGAAACTGTGGATTATATTGGCTTGTCCTAGACATTTCATGGTGATAACTCGAGTGGAGAGGTCAGACCCCCATCTCCAGGAACTGAGATAGGGTGCAAATTACCCTATGTAGGCTTCTGTCCCTCAGGGAATATTTTCACAAGGGCAGTGTGGTGAAGACAGGAAGGTCAGGATTGTGGACTTGGAGCTCAACTAAATAGAGTTCAAGTCTGGTCCTTCCCACTTTCTAGCAGTGTGACCTTGTTCATTGCTTAGCATCTATGAGCCTTGATTTTCTTATCTGTAAAATGGGAACAGTAACACCTCTCTGTCACTCTCACCGAGTCGTCATTTCCAGCCTCAGCACGTGGCTAGACCCAAGGGCTGGAGTTACTAATTTGGCAGCACAAGGAGCCTCTAGCCAAAACCAACTAACTGTTTCCTGGCATGGTGGCCAGAGCTGGGGTGTGAGTGGGGAAGGGCATGAGTGGGGAAAGGGTGGGGGTGGTGAAGAGTCTTTCAAGTGGTGAAATAAGCAGCAATGTAGGGATCAGGTGTAGTATTGAGCTTCTTTTTTTAAAAAATAAATTTATTTATTTATTTTTGTCTGCGTTCTGTCTTCGTTGCTGCGTGCAGGCTTTCTCTAGTTGTGGTGAGCGGGGGCTACTCTTCATTGTGGTGCACAGGCTTCTCATTGCGGTGGCTTCTCTTGTTGTGGAGCACAGGATCTAGGTGCACGGACTTCAGTAGTTGTGGCATGCAGGCTCAGTAGCTGTGGCTCACGGGCTCTAGAGCGCAGGCTCAGTAGTTGTGATGCACGGGCTTAGTTGCTCCGCGGCATGTGGGATCTTCCCCGACCAGGGCTCAAACCCGTGTCCCCTGCATTGGCAGGTGGATTCTTAACCACGGAAGCCCCGTGGGCTTTCTCTAGTTGCGGCAAGTTGGGGGGCTACTCTTTGTTGTGGTGCACGAGCTTCTCATTGTGGTGGCTTCTCTTGTTGCGGAGCACGGGCTCTAGGGAGAGCGGCCTACAGTAGTTGTAGCACACGGGTTCAGTAGTTGTGGCTCGCGGGCTCTAGAGCACAGGCTCAGTAGTTGTGGCACACGGGCTTAGTTGCTCCGCGGCATGTGGGATCTTCCTGGACTGGGGTACGAACCCATGTCCCCTGCATTGGCAGGTGGATTCTTAACCACTGCGCCACCAGGGAAGTCTCAAGGAGAACAGTTTATTGGCTATTTGTATTCATACATATGATTTATAGGCCTCAGATTTTACTGTTTCCCAGGCCATGCAAATATTGGACAGACCTGAGGATGGGAAGACAAAATGATGTGGGGTCAAGAGGAACACAGGGGGTGATGTCAGTGCTCCTCACAGATCTCCTCCCACCTTCTGAAATCTCCCTGTGCTCCCCACCCTGCCCCTCCCCACTGCTACCCCCAGCAGCTTGCCAGCTGGGAGGGTCCCCCACCTGGGGCAGCTCTTAGCCAAGGATGGG
The DNA here is from genome assembly GCF_008692025.1 of Phocoena sinus. Taxonomy (NCBI): domain Eukaryota; kingdom Metazoa; phylum Chordata; class Mammalia; order Artiodactyla; family Phocoenidae; genus Phocoena; species Phocoena sinus. The sequence goes on from NC_045769.1 coordinate 34,634,624, forward strand.
GGTGCTGAGGGAAGAAGAAAGCCTGGCTCCCTGGCCTCTGGTAGAGGGGCTCCAAGGAAGATTTTTTTTTAATTAATTAATTTGTTTTTATTTTTGGCTGTGTTGGGTCGTCCTTGCTGCGCTTGGGCTTTCTCTAGTTGCGGCGAGCGGGGCCTACTCTTCGTTGCGGTGCACGGGCTTCTCATTGCAGTGGCTTCTCTTGTTGTGGCGCACGGGCTCTAGAGCGCAGGCTCAGTAGTTGTGGCGCACGGGCTTAGTTGCTCTGTGGCATGTGAGATCTTCCCGGACCAGGGCTCGAACCCGTGTCCCCTGTATTGGCAGGTGGATTCTTAACCACTGTGCCACCAGGGAAGCCCCTCCATGGATGATTTTGCTGCAGAGATAGCATTGGTGTGGCCTCAGCCTTGCCTGTCTCCTCCCTTTCCCTGCCCTGCTTCCCACTCCCTGCTGGTTTCCCCCCAGAGCACTCCTGAACAAATCACTGGCACAAGAACCTCCTCTCAGAGTTTGCTTCTGAGCATCTGATGGAAGATAGGCTTTGGAGGGTTTCAGTTTTGTTTTGTTTTCTGTTTTGAAGGAAGGAGAAATTACAGCATGTTTTGTATGCTCAGGGGGATGACATGGGAGAGAGGGGAAGGATAACAGAGCAGAAAGGAGATAGAGGGAGGGCTGTGCAGGTGACATCCTTGAGTAAGCAGGATGGCATGTTTCCTGCACAAGGCACTGACTCTTCGGAGTAACACGGGCAGCTCCCATTGTTGATGGGAGAGAAACCAGCGAATGAGGGTTAAGGTGCCTGTGGGCGGGGAGACTTGGTGATGGAAGGTGGAAGTCTCTTCTGATCACTTCGCTTAGAGAAATGAGTGAGACAGACCATCAAATGAAAGTGAGGGGTGTGGAGGATAATAGAGGTCTGAGCAGACAAAAGAAGGTTTAAAATAGTCTGAGAAAGCAAAAGGGTGACAGAACTAGGGAAATGTCACACAATTTCCAGGAAACACTGAACACCTATTTGAGGTTTGTGGTCATCGGCTTTAAGTGAGCCCAGCCTGCAACATTGTGGTTTTACACCAGCCATAACCAAGAATTCCAGTACAAACGTGGAGTAAGCAGACATATATGATTAACCAGTTTGGATTCTAGGACTGAAGGAAAGGCGAGGGTGTTGAGGGTTGGTGCAAGAGAGTGAGTTTAATGATGACACATGGACTCTAGCTGGGTAAAGAGGGAGTAAGGGAGTGAGGGGTGATGTTGACATTGGAAAGATGGCAGATAGGGTCAGTGGACTGACTAGAGGCCCCCGTGGCTCTGAAGACAGCTGAAGGGAGGGTCCTAGAGGAAGTGAGATGTAATTGTAGGAGGTGGTTGTCAGAGAGGGGCACACTTGAAGCTGAGACTCGGGTGGAAGTACAGATATTGGTAATGACAAAGCGTACTGGATTCGTGACTGAGCGGACATGGAGGTTGGGCTCACTTAAAGCGGGTGGGGTAGATCAGGGATAAATGCAGAGTGAAATAATGCGAAAGTGTATGCCAAAATAGAATTATAAGCGAATGAACTCTTCTTATTTGTGTGTTCTTATATTTCCCCAATGTTCTACAATGAACATGTATCACTATATAAGCAGAAAACAATTAGTAAGTAAAACCAAAGACACTACTCAGAGGTAAAAAGGAAAAACATGTCTTTATTTATGTAAGGCAATTACTACTATTTACAAGTACTCAGTCCACAAAACTCATAAAGTTATTCCCATTCTAGAATTGTACCAGTGTTTCCAGGCACCTTACACCATCATTTTAAATAAGACCAAGTGAGAGATGTGAGTTTCACGGTGTATAATATATACTTTGTTTCAAGAAATTCTTATTTTAAAATGCACATATATTGTTCTTTGTTGTATTTGCATTTGCACTAAGAAACCCTGAAATTATCTTTGGGACGAGGAGGACAGAGGACAGGGCAGGCAGTGCACAGAAATGGGGGCGAGACTTTTCTTGAACACCCTTTCATATTTTCTTATCTTCAAACAACGTAAAGATAGTACCTATTCAAAAATAAATTTAAACAGTAAAATTTAATATCATCTAAAAATTTTAATAGAAAAACCCTCTTTTAAATTTTCATACATGCAAAAGTTATGTTAAATACAATGTTTGTATTGCCAAATGGGTCTTCCTTTAAACAGGAAATTCCCTTATTGTTTTTTTAAAAGGGTTCTACTTTCAGAAATTTAGTTTCTGTTTAAAGATACAAATATGTCACTATATTTTTACCACATCTTTAAGAGCAAACTGCAGACTTTTGACAAGACTCAGACCCTACCAGAAAAAAGTTAAAAAAAAAACTTGTCACATACAACATATACCTCACCAGACGATAGTTACCCTTGCTTGGTATGTCTCCAGAGTTTAGAACCCGTGGTTCTAAGTACATTCTAAGGGGGCAATTCAAGTCCAACAGAGAAAAAGATAATTAAAGCTGTCCACAGGTGAAACCAGATGGCAGGATTGCAAAGCAAGAGATACACAGGATTGCAAATCCTCCACTAACAGCTGTGCAACTTTGGTAAGTTTAACATTCTGAAGGCTGGACCACAGGGTCTCTCAAATCCATGACTCTGTGTGTGGTGTGAGTTCCCTCTGCTGGAAGAGTTAAGGGGAGGAATGGTGAAGTAGAGTCTATAGGGTTGAGAGGATGGATTGAAGCAGGTTTCTAACAGATTAACCACTGACACTTGACAATAAACTGAGAATCCCCAGCCATGGACCCTAATCTATGCTACATTTAAAAGTGCAATGTAAGGTTCATCACTTTCTGTGCGCACCCGGATGTGAGCACAGAAGTTATGTGGCGGTACTCAAATACGAGGTGGTCATACGGAAGAGAAGGGCACTTGTATTAATTTTTAAAGATTACCCCCACAAGGAATGACAACATTTAAAAATGACAACATTTAAAAATGAAGGGCACTTGTATTAATTTTTAAAGATTACCCCCACAAGGAATGACAACATTTAAAAATGACAACATTTAAAAATGAAGGTGGAGGACTCTCAGATCCTGAAGATAAATCCACAAAAACCTAAGGGCCCAAGAATTTCAGGTTGAGAACTTGACTATGTCACTCAGAAAGTATCCGACCTGGAAAACTCTGTTAATCCGATATGGCACACAAGTCGTCTATAAAATGAGGTAAACGTCTACTTGGTTCACCTCAGCGGAGACTTGATCACTGATCTTAAGCTGCCACTCAGCCTATTCACTGTCGTGTTAAACTGATCAGCCTGGTCTGATTGGTCAGTAACCACAATGTACTGGTTGCATATATGTTTAAATTACCTGAGTACTGGGGGAATAATTATATTGCTAAGGGAAATGCCACGATATCAAACCTGCCCACCACCATGGTGAGTCCCTGAAGCAGATGCCAGTAGGATGCTATAGTGACTAATAGTCCTAATAATGCTATACACCGGTAGTATCATTATTAAATAACTAATATTTGCATAATACTCTATCAAAAGTTTTCACGTCTTTCATTTTGTTTGGTAGAAGCCAACCTTTTGAGCGATAAAGAGAAAAGAAAAGAAAAAATTAACTACAGCTCTTGTAGATTGAACAAAACTAAGCAAAATATACAGAAAGCTTATTCCATCTGCCATTTTCATCATAAATGTCTGGACAGACAACGGCTGTAGGCACTGCCAAATGGTTGTGATCAATCACTTCCTTTTGTCTCTGGACTCTAAATTCACACACACACACACACACAAATACAGACAAGGGCCAAGTGTGTATATGCTCCATTTAGGAAAAGTAAGCCCAGAACGATTGCACTCCTGCTGTCTGTATAGACCCATGACTCACAGGCATACATGTCTAGTGATCCCTCACATGCTTGCTGGAGGCCTCTGTAAAGAAAGTTCATGGAAAGTTTCCTGATTCTAGAGTTTACCCCTACACAAGCACTAAGTTCCAGTGAAACAGAAATATAAAATAGACCACAGGCCCAGGACTTCAACATCAAGCCCCACATATTTCTGACGCAGGAGAATTCATCACCTGTGTTGCCCAGCTGGACTCAGAACCAAGGGCTGGCCTGGCTGTTCCTCAGTCAGAGAACATCAGCGGGTGTTGCTACTGTTGATTTGAAGCTAAAAGTCAGCAGGAATTAGACGCAAAGGAACTCAAACTCTGCTATTTCTATTAAGGTTACTACCAGAATGCTGCTACCATGGGCCTTATAGGCACCACGCCACAATTAGATTTAAACCTTAATCCTCCCAACAGATAATACTTCTCTACTATATAGATAAGGCTCCAAAAACTAGCTTGACTTAGTGTCTCAGAGCAAGGAAATCACAGCATACAACAGAAACCCAAGGCTTCTCTCTCCAGACCCTTTGCTCTTTCCTTTGTACCAAATCATCCTTCAACTAGCAGAGGGCTGTTCAATGGCCAAAAGCTGTGTATATCCAATGGGACAAAGACGGTACCCACCAGCTGTTAGCTTTGACTTGTAAGAACAATGATTTTGGAAGATCATCCTGATATATATATGAGATTTGTTTCCTTGGTCAACCTACATTCAAATCCATGTAATTACTAGCTACCTTATAACAAGGTTCTTCTGAATATTTCTCATTGCAAATTTGCCAGACATTAATCTGACTTTCATAAAAATAATTATAAAATCAAGCATCACTGAGTTATTTTTTCTTCATTCCCTGACATCTTTCATGAGCATCTACATATCCAAGAAATGTTCCTAAAGTCCTGTTATGACCCATGACATTCCAGTTCAGTTAAGTGGGAAATAAAATCCTGTAAACGATAGCTGGCTGGACGTTGTAGCAAATCACTCTGTCTCCTCGGGCTTTAGTTTCTTCATCTATAAATGAAGTCATTAACCACAGGACTTTCAATCTCCCTCCTTCCAGGAACTAACATTTAATTCCTTCCAAGAATTAAAAATTCCTCTTGAAATTAAAAAAAAAGTTCAGTACATAGGAGTGTTGACAACCTCAATTTTTAAAGTATCAAGGCTTCCATACAGAGCCTCGCCCTCCAGAAGTCATAGCCAGACACTGCCTGGCCAGAGAGAGCAACAAACCCTGTGAAAATCTTCAGTCCCTGAGGCCGCCTCTCTCTTCATCACTTCGGGTCAGAGGAGCAGAGCGTGTTAGAGCTAAGGCAGGGGCTGTTGACTACAGTCAGTTGCCAACCCTGAGGACTCTGACCAAGAGAGATGCTGTGTGCAGATTTAGTCCTGATTCAAGCCTCACCTGAAGCCACTCTCCGCGTTCATGTGTTTTCAGGTGAAAGAAGCAACCAATTTTCTTTTTTGCTTTAGTTAGTGTGAGGTGGTTGTTCTGTCAGCGATGTCTGAAATGTCGTGACCAACATGGAATTTAATACAAGGTTGTAAAGTTTGTGCTCCCAGAGCAGCTGAATGTGTCTGTCTTCACACTGAGCTGTCATCTTCCGAGAGCCAACCCTGTTCCCGGCCCAAGAGAAACATTGCCTGCAGAAACACCTTCCTTACACTAAAGCAGGAAATGGGTGTGGCATAGATCAAATTTTAGGGGAGAACAAGGAGAGGGTCATTGAACCATGATCTCATCATTATCCAGGGTCCAAAACAAGACCATTCGGGGGGACACAGAATTATAACAAGGGGTGAGCATATACAGAAGGGAAATCTAAGCGCAGTGAAGGCCACGAACAGTGGTTCTGAGCTAAAAGGAACCTTAAAATACAGCTTTTACTTCACAGATGCATAAACCGAGGCTAATCACTTTTATCTCGGGGTGCACAACTAAATTCAAGACTACAGTCCAAGGCTTCAACAAAGAAAGTTTTCTACCATTTAGACTTATCCAAAAAAAACAAACAGATTTTGGTATGTCAGAAAATAGGGCATGTTCTTCTACTAGAAAGACAGGTGGAGGCCAGCTCACTACCTGTCACTGATTTCTATGACGGGTGGGAGGTTGGAAGCGATACCCAAAGGGTCCTTTCAAGTTTAAGCGTCAATCAAAACTTTCTACTATAGTAAAAGTTCTTCCTGTGGCACAGGGAATACTACTTTTTTACGTAGTGTGAAAGCAGGCTGAGGCATCTGTTTTTTTGTTCCGTGTTTGTCCGCTTGTCGACTCACATCATCGTTGACAGCAGTGAGAATGGATAAGATATCTTCCTGTCTGCAGGCAGAAAAGAAAATATATTTTCAACCAGGAGATAGAAATCACATACCAGGTCTTAGAAAACAGATGTTAAAATACGTGGCTTCTTCCCAGTCTAGCATGCCAAGATTCTAACTGGAATTTTGCCAAATATAAAGAAACATTTTTTCTGAAATTAAAAAAGAAATGCTAAATTATATAAAATTTTTCAATTCTACAGTCAGTATTTAAGAACATCATAATAGTAATCACACCTTGCACTTTAATGCACTTAGTCCACAAAGACATTTTGCATAGAATTGTTTTTCTGTGTTCTTCCTTCAAGCTGGTAGGTAGGTAGGTAGATAGATAGAGAGAGAGAGAGAGAGATAGAATAGGAGGTGATAGACTATATATAGAGAGACTACTATTAATAATACCCTCTCTATTCTAGGTTTTGGGAGGGATAAAGGGCAAACATGACACAGTTCCTGAACTTAAACACTTAGAATACAGACATGAAACATGTACCAAGGATAGCAGAGAGACAAACTCCATAATACAAGGCGGAATGTGATCAACACCGCATGAAAAGTAGGTCAAAGTTCCCCTGCAAATTCTGAGGAGAAGACAGTGCCTCTGGCTGGGAGAAGAAGACAAGACTCCATAGAGGAGGCAGCATTTGATCCAGAGGGCATTTACCAGAATGTTCTGGGGGTGGGCAATACATATCACTGGAAGCAAAGCATAGGCTCTGGAGACAGAACTCAAGTTTGAATCAGCCTTCATGACTGGTTCTCAGCACCTGCATCCTGCATCACACTAGCTGTTCTCTCTGTCCCCAGATCTCCCTGTGGCTGACTCACCATTCAGTCTTACTTGAAATATCGCCTCTACCAGGAAGCCTTCTCAAGTAGCTCTCTGCTCTACACTCTATATCATTATCCTGTTTTGCTTTTCATAGCAGGTATTACTTCCCAAAATTATCTCACTAATTCATATGTTCATTTACTTACATTTTTATTATCTGTCTTCCTGTCACTAAGTGGTAACTCCCATGGAGAAGAAATTTTGTCTCTCTTGCTCACAACGATACCCCGAACCCCCAGCTCAGTACCCAGTACAGTAGGCACATAGCAGGCCCTTGATAAATAGTGCATTTTCCCTGATGCCATAGGAATTGGTCTTTGACGGAGAGGTTGGTAAAGAAGAAGGAAAAGCCAAGGTGACTCAAGGCTCCCATCCTGGTTCCCAATCCTGAATTCCCAGAATTGGAACCGTTCCTAGCAATGGGGATTCAGGAGTAGGAACCCCTGGAGAGGGCTAAGAAGATGAATTCAGGACTGTGCATACTGAATGTGAGGCCCAAAGGCAACAGAGGCGTGGGATGTCTGGCAGGCTGTGAGAAATGCATGGGACTGACCCGAAGAATGAGGTTGACTCAACCCGGCACTCACTGGTCCAGCAAATGCTTATCAACCTCAACAATGTATCAGGTACTGTGTCGGGTGCCGAGGATATAAGGTTAAATGAAACATCTCTGCCTTTCAGAAACTCAGAGATGGCAATTTGGGAGATGTTTTCATGGAGCTGCCAGTGGCCGCCAGGTATAGCTAAAGCTGCCAAAAGGGGCTATAGAGAGACAGCAAAGGAGAGGGGCTGGGGCAGAACCTTGGTGAATGCCCATTTCCATTGTGCCAGGTAAAGAGCATGTGACAGAGACAGAAGGAAAGTTGTCAGAGCAGGGGCAGGAAACCACGGGTATTATAACGCCAAAGGCAGCACACGGGCATTCAGTAAATGTAAGTGATTGATAATAAATAAATGAAGGAACAAATAAAAGGCCTCCCTGCCTATACTGATGCTGTTCCCTCTCCCCAGAATGTCTTTCACCCTGATTATCCACCTAACATCTATTTGGCATCTCTAGAAGCTTCCCCTGATCCTCCAAATCTGGGTGAGGTGCTAGTTCTATATGGTCCCATAACACCTATGCTTTACAATGTATATTTACCATAGGGAATGATCTTCCCCATATACTTGTCTGTCTTTCCAGATTGTGAGCAACTTGAGGACAGGGACTGTGTCTTTTTTAAAATTCTGTATCTTCCCTTCCAGTTACGTGCCAGTGCTCAATACAGGTGTGTTGGATGGGTGGATGGATGGATGAATGGATGCATGGATGGATGCATGGGTGGGTGGATAGATGGATGAACAGGTAGGTGGATAGATGAATGAATGAACAGGTAGGTGAATGGAACAACTCAAAACTCTCACCTTGGGACCAAGTCCTTCAGATGATTATACAGAGATTGGATATACCAGCTACCTTCCTCCACGTGCCGAAAGGACACGTAGCCGGGGACAGTGGCCAGGCCAAGAAGGAAATCCGCCTCAACGGGAACACTGTCTTGAAGGGAAGGGGGCACGTGCTCAGGATTTACTGCATCCGCTTCAATGGATACGGAAGGTTGTATTTCTTCACCTTGACAGGCCTGGATGAAAAAGAGTTTGGGTTTGTGAGCCAGAGCGGGACACTTCTGAGCCGTGAAGTGAGACATGATCTGCCGGATGGGAATGAGGCTCCCATCGGAAGAGTAGACAGCTCCAAATTTCCCATGGGTCAGAACACAGAACACAAAGCAGTCTCCATCAGCATGGCCTGGATGAGTCTGAAAATACTGCAGAACCTCCTCTAGGCGGCCTTTAGTCACGTTGACATAAATATTCACGCTGAACCCAAGCCACTGAAACACGCGCCTCAGGCACTCTGTGAAAAAGGAGAGAAAGGGGAAATAGTGAAGTGGAGGGAAATAAAACAAAACGAAGGGGTGAAACAATGCTAGGAGTTATAAAAATCTGCATAGCAAACAGGCTGAAGCTTTGGATGTTTTTTCTACTTTCATAACAATAAAATTTTACAATTCACCTGACTTTTTATAGTAGCCACAGTACTATCACAATGATCCTGTGAGTCAGCAGAGGCCAGAATTTTATCCTATTTCACAGATGAGGAAGCTGAGGCCCCATGAATCTCCCACATGATCACAAACCTGGTTAGTGGTGGAGGCACAACTCTAACCCAGGTTGTCTCATCTGACCCAGGTGCTCTCTCCCAACCAGAGTCGTAAATGGTCAGGAACTCTGGTCACGCTTTAAGCAGGTCAGTGACCCCAGGAGCTATGGTCTGAAAGTCTGTGTTCCCCCTCAACCCCCAAGGTGAGGGTATTAGGAAGTGGAGTCTTTGGGAGGTGCTTAGGTCATCAGGGTAGAACCCATTAAGAAGACCCCAAAGAGCAATCTTGCCCTGGCCGCTGAATAAGGTTACAGAGAGAAGACGGCCATCTGGGAAGTGGGCTCTCACCAGATACCGAAATGCCAGAGCCTTGATCTTGGACTTCCCAGTCTCCAGAACTGTGAGAAATAAATGTTTGCTGTTTAAAAGGCATCTAATGGTATTAGATGCCATCGGATGGACTAAGACACCAGGAATATACAGGAAGCTTAGAAACATTTCTGATATCATCCTTATATTTACATGGAAGATAAAAACTACAGAAAGAGGGCTTCCCTGGTGGCGCAGTGGTTAAGAGTCCGCCTGCCGATGCAGGGGACACGGGTTCATGCCCCGGTCTGTGAAGATCCCACATGCCGCGGAGCAGCTGGGCCCGTGAGCCATGGCCGCTGAGCCTGCGCATCCGGAGCCTGTGCTCCGCAGCGGGACAGGCCACAACAGTGAGAGGCCCGCGTACAGCAGAAAAAACCAAAAACCCAAACGAAAAAAAACTACAGAAAGAAAATGTGAAAATAAAAAGTGATTTTAAGATTTCTAACTTGCATTTCATGTACTTCCAGACTTTCTTACCAGCATCTTTATTGGTCCCTCGTCTTTTTGACAGTGAGGTAAAACTGTGATTATTGACAACAACACAATACCCTCTGTGTTTCCGATTCATCCTGTACACAGCTGTCTCCTTGAAAGAAGAAGAGATAGGAACCACTTATTAGGGAATGCTTATTTTAAGGGTTTAATGTTTCTAACCAACCACTCCATTTATCAGTACCAAAGGCAGAGAGTTCTCAAGACCCTGGTCCTGATCTGGAATTAACGATTAATTCCAAGGTAGAATGCCAGGTCCTCATTAAAATTCAAACTTCACCTGTCTTGCCTGCAGAATGTGAATTCGCAGTGTTAGATAATTAAATATGTATTTTTAACTTTGGCAAACCCAGAGTTTATGCGAAAGCATCTTTCTTGTTGGATTAGCAAAGTGAAGAAAGCATAGGTAAGGATCTAACAAGACAACAAAAATATCAAATGGTAATTTGTTTTTTAAAATGGTAGGATTCTGGAGTGATCTGATTCCTCCAAAAACAGAGAAATCTCTTTTGTAGAGATCACAATGTGAATTTTAAAATATGTGCAATTGTTTTTGAAGATTACTGTAAACAGCATTTGATTACAAATTAGCTGAGTTGGCTTCAGCAGGGCCTCTCTGTGGCTACAATGATCTCCTGAAAACATGGTACAGTTTTGATCCAAGCAGAAAAGAAGTGGCTTCAGTCGATGAAAAAGAAATTCCCCTCTCTGCGTATTTCAAAGGATATGCATGACTGAAAGGGCGATAACATCACCTCCATAGGCAAAGGTCAACACACTTCTGATTATTACAGAAAAAGGCGAAAAGAACAGAGACAATCACACAGAGACAGGAAGAAGAACCAAGATAGAAACAAAAATCTGAGCCCACAGAGTCCTTAAGGGCTGGACCCTGGTTGGAGAAGACCTGAGGAAACAGTGCAAACCTTTGTGCTGGTTTCAGAAGTTAGAGTGTCAACAGATGATCCCAACATCTCCACGGAGACCGGGGTTGCTCTGTCACCTAGAAAGGCAAGTATTCAGACTCTTTATATATCTTTCCCCAAACACTTAGATTTCCTTACAGAGGATGGGTTGGAATCAGCTCAAGTGTTTCTGGTTAAAAGTTTGGTTGGGTTGAGTCAACATTTATCTGTCACTGGGTAGAGAGAGGCTGGGCAGACACCAAAAAGAAAGAACGGGGTGGCGGGGGGCGGGGGGGGGGGGAAGGCCCAGCGACCCAATTTGGGCAGAGCAAAAATCACCACAGCCCTGGGATCAATTTAGTCATGGCTTTGGCATTGGCTGCGGACTGCACTGTTCTGAAATGCACCTGCAAACTCTCTGGTTCCTCCAGATAAGAATCCTTCGTAGAGAGAGGAAGCCAGAGTTGTCAGATGACAGTAAAGGGAAAATGTGACTTGAAGCTTTTCTTCTCCCACACACGCCTGGCAAGTTTTCAGTAGAATCCGGAAGCTCTGCCCTTGTCTGTGAGGCCTGAGTTAGCTATTAACACGGTTAAAGGTCAGTCCTGGGCACTCAGCTCAGGCTGAGTAAGTCCAGGATCCTCCAGACCAGAGAACCTACCAAATGGGACCCCCGCTGCAGTCTTCCCGCGCACCTGTAAATTCTCCCTCCACGCGGGAGAAGGTAACTCTCTAGCAAAGACAGGTCTCAACTTTGAAACGGCAGAACTGCAGCACTGAAGGAAACCTGCTTGTTTTTCAGAAGTGAAACCACTGCCTGAGCTCTTGTAGCTGCAAGGGGTTAGAGCCAGGTCCTCAGAGGGTGTGCTCTGGAGTCAGACTGCCAGTTTCAAATCCCAGCTGCACTCCATTCTAGCTGCGTGATCTTCAGGAAAGCACCAGACCTCTTGGGTCTCAGTTTCCTCATCATTAAATGGGAATAACAGTGGTACCTATCTCCAGGTGACTGGATTATTAAAGGAAGTAAGCCCTAGGAAGCTCTTAGGACAGTGGCTGGCACATGGCAAGAGCTCAGTAACAATAATTCACATCCACATATCATGCAGCCTCCCAGATAGGCAGAAAGACAAAAGTCCCTAGGAAAGTGGGGTGTATTGGACTCTGAAGTTTAAATTTCCAGGAAAAAAAGAAATGAGGAATGGACACATCGTAGAGAGAACACCAGAACCCTGATTGTTTGTAAGCAGTTTAGCCCCGTGGTTTTTCAAGGTCATGGTTGCTGGGCAAGGATTCAGAGCATTAAACACACTGCTGCCAAGTCTCTCCCTCTGACCGCCTCTTTCCCTCTGAAAAATACAAGCAGCATCTGGAGCCATACTATTCTACAGAGTCTACATTCTGCTCCTGCCGCTGCAGCAGCTGGCCTGAGGGCTTCTGCCCGCCAAGGGCTCCGTCCCTCCCCACAGAGGGTGACCTCATTCTGAAGGGTGGAGGGAGACCAGCTCTGCATTCCCCAGATGCTGGTAGGCTAGGCTTTCCAAGTAGAAACCACCCAGCCCTCGACATCCGCCCCCATGGAAAAGCCTGGTATAATCCACACATTCAGTGGCTTGCCCTGAATTAGAACAAGAACTGAATTCTCCACTAATGTGTAAGCCTTCTCCCAAGTCACCCCAAATTGCTTAGTATGTATCAAATATATCTATTACTGGCGTACTGATCCAAGTTATAAAACGTGTATTAGAGGGAATTCTCTGGCTGTCCAGTGGTTAGGACTCAGCACTTTCACTGCGGGGGAACCCAGATTCAATCCCTGGTCAGAGAACTAAGATTCTGCAAGCCACGCAGCGTGGCCAAAAAAAAAAAAAAAGTGTATTAGAAACACCTACCGTTACTCTGTGCCTGCTCCTCTTGCCAGGACACCTGTTGAGGCAAGAGGAAATTCATGAATTGCAGGAAATTCACACAGTTAGGGTAAGGGCTGAAAATCTAGGCTTGATTCAGAGAAGAAAAAATACCTGATCCCCAGCCATAGAAAAAGTCACTAGCAGGTAACAAGAAAAGAATCAACTTCGTCCTTCCAAACGGGAAGGTTCACAAAGACACAGCGGCAAAAGTATATGACACATACACAAAGATATTTATTCATTGCAACATTATTTGGAATAACTGAAGACTGGAAATAACCCTAATGTTGACCAACAGGGAGTGGTCGAAAGAACGACGGTTCATCACACAGTGTGGTAGAAGGCGGAAGACCATCTCCCCAGGAGATACAGTGACATGAAAGAAGTAATGTGAAGATTGGTATTTAGTGTGCTCCCTCTTTCATAATAAAGGAGAGATACGAGTGAGTTTTTTTCAATAGGATAAATCAAAAAACTAATAAAAATGGTAATCTATGGGGGGAGGAGAAGCAAGGCAGGGATGCAATGCAGACTTCTCTGAGTGTACTCAATAGTTTTTCCTCTTAGTTTTATAAAATTAAATACAAAATTGAAGCACAGTTTAGGGCCTTTGTGTTTTCTGCAGCCACTCCCCATCCACTCCATTCCCACCACCCCCAGCCCTTAGCCTGCAGCTGAAAGCCCCAAAGGGAACATGACCACGACATTTTGGGGAAGGACTGACCCTGCCACTGGCTGTGTGGTGGGAAGTACCAGGACATCTGTTTGACGTGACAGGCAAGTCACCCCCAAGTCACTGGGGGCGCCTCCCTGGTGGAGCCCACCAGGCTTCTGACTGCAGGAGGGCGAGCCAGACTGGAACTGCACTGCCTGACTCCCAAGCTGCCTGTGAGAAACGGAAGTCGTTTTTAAGGGGTGTGGCTCAGCCTTAATCTCTGAAGTGCTGCTGTTCCGGGCTCTGAGGGAACAAAGGCAAAGAAGTTTAGTTTCACTTTCCAGAAGACTTCCTGCCTTTCTTTTTGCAAGACACATTTCCCTTTCTTCTGCACCCTAGAGTCCTCCTCAACAGCATCCAAGGGCCAGGCAGGCTGTTTTCTGGGTTTGCACAGTTGGTTTTGAAAGCAGCTGAGTGAATTTTCTGGGATTAAGGTCATCACAGATACAGCAGTGGGCTCAGCCCAGGCATCTCCAGGCCCCAGGTTTCTTTGGTTTGTCTCTTCCCTCGCGCTGATAAAATCAGCAAGAAAAAGGACTGGGAATAAGCTTTAGGGTCTGTCTGGCTCTCTTTGTCTGAGAATGTTGCATCCCCTGTTGATACCTCCCAAGTAGCTGTGTCAGAGAGGAATGAATGAATGACCCATTGCCTGGCCACACTTGGTCTTCTTTCCAGTGTTAGGACACACAAAGAAATATTGATTTGGTTTTTAAACAGATTAGAGGATGCTGCTTCAAATGCAGTTTCTTTTTGTTTCGTTTTGTTTTACAACCTAACTGTCCATCGACAGATGAATGGACAAAAAAATGGAGTATATATTTGTACAAAGGAATATCATTCAGCCCCAAGAAAGAAGGAAATCCTTTGCCATTTGCAAAAACGTCGATGAACCTGGCAGATGTTAGGCCAAGTGAAATAATCCAGACACAGAAAGAAAAAAATGTATGATCTCACTTAAATGTGGAATCTAAACTAGTTGAACTCACAGGGTAGAATGGGGTGGTCAGAGGTTTGGTGGGGTGCAGGGGTGCAGGTGAAAAAGTGGGGAGATATTGGTCAAAGCGTACAAAGCTTAGGTATACGGGATGAATAAGTTCTGGGGATCTAATGTACAACATGGTGACTGTAGTTAACATAGTGTATTGTATACTTGACACTTGCTAAGAGGGTGGATCTTTTTTTGCTTTTAACTTCTTTATTGGAGTGAAATACAGTTTTGATAAAAGAAATTTTCACATATTGAGGAACAGGGAAGTCATCCTGGCTTATCCATGAGTTAACTTGAATTTTATGCTAACTACAACAGCCCGTTTGTGGCCCATCAAGCATACACTGTACATCTGCTTTAATTATTAAAGAAAAGGGTGCACTGACCAGAAGTAAAAAATGTCCATAGTTATAAAGATTAAATGCCTCCCTTCCTGGGACACCAATGCTGGTCCTCCTTTGATGATAAGACCATACCGACTTAGGTGCCAAGGCCATATCAACTTGCTGTGTATGTGCTGATCTCTTTTTGTTTTTGTTTTTGAAACCTTGAAGGAAGGTTTCCCCGACTTTTTTGATGTTCTTTGCTCTGACAAGACATAAAACTGCTGAAAACCATGTTTCTCTGGAACAGTTCCTCAGAGTTATCTGAGAAACTGTCTTCCAGGCTATAGTCCTCAGTTTGGATCAAATAAAACCCTTTTCTATTCCTGTTGTAGACTGTTTATTGATTTGTTGTTGTCAATAGTTTCTTCTCATTAAATGCAATTGTTGGCAGTACTCTTTTATATAAGAAAACCTTTCAGGTACATATGAAACATGAGATAATTTACCAAGTTTTAGTTTATCTGTCACTTCATGGAGAGAGACTCGTGGCCTAGATAACTTTTAAGACACCTTTCAACGCTGAGAACCTATATGCATGTGTGTAACGTGAGGTTCTGCCCTCCAAAGCCTCCTGCACTCCCAGCACCACCACAGCTATTCTCCGTCTTCATCTGGCCATGACCAGAATCACCCAACAGCAACAAAACAGCAGCACTTCAGAGGTTAAGGCTGAGCCACACGCCTTAGAAACTACTCAGGTTCTAGGAGGCAAAGGGGAAACTCCTGTGTGCGCGCACGTGTGCGTGTGTGCGTGCGCGCGCGCGTGTGTGTGTGCGCACGCATGTGTGTTTTCCACTTGCAAATCAGTCTCTGAGCACAAAACCAGGTAAAAATGTGGGCAAGGGACGGAATTAAGCTGAGTAGGCAAAACAACTTTTGAGGGAGAAAAGAGGACTCCTGCTTACAGTAAAATGCTGAGTGGTAACATAAATGTGGAGAGAATACTGGAGTTTGAAAATCATTGCTTTTCAATCATGCAAGAATCATCAATGGATGCTCAATCTAAGGTGACATTTTAATCCATTTCAAGGGAAAAAATAGTAACTTCATAAAATTAACTATATAGTGAAGAAATCAGACAACATCTGGACCAAATAACCAAAATGTAAATCATGAATAGGGAGCCAATGAACACCACATGCCTGCAGATGGGATGCCCTGAGAAAGATATGGTATCATTGATGTAATATTCTGGCCAGAATGTACAGCTTGAACCTAATCATGAGGTAACACCACTCACACACACACATGCACACACACACACACACGCACACACACGCACACACAAAGAGGAAAATTCTATTTTTTTAATAAAAGGTGGTGGTGTTGGTGACTATATTCTTCAAAAGTGTCCATGTCATAAAAGAGGAAGAAAGTTGTGGAGATGAAAAGATTTAAGGAGACTAAAGAGACATGACAACTAAATGCAATATATGATCCTAGACTGAATTATGTACTGGAGGGAAAAAAGCTATAAAACCTGTAAAAGTTATTATTGGGTTAATAGATAAAATTGAAATATGGACCACTGACTTGGTGAAACTTTTATATAATTTAATTTAACTGTACTATAATCTGTAAAACAATATCCTTATTATTATGAAATATACACTGAAGTATTTAGGGGTAAAGAGCCATGATGTATGCAACTTACTCTTAAAAAGTTCAGAAAAAATTATGTGTATGCGTATACAAATAAAGAGAGAGCACACAAATGATAAAGCAAATGGGACAAAAGTGACAACAGGTAGGTGAATCTGGGCAAACAAGCTTTGTATTATTCACATTTTTTTCAACTTTTCTATAAGATTAAACATACTTCCAAATTTTAAAATAATAATTATAACTGTAAATATATGACACCATGAAAATAGTAAAGAAGCTATGAAAGAATTTTTTAAGAATTAAAAAATAAAACTTCCAGGGTGGGAGGGAGACACAAGAGGGAGGGTATATGGAGATATATGTCTACATATAGCTGATTCACTCTGTTGTATAGCAGAAACTAGCACAACATTGTAAAGCAATTATACTCCAATAAAGATGTTTAAAAAAATAAATAAAAATAAAAAACTTCCAAAACAGCCCAATTAAAAAATGGGCGAAGGACTTGAATAAACATTTCTCCAAAGAAGATATACAAATAGCCAACAAGCACGTGAAAAGATCAACATCACTAATCATTACGGAAATGCAAGTCAAAACTACAATGAAATACCACCTCACAGCCATTAGGTTGGCTACTATCAAAAACCAAGAAAATAACAAATGTTAGCAAGGGTGTAGAGAAACCTTGTGCCTTGTTTGTGAAAATGCAAAATGATGCAGCTGCTATGGAAAACAGTATGGTGGTTTCTCAAAAAATGAAACATAGGGAATTCCCTGGCAGTCCAGTGGTTAGGACTCAGCACTTTCACTGCCCAGGCCCAGGTTGAAACCCTGGTCGGGGAACTAAGATCCTTCAAGCTCCGAGTCACTGCCAAAAAAAAAAAGAAAAGAAATATAGAATGATATATGATCCAGCAATTCCACTTCTGGGTACCCCAAAAGAATTGAAAGCAGAGTCTCAAAGAGATATTTGTACACCCATGTTCATAAGCAGTATTATTCACAATAGGGAAAAGGTAGAAGTTATTCAAGTGTCCATCCATGGATGAATGGATAAACAAGGTGTGGTATATACACACACTGGAATATTACTGAGCCTTAAAAATGAAGAAAAGTCTGACATGGATGAACCTTGAGACATTATGCTAAGTGAAATAAGCCAGTCACAAAAAGACAAATACTGTATGCTTCCACTTATATGAGGTACCCAGAATGGTCAAATTCATAGACAGGAAGTAGAATGGTGTGTGCCAGGAGCTGGTGGGAGGGGGAATGGGGAGTTAGTGTTTAATGGATATAGTTTCAGTTTTCAAGATGAAATGAGCTCTGGAAATTGTTTACACAACAATGTGACTGTACACTTAAAAATGGCTAACATGGTACATTTTATGTTATTTGTATTTTACAACAACTTTAAAAAAAATTTCTGTATGGTTAAGATGGTCAATTTTATGTTATGTGTATTTTACCACAATTAGAAAACAAAACCAAAAACAAAAACTTCCAGGGACAACCTAACTTCATTGATGCTGACAGACGTCAGCAAAATAGAACTGCCAAGCAAGATGGGAATAAACATAAATCCCAGGGAAGAATGTCATGTGTCTTCCAAGAACCATGATCATGTTGTGAAGAATGGATTGCAAATTCTCCCAGTGTTTCCCCCTCTACCTACCCTACCTTTGCTGGGTACTACAGGAACCCAGTTCTTGTCTTCTGGGACCCAGTGCAAAGTAAAACTGTGAGGACCCTTGTTCACACATTATCAAGAATTTCAAAACAATGACAGCTGAGCATTCAAAAAGTATGGGCCCTGTGCGATTGAACAGGCTGTACGCCCATGAAGCCGTCCGTGATCGAATCCCACAGATAAGAACAGAACCATTTCAAAGCAACCCAGTGGTGTACTGGAGTCAGCTCTAAACAGCTAGCGAGAACCAATCATTAGATTTTCAGAAATTCTGCAATACAGTTAATATCAAGTTGGTAACTTGAAATCAGCCATGGTAGGAGTATTTACACCAAATACTACAAATCATTCTCTCTCTCTCTCTCTCTCTCTCTCTCTCTCTCTCTCTCTCTCATTTGCAGTGAAGCTGGTGGTTACACATTTACCAACACACCAATGAACCTACCGGCAAGGCTCCAAGCAATTGGTTAATGTCCGAGCGGCAAAATAGTTCTTTCTCTCCTTGATGCAATGACTCAGTTTCCTTGGCTACAGGAGGTGCCCCTACCTGGGAGGCTGGGAATAGAATCAGATAGAAAAACAAAACAATCACCTTCTGACTAGTGGCAAGCCGAAATAACCCATCATCATAAGAAATTATGTTACAGGGACCTGTAGATTTGTAGTGGCATTTGCTTAAAGAGGCCTACATGTAGATATCGAGAAAAATGTGAATTTATAAATTATTTTTATCATTATATTTTCATTCCTTATATTATGATATTTTGTTCCTTACTGTTTCTATTATTTTTGTAAGTTAATTAGTTCCTTAAAATTACTGTATACTTCACTAAATACCATTTCAGAACTTACAGTGCTCAGTGTGTCAGGTAACTGCTAAATAAAGATTACAAAAACATTACCTCAAGAAATAAAACCAGAACTCAGACTGCAATAGCAAAAAGAAAACGAAAGGAAGAAGCAAAAGAAGGTAGGAAGAGAAGGAAAGGAAAAGAAAAACCATTTAAAAGTGTTGATTAAATACATATGTTATATACATAAAATATGTCTCTATGGAACCATTAATCAAAATAAGCTGTATCTGTGTTATATACATGGGAAAATGCCAGATATATTAGGTGGGAAAAAAGCAAGTTATGGAATATGATTAGCATGATCTTAGTTAAATATGTAGTATAGGTATCTATCTCTCCATACATGCATACACACATGCACTTATCTCTATATAGAAGAAAAGCTACAAACATATACTCCAAACAGGGGTTCTCTCTGGGGAATGGACCAGCAGTGGAAGAAAAAGAAGAGAAAGACTTTACCTCCTACACTCTGCATTGTTGTCATTATTTGAATTTCTATTTAATTTTATTATAATTATTATACATTATTTTTAATAATGAATTTAAAATATTAAAACAAACACCAAGGCTCAGGAAAACTCAGAAAGATATCCAGGTGGTCCTTAAACAGAGCTTGTGTCCTAATCAGATACAGTGGGCTTAGTCTTTCCACTCACCTCACTTACAGAAGCCTAAAATCTGCATACCTACTCTCTTTTCAGTCCTTTAGTCCTTCATCCTAAATGGCAGAATTATGCCCAAACTCTCAGAGGACTGTAGAAAGTCAATATTAAAATACTGAGACCTATGATATAATAATAAATATCCATGCGGTCTCTGCCCCTTTTCCTGGCACACAGTTCCTAAAACCCAACACTCTCTTAAGTGATTAAGTGTCTTTTTGTATGCTAATGACATGACTGGTGGTTGGGGACATCCTGATAGCCTCAGGATGGGGGCTGGTTGCCAGGGGACCCAATCAAATGATCAGAGGGTCGGAACTTTCAGCTTTACTCCCAGAACTGTGGAAAGGGGACAGGGGCTAAGGTTGAATTAATTACAGTGGCCAATGATTTAATCAATCATACCTAAGTAACAAAGCCTCCATTAAAAACCCTAACTTAGGGCTTCCCTGGTGGCGCAGTGGTTGGCAGACCGCCTGCCGAGGCAGGGGACCCGGGTTCGTGCCCCGGTCCGGGAGGATCCCACGTGCCGCGGAGCGGTTGGGCCCGTGAGCCATGGCCGCTGAGCCTGCCGTGTCCAGAGCCTGTGCTCCGCAGCGGGAGGGGCCGCAGCGGTGAGAGGCCCGCGTACCAAAAAAAAAACACCAAAAAACCCTAACTGAGGGACTTCCCTGGCGGTCCAGTGGTTAAAATTCTGCGCTTCCACTGCAGTGGGGGCACGGGTTCCGTGCCTGGTCAGGGAATTGGGATCCCGCTGCCAGGCAGTGTGGCCAAAAACAAAAAGAAAAAACCCTAACTGAGGGGGTTCAGAGAGCTTCTGGGTTGGTGAACAAGTGGAGGTGTTGGGAGGGTGATCCACCTGGAGGGGGCATGGTACTTCCATGCTCCTTCCCCCATGCCTTGCCCTTGCATCTCTTCCACTTGGCTGTTCCTGAGTTGTATACTTTGTAATAAATCAGTAACCTAGTAAGTAAACTATTTTCCTAAGTTCTGTGAACAGTTCTAGCGAATTATCAAACCTGATGAAGAGGTCATGGGAACCCCTGGTTTGTAACCAAGTTTAACAGAAGCTGTGGGTAATCTGGGGACCCACTACCTGAGATTGGTGGCTGAAGTGGTGGGGGGAGTCTTGGCGGACTGAACCCTTAACCTGTGGGATCTGCAATAACTGATGAGTGTCAGAACTGAATTAAAACACAGGACACCCAGTTGGTGTCTGCAGAGTTGGAGAATTGCTTGGTGTGGAAAAACCCACACCCCTGGGTTCAGAAGTGTTCCAGAATGTTGTTGTGAGTGTTAGTAAAGGAAAACAAGTTTTTTCTTTCAACATCCAAAAAATGATCATACAGCATGTAGATTATAGAAGAGAAAAATCAAAATTAGAATTCTTCTGACAGGGAACTATATTCAATATCTTGTAATAACCTATAATTGAAAAGAATCTGAAAAGAATGTGCGTGTGTGTGTAACTGAATCACTTTGTGTACACCTGAAACTAATACAAGATTGTAAATCAAAGAAAAAAAGAATTCTTCTGATAATAAAGCTCAGTCCTCAAGACTCACTGAGGCAAATGTAAACATTTACTGCATAGAAACTAGAGAGGCTTCTCCAGAATCCAAATAGTCAAAATAATCTGGCCACCTGCCCTCTGTTTATTCTGTGTGGAGTACTGCATTACAGGAAAACGATGTGATCAGAAAAAAAAAATCTCAGCATTCAAAGTTCAAGTGAGGATTTCAAATATACTTTCAATATCAACTCCCTGTTTTTAGTTCTCACTTGATGACTTGACGGTTAGAAGAGCTGTTTTTAGTCTTCATAATTTTTACTTAAAGTATACATTAAATTATCCATTGATTTGGTTATTGTTTGAGATTTTATCAAATTAACAACAGTACATTTTGTTCCTCGACTCATTTTGTGTTAATAGAATTCTTAGAGAAAGTTTCCTTTTGCCTAGTTTTGTTTTCAACCAGATAAATTTGCACACTATGTTGTCTCTGAACTAAAAGATGGGTGTGGCATAGAAGCTTCATGAATACAATCCTGAGTGTTTACTTTTAGCTTTTGTTTAATAGTGGAGGAATGGACTCAATAAACCACAAATATTCAGCATATTGACACATGGTAAGGCAGCCAAGTTTGATTTCTGCCCTATGCAACTACTTCTACATAGTACCACAGCAATACTACCTTTACAAGCCTGATTAAAAACAAAAGAGAAAGAAAAAGAAAATTCTTCTCTGATAGTACTTTACGAGAATATGAAAGTTTTCATGACTTTCCTCTCTAACAAACGTATTCATAGCAATGTGTATTGAATGCTTACTCTGTACCAGACATGCATTTTATGGGAATTACCTCATTCAATCCTCAAAAAAAATTATGAAGTAGGTACTATGATTAGCCCCACTTTAAAGATGGGAAAAGTGAGACACAGAACAGCTGAGGAAAGGGCCACTGCACCATTAATAAGTGGAGTGCTGGCAATCTGACTCCATGGATCCCACTCTTAATTCCTGTGCCATCCTGCCTCCTTCTTTTTGATGTTATTTCATTCAAAACAATTTCTTTTACAATCACTTCCATGTAAGAATCAGAAGAAGACGTTTGTCTAAAACCACTTTCCCTCATTAGAATATAAGCTCCAAGAAGGTAGAAGCTTTGCCCTATACCTTGCTGTAGCTCCAACTTCTAAAACTGTGCCTAGTACAAAGTATGCATTCAATAAACATGTGTTGAATGAACAAATGGGGAGATTTCAAAAGAATATTATCAGAGTGATAAGTAAACATCATACATGGCCAATTGGTTTAAGAATTCCCATGGTCTGATTCGAGCAAGCAAGCAAGCATAAGCTAGTTACCTTTCTCTCTTTTATATTTGTCTATCTTTCTCATAAGATTAGGTACAACTTTTTTGCAGAGATCCTCCAGTAATGTCAGATTATCTTCAGCTATTTTCTCTTGTTTCTCCAGATATGCCAGGAAACTTAGAGAGGTCTGCAAGAGAATCAATGGAGTCACATTTACTTGCCTACTGATTACCCACTGCAGTAATAAATTAGGTGGAGAGTCCATGCGGGAAGACTTCAATAGTAGGGGGGAAGAGGCATTATAGAGATTGTAAATCTCTATACAATCTATATTAATACCAGATACCAAACACACATCAGTCACTAACTACTCAGAAACAATCCGATGAGCAGATGCTATTATATCCCCATTTTAAAGATGAAATAACTGAGGCACAGGGAGGTTCAGTAAGTCGTCCAAGGTCACAGAGCCAATAAGTGGCAAAGCTGGTATTTGAGTCCTGGCAGCCTGATGCCAAAGTCTGTCTCATTAACAGATTAGGGCAGCAGCAAAACAGGAGTACCAAAGAAAAGAGAAGAAAATGCTTTGAAAGAATTTTATATTTGGTATTTGAAAAGAAAAACATATCTTAAGCACTCTTGGGGAAAACTGCAGATTGGCTAGTATTATTTTAATATTGAATTACATATAAGGTGGAAGTCACCATAATCTTTTCTGTGATAAGGACTTCTCAACCAATGTATTAACCTGGTTATGAAAATATGTATATGAATAAAATTGTGTTAGAGCCCACAGAAAAGAATAACTAATCAGAGGGACTTCCCTGGAGGTCCAGTGGTTAAGACCCTCATGCTTCCACTGCAGGGGACACGGGTTCGATCCCTGGTCAAGGACCTAAGTAAGATCCCACATGCTGCGCAGAGCGGCCAAAAAATAAATAAATAAAATAACTAATCAGAAAGTGAACAGCTAAACACTTGCTAACTGCATACATAAGCATCAGCAGGATGGAAAAAGGGGGCCGGGGAGTCTCCAGACATGCTGGCCAGTTGAAAAGGGACCGTATGGTCAGGAATATTGAGGAGGAGACCTGCGTACAAACTCCGAGTGAAAGCTAGGCCACAGCTGGAACAGCAGGCTGGTATCAGGCCATGAACGAACACCGAGGGGTTTGGGCAAGTATCCCATGGATGAAGGGGTTCCAGCAGGAACTTTTAAGAAGAACAGTGACATGAACAGGTTTGTTTTTAAATAGAAGTCTTGGGGATAGGTTGGAGGAGGAAGTGGGCTAGAGAGAAAATATCAGCAGGAAGATTAAATGCTCCAGTGAAGAGATCAGCACGGCCTGGTCTAAAGCTAGTGGTGGAAACGCAGAGGAGGCACTGGATTTGGGCGACTTTTCTGAGGTATAATTTGGTGAGTTGGGAGGTCAACTGGAGTGGGTGAAGAAAGGAAGGACGAGTCGAAGATGACTTCAAATGGTGATGCCCCTCGTTTCTGCCTGACTCATGGGCTCCACAGAGCAGGTGTCACACGAGCTGCACATGGGAGGTGATAACGTGAAGCGCATCTCGAAAGATCACCACACCTTCACTTCCGACATGCAGAAGGGCCTTCCAAGCAAAGAAAATCAGATAGGGAAAATGAGCAACTAAAAATCTGGCTGTGAGCAGGCTCGTGGTAGTTTCGGCAAGAATAGTTTCGTGGGAATGAAGGAGGCTGAAGCCATCTTGGAATGCGTTGGAGTGTGACTAAGAGTCACGTCAGTGGAGAGAGAGCGTGTGTGGACAATTCTTTCAAGAAGTCTGGCAGTAGGACTTCCCTGGTGGCACAGTGGTTAAGAATCTGCCTGCCAACGCAGGGGACACGGGTTCGAGCCCTGGTCCGGGAAGATCCCACATGCCGCAGAGCAGCTAAGCCCATGCATCACAACTACTGAGCCTGCACGCCACAGCTACTGAGCCTGTGTGCCACAACTACTGAGCTCACACGCCTAGAGCCCATGCTCCGCAACAAGAGAAACCACTGCAATGAGAAGCCCATGCACTGCAACGAAGAGTAGCCCCCGCTCAACACAACCAGAGAAAGCCCGCACAGCAAAGAGGACCCAAGTCAGCCATAAATAAATAAATAAAATAAAGACAAATCAATAAAATTAAAAAAAAAAGAAGTGTGGCAGTAAAGAGAAAGTAGAGCAGTAACAGAAGGATGAAAAAGGGTTAATGGAAGAGTGTGTGTGTGTGTGTGTGTGTGTGTGTGTGCGCGCGCACGTGCGCGAAATGTGTTTTCAAACAAGGTACTCAAAATGCCAATAACCAAGGGAAAGGCCAGAATTACAAAGTCTTAACTGAGTTCTGTACTAATCTGATCAAAAAAGAGATTATAAATTTTCAAGACATTCCAGAAAAACATAAGAGAACCAAAACGGCAAAGAAATGTGTGTGTCCTCACCTGCAGCGCCAGCACACGAACAACCTGCCCAGGAAATAAAGCAGGAGGGAGGAGGGGGCAAAGGAAGGTTCAACCAGAGCTGATCAGCTGGGCACAGGGGTCAGAGGGAATCCCCGTACAAGGTTCTACCGTCCGTTTATGTGCAAATGAGCTCCCGCTGAAGCTCAAAACAGAAACTCCTATCTTGACTGCATCCTACCAGGAGGAAGAAAAAGGGCTAAAGCATGTTTCCAGAAGCAATTTTGGAAACCCATTATACTTTGTACAAAGTGTATTAGATGTTGAGTCAATGACACCCTCCATACACACACACACACACACGAACACCCACGAACACCCACAATATAAATGGAGTCTGCACATTAGTTTAAGAACACCACCCTGGCAAATATTAGCAGAAATTCTGAAACTCTCTTGCTCTGCATCTTTGTTAAAAAGATAGGTTTGGGTGTGGTTTCCTTTACAACTAACGTTCTATGTTGATTGCTACATTGAGAACGGATATCCTGACAGTTTGGGTCACTCAGGATGTGTGAAGGCAGCTATGTTTGCTCTAAGTCTGTGTGAAAGCTATCAAAGAGGAAACCTAGAACATGCTGCAAAGGTCGTTTCTGTTCATCCAGAGAGACCACGTGAATTCACAATTCTTCCTTTTTGGCTGAGAGGTATTCAGGCCCTCCTCCACTGGCTGGTAAAGAATTTACTTCTGGGGCTTCCCTGGTGGCGCAGTGGTTGAGAGTCCGCCTGCCGATGCAGGGGACACGGGTTCGTGCCCCGGTCTGGGAGGATCCCACATGCCGCGGAGCGGCTGGGCCCGTGAGCCATGGCCGCTGAGCCTGCGCGTCCGGAGCCTGTCCTCCGCAACGGGAGAGGCCACAACAGTGAGAGGCCCGCGTAACGCATAAAAAAAAAAAAAAAAAAAAAAAAAAAAAAAAAAAAAAAAAGAATTTACTTCTGTGATAAAGTCTTTCGCAATTGCAATTGCAGGTAATGCAGTCCCATTAAGCCCTGGCATGGAAACACATCTGGGTTGCTTAGAGTTTGTCCTTTACGCACTCGAGAAGGCTGGCCTGATCATAAAGCCCAATAGAGATCAACCTGGATTATCAGGTGTGTGACTCAGCCACAATTCTGGTGTGAATAGTTAGATCTCCTTCAGAATACAGTGAGATCATTTGGAATCCAAGAAGGAAGGGCAGTTTTCATGAATTTGTCCAGGACATTCCACAGTTTTATGCCACAGCTAAACACAGTAACTTCTTATTTACTGTTGTACGGAGTGAGAAAAGCATAAAATCATTTGGCTACTTGGGCATGGGCCTTTGATGATTTAAAAGCTAATTTAGCAGGAGGGAGAAATGTTTGGAATGATCCTGAACAATGAAAATGTTTCTGAAGCCACAGATGCCTTTAAGCAGAGGTCTAGGACCTGTGGAAAGGCCCAGAGGAAGAAATACATTCCCCAGCTTTTCTTAGTGGGAAATTATGGCTCGGTGTTGAGCATATCAAATGCCCCTCTCATCCTCCACCACACTGTGGGGAGTAAGGACTTCTGTGCATGACAATAGGTGTAACAATAGAAAGGGGTCTCTTTTTATTTATAAACCCAGAGACTGGAAAAATTATGAGAAGATGCCCAAAGCTGGGAGATAATTTTATCCGAATATGCTGGAGGGTTTTTCAAACTACAAGAATCTCTTCTGATGTTGAGAAATTCTACATTTAAAGCAAAATGCTGTCATTTGAGTATATAACCACTTTGCACCAACATAAACTCGAGATTGCATCATCCCATTCATTCATGCTTTCATTCGGAGCACCATTATGTAATTCTGCAATGTTCTGGGGCTATAATGATAAGTAAGACTCAGTCCCCGTTCCCAAGGATCCCACAACCAATCCTTAGGATAAAGGAGCCTGGAGAGAGAACCAATGGAAAGACGCAAGAGGCTAAAATCCCTGGGGTCTCTGAAAAGGAGAAAAAAAGGACTCAAAGATTGCAACCAAAACAGAGAATTAACCTGCAGGTTAATTAACCTACAGGTCTGACACCAGGAAACATGTTTAATGAATTGTTAAACATGGTCCTCATAAGACCTACCACATGTAAAACAGCTTCCTACTCCTCGGTGATTTTTCTTTCAAAAAGAATTTATTTGGGGCTTCCCTGGTGGCGCAGTGGTTGGGAGTCCGCGTGCCGATGCAGG
Source organism: Phocoena sinus (assembly GCF_008692025.1). Classification (NCBI taxonomy): domain Eukaryota; kingdom Metazoa; phylum Chordata; class Mammalia; order Artiodactyla; family Phocoenidae; genus Phocoena; species Phocoena sinus. The sequence goes on from NC_045769.1 coordinate 34,661,867, forward strand.
GGACACGGGTTCGTGCCCCGGGTCCGGGAGGATCCCACATGCCGCGGAGCGGCTGGGCCCATGAGCCATGGCCGCTGGGCCTGCGCGTCCGGAGCCTGTGCTCCGTGGCAGGAGAGGCCACAGCGGTGAGAGGCCCGCGTACCGAAAAAAAAAAAAAAAAAAGAATTTATTTGTCAATAAAATCAGTTAGTCTGGGGAGAATGTGATATGGGAGGGCTACACATGTAAGCTCTTTGTACTGGTGATGTGCTCATCTATAAGTTGGACGGGGGATCCATGGCTGTTCACTTAGTTCTACATTTATAACTTCCATACATGTTACATGTCTTTTTTGGTGTTATCAAACATTATATAACTTAATAAAGATAGCTGTCGAATAACAAAATTAATGTTATAGGCTAAAATTTGAAAATTGGCCCCTTCCCAAATTAACTAACTTGCTTGTCACAAGCTGTTATGAGAATCAAAAGAAAATATATAAAGTTTTGAGGCCTGGAAGAGAGATGTGCAGCTACTTTTCTGCCCGTAATTGTGACCAATCTAGCAAGAATATCAGCCGACAGCATTATGTTAATATTAAAAACATTACTATTAGTTCCAAGCACTTGTATAGCCCTTTAGAAAGCACATCCTCAAACATTTGTCTCACTTGATTTTCACAAAACTCTACATGGGAGACACTGCAACGTCCACTGAAAAGGACACGGCTCCCTCAGAAACCTCAACTAATGGATGTGAGGAACAACTAATTCCCATTCTGCCATTAGCTACCACCTCCTCATTTCTTTGTGGTGCCCTGCACATTTCTGTATCATAAAACACAGTGGATGTCAATAGCACTCGTTTACTGCATGGTTACTATGTGCAAAATACAGGCCCCAGCTAATAGTTTATGTATATTATTTCATCTAATCCTCTTAACAGTCTTGGAAGGAAGTAGTATAATTGTCTATAATATGACACATTAGAAAATGGAGGCTCAGAAACATTCAATCACTTGCCGTACATCCAGGAGTTAGTCTAGGACTAGACTCCAGGCCCATTAAAAGTCAATGTTGCTAACCCTTGTCTGATATTGTCTCCTGCAAAAAAAATGAACCCTCCTGAAATCCCTTTCTAGCATCTTCCCAAACACTGATTAAGGCAATGTCCACACAGACCCCATCCTACAGGGCCCACTCACCATCTGGACTTTTGGAATCGACTCCCTCAGAAGGAAGATCATGCTCTTTAAGTTCTCTGAGCTGATGTCTTCTGACAGGTCATAGAGCAGGTTTCTAAGACAGACACCCAAGAGACAAATTAAAGTTCCGCACTCGCAGAGGATGGGCAGGAAATTGAGTGCTTTTATCGTGCGTGATCTCTCGTTTGAATGACCACAACCCTGTGAGTAGACAACTATTAATCCCATTTCATAGATTTAAAAACAAAAATTTTGAGCTTCAAAGTGACCTATTAAACAACAGCAACACAGAAAGCAGTAGGAGCAGGCCTTCTGATTCCAAGTCCGGTGCTGTTTCAAATTCCACTAAGAAGGCATGAAACAAAATGTCGGCATGCCTGCCCTCCTCCAGACTCCATTCTAGAAATCAGGCTTACTTTATAGGCCCTCATCAGGGAGGACTCAATGCCAGTGAGTATAAAGTTCACTGTTGAAAAAGAAAGGAAACTATCCCAAATTCTGGAGAGCCATACAGTTGACAATTAGAATAACTGAATATGGGGACTTCCCTGGCGGTCCAGTGGTTGGGCGCGGGTTCGATCCCTGGTTGGGGAACTAAGATCCCACATGCCGTGTGGCACAACCAAAAACAAAACAGAAAAGAAAAACTGAATACTTCATTCACAGGTTAATAGCTCTGCATGCCTGAGACCATTCCTCAGCTGTCTAACCAGCAGAGTGGAAATAATGATCTCCAGAATTCCCTCACTGACCCAAGGGCAGCTCAGGTTGTAGGAACCAGTTCAAGTGTGAAGGCCTGAAGGATTCTAACAGTCCAGGCTGTAAAGTAGTATTACGAAGGCTCCACTTCGTGAGGCTGTTTGATGTAGATACTATGTTAGTGGACCGTTTAAAACAGCGTTGCTTAAGGTCTGATGCCTTTATTCTACCTCTTTGGGCAAAATACCTATATTTTACCTGTCTGGGTTTCACCCCAAAACTGGACAAACTGGACATGGCATAAATGATGTCCCTCCCTACCCCAAAGGCACATCTCCTTTTTTATTTTGCTCTCTTGGTTCCAAGTATTCATTTCTCTCTTCTCAAATGGCTAGGTATAGGCTGACACACCAGTGACTCACTGGAGGCAGGAGACTGAGAGCGTGGAGGCTGGCAATGAGGAAGGCGCTGGCCTGCTGCACACGGAGCTGGGCCTCCTTCCTCAGTGAGAAGCAAAACAAAGGGAAGCCACCCCCAGGCACGGGGCTGGGTTTTGAAACTTTGCTGACCTCCCAGCCTCCATTCTCATTAGCACCTGAAGTTAAGAAATCTCCTGCTTTAGAATCACCATACCAGCCAAGGAGGTAGATAAGGGGGGGTAAAGAAAAACAACCTTAAAAATTAATTCATCATGAATCGCAGCCTCTTTTCAAAGCCCAATGGCCCTGCCGTGTTGATCACCTGAACAGAGAGACCTTCCGGCGGACAGGCAGCCAGTTCTCCACCTGCTCCTTGGTGTAGCGGAGGTGCCGAAGGAGGACCTTCTGCTTGATGGTGTAGAGGAGCTCCGCTAGGAAGAAGGGGTCTTCCTCAGTCATACATTCCTCTGCCAACAGGTACTCAAAGATATCCAAGGCTGAGCCGCACTTCTCCAGGTTCTTGGAGGTGATGGAGTCTCGGCAGAGGAACTTCAGGCGCTCCACGTCTTGATCCCCCAGGCACGAATTAATAGACAGAAGTGTCGCTCGAAAGTTCACTTGACAGTTATCATTTAAAGTGGAATTCAAACTTTGGCCTTGCGATGTCATGGCCAGCCTGAAAGAGATACGGAGTTGGGGGCCACAGCTTAGAGAGTGAGGACAACAGGGCACCCCATCTTCCCAGGCCCTCCCCCAGTTCCAGCCTCCTCTGTTCCAGGCCTTAGACTTTTCTAGAAATGCTGAAAAATGAAATTCACTGCGAGGTCACTTCAAAAACCTATAGCCCAGAAAACGTGACCCCAACACCGGCATGTTAACCTTTTAGGAGGTCTGAAGAGAGCTTTTATTGAAACTCAATTGACCCCGAGTTCCCCCAAATCAAAATGTCCCCATTGGGAGCTAGTCAAGAGGGAGGACGACACAGCACAATTTCTCCCGCCTGGAGCTCTTAAGTCATTCCCACCAAATGGCAGAAGTAACACTTTTACATTTTAGAAATAAAGTAATGGGGGGCTACATTTCTGAAGTATCTACCAACCTAAGGACAACAAGGTAACATTGCTAACCATACCAGGGCAGGCCTTTCTTTATCTCACAGAAAGAAAAGTCATAATCCCAGACCCCAGAAAGAGTGGTTTCAGACAACATTTGCTCAAATCAACGTAGGAACTGACAAATTACCGAAGTCAGTATTTCCACACTAAATGTATTTACACACTAAATTTCATTCTAATCAGAGGAGCAATGAATCGATAATATTTTTTCAATGTAATTATTCATTCTTTAAGGACTTGAGGTATATATTCACCATGCAACACTTAGCTATTTAGAAACAAGAAACTACTTTCTAAGGGAAGGCGAACATACCAACAACAAAAAAATAACAAAGAGTGGTTATATATAAGTGGTATAATTACAGATACTATAAATTTTATTCTGGGCTCCTGTCTGAGTTTCTCAAATTTTATGCAATGAACGTATATTACTTTTATAGTTAGAAAAAGGAAAAAAATGTCATCTTTAATGTGAGCATCTATTGGGTCTTACCTTCTAGTAGTTCTGTGATACTAGAAACAGTATGACTGGATTCCTGGAGACATCTTATTCTAACATCGTACAGTTGTCTTGCAGTTTCCTGAAAATTCTGATCTCTAGCTCTGGCAAGTCTGCCAGACTTTGTCTCTATTTATGGGCTAGCATATTTCTACCAGGAAAGGACTGTGTGGGAGTTTTCCTAGGGCTAACCTTTCTTTTTCCATGTTAGGGCTAGAAACAGTGCAATTGCTGACAATGTGAGATTGTGCAAGTATCCAGGAAGTAAAGCAAGGGGGAAAAAAGGCTGGTGCCTCAGACTCCAGCAGAGAAAAGGTGTTAATTACATACCTTCAGATCAAATTCCACTGATCCTCTGGAGGTAAGAAGTTCTCAGAAAAATTTCCTGAAAACAGAGCTTTAAAGAAATTAGAATCCTCTTCGTGCTCCAAGTCCAAGTTCCAAGAAATCTCCCGTTTGCGCGGTAAGAGAACTCAAATATGCCTTGGCCTAGCAAGTGAAAACTCGGTCAGCCGATTTGGGAAACTTATGCTAATTGATGATGTCATCATTGACTCACTCGCCTTGCCTCCTCCCCTTTCCTGGGGTTAGGACAATGCTGACAAACAGCGTCTGCTAAAGGCAGATGCCTAACCTTCCCATTGTAGAGCTCAGGATGCCCACGTAAAGCCTAGGGCTAACAGAGGAATTCGTGGAAGGCACTAAGTGCTCTAGTGTTTCCCTGGGGTCACTCCCCTCGTAAGTTAAAAAGGGAAGTGTCGATTTTTCCTAACCATCTCCTTCCCCAAACACACTAACCTTTAAAATAAAACTCAAAATGTTCATGAAATAGTAGTCGGCCATCTTAACCCTTTCTCAAGTAAGTACATGTGCAAATAAACAATTAAAAAATTTAAGGCAAAAAAAAAAGGAGGGGGCTGGGCTCTAAGCCCATTTGGAAGAATTTGCAAGGAGCTGAGTTAACAGTAGGCAAAACTGGTGAAGTCTCTGCCCTTCCAGCACATTCAGTCCAGCAGGAAAAAGACTTCAAAGACATTATTTCACATAATAAAAACAATACCTAACATTTGTATCCCAACTACCATGTGCCAGGTACTATTTACTCATTTAATCAACCCAACAACTCTCTAAAAAAATACTATTACTATGACCCCTCTTTTAAGACGTGAAAATTAAAACACAAAAGGTTAAGTAATTTGCCCAAGATCACACAGGGAGCTGGTGGGAGAGCCAAGATTTAAACCAATAAGTTTAGCTTTAAGCACTACACTATAATTCAGCTAATTCAAATACACAGAGCTGAAAGAAGTACAGAATCTTAGAAAGATATTTTATCTCTGAAAAAAAAAGATTTATGGGGGACTTCCCTGGTGACTCATGCTCCCAGTGCAGGGGACCCAGGTTAGAACCCTGGTCAGGGAACTAGATCCCACATGCATGCTGCAACTAAGAGCTGCTAAGGAGCCTGCCTGCTGCAACTAAGACCTGGCGCAGCCAAATACATACATACATACATAAATTTGGTCATGGAAAAACTTATTTCTAAAAAAAGATTTATGATGCCTTATTAACAAATGTATTACAGTGCCCCTTCCATATTCTAGGCATGAAATTCTGTGTTTAAGAAAGACAAGCCCAGGGCTTCCCTGGTGGCGCGGTTGTTGAGAGTCCGCCTGCCGATGCAGGGGACACGGGTTCGTGCCCCGGTCCGGGAGGATCCCACATGCCGCGGAGCGGCTGGGCCCGTGAGCCATGGCCGCTGAGCCTGCGCGTCCGGAGCCTGTGCTCCGCAACGGGAGAGGCCACAAGAGTGAGAGGCCCGCGTACCGCAAAAAAAAAAAAAAAAAAAAAAAGAGAAGCCCGAGTGGTGATGGTTGCACAACAATGTGACTGTGTTAATGCCACTGAATTGTACACCTGAAAATGGTTAAAACAGTAAATTTTATGTTATGTATATTTTACCACAATTTTTTTTTAAAAAAAGATAACGATAAGACAGACAAGCTCTAAGTGTTGGTCTTCTATTCATTTCTTCAATTATACATATTTCACTCCCTGGACCATCTGGGAAGCCAATGTGATGAAACTATCGCTTCTCACCTTGCTCATAAAATATATTAACTTTTTCAACTTTTGTTCAATAATATTAAATATTTAGCAAGCTCTTCCTATGTGTAAAGCATGAACTCTCTAAGGTCAGTGTTATTATCCATATTCAATAGATGAGGAAATCAAAGTTCAGAGAGGAAAAGTATTTTGCCATCATCCCAACCCTAGGAAGAGTTGGGAGTTCAGGACTGACACCTAGGTCTCTCTAATTCCAAACCCTATGCTCCTGATCCCAAGGCTACTACTGCCACTAACTCCATATGAGGTAATGTAATTTCTGTAACTATTGGGCAGGGTGATGCTGCAGTGGGGCTCACCTAAGCGCCACAGGAGCCCCACAGAGCAAGGCAGGAATCCAGATGGTGATGCCTTGGAGGTATCTGAGCTAAGCCTGAAAGGCAGAAGTAGAATAGAGACACCTGAAGTAAAACTTGAACTTTTATCCTAGGACTCCCAGTACTCAAGGGAAACACTTGAATCAAGTTAAAGGGGGGAGATCGTGTGCTATGTTATTTGCATTCGGCATTTCATACTTCTCATTCAGAACACAATTACTGAGGGCATACTGATGGTGAGTTGATAGTAGTGGAAAGAATAAACATTTCTTACAGCCTCTTTCCTGATTGGTTGCAGTCAGCTTGGTCCATATGAAGAGCCAATCAAAACCTACCGTGGCCCTGGTGACAAAGGGGAAATACCAGATGGTTCCTATTTAGTTCGGCCTTGGGAGGGGGCGGTGGTGTCAGTAATTGGCTTTCCTTTACATCCAGGGTCTGGTCCAAGTTCCTCCCCCCTCAAAGTAAAAACTCATGAACTAAAGAATGGACACAGTGATGGGGAACATAGATGTAGGAGCTGGAAAAAACCTTGGTGCCCTGAAACTTTCATTCCAACGCCTTTTCCTATGGTAGCAGGTTCTTTTGATTAGCTATCCCATCCCCAACTTCTAGGACTCCCTCCCTTCCTCACTCCATACTTTTATTCACACACTTCAGACTTTCTCAGAACTGGTCTTACTCTAGGTATATGGGAGCGTGATGAAGCTAAGTTCTAAAGGAGAATGCTTTTTGTGGTGAGGATCCCAGCAGAGGTCTCCAAATGGTGCACTGGCAGGAGACTATAGCTAGATGAGTAAAATGTGACCCATTGTGTATTCGTTATACTACAGACTGATCTATTTTAAGACATTTTTTGGCCTTGCTGCACGGCATGTGGGATTTAGTTCCCCGACCAGGGATCAAACCCATGCCCCCTGAAGTGGAAGCGCAGAGTCTCAACCACTGGACCACCAACGAAGTCCCCAGACTGATCTATTTTAACGTGTCTCTTTCCTTAATAAAAAAGCAGTTAAAAAAAAAAAAGAGGTGAGAAACTTCCAATATTTAATGTAGAAAGGCTGGAAAATAGGGAAACACACAGAGTCATTTATAACCTATACTGTTAAATTTTTATCAAGTCAATATGTTGTACACCTTAAACTTATACAGTGTTGTATATATGTCCATTATATCTCAATTTTTAAAATTTTAGTGTATATCCTTTCACTTTTGTCTGTGTAATTATTTTTCAAAAATTGAAATAAGCTGTACAGTTTGCTTTTCTCACTTAACAACACATATACTTTTTTTTCATATCATTAAATAGTCTTTGACAACATGATGCTTAGTGGTTAGATGATATTCTCTTCCCTGGATATACCATATTTATTTAACTAATTTATAGTTATTGGACATTTAACTCATTTCCAATTTTTTACTATTGTGAACAGTGCTGCATTGAAGATTCTTACAAATAGATCTCTGAACGTATTTATAATGATTTCCTTAGGATGAAACCCAATGTAGAATTAGCAAGCTAATCTTTAAATTCACCCTTCCCCATTCTGTGAACCCCAAAGGCCTTGCATCCCACTTTCTTATCCGTTGGGTTTGAAGCAAGAAGCCAGGGAATTCGGGGGTGACAAAACCTCAAAGTTCCACAAGATGGTGATATTTCCTAAAAGAGTCCAACAGACTAGCATTAGATTGGTTAGGGAACTAGGCGGATGTGGCTAAAGGGGTAAAATAGTTTTAATGCTGCAAAAAAGAAAAAATAAGAATCAAAAGAGGCCGAAAGGTTTTCCATTTAGAGGAGAGTTTGTCGTTTAAAAGAAGAAAAATGGAGAGAAAGCTGCTTTGACCTTTGATTCGATAATTTTTCGAAAAGACAGCACAAGACAGCCATGTTTATAAAAATTTACAGAGCTTCCCTGGTGGCGCAGTGGTTGAGCGTCTGCCCGCCGACTCAGGGGACCCGGGTTCGTGCCCCGATCCGCAAAGATCCCACTTCCCGCGGAGCGGCTGGGCCCGTGAGCCATGGCCGCTGAGCCTGCGCGTCTGGAACCTGTGCTCCGCAACGGGAGAGGCTACAACAGTGAGAGGCCCGCGTACCGCAAAAAAAAAAAAAAAAATTTACAATGAGGCAAGTGGCATAAAATGTCCCTGATATCAATGTGTGCAAAAAGAGTCCAGTTAAGATGGCAGTATTCCCCAAATTGGTCTTCACATTCAGTGAAATCACTGTCAAAATCCTCACTGCCCTTTTTTTTTTTTTTTAATGTTACTTATTTATTTTTCTGGCTGTGCCCCACGGCATGTGGGATCTTAGTTCCCTGACCACCGATTGAACCTTCGCCCCTGACCACCGATTGAACCTTCGCCCACTGCAGTGGAAGCACAGAGTCTTAATCACTGGACCACCAGGGAAGTCCCCTCACTGCCCTTTTTACAGAAATTGACAAGCTGATCCTAAAAGTCATGGACATGTAAGGGACTTGGGAGAGGCAAAATAATCTTGAGAAAGAACAACAAAGTTGGAACACTCACACTCCCCAATTTTAAGACTTACTACAAAGTACAATAATCAAGACAATATAGTACTGCCATAAGGATAGACAGTTCCGTGGAATAGAATAGAGAGTCCAGAAATAAACCCTCACATTCACGGTCAGTTGATTTTCAACAAGGTTGACAAACAATTCAATGGGGGAAAAAATAGTCTTTTCAACAAATGGTGCAGGATATCCATTAGCAAAAGAATGAGGTTGAACCCATAATTCATACCATATACAAAAAAATTACTCAAAATTGATCAAAGACTGAAATGTAAGAGTTAAAATCTTATAAGAAAATATAGGTGTAACTCTTCATAACCTTGGATTAGGCAATGGCTTCTTACATATGATGCCAAAAGCATAAGCAACAAAGAAGAAAACAGATCAATTGGACTTTATCAAAATATAAAGTTTTGTGCTGGAAAGGATACTATACAAAAAAATGAAAAGACAACCCATAGAATAGGTGGCAAATTTTGCAGATCTTTGTCTGATAAGAGACTAGTATCCAGGATATATAAACATACTTACAATTCAACAATAGAAAGACAACTTTTAAAGATTTTTTTTTTTGATGTGGACTGTTCTTAAAGTCTTTATTGAATTTGTTACAATGTTGCTTCTGTTTTATGTTTTGGGGGTGTTTTTTTTTTTTTTGGCTATGAGGCATGTGGGATCTTATCTCACCGACCAGGGATTAAACCCGCACCTGCTGCATTGGAAGGCGAAGTCTTAACCACTGAACTGCCAGGGAAGTCCCAAAAGACAATTTTTAAATGGGAAAGTACTGAATATATGTTTCTTCAAAAACAATGTAAAAATGGCCAATACACACATGAAAAGATGCTCAATATCATTAGTCAGTAGGAAAATACAAATTATAACCACAATGAGATACTAATTCATGCCCACTAGGATGTTTATAATAAAAAAGACAAAAAATAACAAGTGTTGGAGAGGGTGTAGAGAAATTGGAACCCTCATACCCTGCTGGTGGGAATGTAAAGTGGTATAGCCACTGTGAAAAACAGTTTGGCAGTCCTCAAAAAGGTAGACATAGAGTTACCAGCAATTCAATTCTGACTTTATGACCCAACAATTCCACTTTTACGTCTATACCCAAGAGAATTGAAAACATATATCCACACAGAAACTTATACATGAATACTCATAGCAGCTTCGTTCATAATAGACAAAAAGTGGAAGCCATCTAAATGTCCATCAATTGATGGATACACAAAATGTGGTATAACCATACAATGAAATATTATTCAGGCATAAAACAAAATGAAGTACTTACATATTCTACAACATAGATGAACCTTGAAAACATGCTAAATGAAAGAAGTCAGAAGGCCGTGTATTGAATGATCTGTTTATATGAAATATCCAGAGTAGGAAAATGTGTAGAAACAGAAAGTGGTAATCCAGGGGCTAAGAGGCAGGGAGGAATAAGGAATGATGGCTAATAGGTACGGGATTTCTTTTTTTATTATTATTTATTTATTTAGGCTGCACGGGGTCTTAGTTGCGGCACACAGGATCTTCTTTGTGGCACGCGGGATCTTTTAGTTGCGGCATGTGGGCTCATTGTTGCGGCATGCCGGCTTCTAAGTTGCGGCACGTGATCTCTTAGTCACGGCACGCATGCAGGATCTTGTTCCCCGACCAGGGTTCGAACCCAGGCTCCCTGCATTGGGAGCGTGGACTCTTACCCATGGACCACCAGAGAAGTCCTAGAATTTCTTTTGTAGGTAGATGAAAATGTTCTGAAATTAGGTCATGGTGATGACTGCACAACAGTGAATACATTAAAAACCAAAGAATTGTACACTTTAAAGGATGACGTTTTATGAAATGTGAATTATAGCTCAATAAGAAAAAAAAAAAAGGAAGATCTAGGATATGTCACAAACAACTTTCTGATGGTTAGTTTCATGTGTCAACTTGATTAAGCTAAAGGATGCCCAGAGATCAAGTGAACCTTATTTTGGGGTGCATCTGTAAGGATGTTTTTTAGAAGAGATTAGCATTTGAATCAGTAGACTAAGTTAAGAAGATCTGTCCTCACCAAAGTGGGTGGGCATCACAACCAAGCCACTGAGGTCTGAATAGAACAAAAAAGGAGGAGAAAGGGTGAATTTTCTCTCTCTCTCTTCTTGAGCTGGGATATCCTCTTCTGCTCTCAGACTTTGGAGTTCCTGGTTCTCTGGGCCTTTGGACTCCAGGACTTCCACCAGCAACACCCCACTCCCCCATCCTGTCCCTCATCCCAACCTCCAGCCACAATCTTATTGTGTATGCTTTGGAGAATCTTGAAGGCTTCTAAGGAGGAAAATGATAAAGATATGTTGAGAAAGATTCTTTGGGTTGCTGTGTATGACATGATCATAGGATCATAGGCTGGGGGCAATATCAGTGAGAAAGCTGTCGTCATAGTTCAGTGGAGGAGTAATGAGCGCAGAGGAAGTGTAATGATGGGGATAGATGGAAAAGACATTGTAGTTGCAGAACTAACCTGATTTAGCCAGATGTAGAAACACAGGAGAGGGGAGACCAGGATGAAACTGATGTTGGGGTGATGCTGTTACCTAAAACTGGAGATGCAGGTAAAAGAGCAGATTGGGAATGGAGGTTTTTTTTTATGTTCGCCATATACTGAGTTTGAAGTACCAGAGGGAAAATCAAGTGGAAAAGTCTACCAGGAGGTTGAGGATGAGATCTGAACTTGAAGAGTCTGGGCTTGAACATCCCTCTTGTTATTGGCATAGAAGCAGTAATTGAAGCTACAAGGTTGTCAAAAGAAAAATATATAAAGAGAAAACAATAGAGTGATCCTTGGGGATATCCACATTTAAGGATGAGGAGGAGAAAGATACCAGGAAGACTTGGCCAGGAAGTCCTTGATAGAACTTCATAGTGGAACACCCTGGAGAAGTAAGAAAACTATGACGCCAGGGTCCAAGGACCACTGGTTTGGTAACTATGGTTCATGTGACCCGTGGATCTTGTAGATTTGGTAAAATGATTAAGGTGAAATCCAGATGGCAGGGAAGTATGGAGTAAATGGGAAAGGTGAAATGGAGAGGGTGTAGACTAGCCTAAAATTCACATAAGACAGTGGCTTGAAAGAGAGGGACTTTATTTGAAGGGGGAAGCAGAGCTTGTTTTCAGACTGAAGGCTCAAAGAGAGAGGAAGAGATTAAAGATACAAGAGACTTGAAATAATGCTCAGTCTTGGAAGAGGACTGACCTATGCCAACAGAGGGACTAAGAATCCGACGTGACGGACTAAGAATCGGACGTCTGGGGCAGGAAGTCCTTACCAAATAAAGAAGAAAAGATGTTTCTTATATCATCATTCAAATAGTGAAAAACTGGGAATGACTTATCATACAGAGACATATAGGTATAGGCATGACCACATAAATGAAAAGAGAGAAAACAGTCTTAAAATATTATGCCATTTATGTTTAAAATGAATATATTGTGTTTATATATATTAAAAGAGAATGAACATTTTTAACAATAAGTAATTTTTATTTTATATTTTAAAGTTACAATAATATGTGCTCTGTATAAAATGAAACAAAGAATACAGATGTGTTTATTCAAAATCACTGACTTTCCGGGCTTCCCTGGTGGCGCAGTGGTTGAGAGTCCACCTGCCGATGCAGGGGACACGGGTTCGTGCCCCGGTCCAGGAAGATCCCACATGCCGCGGAGCGGCTGGGCCCATGAGCCGTGGACGCTGAGTCTGTGCGTCCGGAGCCTGTGCTCTGCAACGGGAGAGGCCACAATGGTGAGAGGCCCGCGTACCACAAAAAAAAAAAAAAAAAAAAAGGAATAAAAAATATATGATATCACTACATAGCTACTAAAATAGCTGAAATACAAACCACTAACACCACCAAATGTTGGCAAGGATGTGGAGCAAAGGAACTCTACAAAATGGTGCAGCCGCTCAGGAATACAGTCTTTCAGTTTTTTCCAAAGTTACACACACATAGGCTTACCATACAATATAGAAATTGCTCTCCTAGGTATTCACTCAAATGAGTTGAACACTTACATCTACACAAAAATCAGGACACAAGGCTTCCCTGGTGGCGCAGTGGTTGAGAGTCCTCCTGCCGATGCAGGGGACGCGGGTTTGTGCCCCGGTCTGGGAAGATCCCACATGCCGCGGAGCGGCTGGGCCCGTGAGCCATGGCCGCTGAGCCTGTGCTCCGCAACGGGAGAGGCCACAACAGTGAGAGGCCCGCGTACAGCGCAAAAAAAAAAAAAAAAAATCAGCACACAAATGTGTTTATAACAGCTTTATTCATAATGCCAAAACTTCGAAACCACCAAGATGGCCTTCAGTAGGTGAATGAACAGTCTCTGGTATACCTATACAATGAAGTATTATTCAGCAATAAAAAGGAATGAGTTATCAAGATATGAAAAGACATGGAGGAATTTTTTTAAATTAACTTTATTTTTGGCTGAATTGGGTCTTCATTGCTGCGCACAGACCTCCTCTAGTTGCGGTGAGCGGGGGCTACTCTTCATTGTGGTGGCTTCTCTTGCTGCAGAGCACAGGCTCTAGGCGCGTGGGCTTCAGTAGTTGTGGCTCACGGGCTTAGTTGCTCCACAGCATGTGAGATCTTCCTGGACCAGGGCTCGAACCCGTGTCCCCTGCATTGGCAGGTGGATTCTTAACCACTGTGCCACCAGGGAAACCCGACATGGAGGAATTTTAAACACATATCACTAAGTGAAAGAAGTCAGTCTGAAAAATAGAATGTATGGCATTCCGGAAAAGGCAAAACTATAGAGAAAATAAAAAGATCTGCAGTTGCCAGGGGCTTAGGGAGAGAGAAGGATGAATGTGAGGAGCACAGAGGGTTTTTAGGGCAGTGAAACTATTCTGTATGATACAGTAATGGTGCATACGTGACATTATGCAGTTGTCAAAACCAGGAACTATACAACACGGAATGAGCCCTAATGTAAACCCTAGTAGACTTTCGTTTAATACTAATGTATCAATATTGCTCATCAACTGTAAAAATGTACTGCAATAATGCAAGGTGTTAATAGGAGGAGAATTGTGGGGCATGGGGGACTATCTGGAAACTCTGTACTTTCTGCACAAATTTTCTGCAAACCTAAAGTTACTCTTAAAAATAATGTTTATTAAAAAGAAAAAAGGTTGGGGAGAAATGTTTGTGGAGCAATTAATAAATGATCTTAATCTTCTCTTTTTTTCCCTTTTTTAAAAAACTGAGATGAAATCCACATAAAATGTACTATTTTAAAGTGTACAAGTCAGTGGCTTTTAGTACATTTACAATGTTGTGCAACCATTACGTCTATCTAGTTCCAAAACATTTCAAGAACCTCAGAGGAGACCTTGTCCCCCTTAAGCAGTCTCTCCCCAATCCCCTCTCACCCCAGTCCCTGGTGACCACCAATCTGCTATTTGTCTCTATGGATTTACCTATTCTGGACATTTCATATAAATACTGTCATACAATATGTGACCTTTTGTGTCTGACTTCTTTCACTTAGCATAGCGTTTTTGAGGTTCATCTGCACTGTAGCCTATATCAGTACTTAATTCCTTCTTATAGATAAATAACTTTCCATTGTACGGATATACCATATTTGGTTTATCCATTCATCTGATGGACATTTGAGTTGTTTCCACTTTTTGTCTGCTGTGCCTACGGCCATAAGCATGTATATAGGACTACTTGTTCACCTGTAATCTACCTTTTAGGTGACCCTTGTGGGGAGTTGGATTAATCTGTGATACTTAGTGTATACCAGCCGATATTGCAGAGGCATTTATTGAAAAGAATTTGTATTTCTTGAATGTTTGCTTATTAAGTGTGTGATAGAGCCAAAGTGGAAAAGCCTGGACCCATGGGTCTTGCAGCTTTGGTATGGCACAAGAAGGAGAAGCAGAGGAAGTGTTTCTTGGAATAGAGAGGGCAGGTTCTTGAAAAATCAGTCATTACGTTTAATGGCCTTGACTGAATCCTACATTTCCATCTCTGGAGCTACTGTAGGCAAGGAAGGGTCTGGCTGGGAAACAAGAAATTGTGGATTTACAAGCAGTGAGTCCTTTGGAGTCATTATCTGTGGCGATCCTAAACATATGTGCAGAGTTACTGTTTCTTCTTTTTTTGTTGTTGTTGTTTTCTTTTAATATTTATTTATTTTTGGCTGTGTTGGGTCTTCATTGCTGTGCGTGGGCTTTCTCTAGTTGCAGTGCACGGGCTGCTCATTGCAGTGGCTTCTCCTGTTGTGAAGCACGGACTCTAGGTGCCCGGGCTTCAGTAGTTGTGGCACGTGGGCTCAGTAGTTGTGGCTCGCAAGCTCTAGAACGCAGGCTCAGTAGTTGTGGTGCACAAGTTCAGTTGCTCTGCGGTATGTGGGATCTTCCCAGACTGGGGCTCGAACCTGTGTCCCCTGCCTTGGCAGATGGATTCTTAACCACTGCACCACCAGGGAAGTGCTACTGTTTTTTCTTTATATTCAGTTTTGTGTATGTATCTTTCAAACTCTTATTCACTGTAAACCAGGTCCAAAAGCTGGTCTATACTGATGATTCAGTCAGAACTTTTCCTTGTGGATTACATCTCTTATGAGGACAGTGTCCAAATCCTACTAATGTCTTAATAAAGCGTCTCCATCTCTCCAACAGAAACCACAAAACTATAAAAGGAAATAAATGAGAGCATCATACATACTAAAAACTTAGGTCAGCTCAGGTGTTAACATTACATTTTTAACAATACATACATACATTTTTAAACAATAATTAAAAAATTAAAATATTGCCTAGGCAAATATTTATTTTAAACTTACAACATGCATAAACATAAAAAAACACTTTAATCAAATAACAATGTACAAGTCAGACTAGGTTAGGTTAAAAGAAATATAAACCCCACATTTTTTTCTCTCACATAAATGTCCAGATGTAGGTAATCTAGGGTTGGTATGGTGACTCTGCTTCTTAATGTCTTCACCCAACAAGGCTCCTTCCTGTTCACCACTTGGTCATCCCTACAGTGTGGCTCTTATCCTCACAATTCAAGATGGCAGCTAGAGCTCCAGCCATCACATATGCAGTCTAGTCACTAAGACAGAAAAAGGGACAAAGGGGTGAAGGGCAAAAAACAGTTGCCTTTTAAGAAAAATTCTCAGCAATTGCCAAACAATACCACTGCTTACATATTATTTTCCAGGACTAGACACATGACCACATCTTGCTACAAGTCAAGGCTTGGACAGCTAGACTGTATTCTGTGAGGCTGTGTGCGCAGTTTCAAATTAAGACTTCTATTACTAGAGAAAAAGAGAATGGATATTTGGGACAGTGAGCAGGGTCTGCCACACAGACAAATTGACAAGACTGACCTCAAATTGTGACCTCTTGGTGGCATAAGTAACATGCTTAATCCTGAAAACTTGCTCCTAGAATATGGGAGAAGAGATTCCTGTTTCAAACACTGCAGACAGAAAAAGCTGTCAAGTGACCCCCTACCATGGCCTATTCATGGAAGAGGATGGAAGGCGTTGGGGACTGGAATGGAACTGGGGTTGACGAGACAGTCCTCCTAACCAGTGGCCCAGAAAAGCAGCCCTGAGACCACAGGTCCTGCTACTGAAAAGAAGGGCTAGAGATGAGACAGAGAAGTGAAGGCAGAACTATAGGAAAGAGTAGTCTCTTCAGCACCAAAGAACCAGCTGGTCAAAAGCTGATAGAGGGACTTCCCTGGTGGTCCCGTGGTTAAGATTCCACGCTCCCAATGCAGGGTACCTGGATTTGATCCCTGGTCAGGGAACTAGATCCTGCATGCATGCCACAGCTAAAAATCCCTCATGCCGCAACTAAGACCTGGCACAGCCAAATAAATAAATAAATGTTTTTTTTAAAAAGTTGGAGGAATTACCTAGACGTTACTTTAGAGACCAGTATGTTTAAATATACAGAGATAGAAAAGAGGATTTGGAACACAGAAAAAAAAGATACCAGCCATAGTTCTGTCATCCATATTTTGGAATATTTCTTTCCGGCCTTTTGTTTTCCTGTGAGACATATTTTTTGGGTTTTTTGTTTGTTTGTTTTTGGCCACACCACACGGCATGTGAGATCTTCCCCAACCAGGGATCGAACCCATGTCCCCTGCATTGTAAGCGCACAGCCTTAACCAATGGACCTCCGGGGAAGTCCTGTTTTGCTTTAAACGTACTTAGCTATAAAAATAAAGGCTCTGTTTATGGCTTGAGTTTATATCCTAGGCTGGGGTGACCAAGGACAAGCTACTTAGCATCCCTTTGCTCACTTTCCTCATCTATAAAATGGGAAGAAATAATAATGAGGACAATAATACCTACCTCAAAGAGCTGTTTTGAGGATTAAATGAGATAATTCATGTAATGAGCTAAGAACAGCTTATGTAAGCCTTTATTATTTGTATATATAAGTTTAGCGGTTACATAAAATTCCAACCAGTGGACGTTTTATCATAACATGCTCCTGTTACTAAACACTTGACGAATTTTCAGTTGGGGGCTATTATAAAGTATTAAATATTTTAATACATTTATCTCTTTTATACTTAGGGCTATTACTTAAAGCAGTATCTTCAGAGTCTTCATATAGATTTTAGAACATTTCATTTAAGCTGGGTTGTGGGTATGTATTCATTATATTGTTGCCTAATATAATTCTCCTTTAGCATGCCTTAAATATTTCATTTAAAAACTATACTCAATGAAAAAGAATAAGGCATTTAGTAATCAAATTGCTCATATACACAAAAATGTCAAAGAAGTAGTTGTAGACTCCACTATTAAAGTGAAAAAAATAACTCACAAAATAACTTACATGAGAGCTGACTAAAAGACAGAGATGGGGGTCTTTACAGCTCTTCACATGCCAAACCACAGGCACCTCCTGGCTTATCACTCACCATTGCTCACATTCTCTCTGCCCCAGATAAAAGTTACACTCATGGTTTTTAAAACATGCCTTACATTTCCCTTATCTGACCCTTCGTTTGCTTTGTTTCTTCTCCTGCAATGTATTCTCTTCTCCACCTCAACCTGCCAAAATCCTACCAATTTTCAAGGTTTGATTCAACCTTTTCAAAATAACTCCTCCACAGTGTGCTATAATAATAACAGCTATGTTCACATGGCATCACCAATGCAGTCATAAAAACTCTCATTGGGTATGATCATAAAGCCTCTCTCATTTCATCCTCAGAACAATTCTGCAAAGTAGGCAAGGGAAGGCAAGGCTTTATTCCTCCCATCTTGTTGGCCTGCTCCTGGAATCAAAGTCCCTCTTTACTCCACCCCATACCCCTTGCCAGTGAGCAAAACACACAAGCAAACCCTTAGCACTCTTTTTCCTTGGCACCTGCGGGTTGACTGATGAATGGTATTAATAAAAATAATGTAATCTAAAGACAGAAAAGTGACAAAAGTAAACAGCACAATATAATTTAATAAATATATATTTTTTGTTTTTGTGTGTTTGTTTTGTTTTTGGGTTTTTTTGGGGGGCGCATGTGGGATCTTAGTTCTCTGACCAGGGACCAGAGATTGAACCTGAACCCCCTGTGGTGGAAGTGCGGAGTCTTAACTACTGGACCGCCAGGGAAGTCCCAATAAATAATCGCTTTTTAAAAGAGGAGGAGAGAAAAGATGGTGATTTAACAGGCTCTGTATTTTCACCGTGTCCATCAGATGGGATACGGAAAGCTATGTAGCCATGCTGCCTCTCTGTGGGGGGAAAAGGGTGGGGCTGGAAAGGTAGGGTAATGACTCACAAACAGCTGAGAGAGGAGTATGATGCCTTCCCTGGAATGCATGCTACACACCTTCCAAAGTTTGTTCTAATTTCTGGAGGACACCAGATCGTAAGGCTGGTTGTTAACATTCTAGACCTGGCACTACCAATGATTTTCTCTGAGATTTGGGAACAGCTCACTTAAAAGCTGTGTGCCTCAGTTTCTTCAGTCATAAGATGGAGGTTCTCATTCTTTTTGGCATACATTATGGTTAACTACTCCCCAGGGAAGCTCCATGCCCCATTTTTCCCTAAAAGAACCCCAGCTTTTGGAGACCATGTGCCCAAGGGAGCTGAAGCCACTGAACCCCAGTCCCAGGGAACTGAGTCTGGGCTGGTATAAACCAACCATGGTAATCCCATTCCCTCTGCCGATGGTTGGTTTAAGGAAGAACAGATCATGTGATTCTAGCCAATGAGAAGTGAGGGAAGGGAACTCTTGGGGAGGAGAGCTTCTGGGAGATTTTTCCTTTGATCTTAAGAAGCCACACAAGGAAGAGATGTTTTCTCTTGCGTGTTTGGGTATGATACTTGGACCTGTGGCCCTCTTGTGACCTTTAGATGACAAATTTGAAAATAAAAGCCCAAACCCTGAGACTACGGAGAAGAAAGGTGGAAAGCATCAAACCCTTGAGGACATTGTTTAGCCAATGAATTAGCCAAGCCAGCAACTAACCCCCTACCTCTGAACCTGTTGCTTAGTAAGAGTAAACAAAATTTTTAAAAACTTTTTGTTTTAAGTTAGGTCTTCTCTTACTTGCATCTAAAACATTTTGATACGATTGTGTTTTTCAAATCTTTTTTTCCCCATTTTACTGAGAAATAATTGATATACATCACTGTATGAGTTTAAGGTATACAAGGTGATGATTACATATATTGTGAAATGATTACCACAATAGGGTCAGCTAACATTCACTGTCTCATATGCATACACTAAAAAGAAAAGGAAAAAGGAAAAAAATTTTTTTCTCCTTGTAATGAGAACCCTTAGGACTTACTCTCTTAACAAATTCCCTATGTGTCACACGGCAGTGTTACCTCTAGTCATCATGTCGTACATTATACCCCTAGTACTTATTTATCTTACGACTGGAAGTTTGTCCCCTTTTCTTTTTGTAAATTTTTAATTTATTTTTAATTATTGGAATGAACATCATTTGATGTGAATTTTCGAGAGATTATAGCTGTCAGGTGTCATTATATTACTTACTGAAAACCTAATGTCACAATATGCCATATCCTAAACTTTAATTCTTCACTGTCAATCACACTTATACACTAAACCTGCTTGCATGCCATCCATCACACCCGTCTTGTAGGACTTACTATTGTATATCACATAGCTGACTGTCTTTTGTTCTCTCTCATTCCATTTCTAAAGCCTTTCTTCCATCTCTGGTTTACCTCTACCATATTCTCTATCAATTTCACAGGTTATAGCTCATGGGATTACAGACTGTAGCTGCTCCTAAACCCTCTCTAACTAAAACTCTCATATTCACCATGTTCAGTTTTTGTAAAACATAGCTTAGGTGTGGGAGAAATCGGGGCCTACATCAAGAATCTGATATTTCAGCCTCACATTGGACAATGCACTGCAGGTGCTTACCCGTGCTTAGAGAGTCTTTTTTTTTTTCTTTTTTTTTTTGGAAATTTGTGCCTTTTGACCGCCTTCCTCCAATTACTCCCTTCCCCCACCTCCGGTAACCACTGCCTGATCTCTTTTTCTATGAGTTTGGCTTGTTTTGTTTATGTTTTTGTTTTGTAGATTCCACATATAAATGAGAGCATATAATGCTTGGTATTTGTCTATTATTTCACTTAGCATAATGACTTCAAGGTCCCTCTTGTTTTTATATTTAATGCAAATATAAGTTATCTTAATAATATATAAAAATATATAAAACTAAAAAGTAATATAAATAAATACTATGCTTCTGTTTTATGTTTCCAGTTTTTTGTGAGTCAAAGAAGATAAATGACATTTTTCAAGAGGGGTGGTGATCCCATTCCCAAGGTAAAAGAAAAGGTGCAATTCCCATCCATGATAGGAAACAGAATACGGAAAATGCCTGTCACCCGGTCAGGATGGGACAGAGAAGGATGCAAAAGCTGCCAGGTCATTAAGATCCCTCACAGTTTCCCTCTCTAATACTTAACACAGGGTTCTGGTTCACGAGTCCAAGCATATACATTGTTCCTGCTGGTGCCCCCAGCAATGTGAAATTCAAAGACACCCTCAGGAGTCCCACATTCATTAATACAAGGATAGAAAATTACTTTTAAAGTAGAAATAAGTGTATGAAGTGTCTGAAAACTGTTCCTTTCATCTTTTCAGCCTTTGTTGAGTGGTCACGTGAAAACACATATAAACATACCCACACAGATACATACCACTTAAAACCAACTTAAAAATATATAAATAAGTTTTCTTTTAACGTCAAGTGATTTTTTTTGGCCGTGCCTCAGCGTGTGGGATCTTAGTTCCCCAATCAGGGATTGAACTCATTCCCCCTGCAGTGGAAGCACAGAGTCTTAACCACTGGCCCACCCGGGAAGTCCCTTTAAATAATATTTTAAACAATAATATTCTTTTAGGTCATGCTTTCAAATCCAAGGAGGAAAGGTATACTGATTACTGTAGAATGCCATGTGAGTCCTAGACAGAGAAGCAACCTCAGATCAGAAAGCCACTGTTTTAAATTGAATGTTTGTGTCCACCCCCAGATTTATAGGTTGAAATCCTGTGCCCCAATATGATAGCATTAGATGGTGGGGCCTTTGGGAGGTGATTAGTTCATGACAGGGCAGCCCCTATGAATAAGATCAGTGCCCTTATAAGAAGAGACACAAGACAGCCTGCTTTCTCTCTGTTCTCTTTGCCATGTGAAGATACAACAAGAGGGTCATCTGCCAACCTGGAGGCGGGTTCTCACCAGACACCTGATCTATAAGCACCTTGATCTTGGACTTCCCAGTCTCTAGAACTGTGAGAAATAAATGTTTGTCTTTCTGGCTAGCAATGGAGACTGCAAAGCTAAGAAGGGTCTTTGGCTTTTCATTTGCAAGAGAGGATGAGTTTCTTTCTCAGAGTGTGCTGCAGCCAGACACAGTACCTCTCCTTAGCAGACACTCTGCTGTTCCAATCATACACCTTGCTGTTGAGTTCAATGTGGAGTTCCAGGAGTGAGTGTTTTCTGGAGGGGATGAGAAAGGCAAAAATTAATCCCACGCAAATATCAACGAGGAGACAGATTAGCATTAGGTTGAAATCAGCTAACAGATATGAAAGTGCTTTAAAATTGTTCCTTTCTAAATATTCTACAAGCTGCTTAGCAAGTGATCCAAACAGGTTTGCAGCACTCTGACCCAATGACCACAGTCCCCACCCACAGGGGCAACTGAGTTTTAGTCTGGGTACACACCAGCCAGATGATAACCCATCTGGATCATCCATGCAAATGCAGGATGGATGTAAAAGGCCAATAATACCGTTGGCCCGTGGTGTATGTACCTTGGAAGGCTGAGTTGCCCCTGCTCTAGCCCTCCCTTTTTGCTCTGCCATCCCTGAGGAGGCTAGGGGTCCCAGGCCCTGAGATTTATTCCTGAGGTCCCCCAAGCTACAACAGATGCCTTTCACAGGTGACTCAGAGAAATTCTAAATTGTGATTGGGGGGCAACAGAAAAGGGACTGCTAATCTTACATTTGAGGTACGGTGAGGTTTCCCTCATCCCAGATGGACACCAGGTCACCAACGTTTCCCTTAGAAAAGTATCCTTGCCAATAAACATCAAAAATGTCTAAGTTACAAAGACTGGCAGACCTGTATAGCTAGGTACCATTTTTCACCTATCAACCTCAAGACTTGGGGAAATAAACGAGCACACGGTATCAGTGAGAATTCAGGGATGCAGACTCTCTCATAAAAGCTGATCTATGGGAATTCCCTGGGGTCCAGTGGTTAGGACTCGGCGCTCTCACTCCCAGGGGCCCGGGCTCAATCCTTGGTCTGGGAACTGAAGTCCTGCAAGCTGCGTGGCGTGGTCAAAAAACAAAAAGCTGGTCTAACTGTCCTAGAGGACAATCTGACGAGATGCATCAGAGGCTTTAAAAATGCTCGTCATTCAACACAGTAATTCCACTTCCGGGAATTTTCCTTTCAAGAAAACAATTAAGGATAAGCACAAATACTGAGCTACGAAGACGTTGAACACTTTCTTTTTTGTGAAAGTAAAACATTGCCCAACAACTAAAGACTGGCCAAGTAAATTATGCTATAGCCATATTAGGGACTGCTCTGCAAACATTAAAATGATACTATAGGGACTTCCCTGGTGGCGCAGTGGTTAAGAATCTGCCTGCCAATGCAGGGGACACGGGTTCGAGCCCCGGTCCGGGAAGATCCCACATGCCGTGGAGCAACAAAGCCCGTGCGCCACAACTACTGCGCCTGCGCTCTAGAGCCCGCGAGCCACAACTACTGAGCCCGCATGCCTAGAGCCGGTACTCCGCAACAAGAGAAACCTGCACAATGAGTAGCCCCCGCTCGTTGCAACTAGAGAAAAAGCCTGCACGCGGCAACGAAGACCCAACTCAGCCAAAAATAAATAAATAATTAAATAAATTTTAAAGCAAATAAATAAAATAAAATGATGCCATAAAAATGCGATTCCTGACATGTAAAAATATACTGTTGCACAAACTAAAAGCAGGTTATAAAGTAACAGTAGATTATGATTTCATTTTGGCTTAAAAAGCATCTTTATATATGATTGTATCAGTATCCAAAAAAGATCTGGAAGGCAACACACCAAGGTTTGGTTAACAGATTAGTTCTACTAAGTAGGATTATAACTGCTTGTTATGTTCTGCTTTCAGCATCTATATCTCATGATCTATGTCCAGTAAGGAGTATGTATTGCTTTTGTAATAAGAAAAAAAAACATTTCTTAATTTTGAAGGAAAATATCCAAACCACAAGCTGACTACTATATGACCTTCTGAACTACAAAGCATTCATAAACTGTGCAGAGTCTATTATCATACTCCTAAGGCAACCCCAACAAGGAATGAAAAATTCCTCCCCCGAAGAAAAGGGCATCAAATATGGCACAGTGGCACTTCCATCCTGGTAGCAGAAAATAAACAACTGGGGCCAGGATCCGCCACAGCTTGGGTGGCTCACCTTTCTTTCCCCAGCTTCTGGGAGAGGCACTTCAGGTACAGTGACGGTGAAGGGGAGGACCGCTCCAGCAGGGACACGTCCGCTTTGCACAGGCTCCAGAAGAAGTCAGCTTCTCGGTGAATCACGCAGGCCCCGGGCTGCCTGGCCTTGGATTCTGCACTTTTCACTGATGGCCTATCCACCTCCAGGAAGCTGCTGTCCTCTAGCTGGCCCTCTGACGTCACATAGTTCTGAATAAAAAAGACCTTTGGCTTCCCTGAGAGAGAGGGGCATGCATCTGCCATGAACATCCTTTTGATATGATCCAAAGGGACCCCTGAGTGAGTCTGATCCACGCCAAACACGCTCTGAGAGCCCCCTCGGCTCACCAGGATACACACGAAGCTGTCGTAGTCTTGGTGTTGGGGCATGTGCGCAACTTGGCCAAGAATGTGCATTATATCTTCCACAGTGAGATGTAAGAAACGCTTGACTTCATAGCCCAGGGCAGTGAAGGTTTCCTCAAGAATGTCTGGAAAAAACAAACAAACATGAAAAACGACACAGCAGGGACTTCCCTGGTGGCGCAGTGGTTAAGAATCTACCTGCCAATGCAGGGGACACGGGTTCGCGCCCTGGTCCGGGAAGATCCCACATGCCGCGGAGCAACTAAGCCCGTGCGCCACAACTACTAAGCCCGCGCTCTAGGGCCTGCGAGCCATAACTACTGAAGCCCATGTGCCTAGAGCCCGTGCTCCGCAACAAGAGAAGCCACCGCAATGAGAAGCCCGCGTGCCACAACAAAGAGTGGCCCCTGCTCGCCGCAACTAGAGAAATCATGTGTGCAGCAAAGAAGACCCAGCGCGGCCAAAAATTAACAAAAAAAAACACAGGAGTAAGAAAAGCTCAAGAAACACTGGGTAGCAATCCTAAACATGGTCTAATTACTTGTCTGTTTCTGCTTTTGTGTCATAGTTCGAGGCTCTAAAGGACCTAAGAACAGGGCAGGAGGGATAGAATCAGCCTAAAACATGAAATGTGTGACTTTCATGTCCCAGGTTCCCAGTTATGGTCTGTCTCCTGTTATACCACATCCCCTGCCTGAGGCCACCACCGCATCTGGCCACGGGCAGAGACTGAACCCACCTCTAGTCTAAAAGAACCAAGAGAGGAAATACTTTTCCTTTTAGCCAAAACAAAGTTGGGGATTGTTCAAAGGGCTCTTTCTTACAATAACTCACAAGTTCATAGGAATGGGTGCATTTGCAGCATGGAGATCTAAACCTAGATCCAATGGCCACAGAAAGGGTGACCCAGGTCATGAGTTCCCTCACCTCCACCTGCTGTGAGCTGATCCGGAGGCCCCCGGATCTAAGCTGGGACCATTCCCAGACTCCCCAGCTCCTCTCATGACCTACTTCCCAGTGTAGCCTTTGACTGAGCAAGGGAGGGCCCTTGGCCAAGACGCCCTACAGCAGCGGTCCCCAACCTTTTTGGCACCAGGGAACGGTTTCGTGGAAGACACTTTTTCCACAGACTGGGGGTGGGGTGGGGTGAAGTTTCGGGACGATTCAAGCGCTTTACATTTATCGTGCACTTTATTTCTGTTATTATTACATTGTAATACATAATGAAATAATTCTACAACTCACCATAATGCAGAATCAGTGGGAGCCCTGAGCTTGTTTTCCTGCAACTAGATGGTCCCATCTGGGGGTGACGGGAGACAGTGACACCCAAAGTGTGTTTTTTTGGTTTGGTTTGGTTTTTTTGCAGTACGCGGGCCTCTCACTGCTGTGGCCTCTCCCGCCGTGGAGCACAGGCTCCGGATGCACAGGATCAGCGGCCATGGCTCACAGGCCCAGCCGTCCTGCGGCATGTGGGATCTTCCCAGATGAGGGCACGAACCCATGTCCCCTGCATCGGCAGGCGGACTCTCAACCACTGCGCCACCAGGGAAGCCCGAAAGTGTGTTGTTTATGTCCAGTCTACTCCATGATCTCATTTTGGTTGCTGTCACTGCAGAAAACCCTGCTTCACAAAGATAGGATGTTGGAAAAGAAAGCAGGCTTTTCCGTGCTTTTGTGGCAATCTCAGGATATTCTACCTTGACTTTAATCCAGAATGTATGGAGGTCTGAAGTTGTCTCAAACATACTTTTAAGGCCACCATCATTTGCGATCTCAAGCAACTGATCCTCTTCTAGCGCAGACAAAGTCGATTCACCCAGCTTATTCACAAATGGGTTACAGATCCATTCCTTCCCGGTTCGGGAGTCTTTTGTGGTTGGGAAGTAATGCTCAAACTCTTTTGAAAGCTAAGATAGGTGATCATGCATCAGCTGGGAGAAAGAAGGCCCCACAGTTCAGTCTCTTTCAAAATCTCTGCTAATGTTTGAAACATGTCAAAAATCCCAAAGTTCACTCATCACCCCCATAATTCCAGTTTGGCTTTGAATGCAGTCACTTTATCTGCCAACTTGAACACAGTTTTTGTTCTCCCCTGAAGTGACAGACTGAGTTCAGTGAGCAGGTTGAATATGTCACACAAGTAAGCAAGTTTTGCGACCCATTCTGTGTCACTGAAATGTGCTGCCAGTGGTGACTGTTTTTCTACAAGAAATCCCTGGAGCGGCTCTCATAACTCAAAAACTCTGGCCGGTGATCTACCTTTAGAAGCCATCTCACTTCTGTGTATAAGAGAAGACGTGTGTGCTCTGGGTCCATCTCCTCACAGAGGGGCACGAACTGATGTGAGTTAAGGGCATGTACTTTAATGTCGTTGATAATTTTAACCATGTCCTGCAAAACATTGTTAAGTTCAGGTACCATTTTTCGGCTAGCCAGCATTTTGCCATGGATGACACAGTGCGTAGACACACATTCAGAAGCGACCTCTTTGACCTGTAGTGAAACCAGAAAGCCGTCCAGTCATGGCAGCCGCTCCATCTGTGCATATACTGACACAAAATGACCAATTCAGTTTTCCTGATATGTAATCATTCAAAGACTTGAATAGTTCTGCAGCTGTGGTGTTGGTTGGCAACAAAAGTGCACATAATATATCCTCATGCACATCCTCCTGAAAAATATATCGCACAAAAACAAGCATTGTTGCCTCGTTGTCAACATCGGTAGACTCGTCAACCTGGATTGAGTACCACGGTGACTCATTAATCCTCCCTAACCACTGTGCCTCAATATCGTCTGCTATTTCATCAATTCGTCTAGTTATGGTGCTAGCCGAAAGAGGAACACATGCCACCTTTTGAACTGCAGCCACTCCTGAAAGTTCATGACACATATCCTTAGCAGTAGGCAGGATCAACTCTCCACCAATAGTAAAGGACTTCTCAGCTTTAGCAATGCAGTTAGCCACTAGGAATGATGCTCTCAATGCAGACACATTTGATGAAGTGGTAGCCTTCAATGATTGTCTCTGTTCTTCGTGTTCACGTTTTTTTCTTTTGAAAAACTCCAAAGGCTTGTGGGGTTTCTTTATATATATAAATTTATTTCTTTATTTATTTTTGGCTGCGTTGGGTCTTCGTTGCTGCGAACGGGCTTTCTCTAGTTGCAGCGAGAGGCGGCTACTCTTCATTTCGGTGTGCGGGTTTCTCTTGTTGCAGAGCAGGGGCTCTAGGCGCGTGGGCTCAGTAGTTGTGGTTCGGGCTCTAGAGCGCAGGCTCAGTAGTTGTGGGCTTAGTTGCTCCACGGCATGTGGGATCTTCCCAGGCCAGGGCTCGAATCCGTGTCCCCTGCATTGGCAGGTGTGTTCTTAACCACCGCACCACCAGGGAAGTCCCCAAAACCTTGTCTTTTGACGCAGGGTGCTTGGTCTCCATGTAGTGAAGCAGTTTTGAAGGTTTCACGGCTCCATTGGATAGCCAGTTGCCACAAATTATACAAAGCAGGTTTGGAGAATGTGAATCACCTGTTGCAATGAACCCATAATTTAAGGAGGACTCTTGTTATTTCCTTTAAAATGAAGCTTTCTTTTTGTTGGCAGTCTTAGAGTCTTCTGCTATCTCATCATTGGGTCTTTCCCTCTTTTTTTTAAAAAATTAATTAATTTATTTATTTTTGGCTGCATTGGGTCTTCGTTTCTGTGCTAGGGCTTTCTCTAGTTGCGGCAAGCGGGGGCCACTCTTCATCGCGGTGCACGGGCCTCTCATTGTCGCAGCCTCTCTTGTTGCGGAGCACAGGCTCCAGACGCGCAGGCTCAGTAGTTGTGGCTCATGGGACCAGCTGCTCCACGGCATGTGGGATCTTCCCGGACCAGGGCTCGAACCCGTGTCCCCTGCATTGGCAGGCAGATTCTCAACCACTGCGCCACCAGGGAAGCCCTTCCTCTTTTCAAAGAAGCTCTCCAGCACTGTTTGTTTTTTACCTATTTTGGCTAGGGTTAGCTTGAGGGCTTACCAAAACTGTGACTGAGACCAGTGCGCAGTACGGGAAAGAGGTGTGGACGGAAACGGTAAATAAAATAATGGGTGGGCCACGCATGGACTAAAGTAAGTGTTGGATTCTGACTTAAAGCCTGCCACCAGATGCAGCTTAACTGTCACTTGCCC
Organism: Phocoena sinus; assembly: GCF_008692025.1. Taxonomy (NCBI): domain Eukaryota; kingdom Metazoa; phylum Chordata; class Mammalia; order Artiodactyla; family Phocoenidae; genus Phocoena; species Phocoena sinus. The sequence goes on from NC_045769.1 coordinate 34,690,363, forward strand.
CTCACTGATAGGGTTTTGATATGAGTCTGCGAGCAACTGATTTATTATGGTCACTGTGCAGTCAAACCCCTCTGCTAATGATAATCAGTATTTGCAGCCGCTCCCCAGCGCTAGCATCACCGCCTCAGCTCCGCCTCAGATCATCAGGCATTAGATTCTCATAAGGAGCGCGCAACCTAGATCCCTCACATGCGCAGTTCACAGCAGAGTTCGTGCTCCTATGAGAATCTAATGCCGTCACTGATCTGACAGGAGGCGGAGCTCAGGCAATAATGCGAGCGACGGGGAGTGGCTGTAAATACAGATGAAGCTTCGCTTGCTCACCCGTCACTCACCTCCTGCTGTGTGGCCCCAGACCGGTACCAGTCAGTGGTTGGAGGGTTGGGGACCCCTGCCCTACAGGGCCCCCAGAGATTCTTCTCCTAGTTTCCAGGAATCCTGGGTTGACTTTGCCTCGAGAAGCAGTGTAAAGCAGTGGAAAAAGCAGGCAAGCCTGCCTTTTAACACTGACCTCACCGCACCTACGGGCTGCATTGCTTTAAGGAAGTGGGTCTCCCTAGCTTTAAGTGGAAGTGAAGATACCCACCCCATGAGGATGCTGTGAAGATTAAATGAGATAATACAAATAAAGCTCCTGGTGCTCAATAAAAATATTCCCTGTTCTCTTTTTAAAAATCTTTTTGTTCATCTTCTAGAAGTTTCTATGGCCTTGGAACCCTAGAAATCCTACCCATCTACTTTGTTCCCATCTGCTCAGTTTGCCTTTATTGGAGAAGTAGGTACCGAATTGTTTCATCTTTCTAATAGCAAAGAGAGACATCTTTCTCTTCCTCATTCAAAAAGTCCACATCCTATTGAGCTACCCATTAAGTTTCTACTCCTTGTCTGAGGGATGCCTCAGTTCTTAGTCCATTTTCAGAGCAGAAAAACCATTCTGTCCTAAGCCCAGAGGCTAAACAAGAATCTCCTAATTCAGGCTGTCATCCAAACTATTAGCCACTTCTCTGGATTTGCTTCCCTGTCTCATGACTATGTACCCACTTCTGTTCCTCCCCTGGGGTATGACCTTCCAGAAGTCTACGACTGCATTCACCCCGAACCAAACAACATGGTAGTAATCAGAGTACCTATAACTTCCACCAAGGAACAGAGGGGTCCTATCCCATACCAGTTTAGGCGTCACACAAAGGGGTCAAGGGGAGATAAATAACTGAAAGTACATATAACCGTTTACTACAAATTCTTGACACTAAATGGGAACAATATGAAGTATGGATAGACAAATAATTCAGAGACTCACAGCTTCAACCAATAGTTTCAACTGTCTTGTCTTGCCAACTTTACCAACCACTAGTAAACTATAAAAGTAAAAGTAAGCAATCACAATTTCTCTTCTGGCTTCTCAGCAGGAAACAGGAAAAAGATTAAAAGTTGGAAAAGAAACATAGCCTTGGGTTAACAAAAATCTGGAATCTAAGCAGCCACTGGACAAATAAGAGCTGGCTTGTGCGCTCTTAATTTAATTCACCCAGCCTATGAGCAGTATCTGGACACAATCACATAGAGTCTTGTAGAACATTCCACTCAGGAGACCCACGTCCTGCCAGATATGGCGGTTTTAAATAAGTCCATGATTCTTTGACACTCCTCCCTTAAAAAGATAGAGTGTAATTCCCCTCCCCTTGAATGTGGACCAACTTGGTAACTCGTTTCTAATGAATGGAATGTGGCAGAAGAGATACAACGTGACTTCCAAAGCCAGGTCACTGTGGAACAACTCACTCTGGGGGAAGCCAGTTGCCATGTCTTGAGAGCACTCAATACAGGTCCCCAATGCCACGTGGAGAGGCCTCCATGGAGAAGAATTTAGGCCTCGCACCAACCAGCCACGTGACTGAGTACCCGAGAAGCCCCTCCAAAGCCAATCAAGCCTTCAGATGACCCCAGCTGACATCTGACCACAATCTCCCAAGAGACTCAGGGCCAGAACAACCTGGCTAAGCCATTCCTAAATTCCAGACCCACAGAAACTGTGAGAGATATAAATAAATTAATACTGTTGTTTTAAGCTACTAAATTTTGGAGTGATTTGTACACATTATCAGATAAATATTTCACCAGGTAAGTCAACAAAAGGGAATGATAATAACCATTCCCTAAGAATGTAGTTAGGCTACTTACTTTTCTCCTTCTGCCTGGCCCGTAGGTAAGGGTGAAAAAAATGAATTTGTATATATATATATATATATATATATATATATGTCACGTCATAATGAAGAGATATAAAGAAGGTGCCAACCTCCTTAAAACCCTGTGATAAGTAAGTATTATCAGGAAATGGCAGTTGCTAAAAACCTATTAAATACCTCACTTGTCCACATAGGATCTCAGAGTGGTAGAAAAGGCATAGCAGCACCGCATGGCTTCTGAGGGTGTAGGCAAGGCTTCAGTACCCAGTTCTGTGCTCGGGATGAAACAAAGTGCTGTACCATGTGAGAGAACCTGGATTAGGACCCCAATGCCATCCCCACTGCTTTAGTCCAAACTCTCCCTTTCAGGAGTCACACTCTCCAGTCATGGAGCATTCTCTCCTCTAGGGGGCAGAAGCAAACAGAGAAACACCAGACGCAAAGCTCTTTTGTTTACTTGTTATCTCAGACTGGCTTGCTCCCCTCAAAAGCCTCTTTTCACTGATAGATTTAGTCCCTTATCAAAGTCCTTGAAAGAAAGCCACAGTCTCCCTTTCCATCCTGATATGCAGAGGTCTGGACAGAATACATGCTGTCCTGTGTCTTAATCTCTTTTCTTTATCTGGCCTCCCCACAGGTTCTGGCTGGAGCAGCAGCTGGGCTGCCACGAGGCAGTCAGCAGGCAGCTGCGTGATACGGGTGAAAGAGGAACAGTCTTGGAATCACAAGATCTGAGTTTCAGTCCTGGCTCTTCCACCCACTTACTGGTCTGAACCTTGCCTGGTCCTGAAAAAAAACGAACTGGTCCTGAAAAAAAACTAACTTATATTAGTAGAAGAGCTAAGAAGGAGATGGGAATCTGAGGTCTAGGGCAGGAAGTCCTTACCTAATAGAACAGAAGGAAAAGGGCTAAAAGCTTGAGGGGAACCCAAAATCCATACAGGTCCCCAAGGCCAAGTATAAGGCCAATCAGAGCACCAAATCTGGATGGGCCTCAGACCAAGACGCAGCATCCCTTAAATATCCCTGTGGCAACAGTCACTCAATGGACACAGCCTGAAGTCATCACAGCTGGCACTTCCCAATAACAGCACATCTTTCCTCTATCAGTTGGTGAGGACTGACGCTAGCTGTTGTTCTTTCTCGGGCCAGCAAGAACACAGATATAGCCCAGTCTAATTTATAGGATCAAGGGGGTTGTGACAGTGTGACTTTGAACAAAGTACATCTGTAGTTTATTCATATATAAAATGGATCAATACCAATGCCTATACCGTGTCCTCCAGAAGGTGGCTGAGAGGACCCATTGAGATTTCTGTCAAGATGCTTTGCAAACTGTGAGTGCTTATTCAAATATATTAGTTTTAAAGAATATAGAGGCAGCCGCTGCACCACAAATCATGGAGCCCGCCTGCGATGCGTCTCTTGCATGGAATATACCTCCTTAGAAACCAGAGGGAGGTCTCTACAGTCTAAACTAAAACGGACTCAGAGCAGCCAGATTCTATGTCCCATGTATCAACAGTAACACCCTTGTCCTTACTTGAAAATAGGGGAAGAAAAACATGGGTGTTGAGTTTGGAAAATAAAGCTTCAACCAACTGCATTAGTCCCACTTCTCCTTCTACCCACCCTGGAAACCCCACTCCTGACCCAGCCCTATCTCTCTAAAATTCAGCTGTTCCTTTATTAACTTCCTGAAATGATGAGGGATTTCTTCTGGCCTTGAAATTAGTACAGGGCTGTTAGTGAAGGGCTAGGATCAGCATTACCCACCCGTTTGGGGACTACTAAGATGAAATCCAAAGAATTAAATAAAATGTCATGATCTCATTCATTTAGAATGTGTTTTGACCGAAGATGAGCTCACATTTATCTTGACACTATCTAAAAAAAGGGATTCATTAAATAAATGTATAGAATAAATAAGAAAGAGGGGATGCTTTATCAGTCTATTTATGATCACTTATTGAGCACCTTTAATAAGCCCAGCTCAAGTTACTATAAGGCACATGAATGCAATACAAGTGGGCAGGATATTCTTAGTGGAAAGGGGAGTTTTGAGGTCAAATGTGAATGAGAAATGCAAGTTTGACAAGACTTAACCAGGTTTCGTTACAGGAACACTGCTCAGAAACTTTAAGGCCAACATGCACTGCAAATCTCCTAAAAGAGGAACAAATTCTTTTTTTTTTTTTTGCATTACGCGGGCCTCTCACTGTTGTGGCCTCTCCCGTTGTGGAGCACAGGTTCCGGACGCGCAGGCTCAGCGGCCATGGCTCACGGGCCCAGCCGCTCTGCGGCATGTGCAATCCTCCCGGACCGGGGCACGAACCCGTGTCCCCTGCATCGGCAGGCGGACTCTCAACCGCTGCGCCACCAGAGAAGCCCAACAAATTATTTCTTAAACTCACTTGACCCCAAAACTCATGTTTTACAAAGTTCCTCTTCCTGTGTTACAGAAACACTGTGATGAGGGGATACAGATGAAGTATACAATGTAGTTCCTGTTCTTCAAGGAGCCCATAATCTTGCTAGAGAAGCAAAGTGTATAAATGTGCACAAAACAATGACTGACATGTCACATAGAACAGTAGGATTTTAGGTAAAATAGGAAATCAGAGTAGGGAAGATCAGTGTGGTCTAAGACACCTGGAGAGAAGATTATGGGAAAGGTGCAATTCAGCTGCGGTTCCAAAAAAAAACAGGGCAAAGGAAAGGCCCCCAAGTGGAAGGATGATGGTGAATATAGACAGAATAAAGAGGGAGGAAGCGGGGTTGTGGGGAGTGGGGCTTGTATAAATCTGACTTTCCACTTGTTCAGGGACACCAACAATCAGGGGTGTTACTGGACAATCCATATACACTCGAAATTATAAACTACTTTATAAATGTCTTTTTTTTTTTCTTTTAAGCACAAATGATCACTAGTAATTCCTTCTGGACTAGCTTTTCTTAGGAGAAAACAATATCAATAATAAACATGTCAAGAGAGGCTTCTGTGGTCCCTCAGGTGGCCTAAAAGTCCTCTGCTTTTCCACATACCCACCACTCCTATCCACAATTCCAAGGCCCCAAAAGCTCTGAAAAACTTAGGTTCTTTTCCTTGACTCATTTTGTGGCAAAACCTTTCCTGAACTGATGAGAAGCTATTTATAGTCTTTATTCCACTTAGTGTAAATATCCATTCCTTTTGCTGTAGAAATAGTCACATATTTGATTATGGGGTACTGCCCTAGACCCCACTGGAATGTTCTATAAATTATGGTATATGGGCCATGTCATCTTTCTAAACTCTTAAAACTTTAAAATTTTGAAATGCAAGGGTCTCCAGTAAGGGATCGTGGACCTGTAATTCTTTATACCCTAGCTTTATGCTGTCTGTGAAAAAAGGGTTTGCTATGTAGCACTGATTTAAAGGGAAATTTCATTAGTGATGCTAGGTTTCCAACTGAATGGCTGCTTAATCTCAGAGGATAAGAATGCCCAGAAAAAAAAGCATACCACCACAGACTTCCTGGTCTTTTGCCCACAGGGAAGCTATCGTTAATAGTCTGCTAATCCCACAGGAGTTAAGAGGGGAGATCCCACTTCCTTGGCACTCAAGCTGGCAGGCAGCAGTAGCCGCTCCATGGGAACAAAGCCTCCATCTACCATCTCATGCGTCACTTACCACGTGTCTTCAAAGCTCAGGAGCAGAGGCCGCAGTGGCTGCTCCGATCCCCCTTGCTGAGATTTGTTTACATCTATCAGTGCAGGAAAATGCTACTGATTTGGGTTGTTGCCCATTCCACTAAGGGAAAATGAGGAAAGGAGGCTGGGTAATCCCAACGAGCAGCCAAGCTCCAATCAATACCAGTGCAAAGCTCTCTACGATCAACTCCGGGCTTTCAGGACTACTGCTGCTCTGTTAGAAGAGGAAGTTTACTTATGCAAGATTTCCCAGGGAAACATGCAGCATCTGCTAGAAGAATCTAAGCCTTAGCCTGGTTAAAAGTATAGAAAAATCTTCAAGCTTTTCAGAATGAGCAGGGAGAAAAGAGAGGAATAAACACGTCCTCTTAAAATCTGCAAACACCAGCTTTCATTCAGCAGCCTAAAAATCAGCCAGAGCCCTAGGTCAAGGTCCAGAGTCCAAGTGTCTGTGATGTGAGGCTTTTGCTTCTCGGCTCCAAACAAGAGCAAAAGTCCAGTGCTATGTCAGGGCACCTCAAAGCAGGGCCTCGCATAGGTCTAGCTTTGCTAGGTCTCTGACACAGGTGACGCAACACTGAGGACACCAAGCACAAAGTCACTGAACTAATTAGCCTCAAAACCTTAAGTCTCCATGTCTGCTCCAAGAAGAGGTTCCTGACTTCTCCAAGGATTCTTCTCAAGAATGAGCCACCAAACAATAACCTTATAACCTTATCTTTGTTCACAATGTGCCTCTGAGGCCAGACTCTACTTCATGGCCTCCATACCTGCTTCACAAGGGCCAAGCATGGTGGGGTGTTTTTGTTTTTGTTTTTAATTTGAATAATTAATGTGTCCAAACTTTAATATGAACTTATTTCTTTTTGCTTCAGTACTCTACCAAACTTATCTTTTACTGCAGTAACATGATTTGGTGTATCACCTATACCATTCACTGCTTTTTATATTTAAATGATTTTTTTAACATCTTTATTGGAGTATAATTGCTTTACATTTTTGTGTTATTTTCTGCTGTATAACAAAGTGAATCAGCTATACGTATACATATATCCCCATATCTCCTCCCTCTTGTGCCTCCCTCCCACCCTCCCTATCCCACCCCTCTAGGTGGTCTCAGAGCACCAAGCTGATCTCCCTGTGCTATGCGGCTGCTTCCCACTAGCTATCTATTTTACATTTGGTAGTGTATATATGTCAATGCTATTCTCTCACTTAGTCCCAGCTTACCCTTCCCCCTCCCTACGTCCTCAAGTCCATTCTCTACGTCTGCGTCTTTATTCCTGTCCTGCCCCTAGGTTCTTCAGAACCATGTATTTTTTTTTTTAGATTCCATATATATGTGTTAGCATACAGTATTTGTTTCTCTTAGTTCCCCGACCAGGGATCAAACCCACAACCCCTGCATTGGAAGGCGGATTCTTTACCACTGGGCAACTAGGGAAGTCCCAAGCATGGTGTTCTGCAATAGCAGGGGTGCAATAAACATTTATGGGATAAAGGAAGTATAAATCTATAAAGGTTTGCGGAAATTACATATTCTGGATAAAAGTCTGATTTTTTTTTTTGAGGACAGGAAAAGATAGGTATAAGAGAGTCTTCCAAATTCTACAGGTACAAAGGAATGGTTTTAGAAACACACCAAGACCAGTAGAGCTTACTCCTTCATTCATTCACCCAACAAATATTTACTGAGCTCCCACGTACCAGGCATGGTTCCAGGTTCTGGAGACACATAGGAAAAGCTCCCCACCCGCATGGAACTTAACAGCAAGGTAGCTAAAAGCAGAGGCTTTGCAGTCAAGCGTTCAAATTCCAGCTCTATTACTTAACTAGAGAAGTTAGAAAGGGAGTTTATTGTGCTCTACTTGCTCACCTTGAAAATGGGGATAATAGTACCTATCTTGCAGTAATATTTATGAAAATTAAGTGAGAATCCCTGTAAAGGAATCAGCAAAGCACCTGACACATAGTATATTTTTAATAAATTTTACACCCTGGGACTTCCCTGGTGGCGCAATGGTTAAGAATCTGCCTGTCAATGCAAGGGACATGGGTTTGATCCCTGGTCCGGGAAGATCCCACATGCTGTGGAGCAACTAAACCCGTGCACCACAACTACTGAGCCTGTGCTCTAGAGCCCGAGAGCTACAACTACTGAACCCGAGCACCACAACTACTGAAGACGGCGTGCCCTAGAGTCCGTGCTCCACAACAAGAGAAGCCACCACAATGAGAAGCCCGCACGCCGCAACGAAGAGTAGCCCGCACTCACCACAACTAGAGAAAGCCCGCGCGCAGCAACGAAGACCCAACACAGAAAAAAAAAAAAAAATGTACACCCTGATCACTACCACCCTCAAGTTAGTCTTACCATATTACTGTTAGTTTCTTTCTTTCTTTTTTTTCTTTTAATGGGTTTGAGAGAGTTAGATCCTTAGGAAGAGAGAACAATTAGTGGGCTGCTGAAGTGAACCTGGGCAAGAAGCTGTGAAGAGGAAGAGAATTTGAGACAGTTTTTAAAAAAGGTGGTGAGGGGAGTGGTATTTACCAGTAATCCCACTCAGGAGAATTGAAAATATATGTCCACACAAAAACTTGTATTAGTCAGGGTTCTCCAGAGAAAAGAACCAATAAGATAATACAGTGATACTTATAAGAGATTTATTACAAGAAGTGAGAGCCCTCATTTCTAGTAATAATGTTTATTGCCAGACTCCTGCACTCCTCCCAAATGTTCAGCGTTAACCAAGTGAGAAAGTTAACTAGGGAAGAGACAAAGGAACCCCCACAGAATCATCTAGACGAACTGGTGTCTAGACGAATTGTCTAGACGAATCATCTAGACAATCATCTAGATGTGGCCTCAAGCACAGTTATTTGTATTGGGAGAGCTTGAGTCAAGGAAGCAGATGTACAAATGCACCTCAGGCCAATACCTGTTCTTACCTCATCAAAGGTGCCCCTGCTCCAGCTCCTAGAGATTCTGATTCTACTCTCCTTTCCATTTTTCTCTCCCATCAGGCCTTGCCACTCTCTGCCCTCCCTCCCCCTGGCGTTTGTGTTCAGATTCTCTTTCTCTGTCATGCCCGCTCATACCATGACTAGTAGTAGTCTCCCCAGCTATCCACCTGCATATGTCCCCAAAAGTTACCCCCTCTTGGGGTTACCCCTTCTATTCCAGTTAGCCCCAGGCTATGGGGACCTGCCCCACTCCCCCATGAGCCCAGAGCAGGCCTCAGGAGTCCAGCTCTCTGGTCCCTCACTTGTCTGGGTCAGGCTCCATGTACCAAGCACAAAGCCACGGCAAGTTCTAGCTCAGTGGTTTGCAACTAAAATTAAACAAACAAAATGGACAAATAACATTAACTGGCATTTAGTACGTGCTTACAGCGTGTGTGTCAGGCACTGCCCTAAGTTCTTTACAGGTAGGACTCATTCACTCCTCCCAACCTCCCTATGAGGTGGGTCCTGTTATTAACTCATTTTACAGATGAAAAACTGAGCTACAGAGAGGCTAGAAAAACTGCCACAGGTAACAAGCTAGGCCATGGCAAAGCCATGATTCATACCCACACAGTCGTATTCCAGGGCTCAACTCTGATCTCAATCCTATAATACAGAAAAATACAAATATACACTCAGTCCCTGCCTAAAAGAGGCCCCTAACTCAGCAAGGGAAGCAGACAGTGGATTATAGCCACAAATTCACTACAAGTCATGGCTTTATCTTTGTGATTCTCCTCATACAACAGCTACACATCCTGCACCAAGTCCAGTTGGGAACTTCCTGCTAACGCATGAAGCAGAACTGATTACAACCAAAAGTGGAGGACAATTACACAATCTCTTTTAAAGCAGGAAGTTACTCACTGAGAAAATATTTTCTCATTCTTATGTGAATACTAATGGCTAAAACAGAAAGAACACATCTTGTACATCAACTACACCTCAATTTAAGAAAAATAAAATTAAATAAATAAGTAAAGGACACATCTATCGCTCAGGAGATAGCATTTCTCACATCCAACCAAATATAGGACATGAGAAAGTGAGATCATACCTGAAATCCTGGGAAATTCAGCCTAATATTTGCTAATTTGATCTTCTGTTGGATTCTCTTCCCATAAAACTCACCATGGTAACATTCTTTTTTTTTTTTGCGTTACGCAGGCCTCTCACTGTTGCAGCCTCTTCTGTTGCAGAGCACAGGCTCCAGACGCGCAGGCTCAGCAGCCATGGCTCACGGGCCCAGCCGCTCCGCAGCATGTGGGATCTTCGCGGACCGGGGCACGAACCCGTGTCCCCTGCATTGGCAGGCGGACTCTCAACCACTGTGCCACCAGGGAAGCCGCCCCACGGTAACATTCTAAGTGAGCCTAGAAGACAGTTATGACTCATTCTAAGAGAATATTGAGAAGCTGGACAACTGTGGAAATAGAACGAGCAATCCTTTCAAGAAAGAGATAAGGATTTCCCTGGTGGCACAGCGGTTGAGAATCTGCCTGCCAGTGCCGGGGGGGCACGGGTTCAAGCCCTGGTCCGGATGGATTCCACATGCCGCAGAGCAATTGGGCCCATGATCCACAGCTACTGAGCCTGCGCTCTAGAGCCCGCGAGCCACAACTCCTGAAGCCTGCGCTCCTAGAGCCCGTGCTCCTCAACAAGAGAAGCCACCGCCATGAGAAGCCCACGCACCACAACCAAGAGTAGCCCCTGCTCGCTGCAATTAGAGAAAGCCCGCATGCAGCAACGAAAACCCAACGCTGCCAAAAATAAATAAATTTATTTATTTAAAATAAATTAATTAATTTTTTTGAAAAGAAAGAGATAAATAATTAAACCGAATGTTATTGTACTTATCTAGGCTCTTCTCCTTCTTTTTTGATGCATCATCAGTGACTGATTCAGTTCGAATCAGACATCCAAAAACTGAGCAAAAGAATCGATTCAGATCCAAAGTTGACACACAGGTAGTACACACTCAGGCCAATAACCAAAGTCCAGGGTGACAGAACTAAGGAACACATTGCCTCTAAGTGAACACAAATTTAACCTATTTTTAATGTTCCCCAGAAAAGCTTTCAGAGTCTATCTAGGTGAAATGATGGGGTATCTGATAATACTGAAGCCCAGAAAACTTTGCATTTTAAACCCCTCTTTGGATCCCAGGACTCCTCCCTGCCACAGCATCCAGCATGGAAAGACAAGACAGAAGCTCACCAACTTTCACAAAGTTGGCCTTTGTGCCAGAGACAACGCTATGTGTTCCCCCAACCTCCTTTCATTTTCTTCCTGACACACAACTTGTCTACTGTGGTTGGATGGGGCACATGAGTTCTAACCAAAGGAATGAGGGTGGAAATGATGCGTATCACTTTCAGGCCTGTCCCTCATGTCTCTTGTGAGATCTTCCACTCACTTCCTTCATCCACCAGCCAGACAGAGAGGATCCTGAGGAAAACTCAAAGCCCCCAGATGATGACGCCACTCATGAGCACATGGAACAAAGCTCTACAGTACCACCCGCACCAGACTGCAACATGAGTGAGAAACCACCCTTCATGTGTGAAACCACATTTTGACATCGGTTTGTTACAGCAGCTAGTGTGGCTCACTCGATGAATACAGCTTGTGTATGCCGTGATCTCACTGTGATCTCACTGTGGGAGCATCAGTTCATCTGGAGCATTCACACCTACCTGTGTCATTGCCAATGCAATCAATTATCAGGCAGATTCCCAGGGGCTCGCTCTGCATCTTGTATCTCTCTTCCAGTACGTGCTGGAAAGGAAAGCAGGGATTGTTAAAGACCCTAAACATTGTTCTTTTCCTCAAGGTTCCACCCATATGATCTTTTCTTTTGGATTTCCTTAAATTTCCTTTTGGCAGGTGACTCACTCAGTAGACACAGGCTGAAGCCATCACAGCTGACATTTCCCTTCAATATCAACACGCTATTTCAGTTTCTATTTAATTTTAATAAAAATTGCAGTCTCTTTACACATGTCTTAGCTTTGTGGGATAAAGATAATTTAAAACACAGAGAAAAGATGGGTCATATGTTTCCACAGTAACCTGAGATTGTACAAGTGATATCTTTCCAAACCAATACAAAAGGAGGCCTTCCTATTATGGAGAAGAGGTATCAGCGTAGAAAAAGTCAGAACAAGTCAAGGTTCAGTGTCACTGCTTACTTATATATTCAGCAATCACTCAGCTGAGAAGAGAAATGCCACTTTGGAATTTTCCTGCAAAGTTCACTAATGCAATCCACTTCAACATCTTTCTCTTTGCTACATCCAAGGTTCCCCTTTAGAACAGAAGAGTTCTCAGAATAGCACACCCTCAGCATCCTATTGTTACAAAGAATTCTTAATGGACAGATATTTTTAAAGCCATCAGTGTTCTCCACAGATACTGTGCTTACAATACAATACCAAATCAGATCATTTAATTCTGTACCTGAGGTAAAAATGCTTCTGATTCCTGAATGGATGTCTTCACTGGTTCTCCTGGGGGATGAGAGAGAAATCATTTACAAAGCTGAAGGAGAACTAGCCCGAATCCTAGTTCCTGCGGGCTGCGTTTCTTTATGTCACACCATTTTTCTTTCCCTATTTTCTTCCCCCTACTGTCTTTTCTTTCCCCAGCTATACTCAGCCCCAAGCTTCTAACCTCACACTGAAAAACCTAACTGATAAGAAAACACAAGTCCCCATGCTAAACAGGGGTTATGTAGAAAAACTGCTTAAACAGAAGTAAAAGAAGGCTCTCCCTTGCCCATCTCCAGGTAAGGACCCAGTGACCGGTGAGGTTTTAACCTGATAGGGAGAATTTAATAAACTAACCACCCAACAATATCAATAGCTTTACTGCATGTGCTGAAATTGTGCACAGTGCCTCAAAGGAACAGCCTTAGAGACACAGAAACGGGAAAGCTTTTGTGGGTTTGCCACTTATAGAACAGATGGCCATGTTTTCTTAGTCCAGTGATATTGGGAGATCACAAAATAAAATGTCAATGGTAAGATAGGGGACAGTGGGCTTAGCAAATATAGATGAACCTAGAGCAAACTCTGTAGATAAAAAATGACTTTACTAGTCCCAGGGAGGTGGAGAAACCACCAGTTTTGAAGCCATAAAGGGCTGGCTGAAACCCTAGCACCATCACTAACAAGTCCTGTGATCTTGGGCAAGTTTCTGAAGTCTCAGGGTGCGTTGGGTTTTGTTTTGCCTTGTTTTGTTTTTTAATCTCTGAGATGAGCATCTAATTTATGACTGCTGCAAAAATGAGAAATAATGTCTAAAGACAGGCAAAGAAAATGCCAATATTTGGTAAGGTTTGGGGGAAATGAATACTTTCAAATGGTAATGCTGTATAAGTTGAAACAGTCTTTTTTTTTTTCTTTCTTTTTGCGGTACGCAGGACTCTCACTGCTGTGGCCTTTCCCATTGCGGAGCACAGGCTCTGCACACACAGGCTCAGCGGCCATGGCTCACAGGCCCAGCCGCTCCACAGCATGTGGGATCTTCCCGGACCGGGGCACGAACCCATGTCCCCTGCAACGGCAGGCGGACTCTCAACCACTGAGCCACCAGGGAAGCCCTGAAACAGTCTTTTTAAAGGACAATTAGCAATATCCTTTAAACCAACATTCTGCTTCTAGAAGTTATCCTAAGGAAATAATAGAGCACGTGTGCAAAAATGTCAAGGAGATGTACCGAAGGACTGTTTGTAATGGCGCTAAGCTAGAAAGAAACTAGAAGTCTACCAACATGAAACTGGTTAAATAAACTATGATACATACAATGGAATACTATGCAATGTTAAAAAGGATATGAGAAATCTTTATGTATTTGATAAGAAAAGATATGCAGGATGTATTAAGTGAAAAATAGATTACTGAATAATATGTATAATATGGAGCCAACGTACTTAAAAATTTTACGTGTGTTTGTGTGCGTATACCTACATATACTTACTAGAGGTACATAGATCAAATATTAATAGTGGTTATGTCTGATACTCAGAATTAAGAGGAAATTTCACTTTATCTTTTTGTATTTTAGCAATCATGGCTTAACAGAATTTTAAAAACACACAAAATAATATATGTAATATGTCCATCTCAGTTCAGGGCACTTAGCACTTACTAAAAGTGCTTAATAAACTGTAGTTATTATCATCATCATCCAATTGAAATCTATTTGGAAGTCCAAAATAATATGAATACTTGGTTTGATTATTTTAAACTTCTATTAGATTAAGGTCAAGTTATCAGGATGCTTTTCTCTTTTACTAGCAAATGAACCACATCCGGGCCAAAGCAGGCAACTAGCTCTCCTAAGGACCTGCAGGGCTGTTGGGAGCCTCACTTGCCTCACCTGTTTAATTACCATCAAGGGTAAACCTGTCATCAGGGAACCCAATGGAAAAAACACTGATTATTTTAAATTCCTATCCAAATCTACCAGGTCTCGCATTTTAAACAGCTAATTCTCACCACCTCACCAGTGTTTTAAGAAACATACTGTCACCTCAGAAATTAATTTGCTCCTCAACAGCTTTTGCTGGAGAGCTGACTTTTCCATAGGAAAGGCTGGGCATGAGCTGCTCCATCTGGCTGAGCTGGGCAGAATGCTTGCAGGTGCACACAGACAGCATGTCGGCTGAGTCATGAGGTGTTGCCATATAGAGGAAGTTTCCATCAGGCCACTGCCCTGCTCTATACCTTCAGGATCACCCCTGCACACAAATTCCAAGCTCCTCAGGGAAGACTGAGTCCTCCTTACCTGTCTATGCAGCCCCACCTCCGGGAGTTCTTAAGTACTACAGTAAGAGACTGAGTCTCAGCCCTCACTTCAAGGAGGACTCAAGACAAGCAAAAAATACACTTCTTGAAAATGATGGAATCAAGTACTGATGTTTTAAGAGCGATGAGAGGGACTTTAAATCCCTTAAATCTTATGGTTGAAATGACTAGGTGGTTTTTTTTTTTTCTTCCTTTCTTTGTAGGGGTGGGGAATGTCATCTGTACAGTATCTAGATTTATTAAATGGGCTATAAAACAAGATCCTAGTAACCTTTCTTCTTCCTGCTGCTAGATATTTGGTTCAACATGGCTCATTACCATGGCTAGATTAATGTTTAACATGGCCTGGTTATAGTTCTATTTCAGGTATAAATGTTATATCTCTTAAAAAATATAGTCAAGATGATGAAGCTGATGAAGTAAGAGGTGTTTAAATTCAAATAAGCTAATTTGATGGATAACTAGAAATGCCAGTGAATACATTTTATTTTGAGAGCTTAAAATATGTAGATAAAAGAAAGGCAACTCTAAAAATGCAACATTCTGTACTTGAATTATCGATCAATTATAAAGAATGACTATAAAGAAAAGCTGGTCTTACTCTGAATGTCAGGTTGTCCCGTCATGAGTCTGTGTTCTTTACTCCTCCCATTCTGGAACTTCAAATATAAAAAACAAGGTCACACTCCCTGTTCATTTTTCAGAGACATTATATTACACCTCTTTAAATATCTCGATAGGATTCTTACCCAGGAAAAAATAAAAATATCACATTCACTGTTAAATTATCTAAAGAAGGCTAGCAAGAGCCATTAACTCCATAAATCCATATTCTATGGCCAAAGCAGCAATTCAAAGTGAAAATAAAATGAATGTGTAAATATGCTCAACTAGCATTTAGAATATGGTATAGGAGAGTTGCTACAATAGCTCCAAGTTAGAACAAGCTGCTGGAACATGCAGTTGACATTCAACCTGGTCTTTAACACAGAGGCAAGGTACAGTATGGTTAAGAGTGGGAGTGGGATTCTGCCACTTACTAGCTATGTAACTTTGAGCAAGTTCTTTAGCTATATGTCTGTTTCTTTATCTTCAAAATGAGGATAATAATAGTACTTACCTGATATTTTTTTTTGAAGATTAAATGTACACAAAGCACTCAGCACAGTGCCTTTTAAGCACACGGAAGTGCCTAATAAATATCCAGCTATTATTTTTCTATAATGCCTAGCTACACAAAAGCCACATGTGGGAGTGGTTCTTGAAAATTAGCTACCCTTTCTGAGGGCCAGAATGGGATGAATCAGAGAATCAAAGATTGAACAGACCCTTTCTCTTCTCAGATGACAGGTCCTGTGTAAGGTACACATAGCACACACTGTCAACCATCTGATATGCTCAGCTTTCAAATGACAGTTCTCCTCTGAAGCTATCCTAGCCAAAAGAGAGAAGTACACTATTTATTAAGCTGTGTCTGTAGCTAAGTCTGTGCATCCAAATGAAAGAAAAACATATAAGTTGCTTTTATCACTAATAACCAATGACTTAGCCAGAGGATAATGACATTAGATAGAATTTGGAATCCCACATAGGTGTGCATTCACTTTTACATACTATTAAAGAGATATAACATGAAATCAAAGCTAGATTTATTGCAGATAAATATAAAAAGCATTATATTACAGAGTCACAACTTTTTTTTTTTTTTTTGGCTGCACAGCGCGGCTTGAGGGATCTTAGTTCCCCAACCAGGGATCAAACCCGTGCCCTCTGCAGTGGAAGCACGGAGTCCTAACCACTGGACCGCCAAGGAATTCCCACAACTTCTTTATTCTATAGTATGTTGGTATCATGTGTTATTTAATGCCACCGTAATTTTTAAAGCACTTTTGCAGCCTTGTATGAGTTAACATCCAGGTATTCAGTTCCCAAATCTTGTGAGGAATTCACCAAATCCATATGCCACAGTGCCTGCTAACTAAATGAATGAATGATCAGGGTCACAGATTAATATAGCAAATTTAAAGAAAAATTTACACACAGAGCATGTGGGTTCCTAATAGGCTACATGGACAGTGAATACAATTACTTGCATTAACAAAATAGAAAGACAGTAACAAAAATATGGCAGGCTTTTAACTAAGAATGACAGTATAATTTATGTTAGATAGACAATAGCAGAGAAAGCCCAGAAAATCTGGATCTGAATTCTAAATCAGTTTTCTCTCATGATTTGGTATCATAGAGATTCAGAAGGACAAAAAAAAAGCATATTTAATTCTTGAAAAACATGACAGATATATCTAAGCTATGACTTGATACCATGTAGTTTATTAAATACACCATGGTGTAGAGAAAGGAGTATGGACTGGCCCAGATCTGGCGGTAGGTAGCAGTGGGCAGTCACTTAATGTTCCTTAGGCCTAAATGTCCTTATTTATTTAATGAGGGTGTTGGACAGTATAATGCTTACCATCCATCTGAGCTCTGAAATTCTATTGCTTAGTGGTATCTCTTACAGATTATATTCTCCACAAAACTATTTTTATTACAGGTATAGTCAATATGTTCATCACACACTTTTATGAAAGTGCTTATGATTTAATCACAGATTATAAACTGTGGTCTAAGTCCTGACTACAAATTCCACATATCCTTATATGGAATTAGGATGAGGATGAGATTACACTAAGGTTAACTTCTCAAGATAAAAGATTAACCAAAGCACAATTCTGATGATAACCTTGCACCATTGACTAACACAACAACCAGAAGTGACTACATATTATTTATGGTCACAAATCAATCACTCAGTAACATCACCCAATAACAAAAACATGTTTGTTGAAATCATTAAAATAAGCTCAATGAAAAGCAAATGCACAGAGAGGTAAATACAAGGTTATTTATTTTGAAGTATTGTTTCATAACAAAAGATGGGGGATAATCTAAAAGTCCACATATACAAGAAAAGGCTAAACATATTGATACATCTAGAAAGTGAAATTATGTTCCATCATTAAAAACAATGATTAAATAAAGGCAGTCCCGTATGATTCATACGAAACAATTTCTAAGAATTCTCAGATCAGGAAGTGGACATAGTGTATTAGCATTTGTACAGAAGAAAAAAATACAAATTAAATATGATATGTGTATAAGACTATCTTTGGATAGAAGAAAATGGTTAACAATAGCTGCCTCTGGGGAAAGGAACTGGGGTAAGAGGAAATATACTTTAAAAATTCTTTTAGCACATTTTGAATTCTTTGTCCATGGGCATGTCCTACCTATTTTTACTTAAGAAGTTAAATTTTCAAAGGGACAAGTGAACAATGAAAAAAATGTTTGTATATGTAGATACACACACAGGAAAACAAAAAGATTAGAAGGGAATAACTGTTAACATGGAGGTGATTTATTTTCTTCCCTTTATATATATTTCTCTGTATTTTCCAAATTATTTCAATGAACACATGTTAGCTTTGAAATTATAAGAATTTATACATATTTTAAAACAAATGCACATTTCTGTCACAATTTTTTTCAGATATTAAACAAAGTACATGCTGGGAGAATATGTACATTTTTATCAAAGTTCTTAAATTGTTTCATGCTGGGATTCCACACACTTGCTCCAGACTCACCCTTAGGTTATATGAAGGATCCTTAACACTCAAGTTTGGCAGAGATGCCTGGAGAGCATTTACATAATTTGTTTCCACTCCTTGAGCTGCAAGCAGAAGACAGGCTCTGAGTTAAGATTTACAAATTATCATCAAATGAATCTTCAACAGTGGCTCAGTTCATGGTCAATCATGATCTTTCAAAATATCCTAAACTTTCCAGCCCCCTTACTGAATTCAAAATATCAGATCAGATGACTCTTCTATCAATGTCATTAAGAACAGACTAAAAATTCTACTCCTGTTCTTGATCTTGAATCAACCATTGCGGGGGTGGGGGCAGGGCTGTGTGTAGATCACTGAGTATCAGCCATGCCCTGTGGTGGTAGTAGACTGCTAGCAGAGCCCACGCTGACTGTGAGTCTAATAGACAACGGGTAGGGGTGCCATGAGAGAGAAGGCCAGGGTGAGCTGGTCGCCTTTATGGGAGGAGGGGTTCTCAGCAGAAAAGATGCCCTTTTGCATGGGGAGGTTTTGTGTAACTGGAGACATATGCAGGGCAGTTATAGGACCCCAGCGATAGGATATCATCCCAAGTCAGGCCAAACTCTGGAGCAAGGCAGCAGGGCTCAGCATAGACTCAAAAGCCCTGAGTGCCCACAGCGCCACCAGCCAGTACAGAAAGTGGGGGTGCAGACTTTCCTGAAGACCAAAATGTTAAGAACTGCTTGGCGGCATTTTGCAGAGGGCCAAGACTGTGTGGTCAGGGGTGCTGGGTGATGAAGTTAGCAGATGCGGGGTATGGAGGATATAAAGGGTTCTGATCTCTAGCCACAGGCTGGTGGGAGCTGTGGACCTTCGGGTTCTGTTCCATCCACTCGTCCAACACATGGGTCTCTACCAATGAAACCCACTGTGCACAGATACTTCCTTAGGCCACAGAGAGGCCAAAATGCTACTTACCAGACTGCTTGTATTTCTGGATTTTTGTCTTCAGGTCTATTCTGTGGATGTTCCTTAGGCATTTTTCTAATAAATCCAAGTGATCTGGAGCAACCAGGTTTAGCTTCTCCAATTCAATCACAAGATCTAAGAAACTCTAAGAGAACCACCAACAAGAAACAAATGTCAGTAGGGCTGACTATTAGGCCTCATATGCAAACCTCAGGTTGTGTAATTTATTAGAGCAAGAAAATGTGACCAGAGGAGCCCTTTCAGTGACCTTCAGTGATCCTAAACCAGACCTCTCTGTTTTATAGTCCCTCCAAAGCCATGAGCAAATTACACTCCTGGAATTTACTCAGAAAAGAGGTAAGTCTTTGGGGGGCCAGCCTGTACCTAGGTTGGGGATAGATACATGGGCCATTTGTGTCATGAAGGATTGAGAGAGCAGGCCTGAAAATAAAATCCTCCCAAGTTCAGTCTCTTCCCAAAAGCCAGGCTGGTGTTATACTGAAAAACTCTGAGGGCTTTACTGAAAAAAGGAAGTGAGAAGGTAGCTGGGGAAACGTTTTTACTAGAAAAATTCTAATGATACAGTTTTGAAGTCCCTAAAATATTTTAATCAATGCTGGAAATTCCAACTTACTCTGACACAGCAGACATGAGGTGGCGAAATTACAGGGTTAGGGTATTTTGCTACTCATTCACCCTGGACCATAGGGATTGTGAAAGAACTATATTTCAGAAATAGGCACTGCTTTTGGTGTTATTTCCTTTCTGTTTAACATTTGGTTACTAATGTGCTATCTTTATTTTTAAATTAATAATGCTAATTAAATCTACATAAATGATTGGGAAATAAGTTGATTAGGGGACACCATAAAAGGAGTTGTATTTTTTCATCTTCCTTCCGATTTTGCATTTGATGGTGGGGGCATACAGTCACCCTATATTTCCAAATTTCAGAAATGAAACAACAATCATTAAGGAACATGAGGAAATTCTTAAGTAATGATTTACCAGAGTCCTCAGAAGCAGGTCCTTGGTGGACATACTGTCACATACTAGAGACCCGAGCTTTCCCTGGCCTGTCCATAGGTCAGAGGTACCATATAAGGCCAGCTGGAATTTATATACTTTTCCAGCAATCACAGCATCCCTAAGATCTTCACCCCTACCTCATTTCAACCCCAAATCTGTACTTTTGCCATTCCCTGGGTACATCAGTCTCAAGGACCTACCCCTGCCCAGCTACCCTGCAACCTAATGACTCCACACAGACCCTAAGCTCGCTGAGGAGAAATAGATGACAGTCAGAGAGCAAGATGGGAGTGGACCAGCATTTCCTCCTGTTTCTACTCAGCATGAGCAGAAGGGACTCCCTAACCCTCCCAGATGATCTGTCAAACCAGGGAGAGAAGCTGATGTATAAGCCAGGCCTATGAATTTTACACAAATAAAGGATAAAATACAAAGATGAAAGAAACACCCAGGACCACACCAGCCGATATCACTCTATTGCCTCTCAATATATGAACCAATTTTCTTCCTATCAATGTTACTATGAAAAATAAAACCCATACTCTTCTCCCTTCCCACCTTCACCCCCGACTTGGTCCTCCCTGCTTAAGTACCTGTTTCCCTCTCTTCACACCATAGAGAGCACCCCTCCAACTTCCGATAGGCTCTTGGGAACATGAATGAAGAAAAAGAAAGAAAACTCACCTTATCCTTGGCTATCTTGCCTCGGCCCATATAATCTCTCATGAGGAATATTAATGAGGACACATCAGATTTATCCAAACCCTCACCAATTTCCATCAACAGCACCCTGTAAACCAGATAAGTTTCTTTAGTAAATTCAGAGATCAGTCCTACTGAGAACACCAAGAGCCTAGGCCTCCTCTATGCCAATAACTGGTTAAAAGATTAATTCTTGCCCCCATTTGAATGCGCCCCCAAGAAAACAGAAAGCTTAGATCACCCCAGGAGGAGATCTTAAGGGAAGTCAAAAACCAAATTTATCCTTTCCCCAGTTTTCAATAGGAGATGGTACCTCTTTTTACAACTGCTATGAAAAGAAAAAGAGAATAAAAACTTCCCCAAAGAATCCCCTAGCTCCCCCAGAAGTAATAATGAAATAAATGAAGAACCTAAATGACTAAGACGAAAGACGTAAATAGAATTCAAAGTGATCTTGTCTTCTCTGTTTAACAAACCCCCAGTGATACTGATGCGGCTAATCCAGGGACAATACTTTGAGTCACAAGATTGTGAAGCAAAGTAACACCTGGGCTATTGGCCCACGTCCGAACTCAAAGGTTAAAAGGCATCTAGATCCCGGGGATTGTGACTGTAAATATCTCTGTCTAGAAAGTCCCTTCTGACTTAGCCACCTCTGTTCCATGGAGTTCCATGGAGTTACCACCATGCTTTATCAGGGCTCCCAGGGACACCTCATGATTGTCATCATTACCTTGACGTTGCCGTCGTTACTTAGAAGCCTGTTTTCCCAATTAGACTCTAATATTCTTGAGGATGGAAGAGCCTTCATTCGTTTTGATTTAGTGCTTACCAAACGCCTCGCATAAGTCAACCCACAATAAAGCCCACTCAACAGAAGAATAAATGAATCTAGCACTCCCGGGCCTCTCTACTCAGAGGCCCAAAGGAACCACCTCCATTCACCACAGCAAGGAAACAAGAGATGGAGAGAGTCCCCTGACTTAGTCACAAAAACCCAGTCAGTGCCTGCCGAAAAGTTTTAAGAAGATTATGACATCATGATGGTTGGAGAGGCGGAAGATGATCAAGGATAACAGCAACAACAATAATAAACCCTTATATTTGTAGAGTGCCGCCCAGTTTTATACAGTACTTCACATAATTTAAAATAATAGTAATTTTTAAAAAGTACTTCACATACTAAATTATCACAATCGAGCCTCACAAACACACTTGTGAAATCAGATATTATTTTTAGCTTCACAAGTAGAAAAACGAAGGCCCGACTGATGTCAGTGGCTGGCTCAGCCTACGTGGCTTGTAACTGACAGTTCTGAGGCTTCAAACAGGACTTTAGACCTCAAATCTCATATACGTTCCAAGGGCCACACTGCTTGCAACTCTCTTTAATATAGTTTTAAATCATGTACGTCCCCTCCAAATGTGTATTATCAATATAACTAAAGGCTGGTGGTCTGGAGAAAAAGGAATCACTGATTTAAGGTTACAAATTATCTTTCTTTCCCCAGAAACGCAGCCTTTCGGCTGGTTTCTGTGCTCCTCTGAACCTCCAAGAGAATATTATGTGAACGGGAGGAACAACTCAAAGGCTGTCTGAACTAGAGGGGACTCCAGTGGCCGTTCCTCTCCTGAACCGAAGGGGGTCTAGAGATGGTTAATTGAAGAAATGTTCAATCTGGGCTCCCCAGAGCCTCCGGGAGCAGGGACCTCACAGAAAGCAAGCCCACCCCACTAATTTCCTCAGCAGGGGAAAGACCGGAGGGGGTTCAGGAAGGATCACAGAGCTCTACAAAGGTCAGGAAGATTGCTGTCAGGCTTGTTATTTCCTTTCTCAGTAACCGGAAATTACCAGGCTCTGACATCACAGGCTAGCAAAGAACACAGCAGATCTCACACTCAGAGAGGCCTGCAAGAGTATTAGCTCTTAGTCACTCCTCTCTCTCTCATTCTACCCATCAGGCAAACACATACCATCCAACCCTTCCACTTTCATTCTGATCTTCTACCCAATTACTTTAAGCAGACGTGTCCTAAGAATTCAGAGTTCAGAGGAATGAAGTAACATCGATGTGGCAAGAGGATCAGTGGGTAGAGAAAGTAATGAGGCTGCTTTTCTTACTGTCCTCATTTCTGTGATTCTGAAGTCTAGACCTCCTCCCTCCCTCCCACCAGTCCAGCCTCAGGAGGGGCTGATGAATTACCTATAGTCCGAAATAAGATGTGGGTGCCTGTGCAGGAGGGCCTCCGCTGTCGGTCTGTCCATCTTCAAGACCCTCTTGAGCAAGTCAAACCGCCTTACTCTGTAGAGCAGCTCAGCCAAGCTCACAGAAGACAGCTTTCCTCTCTCTCTTAAAACATCCAGAAGGTCCCTGACATTAAGTGGAACCACATCTGCAGCAACGTCTCGGCACAGAAAAAGCAGCAGCTCCTTCTCATCTTCATCAAGTGCTTCTTCCACCTGATGGATGACCTCAGCAGACATCCTGTACAGTGTCATTCCAAGGAACAGCAGTAAGAAAAGTCTAGTCCAGTCAACAGAAGGCCATGAAGCTACCGATTGCATTTCTGATGGTTTTCTTCATTTCTTTCAGAATCCTTTCCAATGGAGGAGTTCTGTGGTTAAAAGGGAATTTTTTTTAATCCTTCTATCATAGTAACTTTTGCCTAAAACTCTAGGTATAGGCTCTTCCTTTCTTGATGGTCTCTCTAAACTAGCAGATTAAATTCATATTGTTAAGTCTACAGAAAGCGATCCTCTCAGTAGACAAAGAGACTGACCCCAAATTCAAGACTGACAAAGAAGATAACCTACATTTTAAAGGAAATGAGACCAGAGACAAATTATTTCCCAAAAACCCCATGTGCTTTATCAGAACTTATCAGAATGTAAAGTGTGGTAAGGGGGAAATCACTGCTAAGGAATTAATGATGAAGTGGCAGATGACTGACCTTGGTGGGGGCAGAGGAAAAGCCCAATGACTAAGCTGCTTTCTGGATGAGAGAAATTGAGGTCACAGGGGTTAACTCCTTTTCGGTGACCTCCCGGTAGGCTTGAACAAATACAAATCTTAGCAAAGGGGACCCTCTGCAAGGTGTCAAAAATGATGGGAGAAAACAGGTTTCTGTCCCTACCCCATCCCTTTTTTCCAGTTGTTCTACTTTGAAACCCTTCTTTCACACCTGCTGCCATCCTCCCAAAACCCAGGCCCTTTACACAGAATCATCATGAATGCTCATAGGACCTGCTGCCACCATGGCTGAACTTAGGCCTTGTCAAGTTTTGATCACCTCTTTGGACCTTGAGCCCCTTGGAAGAGTCAGAAGTCTGCACTCACAACACACTGCTGGACAGCAATTATCACTAGAGTTCCTGATGGTATCAGTGGAAGGAAGGAGGTTGAGCAGATCTACAGAAAGATCTGGGAATTGGTGGGGAGTTCATGCCATGGGTCTATTCTTAACTTCTTGCATTGGAACTCAACCTATTTTCTTTCAAAATTTAAGTTGCAAATGGGGGTCACTGTCTACTCTAAAGTTTCATAGCTATATTTTATGTTAAATAAGCTCTTATGTTCTAGGAGAGTACCCTATCTGTTTCTATCAGACAGCATTTCAGGTTAAAAGCTAATCTTAGCAAAAGATAACTGGAAAACAACCTAACTGTAAGTTGCTAACTGTTGCTACGTATTTGTGTACAAGCATATTTATGTATTTATATATCAGGATTTACTCAAAGGAACACTGAATCTATTTTATATATTTATATACAATCTCAGTTCACAAAAGATGAGGCATCTTACAATAAAAACATGTAAGTAGAAAAAAATTAATATGAGAACAAGGGGGAAAAGTATTAGGTAGAAAGTCAAAATGAGATGGAGGGATAAAGAATACAATGCAAATATGCAGGCCAGAAAGACCTAAACAGATTTTAGTAGACCTTGAATTTGTCCCGAGCTTCCTGGCAGTCAAAGCAGAAAGGGAAAAAGGGGATGTTAAACAGCTCTTGCTGTCAAAAATAAGAAAAATTGGGCTTCCCTGGTGGCGCAGTGGTTGAGAGTCCACCTGCCGATGCAGGGGACACGGGTTCCTGCCCCGGTCTGGGAGAATCCCACATGCCGTGGAGCGGCTGGGCCTGTGAGCCATGGCCGCTGAGCCTGCGCGTCCGGAGCCTGTGCTCCGCAATGGGAGAGACCACAACAGTGAGAGGCCCGCGTACGGCAAAAAAAAAAAAAAAAAAAAAAAAGGAGAAGAAAAAGAAAAATTCAAAGATTCTTAGAGGAAGCATAATTTCCCTAGAGTCCCAGAGTTCCCCATCAATGAAAATATTAGTGAGTACTTTAGTGTCTGAAATTAACAAAATTACATTTATTTTAAATTTTGGTTTTAAAAAATTTTAAATATTTGACTTTAAAATAAATCCATTCATTCATACCTTTCATACTGGCCTTCCCCCCAATAGTCTAAATGGGTGAGTTCTTAATAAAAACAGACATTTTAGTTAATGTAGACTTGTTAAAAAGTATTGGCGTGTCTATGCCAATCCCATGCTCATTCATCCAAGCCTCACTTAAACACGGCCATTCTAAATAACTGGAGAAATGAAACTTAATAAATGATTGTTTACTGAAAGTAGAAAAACTGGTACTCAGACTACTTTATGATTATGTTTTTAATTTGAAAGCTCAATACTAATTTTATGTGTTCCGCAGAGCCAAAATCTGTACTCCACTCACAGGCTAACAGGACTTTAACCTAACCACTAGTTTCCATAAAAGAAGGTCAAGTTCTTTTTCTAGTCACTAAAAGTCACAATTTTGTTAGTTGCTGTTATTATAAATTAACCTGTAAAATATTTATACACACTAGAAAGTATAAAATAAGTAAACACAGGAAGAAATGAGACGTTATCTACATTCATCAAACATACCTGAAATAAAACCAGAGCTACTAGAAATGAAATGTTCAATTCCCTCTTTTTAAAAACAGTAACAAACTTCTGTAATTCATAATTATCAGTTATATAATCATGCCATCAAGAGTTAACAAAATTAGATAATGTTTTAAAAAATATTATCGGGCTTCCCTGGTGGCTCAGTGGTTGAGAGTCCGCCTGCCGATGCATGGGACACGGGTTCGTGCCCCGGTCCGGGAAGATCCCACATGCCGCAGAGTGGCTGGGAGAGGCCACAACAGTGAGAGCCAAATATATCATCTGCTCAGTTCATTTCCTCCAGCCATTACACCCAAGGCTGCCTTCTGCCAGTCACGCACCATCAGCAAGAGAACAGGCATGCTGTCTTCCCTCTGTACTAACAAAGGTATAGTTTGGCAGTAAAATCCAAATTACTCGGTGGTAGCATCTGGCATAGTCAAAGAAAATATCAAAAGGAAAACTACAGATCCTGTGCTGACCCAGGCCAACCAGATGCAGCAAAATACCAGTGCTTATATGTTGGGGTGGTGTTGGGGACAGTTAATTGGGACTAGAGGTGATAGGCACTTGAGAGAGGGGAGCATGAAAGGAAGAAGTAGAGTTACAGTCCAAATAATCACTACTTTGTTGGGGTTTCTTTTAAGCCCAAACCAAGAAATTAACATAAAAATTACTCTCAGACTAAGGAAGCCCATAGGGTCTTTTTTTTTTTTGAATACAAAATTTTTTTTGAGGTGCTTTTAACAATTCAGACACCATAAATAGCAAAAAATAAATATTGCAAAAACAATACAAAAAGATTTAAAATATATAATTTACATATAACCATCATGTAAGTATATGTCTTCGTTACATACATTTTATTCATAATTTTGTTTATAGCTTTATTTTATTATCTGTTATGGTTCCAGTAATATAAGTTATATCCTTTATAAAAGCCTTGCAATATTTTTACTAGAAGTCAAGCCCATAAGGTCTTGAGAGGCAAACTCCAAACCACCCTATAAGGTCAACTTCCCAACCCAGGGGATATGAAACATCTATTCTGCTGGAGGTGAGCTCATGATTAAAAATCACCATGGGGCTTCCCTGGTGGCGCAGTGGTTGAGAGTCCGCCTGCCGATGCAGGGGACACGGGTTCGTGCCCCGGTCCGGGAAGATCCCACATGCCGCGGAGCGGCTGGGCCCGTGGGCCATGGCAGCTGAGCCTGCGCATCCGGAGCCTGTGCTCCCCGATGGGAGCGGCCACAACAGTGAAAGGCCCGCGTACCGCAAAGGAAAAAAAAAAAAAAAAAAAAAAATCACCATGCATAAACATAAAAATCACCACGACAGCAGACAAAACAAAACTCACATCCTAGGAACCTACACCTGAAAGAGTTTAAAATAAGCATCTTAAAAGTTTCAAGGGACTTCCCTGGTGGCACAGTGGTTAAGAATACGCCTGCCAATACAGGGGACACGGGTTCAATCCCTGGTCCGGGAAGATCCCACATGCCGCGGAGCAACTGAGCCCATGCGCCACAACAACTGAGCCTGCGCTCTAGAGCCTGTGAGCCACAACTACTGAGCCCGTGTGCCACAACTACTGAAGCCCACACACCTAGAGCCCATGCTCCCAACAAGAGAAATCACCACAATGAGAAGCCCGTGCACCACAACGAAGAGTAGCCCCCGCTTGCCGCAGCTAGAGAAAGCCCACGCGCAGCAACAAAGACCCAGTGCCGCCAAAAAAAATAAATTAAAACAAATTTCAAGAAGATAAGGGCAATTTCTGAAATGTGACAGGCCAAATCAATGGTTCTTAATCAGGGGCAATTTTGCCCCTCAGGGGACATTTGACAATTTTTGGTTAAATTTGAGATATTTTTGGTCATCATAACCAGGTGGTGCTACTGGCATCTAGAGAGTAGAAGCTAGGGTTGCTGCTGAACATTACACAATGCATATTCCCCTCAACAAAGAATTATCCAACCCTAAATGGCAATAGTGCCAAAATTGAGAAACGCTGCATGAGACAATCTGAAAAAGAAAAACGCCTATAATACACACTGAAATGCTAAATAAAACATAAAAAACATTTGCTCAAATATATAGTTGAGCATTTAAGAAAGTAAGTAAACTTGTAGGAGGGCAAAAAGAAAAAACAACTCAAAACCACAGTGCTGGTTCTTTAAGATTTGCCATATACAATAGCATTAAAACATGTAGGAATTATTCTAACAAAGATATGCAAGACATTAACAGGAAAAAAACTATAAAATATTATTGGAAAGACATTAATAAAGATCTAGATAAATGGAGAGCTTTACCTTGCTCATGAATAGGGAGATTCAATATAATAAAGACATGAGTTCTCTAAAAACGATGCTCTATGGATTAAAAGCAAGGGACTTATGAGGCAGCAATCTATACACAGTTCAATAGTAATTACGAGAAAAAGAGAAAAGTCCACTGCAAATATTATACTTAATGGTGACATGTTAGAAGCATTCCTTTAAAAATGAGGCTCAAGACAAGTATATGTATGATCATCCCTTCTATTCAACATTGTACTAGAGGACAGAGCTTAGCACTAAAATAAGAAAAGAAGGTTAGTTAGAGTATAAGCATCGGAACCAAAGAAGCAACTATCATTCTTCACATGCAATAAGATTTTCTACTTGGATAGGAAACCCAAGTATACCAACAGACAAAATGTTAGAATTCATAAGAGGTTAAGGTTTTGAGATATATGATTAATAAATAAAAGTCAATTACATCTCTGTACATTAGCAAAAAACAGGAAGAAAATGTATATTTCAAAGAAAAAATGATACTATTTACAACAGCAACAAAACCTGTAAGGTATACAGAATAAATCTAACAAAAGATACGTGAGACATTAAAGAAGAAATTATAAAACTTTATTGAAGACTTCAGTTAAGACAGATAATTGAAGAAATGTACAATAATCATGGACAGAAGACTCAGTATCATCAAGATATCAATTCTCAAATGAATTTATAAATTTAAGCCCAATCAAAAATCCAAATCCAAAAACTTGCCATGGACTGTGGCAAGCTAATTTTGAACTGATATGAAGGAGAAAGGTCAAGAATAACCAGTATAAGCTTTAAGAACAACCAGTTGGAGGAAGTTGCCTTAGCAGATATCAAGATTTAATACAAATGTATAGTAATATGACAAGGAATAGATAATAAAACAACTAATACACAGATGAGAGCTCAGGAATTAATCCACACACAGATGTCTAGGGTGGTCCTATAAATCAACAGGGAAAGGACATTAATGTCCAGAAATAGTGCTGAGACAACTGGGTATCCATACATATAGAGAGGATAAACTGGGATCCTTTCCTCACACCATTTACAAGTCAGTTCCACATGTACTAAAGTCCTGGACATAAAATTTCTAGAAGAGATTCTTCAAGAATATTATTATAACCTACAATTACAAAAATGAATTTGTAAGACATAAAAAGCATACAACCTTTTAAAAATGAAAAAAGATAAAGAGCAGACTCAGAAGACAAACGCATCATATTTAATTAACAAAGAACTAGTATCCACAATGTAGAAAGCATTTCTGCAAATCAATAAGCGTAAGACAAGCAACTCAAGGGAAGAATAGGCAATAGGCAGTTCCCAGAAAAAAAGAAAGCTCCAAACAGCCATAAACCATATGAAAAGATATTCAAACCAAAACAGTATTCAGAGAAATGCAAATTTAAACTACAGTGAGATATTATTTCACATTGGCCAAATGCTATTATCTGTTACCAAATGTCAGAGAAAATACAGTGAAATATGAAACCTTTTACATTGCTGGAGGAATTATAAACTGCCATAGCCACTTTGAAGAATAATTTGGCAATACCTGGTAAAGATGAAAGCACTCATTACTCCATGACATGAAAATTTGATTCCTAAGTGAATATCCTTTTAAAACTCTTAGACAGATATACCAAGACATGAACATAATGTTCCAAGCAGCAATAGATGGTATAGCAAAATAATGGAAACCACTTTAAAGTCTACCAAGAAGAGACTGAATAAAATGTCACAGTCCTTTGATGAAACACTATACAGCCCTGAAAATGAAAAACCATGAATGAATCTCACAAACAAACAAAAAACCAAACAACAAAACAAATATTTTTGCTAAGGCAAAAAGTTGCTAAAGCATGCATACCATATAATTAATTTACATTAAGGTCCTAAATGTTAATAATAACGCCATATATTGTTTAGGGATATGTGTGTGTGTTTGTGTGTGTGTATACTGAAAACATTAAAAGGGATTAACAGAATGTGACTAGATAAAAATACAAAGGGGAAATGACTGAATTTGTAACATTTTACTTCATAAACTCGGCAACAGGTATATAGATAGTAAAATAAATATACCTCTGACCACATTTTCTGACCACAGTACAATAAAATTAGAAAACGATAACTAGCCAAAAGGAAACCCTGTAAGTTTTTGACCTGAAAAAGGCATTTCTCTCTCTCTCTTCTGCACTCAGCATTTACAGTCCAGTTAACAAGTACTACATAAAAAAAAAACAACTGGAGTATGCCATATAGAAACTATCTCACAGCATTCAAAATGCTTTTAGAGCTTTTTTGATGTATATATAGACAATCCTTAGAACAAGAAAGCCTAGAGGCATCCCAAAGTTATCATCAAAAAGAACAAGTCAGATTTTACTTAACATGGTTCAAAAGATAGGGTAGAAGGAGTGGGGAGGGGGATGGCAGGTAGAATAAGTTCTTTAGAGTTTGGTGAAAGGATAGTGCCCACCACTTACCAGCCTCATTCTACCTGAACTTCCTAGTTCAACACCACACACCTCCTCTGAAGTCAAGGGCTTCACCTCACTCAGGGACAAAGGAGCTGTCCAAGCCCAATTCTTTCTCTTTCCTGCTTTCAAACACCCAGTCCTCCAGATTGATCACTATTTCTGTTAGTGTCCTTTCACTCCCACTGTCTTCCCTAAATGGGGGAAACCAGCAGCTGTACGTGTTTAGAATGTTTAAGGAATTCCCCTGTTCTTGTACCCCCTCACTGGCAAATTGTAATTAATGACTGTCTCTCCTTTTCCACCCCCACAGAATTTCCACAATGGTACAAACTGTCCCCCACCTTCACAGCCAGAGCAGTTCCAGTTTCATTTCTCTAGCAGTTGCCAGCGATCACTGAAAACACCAAACAAAGCAGATGTAAGTCACCAGGGTTCATTTCCACTGGCTAATGGAAAGGGTGTCAGGTGCTAGAAGCAGAAACCACTTCAGTTATTTTGAGTAGAAATACATTGAAATAGGCGCTTACAAAACTGCTGTAAGGGCTGGAGAAATGGGCCCTTGAGTGAGCTTCTGAGAAAGACTCCCAGGGCTCCCAGAAAGATCTTGTCTCAGCCAAGGCAGCGAGGAAGCAGGAGGCCATCACTGGTAGCACAGAGCTCAAGAACACCTCGGGCAGTGACCCCGAGATCAGAGGGCCAACTGCCACCCCATCTGCCTCCACTCCTCCAAAGCGGGTGACTGGACTTCATAATGCTGCTGCCCAAATCCCCACGTCACCACCACCATGCTTGCCAGCAGAGAATTGAACAAAAGCAGCCAGCTATTGGCCTCTACCCCACTTGTTTACAAATCTTGCCCAAATGCACCTTAATTCACATCCTGGTTGTAAAGGAGTCTGGGAAAGGCAGTTTGTAGTTTGCTACCCTCTAGACGGAAGTGGGAGTGGGTCCTGGGCACCAACTGACCTTAGCCACCAGAGAAGGATATTCCACGAGAATATTTTTATCCTCTTTGTGGTTAGATCCTCTGCACAGACCCCAGTGCCTGACTCCTAGTAAGCACTCAATGAGTATTTGAATGAACGAATAAATGGAGTTCTGTAAGTCGCTACCAGGTGACGGCCTCACTTCCTTTGCTCCCCAGATGGGACCTAGAGCATGTGCTACAAACCCTCTTCTGGCCAGCACCTCAATTCTTTTTTGCCCTTTTGCCGCCTGACTGCCAGCTCTGCAACACCTTGGTGTGCCAGAACTTTCCAGTTTGAGCATTGAAAGTCCCATGTTCCAGGAAACTCCTCAGTCCCGGGCAAACTGGGATGATCACCTCCACATCCCATCCTCAGATGGTGAGCCTCCACCACTCATACATCTAGAGGAGAAGTCATGCTGAACAGAGGGGAAAGATCACCCCACAAGCTTGTAGTCTTCAACCTCAGCTGGCCCCTTACTGCTGCTCGGCATGCTATTCCAGGACTGCGGTCAGCTCCTTTCAACACCCTCTCACAGCTTTCTTCCATCCTAACACCACGCACTGGGGCCACTTTTCATCGATGAGCTTGCCACTAATCAAGAGTGAGCTCCGGGGGCTTCCCTGGTGGCGCAGTGGTTGAGAGTCCGCCTGCCGATGCAGAGGACGCGGGTTCGTGCCCCGGTCCGGGAAGATCCTACATGCCGCAGAGTGACTGGGCCCGTGAGCCAGGGCCGCTGAGCCTGTGCATCCGGAGCCTGTGCTCTGCGGCGGGAGAGGCCACAACCGTGAGAGGCCCGCATACCGAAGGAAAAAAAAAAAAAGAGTGAGCTCCAGCTGTCCCTCGTCCTCCAGGGCCATCCACTTCCCCTGTGCCCTCCTGTTTCCATAAGCCCCTGCGCTTACCCTTTCATCAACCTCTCTCCACCTTCAGGGACTCCTCCCCTCAGCTTGTAAACATGTTCAGTCTCTTCCATCTTAAAAATAAAGAAAACAAGAAACCCCCTCAGCCTAAGATCCCCGAGACCAACCAGCCTTTCACTCTCTTTCTTTCATGTTAAGCTAGGATTTCAGAAAGGCAGACTGTAATGTGTACTTCAGCTCCTTCAACTTCTCAGTTCCCTCCTCAATATGGCTCCACCTGCATCCTCTCTGCCCCACATGCTTTACACAACGACACTCAGTGCCATATTGGAAAATGAGGCAAAGGAAGAATCAGTAATGCGGATACTGTCTTTATTTAAAATGTTGATATTTTGTTCACCATAGGTCTTTTGCATTCATGTCAATTTTTTCAAAATTTTGCATTAAAATATTATTTATCTTGATTTTCCCACCCCCTTAAATGTTGTGCCTGAGGTGAGTGCCTAACTCTCCTCACCCTAGTGTCCTCACCTGACAGTGTTCTTCTAGAGGCCTTGGTGACCTCCTAGTGGCCACATCCAAGGTCACATGGAAGTCTTCTTTTACCCAAGCATTCTGACCTGTTCCTTGAAACTCTTCTCTCTTAGCTGATCTCATACCACTATATTCTACACGGTTCCCCTCTAACCTTCCCTGACTCCTCAGCACCCTTTCTGCACCTGCTTCTTTTTTTTTTTTTTTTTTTTTTTTAATAAATTTACCTATTTATTTATTTTTGGCTGTGTTGTGTCTTTGTTGCTGTACGCGGGCTTTCTCTAGTTGTGGTGAGCAGGGGCTACTCTTTGTTGCAGTGTGCGGGCTTCTCATTGCTGTGGCTTCTCTTGTTGCGGAGCACAGGCTCTAGGCACGCAGGCTTCAGTAGTTGTGGCTCGCGGGCTCTAGAGCGCAGGCTCAGTAGTTGTGGCTCACGAGCTTAGTTGCTCCGCAGCATGTGGGATCTTCCCGGACCAGGGCTCAAACCCATGTCCCCTGCATTGGCAGGCAGATTCTCAACCACTGCGCCACCCGGGAAGCCCCTGCACCTGCTTCTTAAATGAGGGTGTGCCCTAGCATCCATCTCTCACCCTGGTCTTTCTGTTCCCTCTGCGTATGGCCTCACCCTCTCCAAACAGATCTTATCAGAATGAACTTCCTGAAGCTCTTGCTTGAACCAAATCACTTTCCTAAATTCAGACCTTTCAGTGATTCCTCATCTCCCATTGCAGGTTCCGATTTTCTTTGTATTCAAGGCCCCTCTTGGTCTAGCATCTGCATTCATCTCTCATTAACACACACCTTGCGCTTTCGGATTCAAACAAACCTCAGCGAGGAGTTCTTTCCCGCGCCTCTGCATATTTGCCTGGATTACTCGCTTCCACTTACCTGCCTGGCAAAACCGTACTCGGTTTGCAGGGCCAGCTGAAGTGTCCCCTAAGTGTAAAGCTTTCCTGGGAAGAACTCATCCAGACTTGGTTAGTAGCTTCTTTGTTCCACCACCATATTGTGTACCTAGCTCCGTGGCACCCAGCATAGCTCCAATAGGTGACACTAAAATGTGGTTAAATCAGGCTTTTCAGCCTTTCTCACAGAATGTCAACTTTGCCTCCAACCATCTGGTATTGAAAACACATAACATTCCCAGTAGATAGCTGCCAGCATGACTGGCTCCCATCATACTTAAACCTATCCAAGGACAGACATACTTAATATTCCATTCTTTGTACTGCTCTGGTCATGGCATGCCTGAAAGCAAGGTCATGTTCACTGAGCCACAGCCTGCAAGCAAATGTAATTTCCCAGCAGCGTTACAAAACTGAGCCGCAGTGGGGAGAAGCCTGCCTTGCCAGCTGCAGAAAGCAGCATGCAAACCTGGAACGTTCAGGTGTCTGGAAATCCCCACTGAGATATGAAGTTGACGGCCCTGAGGGAGTCACCCAGAAGTTTCTAAAAAGATCAAGGAGAAGGGGTTACATGATCCTGGGCAAAAAGAACGTGACCACCTCATAGGAGTTCAGTGCATCCCTGAACATAACAGGACCCACCTTCCCCCTCCTCCATCCGTGTACGGAACCTGTGGGTGTGGGCTGTGTGTGTAGCAATTTGAGCAGCTAAAATAATGAACCCACCTTTACTACATCTGTGGGCATTTTAACCCTAAGACAGTGTACAAAGTGCCACTTTGTGCCCTTTTCCCCCAATATTTAAAATGAGGTATTTAGTAATAGATCATCATGTGGGTTCTGATTTCTGCAATGCTGCAGAAACATAGTCTAGAAGACCAGGTACTGAGGCTGAAGCATAAACACATTCCAATTTGAGATTTAATGTGTAGTTTTTAATTTAATATTTTTCTGTTTTTTAAATTTAATATTTAATCATTTTAATGCACACTTTTAGCTACTGATACATAATGTATCAACAGCTAAAAGTGTGCATTAAAAAATTATTTGGCTTCCCAAGCACTGCATTTCAATTATAGCAAATTGCCCACAAACTATAGATGATCCCAATTATAAAATGGCATAAAGTTCTTTGATGAGGCTCAGCCCCATGACTCTCAGGGAAACTCCCACAAATTTCAACATAACATTACCTCAAATAACTTCCCTGGTTCGTAACAGCTGCATATGGGCTGCAGAAAATGAAGGAATGAAAGAACCCCAGAAGGAGAAAAGATCAAGATTGA
This sequence comes from Phocoena sinus, assembly GCF_008692025.1. Taxonomy (NCBI): domain Eukaryota; kingdom Metazoa; phylum Chordata; class Mammalia; order Artiodactyla; family Phocoenidae; genus Phocoena; species Phocoena sinus. The sequence continues at coordinate 34,725,674 of NC_045769.1, forward strand.
AAGGAGATCATGAATCATCTAGTTGGATACAGAAACACGAGCAGAGTCACTAGAGAAATCCATTTCATGCAGTGGCCCACTCCTCCTGAATCAAAGTTATTTTCACTAAGGCAAACTTCTCATACAGAGCCCAAGCACCTCAGAGTACCTCCCCTCCTCTGCCCAACCCATAATCTAATTCAAGACACTTATCTCAGTGTTCCCTGGACAGTGTTTTTCTGTCCCAACATCTTTGCTCAAGCACTTGCCTCCAGTTGGAAAGCCCCTTCCCTCTTTTCAGTCTCTGCCTATTGAAATTCTATACCATCTTTCAAGGCATCTCTTCCTAAAGTTGTCTTGATTCCTAAATCAGGTCATCTCCTCCTGCTTCATAGCACTGTTTTTACTTTCTTCTTGAGTACTATCATATATGGTAAGCTCCCACTCATCTGCATTAGGCTGTGGTGCGTGCTGACCACGATCACCAAGCTCACCCTCCTAGGCCTTGAAGAGACTGGTCATCATTACAGAGCTCCAGCAGGCCTGTACTTGTGTAATGCCTACTCATCCTTTCATAATCTACAATGAATATGGAGCTGGTGGTGGAGTAAGAACCGTACTTGGAACCTGATTGTTAGATCCAGGAGACAAAGCTCGTGAAAGGAAGTTTTTGCACTTCTATGGGGGTAACAATGCTGTTATTTAAGAGCTGGGTGACGCACCATGCAGGGCTTCCTGGGAGCAGACAGGACCTCATCATGAACAGACAGAATACAATGTCTCCAGCCAAGCTCACCAGACATCCCCTGGCCTTTTAGCAAAAGGTACATCTTCCCAGTACATTTGGCTAAAAATTTATCCTTTGCACTTATCACAAGTTCTAAAACTCTAAGATGTATGGGTGAGAGTTTTCATTTTGCCAAACCTCCAGGCCAGTCCTCTGTGTGTAGTATGGACTCAAAAGTGCCTAAAATTTAAAGTAGTTTTTCCTCAAGTAGGACAGTCCTCTGACATCCCCATGATTACTGATAGCATCATACAAAATAAGAAAAATAAAAGAGAGCAAACTACATATTTTTAAAAAATACTTAGACTGTATTTAAGTGCATAAATGTCTGGAAAAGACAATAAACTGCAACTTTTGGTTATCTTAGGGAATGGACCCCTGCAGGCTTTCTCTATTTACTTTGCATGTATTTTAACCCAGATAATTATAATACAATTTGACTGAAAATTTTTTAAGAGAAAAAATATTACAATACAGAGTGTTAAATGCAATCCTATGGTAAGTGCAAAGATAGCCCCTGAGTATAGGAAAGTATAGAGGAAGGGAATCCTTACTATCTCTATGGAGGGTTGTGAAGTCTTTCTTGAGGAGGTGGCAGTAGCCGAATATGAAGGAGAAATAGGTCATTTCAATCATAGTGTTTCTTACATAACTGATTTACTCTGTAACCTGTTACCACTTCCCCAACCTGGCCCAACCGGCCTCCTCCCGTTCTAGACTGTTGATTCTAGACCCTTTTCTAGGCTGCCTTGAATCCAAGTTAACTTTGCAGGTAATTTTGCTGGGTCTCCCCAGTCACTCCGTGATTTTTTCTCTGTGGGGAAAAAAAAACAAGCTCAGATCCATCTCTATGTTCCCACCACCCAGAACTCTGCCTGGCCTTGAAGAGTGCAATATATATTTATACTGAATTATACTGAATTAAAGGAAAGGAGGCATTTCAGTCCATAAACACGAGTTTAATTAGCCTTTGGAGTCCTGTAAGGAAGAAAAAACCAAAAAGAATTCATTCCTGAGACTGTAAAAAGCGAAAGACACTCCTGGCGACTTGGAGTGCTGTGGGTGAGTCCCAAGGAGGCTCAAGGAAGGGCTGAAAGAAAGCGGGAGACTCAAGCCTTTTTTGCCGGGATCAGGGGACAGTGCCCCGACGCCCCCAGAGCTGAGGGCGACGCCAGCAGGGGGCGCAGGTCGGGAGAAAGGGTTCTCCGTCCATTCACCCCCGGGCAGCCGCCTGCTCTTCCCAATGGCTTCCGCCGGGAACCTCGCCCACCCTTGCCGGACACGATCGTACTTATGTATTATTTATGTGAAAAGTATTATAAACCTATTACATTACAGTACTATATACCCAATTGTGTTAGTTGGGTACCTAGGCTAATGCTGGACTTAACGAACGTGCTCCGGTTTGTATGTGGGGGACTTACTTGTACTCCAGACAGGACCAGGAACTGGAGGAGAGCATCGCAGGCGTCAAGAGGCGGCTTCCAAGCCAGGCATAAAGCCTCTGTGCGCTTCCTCCCAGCAGCCCGCCAGGAACGCACAGCCCAAACAAAACTTCCTGCTCCAGAACCCTCCGCCCCTACACCTTAAAAACTCCACAGGAACACACGGGTGTCCCTCCAGAAAGTAAACTCTCCCTTGTGTGGGCAAAGAGCCCACCTGGCATTGCGGGGAATTACTTGCGTCAGGTCAGGAACCAGCGGGCGTGGCCGCTGCGCTCTGCCACCCCACTAAGAACCGGGCTGGGACCCGCCTGCCCCCTGGGATCAAACCTACTTCCATTTCAGCTGCCAATCGGCCCTCGGCCACCGCTCAAAAAAAACTGCCGCCAACTACCCTCCCGACACTCCAGTGGCGCAAGATTCCCAGCGGGCAGGGGGCAAGGGGCACCCAGCCCCTGCGGGCCTGCAGGTGGATTCACCTTCGAGAGCGGGTGCCAGGTAGTAATACTGTTAAATGAAGTGTAAATGTCAGTTACAAACAAATGTAAAACAAGAAGTCGTTAGGAAAAGCCATTTTAATCAGGACGTCCAACCCAGAAGCTGTAAGTAAAATAAGTATTAATATTAAAAATGCAACTTCTGTAGGGCAGACACATTCAAAAGTCCCTTCCAGGGCTTCCCTGGTGGCGCAGTGGTTGAGAGTCCGCCTGCCGATGCAGGGGACACGGGTTCGTGCCCCGGTCCGCGAAGATCCCACATGCCGCGGAGCGGCTGGGCCCGTGAGCCATGGCCGCTGAGCCTGCGCGTCCGGAGCCTGTGCTCCGCAACGGGAGAGGCCACAACAGTGAGAGGTCCGCGTACCGCAAAAAAAAAAAAAAAAAAAAAGCCCCTTCCAAACCCGAATCTCTCTCTCTCTCTTTTTTTTTTTTTTTAAATTTTGGAGTTGGCCCAAGTTTTTAGCCTCTCCCCATGAAACTTTTAAACGATCATTTAGGGGAACCACCGGAGGGAAATTACCAAAAATTCAGTTTCTCTTATCTGAAATCTTTTATCTGAAGCAGGCCAAGCCTGCCAGAGACCGGTCTGGTCTTAGTTTTAGATTATCATGGTCTGTCGGTGTCCAACAGGTTCCCTACTGGCACTACCTCTCGTTTCGTAAATAAATTTCAAATGTCAACAAATGAAAATATTCGAGAGCTTTAGAGTCCTTGAACTTACTTCCTGTTACCTGAACCAAAAATTTGTTAATTTCAATGGTCTTTGTTCTATTGCATTCCACTGTTAATATTTTAAAAGAATATGCCCTGACCAGACATTCCCCAGACGCTTTGAAGGGAAAAAGGGTGGCAGCGGGAAGGAGAGAGAGTAAAAAAATTCTTGCCTCTCCTGTTGCTTCCGCCAAGACACACTACTGCACAAAATGTCCTAGTTCTCAACAACCGTGCCAAAGGAAGACTGCCAGATCTTTTGAGCAGGTCACCCCCGGAATTGAGCAACCCTCAGGATGTTCTTAGACAGGTCCCCGGTGTCCTTAGGCAGGACACCGGGGACCTGCCATAAAGCACACGGCCCGTTTTCTAGTGCTTCAGTTTGGGGCGAGAGTCACTGGGTCTGGGCGATCCGCCGCTCCGACCGCACCGGAATCCCGGAAGACTCAAGCGCCCCTCCAGAGAATCGAGGCTGGGGCGCTCCGGCCCGCCTGGTGCCCGCGGGGCAAATCGGAGATAAGAGATCGGCGGGACTGAGTCACCTGCCAGAAGTCCCACCCCTCCCCTGGCCCCTGCCAGGCACCCCCTGCCCAGGCCGAGTGCAAGGAAGCGCCAATCCGGGAACGCGAGAGGATACGGGGCCTGGCGTCCGGCGGGGAGCTGGGGAGGGTGAGGAGCTGCGGGGTCCCGCGCGGGCACGTACCGTCCTGCCCGCGGCTAGGCTCTCCTTTGGCTGCGACCCGTCAAGACTTCACTCCTCTGATACCTGAAAATCGCAGGCAAGATGGAGGCAAAGAAACCGAAAGCCTGAAAGCGGATGTGGCTTTGCTGGCCAGTCCCGCATGCGCTCGCCTTGCTCACCCTGGTCTTCTCTCGTATCGTACAAAAGCTTTAACCCTCTAAAAGGTTGATGGTCTGACATTCACTGTGTTAGACCCAGAGACCCCTCCCCACTCACCAGCCCTTTGAGTTGAAACACTGCCGTGCTGTTCAACAACCCGCCTGCCTGCTGTTTCCTGTTTACACCCGCTCTGACTGGGCTTGCTGTGAACTCTGGGTGTTTACCTAAATACGCAGATCTACTTGTCACTATGGACAGAACAAACTGAACGCAAATTCTTGTGCCCAAGAGCACAGTGAGGCCAAACAAACGGAAACCTTGGAGTTTGGAGCAGAGAAAGGTTTTTGGTGAGGCCATGCAAGAAGAGCAGGTGGTCCATGCCCTAAAAAGCCTGGGGCTCCCCAAAGGGTTTCGGCGAAGCACTTTTCAAAGCCAAGTAGGGGGTGGAGGTGTCACAGGATACGTGATCAGCTCTTGCACAATTCTCTGATTGGCTGATGGTGAGGTAGTGGGGTGGTGTCACAGAGGTGAACATGATCAGTCTTTAGGCTTCAGGAGGCCTGGGGCTCTGTGCTCATGGTCGTCAGTTAACATCTTCCGTTTGTTGAAGTGGCGGGGGGGGGGGGGGGGGGGGGGGGGGGCGGGGTTTACATCTGCAAAACAACTCAGGAAATGTGCGTCAAATACTAGAGCTACAGCAGAGGACATGGCGGGGGAGGCCTGTCCCACGGGAAGGCCCCCATGGGGTCCTGCTCTTTACTGCACTTCTAGTGTTTGTTATGGATGCCTTGGAAAAATAATAAAGAGCATATGTAAAAGCGCTTTATGCTTCATTCCTCATAACGACTTTCTTGTGATTTTTTTAAAGTTTCTAAACTTTTCTTAAATATATTTAAACTTACATGAAAGTTGCAAAAATAATACCAAGAAAAATTCACCACCGCATGACAGCATGAGGAGCTCTGCTGACCCACTCCCTAATGAAACTGGTGAAAATTGTTTTAAGACAAGCAAAAACAACCATTTACAGCCTTGGAAATATTCCTAAAAGAGCAAATAAATATCTATTCAAGAAAATCTAGGAAAAATTGGTAAGAAAGGCGAGAATCTGTGGTATTTCAACCAAGCCCTCTTCCTCTCTTTGCCCTCCCAACTGCAAGGCAGAGTCCCCACTCTGTCTTTAAACCGGGAACACTGGGCCTCCTCTTCCCAGGCTCCCAGTGGGAGGGGCAGATGTCAACAATTCTCACCCAGCCTGGCCCTGGCTACCTGATACTGAGCCTAAGTCCTGTATAAATGTGGTTGAGAGATGGAGGATTCTTTCTTCCATCCAGCCCCATTCATGCAACAGAGGCTCTACCTTGGGCTGGAGCGCTGAGAATACTGGGGTCCTAATCACCCTTACCTCAGCTGCTGTAGTAGTGGTTCAAGCCAGAAGAAGAAAGCCAAGAAAACCTCGGGCTGCTACGCATCCTCACCTAGAATTCAGCCTCTAGAACAGGGATGTGAGTCTGAGAGAAGCTTGCCATTGTTCCACCTCCTGCTCCAAAGCCCAGACTCAGTGATTGTGCCCCCCCCCCCCGCCATGTTTTAAGGATCGGTCCATAAAACAGATAGCTCTTAATCTCTTCCCATAGAAACTGACTTCATTTGCAACAGAGCGTGGAGAAATAACAAGCCAAAGGGTGCTCTCAAAAACCTGGAGGTTGTGGTAATAGGCAATTGGGAGGAGATTCAAGATATGAGCTAAATTGTAAACTGGCTAGTTTGCAGGAAAGAATCAAAGATAAAGACAGCTGAGGGAAGCCCTCCTGGGGTAAGACAAATATTAGACACTGACCTCATAAACTTTTGCTTCAAAGGGACAAGATTTTGATTAGATTTATTTGTAGAACAATATATGTACAAGCAAAAAAAATAAGGAGGTTGGGGTGGGTGGAGAGGGTGGAGAGGGTGGGGAGTGGGGAGGAAACAAGTACCCAGAGTTGCTACAATACATTATCTAAAATGTCAAGTTTCCAACAAAAAATTATGAGGCATGCAAGTAAACAGGAAAGTATGACCCATACTTTGGAAAAATAGCAGGCAACAGAAACTGCTTTAAGAGCAACAGGATGTTAGATTTATCAGAAAAAAAAATTCAAAGTATTTATAGCTATTATAAACATGTTCACAGAACTAAAGAAAAACATGGTTAGAGTATGATGACAATGTCATACCAAATAGAACATATCAATAGATATTCAGCCCCTAGAACAGGGATGTGACTCAGAACCATAAAAATGATCTAAATAGAAACTCTGGAGTTGAAAAGTACAATAACTGAAATAAGTTCATTAGGGGCTTAACAGGAGACTTGAACTGGCAGAAAAAAGAGTAAGCTGACTTGAAGGTAGTTGGATAGGGATTATGCAAGCCAAAGAACAGAGAAGAATGTAAAGAGCCTCAGAGAAATGTGGGACATCACTAAGCACACGAACATGTGCATAATAGGAGTGCTAGAAGGAGAGGAGAGTGAAGAAGGAGCAGAAAAAATCCAAAGAAATAATGGCTGAAAACTTTCCAAATTTATTGAAAAACTATAACTTACATATCCAGGAAGCTCAACAAATTCCAAATAGGATAAATAAATGCAAGAGATCTACAGACACAATAGAGAAAAAATGCTGAAAGTCAAAGACAAGGAAGAAATCTTGAAAGCAGCAAAAGAAAAATGACTCATTACTTACAAATAAATGCCAGTAAGATTAATAACTGACTCCTCAGGAAAAGCAAGAGAAACCAGAAGGCAATGAGATAACATTTTCAAAGTGCTCCATCCAAGGAACAATCTTATCAAAGTAAGTTGGTGAAATTTTCCCAAATAAACAAAAACTGAGTGAATTTGTGCTAGCAGACCTGCCTCACAAGAAATACTAAAGGACGTTCCTCAGGTTGAAAGCAAATAACCCCAGACAGTAATTCAAATTCATATGAAAAAAAAAAAGAACATCAGAAAAGGCAGTTATAGACTAGGATTGACACATATACATTATTGGTACTATATATAAAATAGACAACTGATGGGAACATACTGTACAGCACAGGGAACTCTACCTAATGCACTATGGTGACCTAAACGGGAGGGAAGTCCAAAAGGGAGAGGATATCTGTATGTGTGTATGGCTGATTCATTTCATTGTTCAGTGGAGGCTGACACAACATTGTAAAGCAACCATACTCCAATAAAAATTAATTAAAAAAAAGAAAAGGCAGTTATATAATTATGAGACAGTATAAATGAACATTTTTCCTATTCAACTGATTTTTAAAGCAATTGTATAAAATAATATACTGGATTCTTGTGCCTATAACATATAGAAATTAATATATGTGTACTGGTAAAAGGAGAGCAAACTAAACCTAAAGCAGCCAGAAGGAAGAAAATAATAAAGATTAAGGTGGAAGGGGCTTCCCTGGTGGCGCAGTGGTTAAGAATCCGCCTGCCAATGCAGGGGACATGGGTTCGAGCCCTGGTCCAGGAAGATCCCGCATGCCGCGGAGCAACTAAGCCTGTGCGCCACAACTTGAGCCTTCGCTCTAGAGCCCGCGAGCCACAAATACTGAGCCCACGTGCTGCAACTACTGAAGCCCCCGTGCCTGGAGGCTGTGCTCTGCAGCAAGAGAAGCCACCAGGATGAGAAGCCAGCACACTGCAGGAAGAGTAGTCCCTACTCACTGCAACTAGAGAAAGCCCACTCACAGCAACAGAAGACCCAATGCAGCCATAAATAAATAAATAAAAATTTTAAAAGGATTAAAGTGGAAATTAATAAAATATAGAATAGAAAAACAATAGAGATAATCAATTAAACCAAAAGCTGATTTCTTGAAAAGGTGAACAAAATTGCAAACCTTTTGCTACATTGACCAAGAGAAAAAGAAGACTCAAATTACTAGAATCAGAAATGAAACAGAGAGAATGAATGAATTGGGAGATTGGGACTGACATATATACACTAATATGTATAAAATAGATAACTAATAAGAACCTGCTGTATAAATAAATAAAATATAATTCAAAAAATAAATTATATATTTAAAAAAAGAAGAAAAAGAAAGTGGGTACATTACTACTGACCCTACAGAAATATAAAGGACTTTAAAGGAACACTATGAATAACTGTACTACAACAAATTAGATAACCTAGATGGACAAATACCTAGAAAGACACAAACTATCAAAACTGACTCAAGAAGAAATAGACAATTTGAGTAGACCTATACAAAGTGAAAAAATTTAAAAATCTACCCACAAAGAAAAGCCCAGGCCCAGACAGCTTCATTTGTAAATTCTACCAAACTTTTACGGAAGAATATTCTTCACAAACTCTCAAAAAACAGAAGAGGAGTGTGTTAGTTTGCTAGGGTTGCCATAACAAAATACCACAGACAAGGTGACTTAAACAACAGAAATTTATCTCTCACCATTCTGGAGGCTAGAAGTTCAAAATCAAGACATCAGTAAGGTTTCTTCTGAGGCCTCTACCCTGGACTTTAGAAAGCAGTCTTCTTGCTATGTCCTCACATGGTCTTTCCTCCGTATGCACACATCCTTAGTGTCCTTCTATGTGTTCTCTTCTTATAAGGACACCCGTCATATTGGATTAGGGCCGACCCTAATAGCCTCATTTTAACTTTGCCTCTTTAAAGACCTTATCTATGACTACAGTAACATTGTGAGGTACTAGGAGTTAGGACTTTAACATATGAACTGGGGGTAGGGGTAGAGGGGTAGGACACAATTCAGCCCATAACAAGAAAGGAACACTCCCCAACTCAACAGGCCATTATTACTATGATACCAAAACCAGACAAAGACGTCACAGGCAAAGGAAAGTGCAGACCAATATCTTGTGCATGTGGATGCAAAAGCCCTCAACAAAATACTAGCAAACTGAATCCAGCAACATGTAAAAATAATTATCCACCATAACCAAGTGGGATTTATCCCAGGAGTGCAAGATTGGTTTAACGTCTGAAAATCAAGTAATGTAATACATTATATCAATAGAATAAAAAATAGAATTCACATGACCATTGCAATAGACACAGAAAAAGCATCTGACAAATTCCAGCATGGTTTCATGATAAAAACACTCAACAAACTAGGGACAGAAGGGGACTCCACAACTTTAGAAAGGGCATCTAAACTTAGGAATAAGTTTAACATAAGAAGTATAAAGTTGTGTGGTACTGGCACAAGGATAGATATATAGATCAATGAAACAGAATTAAGAGCCCAGAAATAAACCCATATATGTATGGTCAACTGATTTTAGACGAGAGTACTGAGATTATCCAATGGGGGGAAATAGTCTTTTCAACAAATGGTGCTAGGGCAAATGGATTTCCACATACCAAAGAATAAAGTTGGACCACTACTTCATACCATATATAAAAATCAATTTGAGATGAGTCGAAGACCTAAATGTAAGAGCTAAAGCTATAACATTCTTAGAAGAAAATATAGGAGTAAAACTTAATGATACTGGATTTGGCAAAGGATTCTTGGATATGACCCCCAAAGCCTCAGCAACAAGGGAAAAAATAGACAAATTTGACTTCCTCAAAATCAAAACCTTTTGTGCTTCAAATGACACAATCAAGAAAATGAAAATACAACCTACAGAATGGGAGAAAATATTTGCAAACCCTGTATCAATAAGGGACTTGTATCCAGAATATACAAAGAACTCTTACAACTCAAAAATAAAGAGACAAATAAAAGAATTTTTAAATGGGCAAAGGATCCGAATAGATATTTCTCCAAGGAAAATATAATAGCCAATAAGCACATGAAAAGATGTTCAACATCATTAGTCATCAAGGAAATGCAAATCAAAACCACAATGAGATACCATTTAATGCTCACTGGGATGGCTAGAATCAAAAAGTCAGATAATAACAAGTGTTGGTAAGGATGTGGAGAAATTGGAACCCTCATATACTGCTAGTGGGGATGTGAAATGGAGCAATCACTTTGGAAAACAGCCAGGCAGTTCCACAAATGATTAAACATAGAGTTACTATATGAACCAGCAATTTTACTCCTAGGTGTAAACTCAAAAGAAATGAACATATGTCCATGCAAATACTTATACACAAATGCTTATCGTAGTATTATAGCCAAGAAGAATCCAAATGTCCATCAGCTAATGAATATTTAAACAAAACATGTTATATTCATACAATGAAATATAATTCAGTCATGAAAAAGAATAAAGTACTGATACATGGCATAATATGGATGAACCTTGAAAAATCCTGCTAATTGTGTGTGTGTGTGTATATATAGTTTATATAAACTCTTACAATTAAAAAGAGAAATGCTTATTATGGAGGCTGTGGAAAAGATATATAAATAGACAGTTCCCAGAAGAGGAAGTATAAATGGCTAAAATACATTTGAGATAACCACTCCTGCCTCCCCTCTATCCCCCCATAGATACCCCCACAGCTTGTTTGGGCTCTAGTACTGCACACCAGACAGCCACTCTGCTTGGATGACTATTCTGCTCTGCCCCACATAGTGGGGCTTTAAGGCTGGATTATCAGGAAGGAAGAGGGGAAGAAAAGAAGGAACAGAATTTATTTTTTTAACCATGAATGAATGCTGAACTTAATAAAGTGCTTTTCCTGCATCTAGTTAGCCTTTCTCCAGAGGCAACCTTTCACTTCTTTTAGATGATTATTTTATTTGTGTTTCTAAATAACATGCTTACAATGTTACTTCTCGATTTTTTTAGGTTTTGGTATTTCCTATTGACTTCGTATTATACAAGATGAGACTATAGCTCTCTTTTTCCATAAACTCCACTCGATGTTCCCTCCAAACCTTCTAATATCACCATGTTCCCAAGATAGTTATATTCTGATTTTGATTAGGTCAATTTTAGTACTTACGCTATTATATTAATTTTTTTCGCTATTATAATCATACAAATGATAGTCACAGCAACGTCAGGTAAGAACCTATGATTACTTTTCCTTCCCTGCATTACTTTTAGTTTCCCCTGGAGTTAATAATTGTCTTGTTTTGTTTTGTTTTCTAAGTAATTGAACCTTAGACTCTTTGTCACTTATCCAGACCTTGCTTCAATTTATTGACACATAAGGTATATAATTAATGTCAGTTTCCTGGAGAAGTGACTTCCAAAGCTGTTGGATATGCTCTAGGCTGTGCTGTTACCCTCTACACAGAGTACCCAGCTGTCATCCTGGGATCTCCCTTAACCATCAGCCTGGAAATTCCTTTTATCTCCTTTTAATGTGTATCTTCTGTATCATGGACTCCATGTCTTTCTCTTTCTTGGTTTGTTCCCTCATTATGCTTCAGCAGCATCCCACTGTAGTCTCCTGAAAATTTACAGTCTGTAAGTGTCTTTATTATCTTCATTCTGGGCATAGACATTCTAAACTGGGAATATGTTTTTTTCAGAATGAGGAAAACATTTCTCCCATTGTCTTCTATCAGTTTCGCTATTGAATCATCCAAAGACATTTTCATTCCTATTTTTATATGTGAACTTTTCCCCCACTCCCCTCTCTGGAATTGTGATCATTAATTTTGTGTGTCAATTTCACTGGGCTAAGGGAAGCCCAGATAGCTGGCAAAACATTATTTCTGGGTGTGTTTGTGAGAATGTTTCTAAAAGAGATAAGCATTTGAATTGGTAGATTCAGTAAAGAAGAGTGGTGGGCATCATCCAATCTTTTGAGGACCTGAATAGAACAAAAAGGCAGAGGAAGCATGAGTTCTATCTCTTCCTTAGCTGGGATGTCCACCTTCTCCTGCCCTCAAACATTGGTGTTCCCAGTTCTTGGGCCTTCAGACTTGGACAGGGACTTACACCACCGGCTTTCCTGGGCCTCTAGCTTGCAGATCGTGGGACGAAGATTCCATAACCAATGAGCCAATCCTTCATAATAAATCTCTTTCTTTAAATCTCTTTATACCCTATTGGTTCTATTTCTCTGGAGAACCCCGACTAAAATAAGAAGTGGGTAGCATCTTCTCACTTTTCTTAGTATTCTGAAATTTCACAGTATATGCTGTACATCCACAATTTGCATTCACTGTGCTGGACACTCAGTCTTCAATCTGGAAATACATCCTTCAGTTCTAGAAGACTTTAAGCATTTAGCTGGTGATTTGTCCTACCCATTTTTCTCTGTTTCTTTTCCCTTTCCCTCTTTCTTCTCTGTTTCTTTTCCCTTTCCTCTTTCTTTCTTTCTTTCTTTCTTTCTTTCTTTCTTTCTTTCTTTCTTGATATTGTCCCTCCTTAACTTGCTCTGTATTTTTTGTTCTATTTTCTCCTTTTTTCTTTGTCTTTTACCTCTACTTTTGGGGACACTTCTATTTTCTAACCCTTCTATTGAGGTTTTCTTTTCTTTTTTTAATCCCAGAGTTAAGAATTATAATGAAGTTAGGGCTCCTTGAATTTTTAAAAACTGTGAAATGTAAAAGAATTCAGAAAAGTGTATGAAATGAATACACACATTTAATAAAGAATTATAAATCAAACATCCATGTAACCACCACCCAAGGCACAAAACAGAAACATCTCAGAGGTCCCCTGTGTGTCCCTCCCTGATCATAACCCACTTCCTCCGCCTAGAGGTACCACTATCCCAACTTTGGAGATAATGATTTTCTTGACTTTATAAGTTTCACCACTTACATATGCATCTCTAAACAGTATAGCTTAGTTTTGACTATTTTTGCACTCTATATGAATGAAAATAAACCATATTCTTTTGTGCCTTCCTTTTTATACTCAACATTATGTTCATTGAGATTTATTGTGCTGTATGTCTGTATAGTTAATTGATTTTCATTGCTATATACTACAAAATTCTTAGAAGAAAATATTTGAAATTTTGGGGTAGGCAGAGGTTTCTTAGGACATAAAAAAGCACAAATCATGAAAGAAAACATTTACAAATTGGTATCCATCAAAAATCTGTTCTTCAAAAGACCCTCATTAAAAAAATAAAAATAGGACTTCCCTGGTGGTCCAGTATTTACGACTCTGTGCTTCCACTGCAGAAGGTGGGTTCCATCCCTTGTTGGGAAACTACAATCCCTCATGCTGCTCAGTGCAGCCAAAAAATAAAAAGAAATAAAAATTTAAAAATAAAATTCCTGTCCATAAAAAAAAAGACCCTCATTAAGAAAATGAAAAGACAAGCCATAGACTAGGGGAATATATTTTCAATATATATATCTCAAAGGACATAAAGCTTGAATATATGAAGAATTCTTACTCTGAATAATAAAACAAATGACCCATTTTTAAAATGGGCAAAAGAGGGGACTTCTCTGGTGGTCCAATGGGTAAGACTCCATGCTCCCAATGCAGGGGGCCCAGGTTCAATCCCTCATTGGGGAACTAGACCCCACATGCATGCTGCAACTAAATAGCCCATATGCCACAACTAAACATGCTGAACGAAGATCCTGCGTGCTGCAACTAAGACCTGGCGCAGCCAATAAAAAAATAAATAAATATTTTAAAATAATAAAATAAATGGGCAAAAGATTTGAACAGACACCTCATAAAATAGGATACACAATGGCCAATAAGTACATGAAAAGCTATTCATTATCATTAGTTATCAGGGAAATAAAAATTAAAAGCCTACAGTAATGGCTAAAATCAAAACAGCTGACAATACAAAGAATCAGTGAGAATGTGAAATAACAACTCTAATACATTACTGGCAGAAATGTAACATAATACAACTTGGAAACCAGTTTGGCTATTTGCTATAAAGTACACTTAGCATATAACCAAGCAAAAGCATTCTTAAGTCCTTACTCAAGAGAAATAAAAGCATATATCTATACAAAGACTTGCATATGAATGTTTATAGCAGCTTTGCTAATAATAACCCAAAACTGGGAATAACTTAAATATTCATCAACAAGCAAATGGATAAGGACTTCCCTGGTGGTGCAGTGATTAAGACTCCTCACTCCCAATGCAGGGGGCCTGGGTTCAATCCCTGGTCAGGGTACTAGATCCCACATGCATGCCACAACTAAGAGTTTGCATGCCACAACTAAGGAGCCTGCCTGCACAGCTAAGACTGGGTGTAACCAAATAAATATTAAAAAAACAACAACAGGCAAATGGATAAACCATGTTAAATATATTCATATAATGGAATAGTAGTCAGCAGTAAAAAGGAAGAAACAACTGATCCATGCAACAACATGGATAATTATGCCCAACATACATGCGAAGGTATTTAAGGGAATTGTGCTGATGTCTTTAAAATACATCAAAAATAAGATGGATTGACAGACAAATGGAAAAATGGATGTGTTAAAGCAAGTGTTGTAGGATGTAATGGTATAATCTAGTGGTAGATACATGTAACTGTAGACATATGTCACTGTAAAATTCTCACAGCTTTGCTTTGTGATTGACCAATTTATAACAAAAGGTTTGTGCAGAAAACACTGTGTGAGTGAAAGAATCCAGGTGCACAAAAAGTACATACTGTATGGTTTATTTATAAAAAAAATTTTAGAACAGACAAAACAAATCTATAGTGACAGAAAGTCCATCAGTGGTTGCCTGGGAGAAGTGTTGATTGTAAAAAGTCATGAGGAAATTTTGGAGTAATGGAAATATTCTGTAGATTGATTGTATGATAGTTACATGGAAATATATATTTGTCAAAAGTCACTGAACTGTACGCTTAAAATGTATTTATTTATATAAACTACACATTGATAAATTTGATTTTTTTTTTTTTTTTTTTGCTGCATGGTACAGCTTGCGGGGATCTTAGTTCCCCGAGCAGGGATCAAACCTGGGCCCTCAGCAGGGAAAGCACAGAGTCCTAACCACTGGACTACCAGGGAATCCTGATAAAGTTGATTTTAAAACAAAAAGACAAGGACTTCCCTGGCGGTCCGGTGGTAAAGAATCCGCCTTAGAATTCCAGGGATGCGGGTTTGATCCCTGGTCAGGGAACTAAGATCCCACATGCCGTGGGGCAACTAAGCCACCCACCTCAACTAGAGAGCCTGCATGAGCAGACTACAGAGCCCATGCGCCCTGGAGCCCGCGTGCCACAACTAGAGAAGAGAAAGCCCATAAGCCACAACTAGAGAGAAGCCCATGCACCACAACTAAGACCCGACAGAGCCAAAAATAAATAAATAATAAATAAATCTTTAAAAAAAGACAAATGTTGTTAAATAAATAAGTAAATAAAACAGGCAAAAGTGAATTGGAAGCACTGAGCTCCTAAGTGAGTCTAATCTATTCTGAGCATCTCAGTGGATGATATGGCTGAGCTATGTCCTTGGGGAACCCCCATTGTCAGTATTTTCAGTTTTCCTTTTCAGTTGGTCAGATTTAGCAGAGATGACTCTTCTAATCTCCTGCCTGCAGAGGTAAGGCCTGGTTGCGAGAGCTTCTGGAGCGGAGTGAGAGAAGATTGATGAGGTAATCCAATAGGCATACCTCACCTTAGTTGGATACTCTTGACATGTCCCTCTTATTGAAACCCTTACTTCCCTTGCTTCTAGGATCCAGCTCTCTCCAGATTTATCTCCCACTTCTCTGATCTTTCCTTCTCAGTCTCTTTACAGACTTCCTTTCCTTTGTTTGCCCCTTAAATATTGGTTCTGTCTTTGACTCTCTTCTTTTTGTCAACCAGGATTTAATTATCTTTTGTTTTAATGATCATGCATCCCTCTACTGTGTTTTTCTAGTTTCCATGTACATCTGATTTCCTCCACGGTCTGTTGGAGTTCTATCTGTCATCTGCCTTTGTGAAGCACTGAAGACATGTGTTGAGTACAGAATGTGACAGAGAGAGGTCAGAGGAGAGAAAAATCATCAGAGCCCAAAGGCCACCAGCTGGTTCAGCAATGTCCCAGGCTTTGAGGAAGATGCTGACGCAGATGGAGGCCAAGCCTAGGTACAGATGTATCACTTCTCTGTTACCCTGCTGCTGTTCCTTACTTGTGATGAGCTATTTCTGTGCTGTTGCTCCACAGCAAGGAGCCCTCTCCCAACACAAAATAAATGCTCGGGCACCCTGGTTTTCCCTTCTTGATGACTGAACATTTCACAATAAAATGTTAAAACATTGGGCTAAGTGCAAGAAGTCAGACACCAAAGAATACATACTGTTTCAATACCTAAAATGAAGTGTAGCTCAAGGCACAGACTCCAGGGGAGAATCTGTCATGTACATATGCCCTCCTGGGGCCTGCAAGGAGACATTGACAAGGAGAGCCATCGTTTGAAAGTAGGAATGCAGGGGCTTCCCTGGTAGGGCAATGGTTAAGAATCCGCTTGCCAATGCAGGCGACGTGGGTTCGAGCCCTGGCCCGGGAGGATCCCACGTGCCACGGAGCAACTAAGCCCCAGCGCCACAGCTACTGAGCCTGCGCTCTAGAGCCCGCGAGCCACAGCTACTGAAGCTTGTGCACCTAGAGCCCATGCTCCACAGCAAGAGAAGCCACCACAATGAGAAGCCCGCACACCACAACGAAGAGTAGCACCTGCTCGCCGCAACTAGAGAAAGCCCGTGCACAGCAACGAAGACCCAACGCAGCTAAAAATAAAAACAAGCAAATAAATAAATAAATTTATTTTTTAAAAAAAGAAAGTAGGCATGCAGTAAGTGGTAGCTATTATTTTATCCTAGACCTATTAACATGCTTTTTATGTACATCAACTCATATAATTCTGTGGTAGGAACCACTGAGTCCACTTTACTAATGGGGAAACTTAGGCTTAGAGATAGGTAACGAGTTTAAAGTCATACAGGTAATTATTGGCAGAGCTAGGGTTCACAAGCAGGGAGTCTAACTCTCAAGCCCAGGCTGTAGGAGAGGTCTATTTCCTGCTGTTAACCAAAGAGATGGCCATGTTGGGAATGCAGGTACCACCTACTCCCACCTCATACAGAGATACCACTACCACTGATCTTTTTATTGTCTCCATTGTCTTTTCTAGGATGTCACACAGTTAGAATCATATAGTATATAGCCTTTTCAGATTGGCTTCTTTCACTTAGTAATTTACATCTAATGTTCTTCCATGTCTTTTCATGACTTAATAGATCATTTCTTTTTAGCACTGAATAATATTCCATTATCTGGTTGTACCACAGTTTATCCATTCACCTACTGAAGGACATCTTGGCTGCTTCCAAGTTTGGGCAATTATGAAAACTGCTATAAACATCTATGTACAGGTTTTTGTATGGGCATAGTTTTCAACTTCTTTGGGTAACTACCAAGGAGCACAATTGCTGGATGGTATGGCAAGAGTATGTTGAATTTTTTAAGAAACCCCTAAACTGTCTTTCAAAGTATCAGTACCATTTTGCATTTTCACCAGCAATGTATGAAAATTCCTCTTGCTCCACATCCTTACCAGCATTTGGTGTTGTTAGTGTCCCAGATTTTGGCCATTCTAATAGGTATGTAGTGGTATCGTATTATTGTTTCAATTTGCATTTTCCCCAACATATGATGTGGAGCAGGTTTTCTTTTTTCTTCTTTTTTTTTTTTTTTTTTTTTTTTTTGTGGGGGTACGTGGGCCTCTCACCGCTGCGGCCTCTCCTGTTGCGGAGCACAGGCTCCGGACGCGCAGGCCCAGCGGCCACGGCTCACGGGCCCAGCCGCTCCGCGGCACATGGGATCCTCCCGGACCAGGGCACGAACCCGCGTCCCCTGCATCGGCAGGCGGACTCTCAACCACTGCGCCACCAGGGAAGCCCTTTTTTCTTCTTTTTTAAAAAGTCTTTTCCATTATGGTTTGTTACAGGGTATTGAATATAGTTCCCTGTGCTATATACTAGGACTTTGTTGTTTACCTATTTTATTTTATTTTTTTATAAATTTATGTATTTATTTATTTTATTTTTGGCTGCATTGGGTCTTTGTTGCTGTGTGCGGGCTTTCTCTAGTGCAGCGAGCAGGGGCTACTCTTCGTTGCGCTGTGTGGGCTTCTCATTGCGGTGGCTTCTATTGTTGCAGAGCACTGGCTCTAGGCGCTCGGGCTTCTGTATCTGTGGCACTTGGGCTCAGTAGTTGTGGCTTGTGGGCTCTGGAGCACAGGCTCAGTAGTTATGGTGCACGGCAGTAGTTGCTCCACGGCATGTGGGATCCTCCCAGACCAGGGATGGAACCCGTGTCCCCTGCATTGGCAGGTGGATTCTTAACCACTGCATCACCAAGGAAGTCCCTGTTTATCTATTTTATATATAGCAGTTTGTATCTGCTAATCCCAAACTCCTAATTTATCCTCCCTCACCCCTTTCCCCGCTTGGTAACCATAAGTTTGTTTTCTATGTCCGTGAATCTGTTTTTGTTTTGTAAATAAGTTCGTTTGTATCACATTTTAGATTCCACATATTAGTGATATCATATAATATTTGTCATTCTCTTTCTGACTTACTCCACTTAGTATGATAATCTCTAGGTCCATCCGTGTTGCTGTAAATGGCATTACCTCATTCTTTTTTATTATTCCATTGTATATATTGGAGCATCTTTTCATATGCTATTTTCCATTTGTATGTCTTCTTTTTTTTTTTTTTTTTTTTTTTTTTTTTTTTTTTTTGCGGTACGCGGACCTCTCACTGTTGTGGCCTCTCCCGTTGCGGAGCACAGGCTCCGGACGCGCAGGCCCAGCGGCCACGGCTCACGGACGCAGCCGCTCCGCGGCATGTGGGATCCTCCCGGACCAGGGCACGAACCCGTGTCCCCTGCATCGGCAGGCGGACTCTCAACCACTGCGCCACCAGGGAAGCCCTGTATGTCTTCTTTGGTGAGATGTCTGCCAAGATCTTTGGCCCTTTTTATGGGAATTCTCTGGCGGTCCAGTGGTTAGGACTTGGTGCTTTCATGTTTTCACTGCAGTAGCCCGAGCTCAGTCCCTGGCTGGGGAATTAATATCTTGCAAACTGCGTGACCAAAATAAATTAAGTTGTTTTTTTTTTAAATCTTTGGCCCTTTTTAAAATCAGATTGTTTCCTTGTTGTTAGGTTTTAAGATTTCTTTTTATATTTTGAATAATAGTTCTTTATCATATGTGTCTTTTGCAAATATTTTCTCCCAGTCTGTGACTTCTCTTCTTATTCTCTTAATATTGTCTTTTATAGAGCAGAAGTCTTTAAATGTTAATGAAGTCCAGCTTATCAATTATTTCTTTCATAGATGTGCCTTTAGTGTTGTATCTAAAAAGTGACTGCCAAATCCAAGGTCACTTAGGTTTTCTCTGACGTTATCTTCCAGGAGTTTTATGGTTTTACTTTTTATATTTAAGTCTGTGATCCTTTGAGTTAATTTTTGTGAAAGGTGTAGGGTCTGTGTCTGTATTAATTTTTGGCATGTGTATGTCCAACTGTTCCAGCAGCACCTGTTAAAGAGACTATTTTTTGCTCCATTGTATTATATTTGTCCCTTTGTCAAAGATTAGTTAACGGGCTTCCCTGGTGGCACAGTGGTTGAGAGTCCGCTTGCCGATGCAGGGGACACGGGTTCGTGCCCCGGTCCGGGAAGATCCCACACGCCGCAGAACGGCTGGGCCCGTGAGCCATGGCCGCTGAGCCTGCGCATCCGGAGCCTGTGCTGCGCAACGGGAGAGGCCACAACAGTGAGAGGCCTGCATACCGCAAAAAAAAAAAAAAAAGATTAGTTGACTATATTTATGGGGGTCTATTTCTGGGATCTCTATTCCATTCCATTGATCTATTTGTCTACTCTTTTGCCAATACCACACTGTCTTCATTACTGGAGCTTTATAGTAAGTCTTGAAGTCAGGTAGCAGCAGTCCCCCAGCTTTGTTCTTCTGCAATATTATGCAGTATTCTGGGTCTTTTGCCTCTCCGCATGAAATTTAAAATCAGTTTGCTGATATTCATAAAATAATTTTCTGGTATTTTGGTTGGGAATCCACTGAATCTGTAGATCAAGTTGGGATTGGTTTAGTTCTGGAGAGGACGTATACCTATTGGGGAGTAGGAGTTATTTTGGAGATAAAAAGATAACAAATAAGTTAATTAAAATCAGCTACAGGCAAAGGGGAGATTTTAGCATAGACTGTGTGTTAGATAATACTGTGTATTTATTTTAAATTTCTTGGGTGTAATAGTGGTAATTTTATTATGTAGGAGAATGGCCTTGTTCACAGGAGATAAATACTGAAGTATTTAGAGGTAAAGTATCACGGTGCCTGCAAGTTACTTTCAAATGGTTTAGCAAAGTTTGTGTGTGTGTGTGTGTGTGTGTGTGTATGTCTGTCTCAAGAAAAATGAAACAAAGTGGCTAAATGTTATCAATTGGTGACTCTAGGTGAAAGATATATGTGTATTCTTTAAACCTTTCTGATTTACATATTTGAAATGTTTGAAAATAAAAAACTGGAAAAATATCTATTTGTGATTCTGATATCCTACCAATTGTATTCAAAATGCAATACAAGATTTTTCACATACATCATTTTGTTTTAAAATGTTGTATTGACTTTGGGGAGGATACAAGTATAAACATTTCCTATATAAATGTTAGTCAAAAACACTGTATAAAGGAAAATATATTCTTTGAAGTTTGGGTATTAAAAGCAAGATGTGTTCTACTAGGAACACATGAACTAGGGAGGTGCTTTGCAGGGTGTAACTGTATATATGTTTCTTTCCTTGTTTATCTTTCTTGACTAACCTTTAAGATCCATGAGCTAGGAATCATTACATGTTTGTTTCTCATTGAACATCCAGCATTTAACACACTGCTTGGTGCACAGTAGGTCCCTGTATTAGTAGGATAACACTCACTGCTTTAACAAAGTAACCCCAAAATAGTCGTAGCTTAACACAATGGAAGTTTATTTTGTCATCACCTAGCTGATCAATACAGGTGTTTCTGGCAGGCAGCTTCCCTCCATGCAGTGATTTCAGGGACTGAGACTCCTTTCACGTTTTGGCCTCACCATTCCAAGGGTACTTGTTATCCTCAGCATTCAGTCAGCAGAAGGGGAAAGAGTGTGACGAAACATATCTGCTTCTTAACATCCTTGCCCTAAAAATGGCACACCTCATTTCCACTCACATTTCATTGGTGAAAACTAGACATATGACCACTGAGAAAGCAAGGTGTGTGTGTGGGGCGGGGGGTGTCTGGAAAACCATAGTCCCTGGCCTGGCAGCCACTTCCCAAGGACAATCCTGTAAGATAGAAAGGCGGCAGATTGTAGTGGAAAGCTAGCCATCTCTATCAGTGTTTAAATATTTGCTGAATGAATGGATAGTTTCTAGGTCTGCTGTATTCTTTGCAAATGTAATGCCATGTAAATTTCAGGATGTGGAGGAGCTCAGATGCAGTCCATGCAACCATTGGTGGTTCTGTTGACTTTATAAGTTCTCTGGCAAAATGTAGTAACAAGGCCTGGAGTACCCTCCTGCCTGAGACAACTAAAAAACCAGATGGACAAAATGTAAAAAACAATAATTTTCGGACATTGGACATCAAGCAGTGCAGGACAGTGATCCTCCAGAGAGGTAAGCCCTATGATTACCCTAGCATGCTGCCTAGAAAGAGTTTCCAGGTCATGACACAGGGAGAGAGAAGTCAAGCAGAGCCTGGCAGTCCCTTTAAATTGAGGAGACAGAGTCCAGGGAGCCACAGTGGCTAAAGTTCACAGGGTGAAGTCTCGGAGGTCAGAGACCTGCACAGAGAGACTGCTCTAGGGAATTTCCGAGAGTCTCCCTCAAGTTTTCAGCTGAATACTAATCAGTGCATACAAGGAAGGAAACCATACAAGTCTGGAGAAGAACTACCTGAAAGGAGCAAAGGAAACAATTCTCAAAGCTCATACAAGGACAAGAATAGTTCAAGTTCATACAAGACAGAATGGAAAATCTTACAATTCATGGTTCTGAATAGTAGAGGAAAATTAGCCCTAGACTAAAGGCAACTCTAATCCTACATAACAAAGTTGAAGAGCAAGCCTCAAAAAGATTTAACTGTTTATAAATAATTTAACTGCATTTCTAGAACAAATCTCAAAAATATTTATAGGAATACAAAAATATCCAGTCCCAACAAGGTAAAGTTCCCAATGTCTGGCATTTAATCAGAAAATTACAAAAATGCAAGGAACCAGGAAAATACAATCTCTAATGAAGACAACAATCAATTACTAGAATTAGACTCAGAAATACCACAGATCATAGAAGTAGTAGACAGGGATATTAAAACAGATACTATTCCATATGTTCAAGAAGACAGAGGAAAATTTGAGCATGTTAAGTCAATATATGAAAGATTAAAAGACCCACATGAAAGTCCTAGATGCAAACTACAATGTCTGAGGTGAAAAATATATTGCATGAAGTTAGCAGCAGATGACATACTCAAGAAGAAAAGATTAGTGAATCTGAAGGCATAACGATAGAAACTATCTAAAATGAAACACACAGATAAAAAAAAAAACAGTGTCAGGGAAGCTGTAATATAACTTTAAGCAACCTAACATACATGTAACTGGAGTCTCTGAAAAAAGGGTGTGGGAGACAGAAAAAAATACTTGAAGAAAAAATGACTGAAAACTTCAAATTAGATAAAAACTATAACCCATAGATCAAAGAAACTCAATGAAACCCAAGTACAAGAAAGATGGATAAAATAATACCAAATAACATGATAAATTGCTTTAAACCATTGATATGAAATGACTGACGGATCAATCTGTCCCATAACTTTCCATTTGGACTGGAACTGACCGAACTACAGACACAGTATTGCTGGAACTTTGCCAGAATATGAAGTTTAGTGTCTGCTCCATTCCAGACTCTTTAAATGAATCAGATCAGCCCTAAAATGTGAGATCCAGCCTCAGGCAATACCAGCTGTCACCAGCTTTCATTCATATGGCCTGTCATTTACTGTCCAGAATTGTCCCGTTTATTTTCTTTGCCTGCCTGGCTTGACGATCCCCTTGAATTTTAATTTATGCACACCTTATTTGTAATTGCACAATCCATTTGGACAGGATTTTCTGCCTCTTGCTTTCAGCACACTCTTCAGACCTGACTTGGTAAATGCCCTCTACCCCAGTCCTCAGGAGCTATACTAGATAGGCCACCTGCCATTCCCACCAGTTTTCCTGTGAAAAATTTCCAGGAAGTTTTAAGGGAATAGGTCTTAAAAGTTCTCATCACAAGGAAAAAAAGTGTAACTATGTGAGATGATGGATGTTAACTAAACTTATTCTGGTAATCATTTTGTAATATATACATATACCAAATCATTACGTTGTACACCTAAAACAAATGCAATGTTATATGTCAATTACATCTCAATAAAACTATTTACAGAATTAATTTAAACTTTCTAACCATCTGACCAAACTCTAAGCAGGCAATGTTGGGATCCACCTGGGTGCTGTGAAAGTTTCATCAAGTTGAAAGTTGAGAATTTCAGTAGCATTTGCCATATAAATTTGGAACCTGAATTGAAATATATCCTCACATCAAATATGCCTTATGAGAAGTAATTATTCTTGCTGCCTCGGTCACAATTGAGCAATAACTGCTAATGCTATTGGCACAAATACTAACTCTACAGCAGGGCACTTTTGTATAAATAAAGTTGAAGAAAGTATTTTTGGACATCTTTTATACTACTGAAAAAATTAATTTTTGGAAGTGCTGACTTCTATAGTTGCCATTAAAAAATTAGCCTTCTACACACATGGATTTCTAAGCATATTGCTCTTCGTTAAAAACACGTGGACAGGGCTTCCCTGGTGGCGCAGTGGTTGAGAGTCCGCCTGCCGATGCAGGGGACACGGGTTCGTGCCCCGGTCCGGGAAGATCCCACATGCCTCGGAGCGGCTGGGCCCGTGAGCCACGGCTGCTGGGCCTGCGCGTCCGGAGCCTGTGCTCCGCAATGGGAGAGGCCACAACAGTGAGAGGCCCGCATACCGCAAAAAAAAAAAAAAAAAAAAAAAAAAAAACACGTGGACACCCTTCTGCTGTATAAACAATGCTTACATGTCTATGTAGTCATATGTGGCTTATGTGCTTAACCCTAAAATAAACCAGAATGGGTGGTGCAGCTCTAGTGGTCCCAAAGGAGGATAAAACCAAAGAAGTTCTGGAACACAACTTTATTTTTATTTTGGTGAACATCTGGACCATCTGGACCTACAATGGGATGACAGGGGAGTAGTGAGACGATAAAGATGAAAATACCTAGTCTTAGTCTCAAGGAGTTAATCTAGAGGCAAGATAAGAGTCATGCAAAGTAGAATGAGATAAATTGTAAATTGAGTATAAGCATTGTGCTGAGGGCTTGAAGAAATGGGACTTACTACGTTTGTGGCAGGAATTAGGTTCCAGTAAGTAAGACAGGGAGTGAAAAGGAATGTGGGACATCAGAGAAAACAGCCTGGGGCTTCAAACAGTTGCTTGATGTTGAGCTTTGGAATGCTTGTGGCATTGCAGCTAAATCTCTGTGGTTCACGGCTTAGCAAACAGATGTCTCAGTGTCTCCTGTGGCCTATGGTGACCATAGGACCTTGAGCACAGACAAGAATGCTTCCTATTAATCTACATGACCAGGTCAGCCCCACTCTATGATTGACATACTCAGGCCACCTCTCACGTAGCCCAGACTGCCACGTAAACCCACTACATATCTGCAAATGTGGGCCACTTTGTTATTTTAGCTTTTGTAACTCTTTGGAATTATACATTTTATTATGGTCTTTATTATTACTTAGCAAGAATAATCAATTGACTTTGAAGGATAATGGAAAGAAGGAAGAAATGATGTAATATATGAAGCAAGCATGGTAAATGCTTAAGTAGATTTAAAAAAAGAGAGGAGATGAATGCATAAATTGGGTGAAATTCTCTAGTTTGATCAAGATGAAGATTTCTGACATATTATGAAACTTTCAAAATCTGATGGTTAAAAGCTTTTGACAAAATTCAACACCAATTTATGATAAAAACTCTCCAGAAATTAGGCATAGAGGCAAACTACCTCAACATAATAAAGGTCATATATGACAAACCCACAGCAAACATCATTCTCAATGGTGAAAAACTGAAAGCATTTCCTCTAAGATCAGGAACAAGACAAGGATGTCCACTCTCGCCACTCTTATTCAACATAGTTTTGGAAGTCCTAGCCACAGCAATCAGAGAAGGAAAAGAAATAAAAGGAATAAGAATTGGAAAAGAAGAAGTAAAATTGTCACTGTTGGGACTTCCCTGGTGGCACAGTGGTTAAGAATCTGCCTGCCAATGCAGGAGACATGGGTTCGATCCCTGGTCTGGGAAGATCCCACATGCTGTGGAGCAACTAAACCTGTGCTCCACAACTACTGAGCCTGAGCTCTAGAGCCCGTGAGCCACAATTATTGAGCCTGCGTGCCACAACTACTGAAGCCCATGTGCCTAGAGCCCATGCTCCTCAACAGGAGAAGGCACGACAATGAGAAGCCTGTGCACCACAATGAAGACTAGCCCCCACTCACTGCAACTAGAGCAAGCCCGCATGCAGCAATGAATACCCAACACAGCCAAAAAAACACAAAAAACAAAACTTACTTTCCTAATCTTTAAAAAAAACCCAAATCGTCACTGTTTGCAGATGACATGATACTATACATAGAAAATCCTAAAAATGCCACCAGAAAACTACTAGAGCTAATCAATGAATTTGGTAAAATTGCAGGATACAAAATTAATGCGCAGAAATCTTTTGCATTCCTATACACTAACAATGAAATATCACAAAGAGAAATTAAGGAAACAATTCCATTTACCATCGCAACAACAAAAAAATAATATACCTAGGAATAAACCTACCTAAGGAGGCAAAAGACCTGTACTCAGAAAACTATAAAAAACTGATGAAAGAATCAAAGATGACACAAACAGATGGACAGATATACCACGTTCTTGGATTGGAAGAATCAGTATTTTGAAAATGACTTTACTACCCAAAGCAATCTACAGATTCAATGGAATCCCTATCAAATTGCCAGTGGCATTTTTCACAGAATTAGAACACAAAATTTTACAATTTATATGGAAACACAAAAGACCCCAAATAGCTAAAACAATCTTGAGAAAGAAAAACAGAGCTGGAGGAATCAGGCTCCCTGACTTCAGACTATACTACAATGCTACAGTAGTAATCAAGTCAGTATGGTACTGGCACAAAAACAGAAATATAGATCAATGGAACAGGATAGAAAGCCCAGAGATAAACCCATGCACCTATGGTCACCTAATCTATGACAAAGGAGGCAAGGATACACAATGGAGAAAAGACAGTCTCTTCAATAAGTGGTGCTGGGAAAACTGGAGAGCTATATGTAAAAGAATGAAATTAGAACACTCCCTAACACCATACACAAAAATAAACTCAAAATGGATTCAAGACCTAAATGTAAGACCAGACACTATAAAACTCTTAGAGGAAAACATAGGAAGAACACTCTTTGACATAAATCACAGCAAGATCTTTTTTGATCCCTCTCCTAGAGTAATGAAAATAAAAACAAAAATAAACAAATAGGACCTAATGAAACTTAAAAGCTTTTGCACAGCAAAGAAAACTGTAAATAAGACAAAAAGACAACTCTCAGAATGGGAGAAAATATTTGTAAATGAAGAAACTGACAAGGGATTAATCTCCAAAATACACAAACAGCTCATGCAGCTCAATATCAAAAAATAAATAAATAACCCAATCCAAAAATGGGCAGAAGACCTAAATAGACATTTCTCCAAAGAAGACATACAGATGGCCAAGAAGCATAAGAAAAGCTGCTCAATATCACTAATTATTAGAGAAATGCAAATCAAAACTACAATGAGGTATCACCTCACACTAGTCAGAATGGCCACCATCAAAAAAATCTACAAACAATAAATGCTGGAGAGGGTGTGGAGAAAAGGGAAACCTCTTGCACTGTTGGTGGGAATGTAAATTGATACAGCCACTATGGAGAACAGTATGGAGGTTCCTTAAAGCCTAAAAATAGAACTACCATATGACCTAGCAATCCCACTACTGGGCATATACCCTGAGAAAACCACAATTCAAAAAGAGTCATGTACCACAATGCTTATTGCAGCTCTATTTACAATAGCTAGAACATGGAAGCAACCTAAGTGTCCATCGACAGATGAATGGATAAAGAAGATGTGGCACATATATACAAAGGAATATTACTCAGCCATAAAAGGAATGAAATCAGGCCATTTGTAGTGAGGTGGATGGACCTAGAGTCTGTCGTACAGAGTGAAGTAAGTCAGAAAGAGAAAAACAAATATATATTGACGCATATATGTGGAATCTAGGGAAATTGGTACAGATGAACCTATTTACAGGGCAGGAATAGAGATGCAGATGTAGAGAATGGATGTGTGGACACAGAGGGGGGAGGGGGGAAGGGGAATTGGGATGAATTGGGAGATTGGGACTGACATATATACACTACCATGTATAAAACAGATGGCTTGTGGGAACCTGCTGTATAGCCCAGGGAGCTCAGCTTGGTGCTCTGTGGTGACCTAGGTGGGTGGCAGGGAGGTCCAAGAAGGAGGGGATATATGCATACATATAGCTGATTCACTTTGTTGTACAGGAGAAACTAACACAACATTATAAAGCAACCATACCACAATTTTAAAAAATCTAATGCTTATATTTTTATTTCCTCAGTTACTCTTTTATTTCCTTTTTAAAGGATTGATTTTAGGTGGTTAGGCAAAAGAGGAATTTACAGTCCTCATAAGAACTGATTTAAAAAAATTTTAAGTAAGTAAAATTACTTAAACATGTTCAATTCTGTTCGGCAAATATTTATTGAGGTTTCCTTTTCACAAAGCACTGTGAAAGGAAAGTAGTGTAATTGTGTATAACTAGTTTAAATGAGAATTATACTCATTATAAGAATTGTGATAAAGTCTTTGTTAAAAAACAGAAGTAATGAATAGATGTTTTTTCAAAGAAGTCATACAGATGGCCCACAGGTTCATGAAAAGATACTCAACATCACTAATCATCAGGGGAACGAAAATCAGACAATGAGATATCACCTCACACTTGTTAGAATGGCTATTATCAAAAACAAACAAACAAAAAACCAAGAAATAACAAGTGTTGCCAAGGATGGAGAGAAAACGGAACCCTCTTACACATATGGTAGGAATGTAAATTGGTGCAGCCACTATGGAAAACAGTGTGGAGTTTCCTCAGAAATTTTTAAATAGAAATACTCTATCATCTAGCAATTCTACTTCTGGGTATTTATCCGAAGAAAACAAAAACACTAACTTGAAAAGATACCTGCACCTCCATGTTCATTGCAGCATTATTTGTAAAAGCCAAGATATAGAAATAATATGTGTCCATTGACAGATGAATAAATAAAGAAAACGTGGTATGTATATGTACAATGGAACATTATTCAGTCATAAAAAAAGAATGAAATCTTGCCATTCGTGACAATAGAAATGGATCTTGAGGGTTTTATGCTAAGTGAAATAAGTCAGACAGAGAAAGACAAATACCATGTGATCTCACTTACACGTGCAATTCAAAAAGGAAAAAAAAAAGAAAAACAAACCAGCCAAGCTCATAGATACAGAGAAGAGATTGGTGGTTGCCAGAGGCAATGGGTGGGGGGATGGGGGAAAATGGGTGAAGGGAGTCAAAGGTACAAACTTCCAGTTATCAAATAAATAAGTCATGGGGATGTGGTATACAGCATGGTGACTAGAGTTAGTAATACTGTATTGTATATCTGAAAGCTGCTAAGAGAGTAAATTTTTTAATATTTATTTATTTATTTAATTTATTTAGTTGCAGTGGGTCTTAGTTGCAGCAGGCAGGCTCCTTAGTTGCAGCTTGCCAGCTCCTTAATTGTGGCATGTGAATTTTTAGTTGCGGCATGCATGTGGGATCTAGTTGCCTGACCAGGGATCAAACCCAGGCTCCTGCATTGGGAGCGCAGAGTCTTAACCACTGCACCACCAGGGAAGTCCACAAGAGAGTAAATCTTAAACGTTCTCATCATAAGAAAAAAATTCTGTGTCTATGTATGATGATGGATATGAACTAGACATTGTGGTGATCACTTCACAATATATACAAATATCAAATCATTGTGTTGTACACCTGAAACTAATGTAATGTTGCATGTTAACTATGCCTCCATTTTAAAAACCAGAATTTAGTCCAAATTAAACATTTGTTGAACATTTATCATGTGTAAGGCACTGTGTAGGAGATAAAAGAATAAACAAGGTAAGATTTTCAAGAATTTAAAATGTGCTAGAGAATAAGGCAAGTATAAAAATAACTGAGTTACAAGGTAAGGCAAGATATATTTTACTAGGAGGGTACAAAGTTCTGAGCAGTTTATGGGAGGGAAAGATCATTATCAAGAATCAAGACTCACTGACAAACTGCAATATCAGATTTATAGTCTTAGGGAAAAAAAAAGTTTGGTTGGCAAAATATACTGCATGTGGACAAAATGTCTCTCGTGCCTGCCAGGTAGAGAATAGACCCACTATTAGTAATGATAATCCTGCACCTGTATGTAAGTACCAAGAGGAGAGAAATTCGTCTGTTTTGTTCATTGATGTATACTTTGTGCCATAAAGATCCCTGGTACCTAGGAGGTGCTCGCTAAATATTTAAGTTAATGAATAAAATTCGAAGAAAAGGAGCTGAGATGTCTTTTTTCTAGTTGTAACTCCCTGAGGCTTCTTGACTTGGACTTTGGAGGAAGGTTGGGCAAGCATGCCTTATTTGCATGCAGGGGTTATATTCCTTGTAATCTTGAGAAAACAAAACAAAAAATGACCAATGTACTGAATGAGAAATATTTATTGCATGCAACAGCCATAGGGTAATTGGTTGGTTTTATTTAGCAGAAATTAGTCTTTTTTTTTTTGAGAAAAACCAGCATAAAGCACTTTTATTGCAATAATAAAACTTGAAACTCATATGTAGTGCAGGGGGTGGGGTAGGGGTGGGCGAGTAGGCGGCAATTTCTCCCACCAAATCACTACACAGGACAGCAGAGGGTGAGAGGGAGGAAGGAGAAGCCAGGAAACTCTGAGATCAGCAGGGGGAGCTGAGCGTCAAAAAGCAGGAGATGCTGAAGCTGTGATGACCAGCATCATTTTCTTAAGACAACACTCAAGGATTTGTCATGATGGCTGGGCTTTCATGGATGTTAAGTGTCTACAAACAGCACCTTCAATTTAACTTTCGATTAAAGTTCTTAAAATTTAGGAAGTGGAGCCTGGATAGCTATGAGATTACAAAAGTCCTAAATATCCATTAGAAAAACCACAGGATGGAAAAAAAAAAAAAAAAAAAAGCCAGGCCATGAAGAAGGCTTCAGAGGTCCCTGCTGGCCCGGTGACACACACCTGTAGTGTCCAACATCTCAGTGAAAATGATCTGCTTTCAAAAGGCAGAGGGTTAAGGGGAGGGTGGGGGTGGGACAGTGGAGGCAAAGGCTCTCCCCTTCCCACTTTAGTTTTGGGTAGGGCTTTTAATTCAACCCGAGGACATCTCTCAACTTGGAGAATAATTCGGCCCTCAAAAGCGCCTCAAATCTGCTATGGCTTTGCAGCGCAGCAGCAAGAATGTTTAATATATAATAGATAAAACTTTCATCCAAAAATAAAATAAAATAAAGATTCTTGCACTCCCCCCAACACCAATTCCTATTCTAAAGTTAACCCATTATTTGTGCTGTTAATACTTGACTAGTACTTAACTGGAAACCTAGATCCAAAGGACTGAAACTCAATCTTCACCCCAAAACGAAAACAAACTAAAATGGGTAACTTGAGGTTTATGGCATATAGTTCAGGTCAACAGACATACGAGGAGAAAGGGGAAGAGCAAAGACGGTGACAGAACACATTCAGTCAGGGAAGATGTTTATACGAAGAGCGTAGTGGAACATCAGGAAAAGCTCCCTACGGACTCGCTGTGCGCATCTGGAGGCGCCAGATCCTTCCATGGCACATTCAAGAATGGGGAGATCAGGGAGGAGGCCATTCCTGTCATTCCAGTTTTAGAAGCTCCACATCAAAGACGAGAGTGGCATTTGGTGGGATGATGCCTGGGTGCCGAGTGGCGCCATAGGCATAGTCTGGGGAGATAGCTTGGCTCTCTGACCCACGCTCATCTGGGCAACCCCTTCTTCCCAGCCTCGGATCACCTCCTGCTTACCCAGCACAAACTTAAAGGGCTTGTTTCTGTCCCGGGAGGAATCGAATTTCTTTCCATCTTCAAGCATCCCGGTGTAGTGTACCACGCAGGTCTGGCCGCGCTTCGGGAACGTGCGCCCGTCTGCGGGGGAGATGGTCTCCACCTGCACTCCCAGGCGGCGGCGGCGGCGGCGGCGGACGCGGGGCTGGCGGGCGGGCGGGCGGCGCGACGGCCGGCGCGACAGGCGGCGTGGACAAAGAGCGAATCTGGCGGCGGTTCCGCGGCTGTGCCTCGTCCCTCCGCGGAACGGCTGCCAGAAATTAGTCTTGACCTCTGATGGTTAGTATTTTTATTACCAACTCATCAGCAAGTAGGGGAAGGTTACATAGCATGTGTCAGAAAGCTTAGGCTTAGCTCAGTTCTAACATCCTCGCCAAGGGATTGGGGAAATGCCTCCCAGTCCTGGAATATGTGCCCAGGTTACCATCACAGGCCTTTTGTAAATGATCTGTTTTCTTGTAGGCAATTGGAACGAATGAAGTCTCTTAGACATTGGAAAATATGTGACCCTCTCCAATCCTTCATTCCCACTAACCCTTTATTGATTCATAGATAAGGTGTTAATCTGTGACTAATCATCTCTATTACCTCACTTGTATATTTAGATCTCTAATTTTGTTTTCTTAATATAAACTTTTTTTAATACATTTATTTATTTTATTCATTTATTTTTGACTGCGTTGGGTCTTCATTGCTTTCTCTAGTTGCAGCGAGTGGGGCCTACTCTTTGTTGTGATGCGCAGGCTTCTCATTGCAGTGGCTTCTCTTGTTACAGAGCTCAGGCTCTACGCACGTGGGCTTCAGTAGTTATGGCGCTCAGGCTCAGTAGCTGTAGCCCATGGGCTCTAGAGCACAGGCTCAGTAGTTGCTCCCTGGCACGG
Source organism: Phocoena sinus (assembly GCF_008692025.1). Taxonomy (NCBI): domain Eukaryota; kingdom Metazoa; phylum Chordata; class Mammalia; order Artiodactyla; family Phocoenidae; genus Phocoena; species Phocoena sinus. The sequence continues at coordinate 34,758,161 of NC_045769.1, forward strand.
GCTTAGTTGCTCCCTGGCACGTGCGATCTTCCCGGACCAGGGCTGGAACCCATGTCCCCTGAATTGGCAGGCAGATTCTTAACCACTGTGCCACCAGGGAAGCCCTAGATCTTTAAGTTTGAATTCATTCATTCAACAGACACTGCCTAAACATCTATCACAAAGGTACAGTCCCTGTCTTCAAGGAGGCCATGATTTAATGAAGGAGTCAGACACTGAGTGAATAATTAAGACACATTATGATTAGTGCTATAATAGAAATATGTTTAGGGTTTAAGGCTGTAAAAATTTCTTTCATTTACTTATAAATGTAGAAATTGATTTATTAGAACTATAATTGCTGATAAACCCAGGCCAAATATAAGGGAGCATTTATAAGCCATGAATGAAGGAATTAATACCTTGAGTTTAATCTCTGTATTTTTAAAAAATATTTATTTATTTATTTGTTATATTTATTTTGGCTGTGCCAGGTCTTACTTGCAGCACACGGGATCTTCGTTGCGGCATGTTTAGTTGTGGCATGCGAGATCTTTAGTTGCGGCATGCATGTGGGATCTAGTTCCTCGACCAGGGATTGAACCCGGGCCCCCTGCATTGGGAGTGCGGAGTCTTACCCACTGGACCACCAGGGAAGTCTCCCTGTATTGTTAAATACATGAATTGTGACATGTTTCCTTGTTGGAACTTACATAGTTCCAACGGTTTTAATTTTTAATTATGTTTCACTAGAAATCCTGGTCTAAATATAAGATCTAATTTTAAACTTTTCTATCTGTATTAAACCCTCATGTTACTATCACATGGGATTCCCAGGTCCAGGTGATACCACTGCCTGTGAACCTGATTCTTCCTCAGTAAGATGATTCCATCTGTGCTGATACAGGGACTCTTTATTTTTAGGACAGCTATTGCCATGGTTACTGTGAACCACAGAGTTGGCCTTCAGTACTATGTCCCTGAGCAGTATTTCCCAGGAAATTTTGTAGCAATAGAGAATAAATGAAATAAAATATATCATACATGTAACACAAGAAGAGCTATAATCACAAAACATTCACTTAACTGTGTCATTCATTCAAATGTGTAATGTAAAGATTTTTTTTAAATCCCTTTGCTCTTCTACAATAAGTAAAAATGTCTGACCAATGTATTTAAAATAAGTACATTTAGAAAGATGTTTGGTTAATTATCAAGTCAGCAGGAAAAGGCAAGTTAAATGCTGTTATTATTTCCAAATTCAGTTTGGGAACTGAGCAATTAAAATTAAAGTAGGTGGAACATTTGCATGGGGTATTAAATGCTTTATTTATAATGAGATTTAATTAATAATTTACAAATACTCTGGTAAAAACCTAAACGTGAAATATTTCTTTCTAGTCATAATTTGCTTTGCAGGGCAGTCTTTGGAACATTATTAAGAATTATTCTTTCAGTTTTAAAACACAAAATGAAAATATATGACTTTTCCAAATGGCACAAAATCTTCTGATTTACATCTTAAATGTACTTAGTGTTCTTATTTTGCAATGGATTTCCAGAAACATAAGTCTTTAGCAATCCTTTTTAGGTAGTTTTGTAACTTGGGGCCACATTTCAAGAGTTTTTTTTTTTTTTTTTTTTTATGTGAGATTCAACAGAAAAATATACAGACCTTGAGACAAGGAATTTTGTTGTTGTTGTTTTTAAACAGCTAAAGCCAGTTTTAAATTGTTATATGTGTCAAAGTTAATTCAATCTAACACAATATATGGCATCTAATAATTTAATGAGTTAAGCATTTTGAATATTATATTTATAATATATGATAAATGTAATACTATATAAAAATAAAGTATATAATATATATTTTATATATAACATATGTGTTAAAATAACACTCTGCAATAGATCCTTTTTAATATAATTATTGGCAGGCAATGCAATTTCCATTGTGTGGTCTAGTTTCTGAGTTCCTGAAGCTGATTTTCTGACCCCAAACAAAAATAAAAAGGAAAGCAAAAAAACCACCCCATTTCTCTCTGCTAACTGATATTGAGGCAAATTAGGACACAAGTGGACGATTCTACTCTCAATAGTATAGCTGTTTAATTTGAATAACTTGAAATTCTAAAGATTCTGAGGATCCATGAGGATTATATCAAATTTTGAAACTCATGTTGCCAACTGAGTGAGAGGCCATCACGAAATAACATTTAATTTTTGGTGCTAAACTACCCAGGTTTTATATAATAAACTATACATAAAAAATTTTTTTTAATCTGATGAGTCCTCTGAATGCTATTTTTTAATGACAGCTGAATACTCTGAGGAGAAAGTACATTAAATCCCCGTCTTTGTCTTAACATTTTATATGTAATATGTAACTATTATCATCGACATTAAGAATACACAAATATAGAAATTAAGGGTAACACAAAGATTAAACATAATTTTTTTAAGTGTTTAATTCAGTGGTTATTATTATATTCACAGATATGTGTACCGTCACTACAGTCAATTTTAGTAATTTTTTTGGCCTTACCGCTCGGCATGTGGGATCTTAGTTCTCAGACCAGGGATGGAACCCAGGCCCCCTGCAGTGGAAGCACAGAGCCTTAATAGCTGGACCACCAGGGAAGTCCCCGATTTTAGTAATTTTTGTCAAACATAATTTTAAATGTTTTCCTAATCATGAAGACTACATGGGGACTTCCCTGGTGGTCCAGAGGTTAAGACTCCACACCCCCAATGCAGGGGGCCCGAGTTCAATTCCTGGTCAGGGAACTAGATTCCACATGCCACAACTAAGAGCCAGCATGCCAGCAACTAAAGATTCCACATGCCACAAGTAAAGATCCCACATGCTGCAACAAACATCCCACACGTGATAACGAAGATCCTGCGTGCCTCAGCTAAGACCCGAGTAGCCAAATAAATAAATACATATTTTTAAAAAAGGACTGGGGCTTCCCTGGTGGCACAGTGGTTGAGAGTCCGCCTGCCGATGCAGGGGACACGGGTTCGTGCCCTGGCCCGGGAAGATCCCGCGTGCCGCAGAGCGGCTGGCCCCGTGAGCCATGGCTGCTGAGCCTGCGCGCCCGGAGCCTGTGCTCCGCAACGGGAGGGGCCACAACAGTGAGAGGCCCGCGTACCGCAAAAAAAAAAAAAAAAAAAAAAAAAAAAAAAGGACTACATGCCATCATTAGTTAATATATCAGATTTATATACTCTTAGGGCAAGGTTTATTGTACTAACAGTGGGTCCAATCCATATTTTGATCTTTTTTTTTTTTGGTTGACTTTTTTTCATGGTTAGCTCATTGTAATTTACCTGGTAATGTTGCTGATGAAGAGTTCATAACTTATTTTCTTCTTGTTTGCTTGTTCATGCATATCACTATTAGCAGCTTCTTTGTAAAAAATCTTTTTAAGGCACTTACTCACTCCATGAAGTTTAGTTTAGTAAAACTAGTAGATAATAAATTCCAAGAACCAAGTACATATAAAGTACAATCTGTAGCAATCCACTGAAAAGTCCCTTTGTTCTCCCCTTTGGAGGGCAGAACTCCCACTTTCCCCTCAGGATACCTTAGTTACCAACAATTCTATGTGATCACTTGGTAGCCACCAAATAAGGGAAAACCCCACTGTCTGTACGTTAAACATTAGCAAAATTGAATTCATTTTTATTAAACATGAAAATAAATATGTTTAAGTTTATTCTCTTCTCACACCAATGCATAGTCTCGCACATCCCATGAGTTGTGTGTATCCCATTTGGGGAACCACCGTGTTAGAAAATGTCTGTCTAGTCTCTGATACCCACATTTTTAAAAAGAAAAATGACAAATATGATCAGTGATAGGGAAGAGAAAGAGAAGAATGAAGGGTAAGACTCAATTTATTTCTACTGGAATAGTTTTATCTAGTCCCTAACCAAGCAAGCCTTGCCAATGACCTCTCTCTCCAAACTTAAACAAATTTATGTTAATATGTAGACTGTGTTAAAACCCAATGTAAAGTACCTTCCTTTCCACAGTATCATTAAGGTCTATATTTGATTGAAGCAGCGAGTGGATGATTGTAAATACATCCTATTGTGCAAGTTCTGCTTGTCTCTGCTGCTTTCATCAGGTCCATAATCCTACAACCCCTTCTTTTCCTTTTTTTTCTTCTAATTTGTTTCTTCCATCATATTAATTGCCCACTTGGATAAATTCTTATTCTTTCCATGGTTTTGTCTTTGTACACATTTTCTGTGCCAACTTGTCTCTCCAAAGTCCTCATGTTACTTTAAAAAAATGTCTAAATATGTTTCATTAGGTGTATCAAAACAAAGTTCCCTTCGAAGTACAAGTATACAGTAAAATGACTGTATTCATTATTTTCTTTGTCATAAAATATTACATGCCATATTTTAGATTTTTTTAAATCCCTACTGTTTATTTCAAGCGTAATTAGAAAGTAGCGCTGAGAAAAGATCCAAAACGTTAATTTTATGGCATCTTATGGTAGTTATCAGATACAACATGATAGGTAACATAATTTAGTGGTAACTATGGGCTGTGGAGTCCAACCTGGATTCAAATCTAACTCTAGAACTCACTAGCTATGCCATCTTAGGTTTTGTTACTTTACTATGAACTTGGCCAACATACAGAAAAGGGCTAATAACCCTTTTAATAATCATCTACAGTGTTTATTCATGAGGCTAGCAGACACATAATTAGCATTACTCTCAAATGTACTTTGGTCATTTTAATAACGAGTATCACATTTAATTGGTTCTAGTTCAAGTAATGGCAACAGCTGACAGTCGTTTGTATGCTTTGCAACTCCTAAGGTATGCAGGCAATAATTTTCAAATTAAAATATAACGAAAACTTTACTGCTTGCTTCCAGAAAATATAGATGGATAAGAAAAATCAATTCTAAGATTTGAGAACAAAACTACTGTTATTCTCTATTAATGTATGAAGCACTGCGCTTTCCATCTTTTCGCTACCTAACCCAGCAAATGAATTTACAATTAACCAGAGATTCAATTTCTTTAATATATATATGACTATTCAGGTTATTTACTTCTTTAGTGAGTTTTGGTAGTTTGTCTCATAAGGATGTAGCCAATTTCATCAAAGTTTATTTGCATAAAGTTGCCAATAAATATTGTTTCATTGTTGTTTTAATGTCTCTAAGGGATCTGTAGTGATGTCTCTTCTTTCATTACTAGTATTCCTAATTTGTGTCTTTTTTCTCATCAGTCTAGCTAGAGATCAATCTTATTGCTGCATGTCACAAATTTTGCTATTTGTGTTTTCATTTTGTTCAGTTAAAGTATTTTCTAATATACCTATACTTTTTTGAGCAGAGGGTATTTACAAGTGTGCTGTCCAATTTCCAAATACTTGTAGATTTTTCAGATGTTATTTTTAGTCTAATTTCTTCATGGTCTAAGAATATACTTTGTGTTGTTTCAATCCTCTTAAATATAGTTTTATGGCCCAGAATATAGTCTGTTGTGGTAAATGTTCCATGTTCATTTGAAAAGAATGCTCTACTGAGCCTGTGCTCTAGAGCCCGCGAGCCACAACTACTGAAGCCCACGCACCTACAGCCCGTGCTCCGCAACAAGAGAAGCCACCGCAATAAGAAGCCAGTGTACTGCAACGAAGAGTAGCCCCGGCTCTCTGCAACTAGAGAAAGCCCACGCACAGCAATGAAGACCCAGTGCAGCCAAAAATAAATAAATTTATTTTAAAAAAATCTGGGGACTTCCTTGGTGGTCCAGCCTTCCAATGCAGGGGATGCAGTTTCGATCCCTGGTCAGGGAACTAAAGATCCCACATGCCACGGGGCAACTAAGTGCGTGCACTGCAACTACTGAGCCTGTGCGCTCTAGAGCCCATGCACCACAACTAGAGAGCCCGTGTGCCACAAATACTGAGCCCACACGCTCTGGAGTCTGAACGCCACAACTAGAGAGAAGCCCACACACCGCAAGGAAAGATTCCACATGCTGCAATGAAGATCTCACGTGCTGCAACTAAGACCTGACACAGCCAAATAAATAAATATTGTTAAAAATATTTTAAAAATTAAAAATAAAAATCTGGGGACTTCTTTGGTGGTCCAGTTGTTAAGACTCCGTGCTTCCATGGAAGGGGGCACGGGTTCAATCCCTGATCGGGAAACTAAGATCCCACATGTCGCAAGGTGCAGTCAAAAAAAAAAAAAACTGTTAGAGTACACCTATGTTCATAGCAGTATTATTCACAACAGCTAAAATGTGGAAGCAACCCAAGTGTCCATCAATGAATGAATGGATAAGCAAAATGTGGTATGTACATAAAATGGAATATTATTCAGCCTTAAAAAGAAAGGAAATTCTGACCCACGCAACACAGATGAACCTTGAGGACATTATGTGAAATGAAATAAGCCAGTCACAAAAAGACAGATTCTGAATGATTCTACTTATATGAGGTACTTAGAGTAGTCAAAAATCACAGAGACGGAAATTAGAATGATGGTTGCCAGAGGCTGAGGGGAAGGCAGAATGAGGCGTTATTAATTAATGGGCATAGACTTTCAGTTTTAAAAGATGAAAAGAGTTATGGAGACGGATGGTGGTGATGGTAGCATAACATTATTAATATATTTTATGTCACTGACCACTTAAAAACAAGATGGCAAATTTTATCACAATTTTAAAACTTAAAAAAAAACTATTAGAACATACCCATTTGTTCAAATATACGCTGGCTGTCTGCTATTTGCAGAATGGACTGCTGCCAGTGCTCAACCCCCCAAGTATTCCAAACCAAATCTGATATGGCTGGAGACACTTTTTTTTTTTTTAAAGAATGACAAAGCAGACTGGTACATGTTCTCTTACTTTATTAAATCTTACTAGAACCAAGTAAGGAACAAACACACAGATGAGTAGGCTACAGTGAAGAAATCTTCTTTTTATAAGAGAGTTAAGAAGACATTAAAAGATAATTCCAGGTATTATCTTCAGTGATGCTTCTTATCTTTTTTCTGGGACTCCAGGTAATATTCAGCCCCTACAGCTACCACAAATGCAGCAAATCCCCATTTGAATCCTTTTAATAATGCACCAACAAAGGAAACATTATTTGCAAAGCCACCCGTGTATCTCCAAGCTTCATTGCTAGAGGAAAAAAAAGGGGAAAATTATATTAACATATGACACACATTCATTGAGTAAAATATATTTGATTTCATCTTTCTAACAGACTTAAATGCAACCTAATATAAGATAATCTAAGTGGATCACAATAGGAATCTTTCTTTGGCATAAGATAATTAGATCTATATGCCCACATTTCGTACATGAAATACAAGAAAAAACACTTGATGGTTTCATATTTCACAGTCATAGTACTCAGGATTTTACAGAATTCTCAAATGCAAGGCTCACCTTGGCCTATCCATCACAGGTCAGTTGTGTAGCTTTGCTCATAGTAGTCATTACAGCTTCATGGAAAGAGGAAGTTAAGAGATCTGGGTATTAATCTTTGCTCTGCCATACTAGATACACAACTTAGGCTCGGCAAGTTACTTAACCTGTTGAGGCCTGTTTCTTCTACTCAATTACGATTACTATTTACCTTATAGTGTTATTATAAAGATTAAACAGAGTAATGTATGATGTATTTTGGCACAAAGAGTACGTAACACTCGATAATACTATTACTATTCAAGAGGATCATTGATTTTCCCTGTCATAGAAGCCAGAACTTTAGTAGACTAATTTCATGCTCTGGCAATCATTCTTTTGAGTATCCTGAACAGAGAAGGAAACAAATCAGAGTGCTCTAGTGAAAAAAAGTCTTCTCTCGCAGGTAAGGATAAATGAGTGGAAAAAATCATGTTTTAAAGAACAAAACCCACTTAACTCTAAAAATCTGACTTACGAAAGCTAATAAAATCTAATTTAAGACACCAAAACCAGACAAAGACATTAGAAGAAAACTACAGATTAATATTCCTCATCAACATAGATGCAAATATTCTTAACAAAATTTTAGAAAATTGAATGCAGCAATATTTAAAAGGATAATATATCACGATGAAGTAGGGTTTACCTCAAAAGAATGCAAGATTGGTATAACACCTGAAAATGAATAAAATTAACTCACCATATTAACAGAATAAAAAAAGAGGTGAGCGTCTTAATAGATGTAGAAAAAGCATTTAACAAAATTCAACACCTATTAGTAACAATAATAATAGTAACTCATAGTAACCCAGGAATAGAAGAGAAATTCCTCAACTTGATGAAAGGCATCTCTGAACATCCTACAACTAACATTACACTTAATGATGAAAGGTTGAATGCTTTCCCCAATTAGGAATAAAGCTAGGATGTTCAAATACACCACTTTTATTCAACATTATACTATAATGTTAGCCCATGCAATAATGCAAGAAAAAGAAATTAAAAGGTTATAGATCGAAAAAAAAGTAACGTCTTTGTAGACGAAATGATCTTCTATGAAGTAAATTCTAAGGAATCTGTAAGAAACGTCTGCTAGAACTAAAAAGTGAATTTAACAAGGTAACAAGATACAAATTCAATATATAAAAGCAATTATATTTTTATATATTAGCAATGAACAACTGGAAACTGAAGTTTAAAAATACTGTTTACAATAGCATAAAAAATACGGAACAAGTCAGGATAAATTGAACAAAATATGTACAAGACTGTAAGAACACTGCTGAGAAAATTAAAGAGGATCTAAACTGTTCATGGACTGGAAGACAATATTGTTAAGACAGCAGTTATCCTCAATTGAGCTAAAGATTCAAGGTGATCCCAATTAAATTCCAAGCAGGCTTTTTATAGAAACTGAAAAGCTCATTCTAAAATTTAAATATAAATACAAGAACTTGGAATAGCTAAAACAATTTTTTTAAAAAGTTGGACATCTTATTTTATACTACCTGATTTGAAGACAGTGTGGTATTGACATAAAATAGATATATTGATCAGGGTAACAGAAAAGAATCCAGAAGTAGACTGTACAGATATTGTCAACTGACTTTTGACAATGGTGTCAAAGTCAATTAATGGGGAAAGACAGTCTTTTAATATATGGTGCTAGAACAACTGGAGGTCCATATGCAAAAACATTAACCTTCATCCTTACCTCATATGACATAAAAATTAACTCAAATGGATCATATGCCTCAATGTAAGAAAGAACACTATAAAAGCTTCCAGAAGATTAGGAGAAAATCTTAGGATGCAAAAAGCACAAACCATAAAAGAAAAAAATGCTAAATTGGGACTTCAGCACAATTTAAAACTCTTTTAAAGACATCATTAAGAAAATGAAAAGAGGGACTTCCCTGGTGGAACAGTGGTTGAGAATCTGCCTGCCAATGCAGGGGACACGGGTTCGATCCCTGGTCCAGGAAGATCCCACATGCTGCAGAGCAACTAAGCCTGTGCGCCACAACTACTGAGCCTGTGCTCTAGAGCCTGCAAGCCACAACTATTGAGGCTGCATGCCACAACTACTGAAGCCTGCGCGCCTAGAGCCTGTGCTGTGCAACAAGAGAAGCCACCGAAATGAGAAGCCTGCGCACCACAATGAAGAGTAGACCCCGCTCACTGCAATTAGAGAAAGCCTGCGTGCAGCAACGAAGACCTAACACAGCCAAAAATAAATAAACAAACAAATAAATAAATTTATTTTAAAAAAAGAAAATGAAAAGATAGGCCACACTCTGGGAAAAACATCTGCAAAACTTTTATCTGATAAAGGACTTATATTTAAAATATATAGACAACTCTTATAATTCAATAAAAGACAAACACTCTGATAAATAGAATGGGCAAAAGATCTGAATAAACATTAAACCAAAGAAAATATACAAATGACAAATAAGCATATGAAAAGATTCTCGTCATCTTCATTCTTCATGGAAATGCAAATTAAAACCCAAAGAAATATTTCTATCACATTCACTAGAATGGCTAAAATTAAAAGGCTGATAATACTAAGTACTGATGAGGACATTGAGCAACTGAAATTCTCATGCATTGTTGGTGGGAATGCAAAATGGTACAGCCACTTTGTAAAATAGTTTGGCAGTTTTTTATTTTAAAAAATACACTTTTCAAAAGATTCAGAAATCCCACTGTTAGGTATTTACCCAAGAGAAATGAAAGCATATGTTCACACAGCCTTGTACTTGAATGTTTAAAGCAACTTTACTCATAATAGCCAAAAACTGGAAACAAGCCAGATGGTCATCAACTGGTGAACAGTAAACAAAATGAGGTATATGCATACAATGGAGTAGTACTCAGCAATAAAAAAGGATGGGACTATGGATATAAGTTAACAATGTACATAAGTCTCAAAAGCATTATGATAAGTGAAAGTGGCCAGAACAAAAACTACAGACTGTATGACTGCAATTGAAAAAGCAGATCAAGGGTTGCCAGGAACCAGGGGTAGGATAGCACTGAGTGCAAAGGATCATCAGGGAACTTTTTGGTATTCTAGAAATATCCTGCACCATGATTGTGGTGGTAGTCACATAACTGCACAGGTAACTGCACACATCTGTCAAAACTCATGGAATGATACACTTAAAGTGGGGTGAATTTTACTGTATATAAGTGGTATTTTAATAAAGCTGATTTTAAAACTTAAATGTAAAAGGCCATTTTTAATGATTTTTTTAAAAAGAGAATACACTGAAAAGGAACATAGATACTGCTTCTCTAGGATAAGTTCTATTTAAATTATTTAATTATTCTTACCGGCCCCATGGATCCCTTAGCCCTCGTGCAGCCAGCTTCTCCTGGACAGTTTCTAACGGTGTCCCTTCTATATTCCATTGTTTATAATCTGGAAGTTCCATTTTACTATGACCATGTTCATGTCCATGTCCATGGGCCATGTCTACAGGAAAAGATTAATTTAAGGGAGAAATACATATATTGTAGATATCAAATACCCAAGTTTACTATTTATGTTTTAAGGTAAAATTTTAATGTTTTAAAAAGAAAAGCAATATAAATACTTGAAAATTCGAAGCTAAGAAATTTTATAAAACAGTGTCTCTTTACATAACTAGTATATGTTCATAGTTTGGAAATACACATATGCAAAATATAAAAAAGAAAAATAATCGGTAATCCCATCACTAAGAGATAACCATTTACTATTTGGTTTCTTTCTTCATTATAATAATAGCAAATATTTACCATGCCCTATGTGCCAGGTGCACTACAATAAAGTGCTTTAACTGTCTTGACTCCACATTATTCCTAAAACAACTCTTTGAACTTAAATTACCATTATTATCCCCATTTTATAGATGAAGACAATGAGGCTCCAAGAAAATAAGTAACTTTCTGAAGGCAACAAAAATAGTTAATGGTACAATTGGGTTTTGAACACTGCAGTTTCATTTCAGAGCCCTTGCTCCTAACTTTTTTTTTTTTTTTTTTTTTTCTTTACGCGGGCCTCTCAGTGTTGTGGCCTCTCCCGTTGCAGAGCACAGGCTCCGGACGCGCAGGCTCAGCGGCCATGGCCCACGGGCCCAGCCGCTCCGCGGCATGTGGGATCCTCCCGGACCGGGGCACGAACCCGTGTCCCCTGCACCGGCAGGCGGACTCTCAACCACTGCGCCACCAGGGAAGCCCGCTCCTAACTTTTAAGCAATACTGTTTCCTTCTTTTCAGTCTTTCGTAATGCATGAATATCTATAACAAAAATGTTGTACATAGTTTTGTTACGTGCTTTCTTCAGATGATTCTTTTAAAATGCGGTATTACTGTGGTTAATACATATGGATCACATGAACTTTTTCTGTAAAGAGTCACATAGTAAATATTTTAGGCTTTGTTGGCCAAGAGGTGAAATCAAGGTTATTATGTAACAGGAGAAATATATAACAGGAGAAAAAACAAATTTCCATAAATATTTATTGATAAAATTCTAAATATAACAACTGAGTATAATTTTTTATAATACAAGTCTTCTGATGAAAAAATGCAATTCCTTTTTGGGGGGATAACATTTTGCTTAACTGGAGCTCAAAGTTTAGTGTTCCTTAGTATCAGATTGCAAATGTTCATCTGTAAAAACCCTTCTTAACTCACTGGCCACATAAAAACAGGCAATGGGCTGAATTTGGCCAGCAGGCTGTAGTTTGCTAACTCTTTTTTTTTTTTTTAATAAATAAATTTATTTATTTATTTATTTTTGGCTGCATTGGGTCTTCATTGTTGTGCACGGGCTTTCTCTAGTTGCGGCAAGCGAGGGCTACTCTTTGTTGCAGTGTGTGGGCTTTTCATTGCAGTGGCTTCTCTGTTTGCAGAGTACAGGCTCTAGGTGCATGGGCTTCAGTAGCTGTGGCTCGCGGGCTCCAGAGCGCAGGCTCAGTTGTTGTGGCTCACAGGTTTAACTGCTCCGTGGCATGTGGGATCTTCCTAGACCAGGGCTCGAACCCATGTTCCCTGCATTAGCAGGTGGATTCTTAACCACTGCACCACCAGGGAAGTCCCTAGTTTGCTAACTCTTGATGTAGATCAACAGAGACTCTTTTTTTAAATTTTTATTGAAATATAGTTGATCTACAATGTTGTGTTAGTTTCATGTGTACAGCAAACTGATACAGATATACATATATTAAGTGTAAGTATTCTTTTTTTTTTAACATACTCTTCCATTAACAGAGTCCTTAGGACCCCTTTTTTTTTTTTTTTTTTTTGTGGTACGCGGGCCTCTCACCGTTGTGGCCTCTCCTGTTGCGCAGCACAGGCTCCGGACGCGCAGGCTCAGCGGCCATGGCTCACGGGCCCAGCCGCTCCGCGGCATGTGGGATCCTCCCAGACTGGGGCACGAACCCGTGTCCCCTGCATCGGCAGGCAGACTCCCAACCACTGCGCCACCAGGGAAGCCCTTTAGGACCCCTTTTTAATCGATAAATTTGCTTTAATAAAATATGCCCCCAATGGGTATATAAAGATTTCAGTTTTCTAGTGTTATTTTTATAGATAATACAAAAATAAACTTGAGCTCAGTCCCGTTATATTGTTATGAATTTCAAATTAACAGGGTATGAATTAATAATGCTATACTATAATTTGTATAAGGTTAGCAGTAGCAATTCTATAATCATCGCTTTCCAGAAATAAAACCAAACCAAATAATTATTACTACTTTGTCTGCATTTATAACTATAAACAAGTCCAATAATAAGGCAGGATTCTTACACTGAATTTTAGAAGACAGAGGTAATTATTAGATAGTGTATACTAAAGACACATTATATGAAGTGCTCATTTCATTAAACAATAGTTCCCAGAATATGGGGGACAAAACTGTACACAGTAATTCCGACAAATTAGCCAACATTTAATATTTTTATTTACAGACATGTTGGTATAAAAAAACATTATGTTGATGATTTTCACATTTAAAAGAGAATAAAAATGAACACCTACCAAACACAAGTTAAAACTACAACATTCACAACTTTGAATGAAACATTTAATCCATTATTTCATTATTATTTGGTGGATTCAATAATATAAAGGAAACAAATTATGGTTTCAGATTTCAGTCTGACTTTTGAGATTCAATACATTATCACAAAAGAAAGACTTCTAGAAGCATTTAATTATAATGATAAAGTTTTGGCTTCTTCTATGCTTTCCAAAAAATATTTTTTAAATAATGTTTCGTTCCAAAAATCTTTAGATTACAAGAAAACCCTTATTTTGGCAAATGTCAATTCTATAACATTAAACGTACTTGAGTATCAATGTACTTGGAAGAGAATACAAAACAAAGGTCAAACATTTTTGATTAAATAGCTTGATTTTGAAAATGAAAATTGAAATATTACCATGGTATGAAGGCTATCTCAAAGTTACAATACTACTATGCTCAAAATATTAAGTAATTTGGAAGATATATCTTTGAAAAAAAAAACCATGAAAGTATACCTATACTCATTTCTCCTAAACAAATTTCCTTTAATAAATTCAATGTATTTTCTCTTCTATCTAATTAAAATATTTCAGTAAGAGTCCCTTCATAGGCGTTTACTAAATATTTTAATGACTTTTCAAGAAGAACAAAAAGTTGAACAACACTATTTTTAGGGAAGCTTCATTTTCTCCTAAAAATTATTTCTACTTCAGAATAGCCATAAATCAAACAATGATATCCTGATCACTTGAAGGAAGAGTTTGGAATCCTACTGAAGTGCAGACTTTGGTGCTGTACAGATCCGGCATCAAACCCTGAATGCACCATTAATAGCTGTAAAATCCTGTGCAAATCATTTAAATCTTGCTCAACTTCAGTTTCTTCATATAACATGAGGTTAAAACCTACCTTGCAAGATTGTGAAAATTGGGGAAAACACATTGTGCTGATGTGCCTTCCACTTTCACACCCAGGTGGTGAGAATGTGATTTAACAAAACCACTGTAAAAAACTGTTTGGTATGACCTAGAAAAGTTAAACATTTGAATATCTTACGGCCTAACAATTCCAGTCATAGGTACTGCATATATACTCTAGATCTGCACTGTCCAATATGGTAGCCACTAGCTCCCTAAATGTGGCCTATGCAACTGGGGAACTAAAAATTTTTATTTCATTTTAATTAATTTAAATTTCAAAACGGATTTTCAAACCAGTTATTGGAAAATTTTAAAGTGTGTTTGGTACAAACTGGGCATGCAAAGCTGCTTTATCAACTGTAAATTTTATGAAATATAAATGCAGATCAAGTGTTTGCATTTATGGAAACAGCATATTCTGTAAAACACATCACTTTTGAAGACAGCATGAAGAAAATGTAAAATATTTCGTTAATAACTTTTAATACTGATTACACCTTAAAATTATAATATTTTGAATATATACACTCGGTTAGATAAAATACATTATTAAAATTAATTTTATGTTTCTTTTTACCTTTTTAATATGGCTACTAGACATTTTTAAATAACATGCGGTTTGTATTATATTTGCACTAGACAGCACTGCTCTAGAGAAACTCTTGCATCTGTATAACAGATATATTTTATAATCAACAGGCAAATATATAGGGACTTCCCTGGTGGCGCAGTGGTTAAGAATCTGCCTGCCAGTGCAGGGGACACAGGTTTGAGCCCTAGTCCGGGAAGATCCCACATGCCGCAGAGCAACTAAGCCCGTGCACCACAACTAATGAGCCTGCGCTTTAGAGTCTGCAAGCCACAATTACTGAAGCCTGTGTGCTGCAACTACGCACCTGCAGCCCGCGCTCCACAATAAGAGAAGCCACCACGATGAGAAGCCCACACACCGCAACAAAGAGTAGCCCCGGCTCGCCACAACTGGAGAAAGCTCGCTTGCAGCAATGAGGACACAACGCAGCCAAAAAAAAAAAAAAAAAAAAAAAAAAAAAATGCAAGAGAATCAGGTGGAAAAACTGTTAAAATAAAAATTCCACAAAAATGCCAAACACACGATGAAAAAAAAATCTTTCTAGCCAGATTATTTATGCTAGCCCCAAACTGTAAACAACTCAAATGTCCAACTATGGAATGGATTAATTATGGAATATTACACAATGAAAAACAACATGCAAAAGTATGAATGAATTTCACAAATATAAGATTGAGCAAGGGGTGAGTCAGAAAAAAATACACACTTTGAATCCCATTTATATAAATGGAAAAACCTAACAATTCATTTTCTAGGAAAAAATATTTAAGTGAAACAAGTAAATGATTATTACAAGTTAGGATGCTGGTTACCTCTTGCTGGAGGAGATGGAATCACAAAAACTCATTCAGGGAGCTTCTAAGGCAGTGTTTTTCAACGTATTGTAATTACTGTACCCCAAAGGTGCTTTCTTAAGACCTTTTTTTTCCCCCTAATCATGTTCTCACCCTACCCCTCCACATGAAAATTTAATACCACAGTTTATGTACTATGGCTCTTTGGAGGGCCACAAACTATTGTATTATCTAAGGGTTTTTTTGCCCTCTCACCCCCACCTAACAAGAACGATTTTTTACCTCCTTAAAAGGCAATCACCTCTGCTGAGAATGCATATTTAAGTTTTTGGCAATGCTTTATTTCCTAACCTGAGGGGTGGTGATCAAGTGTTTGCTTAATTATAATTCTTAAAAATGTACTTATGTTTTATACAGCCTTCTGTTACGTATACATCACAATAAAAACTAAAATTAGATAAAGTGACTTAAATCGTGCCAAGGACTCAACAAGAGGTGATTATTTCCCTTTCAGAGCTTTTCAAACAAGAACAGCAAGGAAATAAGTTCAACAAGGAAAAAGCATGTAATCATGAATTTTTTTTCACCTCCTTCTATCTACCTATGTTTGGAGTGAACCTACAAGTTTGTTGGATATCAACCTCCACTAACGGGAGCTGGCTCTAGTACAGGAACAGTGTTGGCATACTTTCCCTAAGAAGGAAATAAAAGGGTAATGCCGCTTACACTGTATGTAATTTCACAGTTTACCGAAGACTTTGAAGTATATATTCCAATTTCTCCTCATTTAAAAAACTGTACCGTAAGAACATTAGAAAATAAAAGACAAATTAACTGTTTTCCCCTTTAGTGCCCCTTCCAGTCCCTGTATCCGTGTATATTCAATTTAATAGTAATCACACTAAAAATTGTGTGATTTTTAACATTGTGTCATAAACTTTCATACCAGAAAAATCTTATTTAAAACTGTACTATAAATGCTCGTGAGACAGGCATTACAAGTATTCCGATTTTACAAATTTTCGATTTGAGTGCGGTTGTGCCTTCATTCGACTCAAAGATAAACCAAAAAACAGGGGGCGGGGGGTGTTGCGGTTGACACAGGAGGAAAAAAAGCATCTGGACTTAACAACCACAGTGATCCTCACAGCATCCTTCTACAACCGCCCCTCACTACCCCAGGACTTCATAGTTCTCTCCTGCTAGTTCTTCGATCTCCTTCCCTCTAGAGCTACTCATTCTCATCACCCTTCTCTATTTAGTCTCTCCTTTCCGACAATCCCCGGAGTAGAGTCTCATTCTCATTCCCGATCAAGAGATCTACCACCAGCTCCCCTATTTACCTGACAGCAATCTGACCTCTCAGGACACCCAAGATTCAACCCACCAGCCGGAGGCAACCGGAAACGGAAGTTGTCACCTCGAGTACCTTACGGCAGGAAAGCAGAGGAGAAATTTAACATTGTTGTCCTGGGTCACAGATTCCTGGACCAGGTGGAGATGACATGAAGGAGGCTGGAAGTGGACTTTTTCCCCGCACATCTGTGCATCCGGAGTCTGACCGAAGTAAGAGAAACTGTGGAGGACAGAAGGCGGGGAAGAAGCGACGTGGTCCTTCCTCGAGACCGGAATCTTTAGACTCTGCACAGGGGGAGGGCCGCGGGCATACTGCTGCCAATCAGCGGTGCTGTTGTTGGAGCGTGGAATCACCCAATGGGAGGGCCGGTTGTTGCGCTGCAGTTGGCAGGCTGCTGCGGGAGGCGGTGGCGGTAAGAAGCCAGAGGCAGAGGGGTGACAGGTAGGCGGCGGCGCTGTCTCTGGGGGACGCGGAGTGCCAGATAGGAGGGATTTTCTTCTTCTTCGGCTACAGGAACTATAGAGGGGATCTGCCGAGGGTGGTCTGGGAAGGCGGTAGCCACAGTGTTGGGTGTTGGTGGTTTCGGAACCTCTAGAAGACCAGCTAGCAGCTTGGGAGGGTCGTGAGGAGAAGACAGCCGAGGCGGGTGGAGGCTGAGCCCTGCGGGGCGACGTAGGGGCCTCAGGCGTGGGGGGCTGCGGTGGCGCCGGCGGAGACGGGAGAGAGGCCGGAGCAAGACGGCGTCGTGAAGGCTGGAAGAATTCCTTGCACGGAGCTCCGAGAGAAAAGAGGACGCGCGGCATTGCAGGCACCTGAGAGAAATCCTAGGGCTTGCTTCTTCTTAGGGCCGTTTCTCAGGGTGGGAACGGAGGAAGCGGAGAAGAAAGATATTTATTGGCGGCCAGATCGTTGAAAGTCTTCGTAGCTGTATATTATGTAATCCTTGGCCGTTATTTACCCAAACAATCAGGTTGCTCCTCCTGGAAGCGGAGGTCTTGCAACCTCTTGATGTGTGAGGATAGTTTTTTCGTTTGTTTGACTGTTTTGTACCCCGGCCGGCTCTGTGGGCGAAGAAGCATGAAGGATAGAGTAGTCACGAAGAGCTTATCCCAAATATGGACTTGGGTTGAGAGATGTGTTAGTCTTAGATGAGCGTGGCCAGGTTCACGTTTTGTAGTTCGTGAATTTATTTGTTTTGAGGGTCAAGGCTGACTACAAATCTTTTTTTTTTCTTTTAATCTTCAGGAAAGTGGAAAAAAAAATCTATAGTAGGAGGTAAGTGCAAGTTGGAAAATGACTAGAAAATTAGTTGGTAGATTTTTTTACCCCCTAAATATTTTGGATGTTAGAGACTGTGAAAATTAGGTGGTGGTCTGGTTTTGGTGGGGGGAGAGTCGTCTTTCTAAGAAATTTGCTCTATGAGTCTGAGAAACCAGTTTGAATTATTTATTTCTTAGATTTAAAAAGTATGTTCTTTGAACCTCTCCGGTAGAGGTAAAATGTATTTACAGACATAATTAATTGTAGATTATCATGTTTTTTCTAAGTTTTTATAATTCATTATTTGCACAATGAAATACAGAATTAAAATAGGAATTCCATTCAGTGTGTATTATGGAATGACAGACTACATTAAAAACTTGATTTTATAGCTCACTGGAAAGCAGTTTTAAAGGAAGTGTTATAAATTTCTAAAATGTGAGCTGATTGAAATGTTGCCTTTAGCTTAGAAGATAAAGACTCATGTAGTATTTATTAACAAGTGTATCATTTTCCTGAGCTTATTTTAATACTGCATGTCAGAAAAACTTTCTAAAATGTGATTTTTTTCTATTATTGATAATTTATATTAGTGTATCCCAGAAACTAAATTGAAAAAAAATTTTTTTTCTATATGTCATTTGGTAAAGAGAGCTGGATCATTAGAGTTTGTTCTGAAATGTTTAGCCTACTGAGATATTTATCAGTGTTTCAGATAAAAATTTTGATACTTGGTGTTTCATTCTTGGTCGGTTTATCTTTTGGCAAGAATAATACTCTCAGTCCAAAGAACAGTTCTGCTTCTGTTTTAGGTGCAGTTCTGTAGTGTGAGTACCTGTGAACAAATCTCTGCTTTCATGTAGGGTATATGTGTCTCTGTGTGTGTATGTATGTGTTTCTTATTATTATGTAACCAGCCTACTAGAGTTGTCTTAGAGAACTAATGGCTGATTTTGAATGGCCAGTAGGTGTCCTTGTAGAATGCAATAAAGTTGAACATTGAGTAGGAAATTACCAAGTGATTTAAGGAATGCTAATCCAAATTAGAATATAATAATAATTGGCTGATTATTTATATATCATTAGAAATTCTCTTTTCTGATACATTTCAGTATTGTTTATAAGGAATTTGAAACAATGACTGTAAAGAAGTATAATTGTTTGCCCTAAAATGGGCTTTGAAAGCTTGTTTTTTAATCCAACTCTTAAGCTATCTTGACATGCGATATGGATTTAGGATTGTTTGATTGTTTTTTAATACAGTTTTGTCATCTTATTGTAGTTTATTCGGTTCTAGAATGGTTAAGATTTTCAGCTTGACTGAATTTTGTAATAGAAAAATCAATGCTACATAATGAAAAACTAGAATGATAAAACATGGGCAGAAAGTCTCCAAACAAATTAACAGCTGCACAAAATAATACTTTGTTATTTTTCTTTTAATGCTTTGTTATGTTCTTTTAAAGAATAGAGGAATTTTTGTCTTTCTTTTTCTGTGGCTTAGTTTTTTTGATGTCCCAAATAGCTTCTTTTTACATTTTTATCTGACTGGTAGACAGTGTGCTTTTCTCAGGATGATGAACTGAACATTTGTCATTGTCTAAAATATATAATGGATTCTGGAGGGAGCTGGCACAGAAAGATTATGGCTGCTATTAGTACAGCCCCTTACCTGCAGAGCTTTCTGCTGTGCTCCTATCACTATGTAGCTCTGCTCCTTTTGCCTGCTGTTGATACAATGTTAAAAAATAGAGTTGGACCTAATTCAGGCATTCTCCATAAAAGTGAGTAACTCTGAGAGAGTTCCATGTATATCAGAATAATCTAGGAGTTAAAAAAAAAAGGCACACATGCATATCTATTATATCATCTCCACTTCCCTGCAGAATCTTAGTGGTAGGGGCAATATGAAGGGAGGCAGATATATTTTGAAGGAAAAAAAATTCCCTGGATGATATGGTTTATAATGGGCTTCTATTTGAGAATCATTGATCTAATTCAAGGCTCTCACACTGTGGTGTGAACCAGAACAGTAGTTTTAGCTTGAGAAAAAGGGCTTCTAAATCTATCAATATATTATAGCTCAATAAATTTTCACCATTTAATGTCATAGCTGAGATGATGGATTTTCTAACCAGGAGCTAAAGTTGCCAGAAATAAAAATTGTGCTGAATGTTTTGGTTGGGATTACTTTTTACTTGGCACTTAGCTGCTTTACATAAACCAAGCTAATTTCTTTCATAATTCAGACCTGTGCTTTGCACAGATATTTACTTGTACCTGTTTTCTCAATGTCTCTGAAAGCTATCTAGTACTAAATTAAACTAGAATTGGAAAATAAGAATTGGAAGTTTTCTTGATAAAAGGGTTTTTTTGCAATATTGCTATGATATGATGAAGGTATACATTTATCTTTTTGTAAACAAATAATATATATTAAAACTTGAAATTATGAATGTGTTGACTTTGACACAGGTCTTGTTTAGAGATTCATGGTTCATTCTTATGAATCCTAGACTTTCTGTTTGGGTATTTGTCTGTCATGGAGACAATTACGAGAAAAAGTAAATGAGTAGACTTTAATTTTGGAGAAAGGAGTAAAAAACTCAATTATGTAATATATTAAGGGTGTGACTTTGATTACTTATGGGATTATAGTTCTTTCTAAGTTTGAAATACAACTGCCAAAAATGTGGTCATAAAATATGGTAAGTGGGGGCTTCCCTGGTGGCGCAGTGGTTGAGAGTCCGCCTGCCGATGCAGGGGACACGCGTCCATGCCCCCGCCCGGGAGGATCCCACGTGCCGTGGAGCGGCTGGGCCCGTGAGCCATGGCCGCTGAGCCTGCGCGTCCAGAGCCTGTGCTCCGCAACGGGAGAGGCCACAACAGTGAGAGGCCCGTGTTCCGCAAAAAAAAAAAAATATATATATATATATGGTAAGTGGCACTTAAATTGTTAAATGGCAAAGCATGGATTACATAATAGTTTTTTGTTCTATTCCAAAAACTGAACTTCAAAAAAGGTTAGAATCAAACTTATCTATCACTTTTGTCATTATGAATCCTTGGCTTTTTGTCATTGAGGTATAATTGACATTATCCGTTGACTCTTTTTTTTTTCCTTCAATTTTATTTATTTATTTATTTACTTACTTACTTTTTGCGGTACGCAGGCCTCTCACTGTTGTGGCCTCTCCCGTTGCAGAGCACAGGCTCCGGACGCGCAGGCTCAGCGGCCATGGCTCACAGGCCCAGCCGCTCCGCGGCATGTGAGATCTTCCCAGACCGGGGCACAAACCCGTGTCCCCTGCATCAGCAGGCGGACTCTCAACCACTGCACCACCACGGAAGCCCTTATTTATTTATTTGCGTGGGTTTTCTCTAGTTGTGGCAAGTGGGGGCTACTCTTCTTTGCTGTGCATGGGCTTCTCATTGCAGTGGCTTCTCTTGTTGTGGAGCACGGGCTCTAGGCACACCGGCTTCAGTAGTTGTGGCAGACAGGCTCAGTAGTTGTGGCTCGCAGTCTCAGTACTTGTGGCTTGCAGGCTCTAGAGTGCAGGCTCAGTAGTTGTGGCGCACGGGCTTAGTTGCTCCGTGGCATGTGGGGTCTTCCTGGACCAGGGCTTGAACCCGTGTCCCCTTCATTGGCAGGCAGATTCTTAACCACAGTGCCACCCGTGATGTCCCTATCCCTTGACTCTTGATATTGCTTGCTTCTTATTTAGCTACTAAGATTTGTCAGTTTACCTCCTTAAATTCCTTTCCCCATGTATTTTTTTGAAAAATGGGTGGAGGGAGTTGGATGCTGAGCGGGGAGTGAAACTTATGCTTTTTACATATTCTTTTATACTGAGGCTTAATTGTTTTTGTTTGTTTACTGAACGTTTTAGAGCGGTTTTAGGTTCACAGCAAAATTGAGTAGAAAGGACAGAGATTTCCCATAAACCCTCTCACATATGCATAGACCCCCCCATTATTAATATCTCCCACAGAATAGTACATTTGTCACAATTGATGAGCCTACGTTGACACATTATCACCCAAAGTTCATAGTCTGCATTAGGGTTCAGTTTTGGTGTTGTACATTGTATGGGTTTGGACAAACGTATAATGACATATAATCACTATGGTATCATACGGAGTAGTATTAAGGCTTTTTAATCAGCAGGTATTCCTTTTGTAGTTCTTTCTTTTTAAATGGAAAAGGGAGTGGGGAGGGGAGCATATATTACTCCCTTTATACTTTATACTATGATTGTAAAACTCGTATGGTAGACATGATGTGCTATAATATCTAAAGTTAATATGAATTTGCAGTCTGTCACAGTACCTGCTGTTTTATTGTTTGTGGGAATAAACTAGAGGAAATGAATGTTTCTGTTCTTCATGGTTCTGTTGTCAAATCTCTTTGTCATTCTGTACCCTGTCCCTCTGATGTTATTTACTCAAATCAATCTCTAATCCAGAGCTTTTTCTTAATCTCTGGTTCCTATTCTATAAATCTAATTGCCTGCTAGTTGAGGATGACCTACAGATACCTCAAATACAGTATATATAAAAGTGAATTCGTATTTTGTCATCTGTCTAATGTGCTGAAGCTGGAACCTGGTGTTATCTTTGACACTATTCATATACCCCTCATCTGAGCGATGCTATATTCTGTTGACTCTACCTTTGTATTTACTTCTCTCAATTTCTACAACCACTGGAAATTGTGTGAAGAGTTAGGACCTAGAGGCAGATATCTAGATTAGAATCCCAGCTTCACCATTTATAGCTTCAGTTTCTTTAAAAACAGAGTTGTACAGTCCAGCAGTTGCACTATTGAGCATTTATTCCAGAGAAATTGAAACTTACCTTCACACAAAAACCTGTACCTGAATGTTCATAGCAGTTTTATTCCTAATAGTCAAAAACTGGAAACAACCCAAATGTTCTTCAACAGGTGAATGGTTAAACAAACTGGCACGTTTATACTATGCAGCAATAAAAAGAATGAGCTATTGATACATGTAACAACTAAGATGGATCTGAAGTGAAAAAAGCCACTCTCAAAAGGTTACATACTGTATGATTTCCTCTATATAGCGCTCTTGAAATATCAAAATTATAGAGATGAAGAGCAGAGTAGTGTTTGCCAGGAGTTAAGGATCAGGGAGAAGGGAATGGGTGGCTACAAGGGAGCCTCTCGGTGATAGAACAGTTCTATATCTTGATTGTGATGGTAGTTACACATTATCTACATCTGTTATAAAATTGTATAAAACTACAGACACATGCACAGACAAATGAGTGCTTGTAAAACTGGTGATATCTGAGTAACCCTCTATGGACTATACCAATGTCAGTTTCCTGATCTTGATATTTTACTATAGTTATGCAAGATGTTAACGATTGGGGGAAACTGGGCAAAGGATACATGGGACCTCCTGGCATGTAGTCTGGGAACTTATGAGTCTGTAATTATTTCGAAATAAAAAGTTTTTAAAAAGGGTTGTATTAAGGATTAAATGAGCAAATACATATGAGGTTCTAGTTACAGTACTTGCTTGGTTCATCATAAATACATAATACCTCTACTATATATAAAATAGATAACCAACAAGAACCTACTGTATAGCATAGGGAACTATACTCAATATCTTGTAATAACATATAATGGAAAAAATCTGAAAAAGAATATATATATATGTATATATACACACACATATATAAACTGAATAACTTTGCTGTATACCTGACACTAACACAACTTTGTAAATCAATTATACTTCAATAAAAATAAAAATTTTTTAAAAAGTCACCAAGGTGACATTCTATTAAAACAAATAAAATAAATATATAATGCAAATAATAGTAGCAGCAGCAGCAGTAGTAATGATAGTCTAGCCTTCTAACCTCTTAGTAAGCCTCTCCCTAGGACTATTCCTGCAGTATTCATATTGGTCACTCTGCCCTCATAGGTCTTTCCTCCCTGTGGTCCACTCTACAGTGTAACCAGAGTTCTCTTTCTAAAGTGCCTATTACATATTACTTCATACAAAATTTTTTAATGGCTCCCCATTGTATTTTCATACATTAATTTCTTTTTTTTCAATCGTAGTGGAAAGCAGCATTGGAGTTGGCATAGCTTCCAGGGTGCTATAACATATGAATTAAAGATAAAAACAGAAAAATCTAAAGCGATTGTTCTCACCTTGAAGAAGCTGTTATTTTAAGTGTTATCTTAAAGTTTATTTGATATTGCTGCCTGAAACACTACTGCAAAATTAAATGACTCAGGGCAAAAAGATTTTTTGTTATTTTTCATGATTCTGTAGGTTGGCTAAATTGTTCCTTTATTGGTTTCACTTGGCTGTCTCATGTAGCTGAATCCACCTGGAGGGTTGACTGAGTTAGAAGGTCCAAGATGTCTCCACCCACATGTTTGCACATGGTGCTGGCTGTCCATTAAGGTGCTTCAGTTCTTCTCAGTGTGACTTCTCATATGGTGGGCTAGTCTGGCATCCTTACATGGCATTCTCAGGGTAGCATTCTATAAAGGTGAAGGTGGAAGCTGTAAGGCTGCAAGGCCTCTTTGAGGATTAGGCTTTGAAATTGTATAACAGCCTTTCCACCATATTCTGATGATCAAAGCAACTCACCAAGCTAGCCCAAATTCAAGGGAGTGGAAAAATGGAAAAGGACCTTTGTCACAGACAATTTAGGCTGCTATAATAAAGTACCATAGACTGGGTGGTTTAAACAACAAACTTCTATTTCTCACAGTTCTTGAACTTGGGAAGTCCAAGATCAAGGTGCCAGAAAATTTTGTGTCAACTAGGGACCCACTTCCTATTTCCGAGATGGCTACATTCTCATTGTGTTATAACATGTGAGAGAGCTCTCTGGGGATCTCTTTTATAAGGACACTGATCCCATTCATGAGAGCACTACCCTCATGACCTAATCACCTCCCAAAGGCCCCACCTCCTAATACCATCACACTGGGGGTTAGCATTTCAGTATATTTTGGGGAGACACAAAAATTCAGTCTATAACAATAGTTCACAGAGAGATCAGATTATTTTCTGTTTTCTTAATGTAAGGATGAACAACAGTCCAAAAAGTGACACAGTCACTATAAGAATTTGAAAATGTTTGCTGAGATCTAACAAAAGTAAAAACACAAGTACCAAAGACATTAGATAGCAAGCCAAGAAGGACAGGTTCAAAATCTTCATGAAGTAGAATAATGTGCATAATATGTGGGAGAATCAGCCTTATCTAACTGTTGTGCTACAGTAGTGTTTCCTGAAAACTTGAAGGAGGTTAATCTGTAGAAAGTTCACTGGGTTTTTATTTGAACAGGTTTTAAACAGCTGATTTAACATCTTCCATTAAACTGTTTATTTTTCCTAACCTCTCATTTTCATATAATTTGGTTTTGGCCAGTCACAGTAAGCCACATTACTTTTCTAGAACATAACTCCCAACTGTTGGCAAGAAATTATAGTACTGCATTATGAAATCTTGTCAGTGTACTGAACTATTATAAACACCCCTCTGTCTGAACTGTAATGGTGGTGCACCTTCACAGAGTAGATTCTTTGGTCAGTCTTGCTTCCTACACTCCCCACCACCCCAATTTCAGTGGAATATCCTAAACACTTTATTCTTAGCATTAAATTGAAGCATAACTGAGATGGCTTGTTGGCATCTTAGACCATAAATTTGTTCCTGCAGTCTCTTTCTTACTTTATCAGGTGGCAATAGTGTTTGGCTGCTAGAAACAGAGATAAGAAATAACCGTTGCTTCAATAAGATAATAGTTCATTTCTTTGTCTTGTAAAAACAAATTCAGAAATAGTCTAAGACTGGTACAGCAACTCCATAGACTTGTCAAGGACCCAGTCTCTCTCTCTCTTTCCTTTGCCATCCTTAGCATGTGGTTTCTATTCTGAAGATCACAGAATGGTTGCTGGATATCCATCCATGATCTAGGCAGAAGGAAGGAGGAAGAAAGGCAGAGGACAAAAGGGGCATACCTTCCATCTTTTAAGAAAACTTTCTAGGGACTTCCCTGGGTGTCCAATGATTAGGACTCCATGCTTTCACTGCCGTGAGCCCGAGTTCAATCCCTGGTTGGGGAATTAAGATCCTGCAAGCCACATGTGAATGACAAAAAAAAAAGAAGGAAAGAAGCCTTTCTAGAATTCCCTACATGGTATTTCCTCTGATCTCATTGACCAGAACTTAGTCATTTGGCCATACTTAGCTATAAGTGAGGGTCAGAAATGGCTTTAGCTGACTGTATAGACTAGATCATTACGAGGAGGTGTAGATCTCTATCAGATGGGAACTAGTAGTCTTTACCATACTTGCTGCCTGTCTCCTCAGCTGAGTCTGCCGCTGACTGACTGCTTGTTGCTGTTAGGCCCTTCACTCAATAGTCATGAACTAAGTGCTAACTGTGCTAAGCCCTGTCCCAGGAATTGGGAATACAGATACATCTGAGACGTCCTCCCTGTCCTGGAGAAGTTATGGATCTTACAGTTTTCCTGCCCTACCCCCCCACCAAGCAGTCACATCTCTCTCTAGGTATCGGGCATAGGTATTGTTGATTTCTTCTGGTCTTTGGCTTGCCTTTTCACTCTCAGTTTCTTTTGATGACAGGTTTGATACAGTCCAATTTATCGTTGTTGTTGTTATGGTTATGGTTAGTGCTTTTTGTGTTTGCTTAAAAAATATTTGCTTCAAGGACATAAAGATGTTTTGCTATGGTTTTTTGTTTGTTTACTTTCATATTTAGACCTGCATTCTATTTGGAATTTACTTTTGTTGAGTTGTGTAAAGTTAGAGATCGTGATACACCCATTATTTTCTATAGGGATATCCAGTTGACCCAGCGTCTTTTGTTTAAAAGAATGTCTTTTCCCAACTGCACTGCAATTTGCCTTTGTCATAAATAAAGTAGTCTTATTTGTGTGTGACTTTCTAGGCTCTATTTTTTCATTGATAAGTTTTAGTTACTATACTTGTACAGTTAATTACTATGGCTTTATAACAGATCTTAATATTTTACAGTATAGCCCTCCAATTTTTTTTGTTTTTCAAGGTTGCTTTGACTATTCTTGGCTCCTTGTAGTTCCCTAGGGATTTCAGAATCAGCTTGTCAATTTATCTTTAAAAGGAGAAGAGTGGGATTTTGATTATGATAGCTTTGAAACTAGAAATCAATTGGGGGAGAATTGACATTTTTACTATGAGTCTTCAACCTGTGAACATGGTATGTCCTTCAATTTATTTAGACCCTTAAATTCTCTCAAAAATGTTTTCTTGTTTTCAGTGTAGTGGTCTTGCACATCTTTTGTTAGATGTCTTTCTTTTTCAAAAAAAATGCTGTTGGAAGTTGTGTTTTTATTTTCTTTATTTATTTGATTATTTTATTTTATTTACTTACTGTTTTCAGCTGTGTTGGGGCTTCGCTGCTGTGCGTGGTCTTTTCTCTGGTTGCGGCGAGTGGCGGCCACTCTTCGTTGTGGTGCGTGGGCTTCTCATTGTGGTGGCTTCTCTTGTTGCAGAGCACGGGCTCTAGGCGCGTGGGCTTCAGTAGTTGTGGCACGTGGGCTCTAGAGCAGTCAGTAGTTGTGGTGCGTGGGCTCAGTTGCGCCACGGCATATGGGATCTTCCCAGACCAGGGCTGGAACCCGTGTCCCCTGCATTGGCAGGCAAATTGTTAACCGCTGCACCAGGGAAGCCTGAAGTTGTGTTTTTAAAAAACACTAGTTTACAGAAATATAATTGATTTTTATATTTTAGCCTTTTATCCAGAAACCTAGATAAATTCACTTATTAATTCTAATAATTATTCTGTAGAATCTTCTGAATTTTCTTGGTACATATTTATATTGTCTATTAATAATATCATCTCTGAATAATGACCTTTTTTCTTTTCTGGTTATTATTCTTATATCTTTTTCTTGACTTGCTATAGTAGCTAGGCCCTCCAGCACAGTGTTGAATAGAAGTGGTGATAATGGTTATCTCTTTCTTCTTTTTTTTTTTTTTTTTTTTTTTTTGGCGTCACTCTGCGACATGCGGGATATTAGTTCCCTGACCAGGGATCAAACCAGCGCCCCCTGCAGTGAAAGCGTGGAGTCTTAACCACTGGACCTCTAGTGAAGTCCCTCTTTCTTGTTTTCAACCTCAGAAAGTAAGTTTTCAATATTTTATCATTGACTGTGACACTTGTACAACCTTGGTGTTGTTTCCTCCTTAACTGTTTGGAAAAATCCACTGGTGAAACCATCTGCACTTGAGATTTTCTTTATGGAAAGATTTTTAATGATAGATTACATTTCTTTAATATCCATGATGCTGTATGGATATTCTGTATCTTTCAGTGTTGGTTATTTGTATTTTTCAAGAAATGTGTTCATTTCATGCCAAGTGTCACATTTATTGGTATAAAGTTTATCATAACTTTTTCTTTTTGATGTCTAAAAATTTCATAGTAATTTGTGTTTTCTCTAATAAGTATTACTAGGGGTTTGTCAATTTTATTAATCTTTTCAAAGAACCAACTTTTTAAAAAATATTTTATAATTTATTTGGCTGCGTCAGGTCTTAGTTGTGGCATGCGGGGTCTTTGTTGCGGCATGCAGGATCTTCTGTTGCAGTGCTCACGGGCTTCTCTCTGGTTGTGGCGCTCAGGCTCTAGAGCACACAGGCTTAGTTGCCCCGTGGCCTGTGGGATCTTAGTTTCTTGACCAGGGATCGAACCCACATCTACTGCATTGGAAGGCGGATTCTTAACCATTGGACCACCAGGGAAGTTCCAAAGAACCAACTTTTTTTTTTTTTCAGAAAACCAACTTTTGACTTTGTTGATTTTTTCCCTCGATTGTGTGCTTGTTTTCTGTTTCACTCATTTGCTATCCTCTCTGACCTCTAGAGATAGATATCTGTCAATAGATAAAACCACTGATTTTTTTTTTCAGACTCTCTGCTAATATAGGCAATCTTAGCTTTGCAAGGTACCAGGTTAACTGAAACTCCTAAATGCATATAGGAACTATGTCTTTGCTTAATACATGCAAAGTAAGAACTCTCTACATATGAAATAAGGCTACAGCTACATCCCACAAGCTTTAATATATCTTTCTTAGCACTGAGTTCGGCATTTTTACTAATTTTGGTTGTTTTTTGGGTTTTTTTGGCTGTGCTGTGCAACATGTGGGATCTTAGTTTCCCAACCAGGGATCAAATCTGTGCCCCCTGCATTGGGAGTGTGGAGTCTTAACCACTGGGCTGCCAGGGAAGTCCCTAATTTTGGTTTTAATATCTTCTTTGACCCATAGATTATTTAGAAGTATAATTTAAAATTTCCAGGTAGTTGGGGGTTTTTTAGGTTTTTATTTATTAATTGTTGTTAATGATCTCTAGGTTACTTTGGTTGTGGTTAAAGAACATACTCTGAATGGCTCAGTTTTCTTGTCATTTGCCCTGTTGGGTTTTCTTGTTTTGTTTTGGCTTTTTCCTCAATTGAGAGCCTAGTATCTGTATCCTTAGCCTTGAAAGACTGTCAGAGACAGTCTTCCCAGCATAGCTCTCAAGTCTGCCTGCCTGCACTGCTTCAAAATCTGGTGATTGTCTTGGTGGTTCCGAATTCCCAAGGTACAAAAAGACAGTCTCCTTGGCACCAGCTGCCCCTTCCCAGAGTGTTACCAATTTCTTGTGTATCTTTCCAGAGACTAACAGAAAACTTGCTAGTCCTTTTCAAGTTTTTTCCCCACTGCAGAACTTCTCATGAAATAAAAATCCCATGCAATAGCCCAGTATATACGAGATGGTTGGAATAGGAGGTCCTGACACATCTTCAGTTTGGAAAACATTGGAGACTTTACAATGATAATGTTGTTTAACTCCAAGAGAATATTATTGCAGTATTCTTTGTATTAAAAAATGTTTTGTGGGCTTCCCTGGTGGCACAGTGGTTGAGAGTCCACCTGCCGATGCAGGGGACACGGGTTCATGCCCCGGTCCGGGAAGATCCCACATGCCGCGGAGCGGCTGGGCCCGTGAGCCGTGGACGCTGAGCCTGTGCGTCCGGAGCCTGTTGCTCCGCAATGGGAGAAGCCACAACAGTGAGAGGCCCGTGTACCGCAAAAAAAAAAAAAAAAAAAAAAAAAAAGTTTTGTTAATGGACATATTTTAAAATGCTAATTTTCTTTTGGTGTTTTAGCTTTTAAAGTTGTGATAAGTTTTGAATCAAAGAAGTAGAGTATAATGTGGTCAACAACTACATGATAATAGTTATTACTTTATGAGAAAAGTATACTTTTATCAATTTGAAAATGATTTTTAATATTTTTTGGGCCAAAAGTTCAAGTAACAGCATTTTCTATGTTCTTTCTCAAAATGATAAAATTTTCAGTCTGTGAAACTTATCCAAAATTATAATGTAGCCATTGATATTTAAGCTTGGTTTTATAGTGCATATTAAAATTTTAATGATCGTTGCGTGTGTGTGTGTATGTGTGTGTGCGGTCACTGTAATATGTTTCAAAAGTTGGACTCATAGAATTTTTGGCTGGAAAGTACTTATTTTTGTAGATTTTTCAGGTGAGGCTCCAGAAAATTTAACTTACTCGAAGTCTTTACAGATATTTAATGGTAAATTTGAAACTAAAACTCAGACTTCTTTTTTCCAAATCTGATGTCTTCTAAAATAGGTTTGATAATGGTACATAAGTATAGCCTAGTTATTATAGAAAACTTAAAATAATCCCAATTATTTTTAAAATTAGATAAACTATATTATAAATGCCTTTTCAAAATTGTTCTTTCTCCTTTATATTACATTCTTGAGGATATTCTCTCTCACTATTTCACAGTTTTTCGTTTTCATTTTTTATAGAGTTGGAAAACATTTAAGTCTCAACAGATGAATTCCACACTTGAACTCTGCCGCATTCCTGTGCCACCTCCTCCATTGGAACACTGATCTTAGAACGGAGGTAAAATTAAAGAATTTAACTTTTTAAAGGGTAAAGAATGAAGTTCCCATAGTCAGACATGTTAGAACTTTTGGTAATTTTTGGTGGGTAGCTTCTATATATTAAGCAGTTTTACCTCGGAGAATAGTCACATCTTAATTATTGCCTTTGAATTTTACTTTTGAAAGTGTTTCCTTTTTAATAGTTATGTCTTTTAACTTTTTTGTTACCTAAATTTTACAGCTCTTGAATTACTGAGTTTATTCAGTATAATTGTATTATCTAGCTACATCTAGAGCAGTGCTGATCATAGAATTTCTTTGATAATGTCTGTGTTCTACATCTGTGCTGTCCAATATGGGAGACACTAGCCACATGTAGCTACTAAGTGCTTGAAATGTGGCTAGTGCAACTAAGGAATTGATTTTTTTTTTTAATACAATGTTAGTTTTTTTTTTTTTTTTTCAGTTTTTTGGCTGTGCCACGCGGCTTATGGGATCTTAGTTCCCCAACCAGGGATTGAACACAGGCCCCCTGCAGTGGAAACGCAGTCTTAACCACTGGCCCACCAAGGAATTCTCAGGAATTGATTTTTAAATTTTATTTTTTTTTAATTAATTAAAACTAACTGGACAGTGCAGCTCTAGTTTTTTCCTTAGGGAATTTGGTATTTACAGTACAGTAATAGCACATGTTAAGTGCTTTGTTTTTGATTTATACCTTGAAATATCTAGATAGTTTTTGGCCTAGTTTGAAAATGTTCAGTAGCCTAGCCATTTTTTTACTGTCATATGTTGCCCTGATCATTGTATAGGTTTGTTTATACAATAATTTTCGTCCATTAGAAACCCTTGAGAGCAGTTATAATTTTGCTCACTGATGTGTTAATTTATTTAATCTTTAAAAAAAAAAACTTTGACATAGGTACTTATATTATCCCCATTTTATAAATGAGGGATTTGAGGTCACAGGTTAGGTAAGTAACTTTCCCAAGGAAACACAACTTGTAGGTCAAGGAGGTAGAATTCAAACTCAGGCAGTCTAGAGCAAGAGCCTGTCTTCTTTAACCATTAGGCAGTACTGCCTGTTATATCCTTTTTCTCTCTAAATTGACAATTCCTAAAAAAGAATATATATGCTGACTATCAGCTAAGACACAATTTCTACCAGTGTTGTTAATGGAGAACTTACTGTACTTGTGCAAGTACTGTGAGTTTGCTTCCTGGCAAGTAGTTATTGACCTCTTTCAGATCATGTTCCAGCAATTTATTATTTTTTTCATTATGTTTTATTCAGGGCTTGCTAATAAAGGTTGCCATTACCATGGTCACCAAAAAGATAATCATTTTCTGTGATATCCTCTTTATTTTGCTTCATACTCTGGAAGTGAGGCAATATGGGCCTGAATTGATCTGCATGCTAGAATATCAGCTTGACTTTTGCTTTTAAATATAGGTTTTAAACGAAAAATAGAACTACCATATGACCCAGCAATCCCACTACTGGGCATATACCCTGAGAAAACTGTAATTCAAAAAGAGTCATGTACCACAATGTTCATTGCAGCTCTATTTACAATAGCCAGGACATGGAAGCAATCTAAGTGTCCATCAACAGATGAATGGATAAAGAAGATGTGGCACATATATACAATGGAATATTACTCAGCCATAAAAAGAAACGAAATTGAGTTATTTGTAGTGAGGTGGATGGACCTAGAGACTGTCATACAGAGTGAAGTAAGTCAGAAAGAGAAACAAATACTGTATGCTAACACATATAAATGGAATCCTAAAAAAAAAATGGTTCTGAAGAACCTAGGGGCAGGGCAGGAATAAAGACGCAGACGTAGAGAATGGACTTGAGGACATAGGGACAGGGAAGGGTAAGCTGGGGCGAAGTGAGAGAGTGGCATGGACTTATATATACTAACAAATGTAAAATAGATAGCTAGTGGGAAGCAGCTGCATAGCACAGGGAGATCAGCTCGGTGCTTTATGACCACCTAGAGGGATGCGATAGGGAGGGTGGGAGGGAGACGCAAGCGGGAGGAGATATGGGGATATATGTATATGTATAGCTGATTCACTTTGTTTTAAAGCAGAAACTAACATACCATTGTAAAACAATTATACTCCAATAAGGATGTTAAAATAAATAAACAAATAAATAAATATAGCTTTTATACATCAGATGATGGGATGGGTGTAACACAGTAGAAGAAATGATTTTCAGAATTCCATATTGTCTGTTTAAATAAAAAGAGGGCTTGCAGTATGTTTATAACTGTGTTTATAGCTACCTCTAAATACTAAAAGATGCTGATTCTAGTTAGAAAACATATATTTAAAAAATTTCTCTGTAACTAGTACTGTTCTGTTTTCCAAATGAAGGTACTAAAATATATTTATAGGATTTTAGATTTAG
The DNA here is from genome assembly GCF_008692025.1 of Phocoena sinus. Taxonomy (NCBI): domain Eukaryota; kingdom Metazoa; phylum Chordata; class Mammalia; order Artiodactyla; family Phocoenidae; genus Phocoena; species Phocoena sinus. The sequence continues at coordinate 34,791,962 of NC_045769.1, forward strand.
AAAGTAATTTATCATTGTAGTGACCTGAAGCCCAAAAGGTTTAAGCGATTTGTCCAAGGTCATATAAGCTATGTGGTTCATTGATTCAATGAATATACATTAAGTACCTGTCATATGTCTAGATACCATAATATACTTGTTAGCATTGAGTCCATAGTGAGCCCTCAAATGCTAGCAGAACAGAAGAGGACCCTGTTCTCATGGAATTTGTGACCTGATGGGAAAGATAGACAATAAGGTTTAATATTCAAGGTATAAAATCCAAAGCCCTAGGAAGGAAATGAACCATATTTGTTGGAATGGAAAATACTGGAGAAGGGAGAAAGGGCTCCTATTTAGATAAAGTGGTCAAGAAAGGCCTGCTGAGATTAACAGGATTGGAAGGAGCCAGTTATTTAAATAGCGATTGTAGGACAGCATTCCAGGCTGGAACAGTCCACACAGAATCCCTAGGGTGAAGGTGTGTGTGAAGCTCTAGAGGAACTGAAATGAGAATATGGCCAGAACATAGGAAGTTGTGGTGGGGGAGAAGTATGAACTATAAGAAAGGGACCATGTTACATTTTTCAACCATAGATTTTATTTAATTTATTTTTTTTAAAGTAAGGGTTTTTGGTCTTGTTTAGTTTTTTTATTTACTTATGGCTGCCTTGGGTCTTTGTTGCTGCGCACAGGCTTTCTTTAGTTACGGGGAGCGGGGACTACTCTCCGTTGCCATGCTCGGACTTCTCATTGCACTGGCTTCTCGTTGCAGAGCATGGGCTCTAGGCGCACAGGCTACAGTAGTTGTGGCACGTGGGCTCAGTAGTTGTGGCATGCAGGCTCAGTAGTTGTGGTGCATGGGCTTAGTTGCTCCGTAGCATGTGGGATCTTCCTGGACCAGGGATAGAACCCGTGTCCCCAGCATTGGCAGGCGGATTCTTAACCACTGTGCCACCAGGGAAGCCCAAGGATAATTTTTAAAAGTCATATGTGATTATATGGATATGCTTATGCTCTTATCCTTTAAACACTTTGTTTCACTTTAATAAAGGATTGTGTCTTACTTCCTACTTAAATTTGTTAATAAATTACTGTCTTAAAATTAGTATCATAAAATTGGGGAAATATGTTAGTGTTTTGGTTATAATTATTATTAACACCACTGTGTTCTTCTATCTAAAGTTAATTAACTTGCAGTCATTTAAAAAATGGTATTGGTAGAAACTAAAGTGATTTGGTGTGCCAAATTTGTGGTTATAGGAGAGATCATACAGGAATTTAAAATAAGAAATTTAACCTGGATTTGATACTTTTTTTTTTTTAACTGAAGGGTGGTCATCAGGATTACTTGGAAAACTTTTTCAAAATATATATTCCGGGCCCTATATCAGATAAGGATTCTGATGCAGTATATATTACATTTAAAAATTTTGTGTTTCTTTCAAAAAATAATGTTTGGTTTTCTTTTTTATTTTAAGAGCTGTGCTGATGTTTTTTGTAAAAAATTTGAAAAACATTTTTGATTAATTGTACTTGCTTTTTCTTATCCCTTTCTATAACGTAGTCAACATTTTAAAAAACCTTCTAATTCATTGTAGTTAGTAAAAAGATAACTTATTAGTTTATAAATTTTTCCTAAAACATAGAAGTCTTAATTTAAGCGATTTTCAGTATTTTAAATATTTATCTAAAAACTTGTTCGTTTTGATTTTTTTTTTTTTTTTTTTTTTGTGGTACGTGGGCCTCTCACTGTTGTGACCTCTCCCGTTGCGGAGCCAGACTCCAGACGCGCAGGCTCAGCGGCCATGACTCACGGGCCTAGCCGCTCTGCTGCATGTGGGATCTTCCCGGACCGGGACACGAACCCATGTCCCCTGCATCGGCAGGCGGACTCTCAACCACTGCGCCACCAGGGAAGCCCTCGTTTTGATTTTTTAAGAAAGTGTTTATTTTTATGTGTGTAACAACAGCTAGTTTGAAATAATGAAAAAGAATCACAGTCGCAGCAGGAAAATATAAACTTTTAACCCTTGAACAACACTGGTTTGAACTGTGCAGATACATTTATACTCAGATTTCTTTTCAATAAATATCAATCATGCAGTGCTACACAATGCATGGTTGGTTGAATCTGCTGATAGGGAGGGCCAGCTCTGGGACTTGAGTATTGTTGGATTTTGGTATCTGCAATGGGTCTGGAACCAGTTGTCCATAGAAGATTATACTTAGGAATCAACTTAATTTGAATGTGTTGATCTATATGAAGAAAACAAAATTTATAGAGACATATAGAAGATTTTTATTAAAAAAATTTATTTATTTGGCTATGCCGGGTCTTCATTGCAACACGCAGGATCTTTTAGTTGTGCCATGTGGGATCTAGTTCTCTGACCAGGAATCAAACCTGGGCCCCCTGCATTGGGAGCATGGAGTCTCAACCACTGGACCACCAGGAATTCCTAAAAGAAGATTTTTAATAAAGAGCAGTGCCATGCTTCTGTATTGGATAACTCAATTAGGTGAAGATGTCACTTGAAATTAATTTGTAAATTTAATTCCGATAAGGATAGAGTATGGGAAAGAAACTTATCATTAGAAGTCTAATATTTAACTGGAAGAATAAGCAGGTAATAATAATAAAATACATTTTTAGGAAAAAGAATTATTATGGGACTTGTACTATTATAAAGTGCATTATAAAGCCACAGTAATTAAAATATTATAGTCCCGGTACCAAATTAATGGGAAAAGTAGCTCAGAAATAGTTCCAAATATACGTGGGACTTTTAGTGTATGATAAAAATAGTGTTGCAAGTTAGAAAAAAATGGACATGCAAACAAGGTGTTAGAACAACTGAGAAAACAGTTTTTATTGGGAGAAAACATTGTTAGATCTTAATCTCATATTGCATTCTAAAATAACTTTCAGGTTGTTTAAAGAGTAAACTATAGATGTGGTTTTTAACTTTAGAAGATTCAAGCCTTTAGTAAACAAGCAGAGTGATTTTTAAAATACAGTAAAATATATTGTGGTATCTTTTTTGCCATGCCTCTTTCAAATACATTACAGCATTCTGTGTATTAAATTTTTAATGTTTTGGTAACTAGTACTCACTCGAATGTTCTGATACCGATTTTTGTTGTTCTAGTTTTAAAAGTCATATACATCATATTAACAAATGTAGAAAAATTGAGGTATTTAGATTTAGATTTTTTTTAGATTTCAGTGCTAAGGTATTAACTTTATAAATAGAGCAGGAAGAAATTATTTTGTATATGTAACAATCGTATGCTCTTTAAAATTATATGATGGATTATGGTTTTGAGAATTTATTTGTATTTGCATATGCTATTAATAATATTTATATCCTGTGACCTTAAAAATTCAAATTCAAGGGCTTCCCTGGTGGCACAGTGGTTGAGAGTCCGCCTGCCGATGCAGGGGACACGGGTTCGTGCCCCAGTCCAGGAGGATCCCACATGCTGCGGAGTGGCTGGGCCTATGAGCCATGGCCGCTGGGCCTGCATGTCCAGAGCCTGTGCTCCGCGGCGGGAGAGGCCACAACAAGTGAGAGGCCCGCGTACCAAAAAAAAAAAAAAAAATTCAAGTTTTAGAATTTATACTACAGAAGATGACAATAGAAACACATAAGTATGTACAAGGATGTGTATTGCAGCATTTTTTTGTAATATAAGGAAGTTGAAAACAGATTTGTTTATTAGTAAATAAATAAGTTATGGGATTATACTTATAATTAATTATACCCATTAAAAAGAGTGAGCTTGAACTATAGGTCTTTCATATATTTTTGAGAATTGAAAGAGCAATTATAGAATACTATGTACAATGAACACAACTATATTTAAACTGTATACACACGCATATACATACATGCATATACGTAAACATGTATGTGAAGAAAAATACATACCAAATGGTTAACTCTGTTTATCTTTGTGGGTGGGGGAGGTAGTTAGTTAAGTTCCTTTTTTTAATAGACATATACTATTTATAATAACTATTTTAAAATTATTTAATAATTGAATATCAACTATTCATATTTATAGCTAAGGATATTTGTAAAATTAGAGGTAATAGTTGTGGTACAGAGGAAGAATAGCTTTTTAAGTTTCCAGTAAATAAAAAGCAAAAATCAATCATTATTAAAATTCAGCAGTGGAAATAAAGGAGTTTTGTGTGTTTTTTTTAAGTTCCTATTTTGTTTATTTCAGAAGATAAGTCCTTTCTGTCACCACTAGAATGAAATTGTGGTTTTCTTCTTTACGTGGTAGTATATTTATTGAAAGTATTTACCTCCTTTTCTGGAGTACTTCTCAAAGAGGATGTAAAATTCAGTCTATTTTTCCTCAGTCTTGTGGCCTGCTGAACTCATTAGTGATAATGAGGTAGTAGAAGGAGATGTTGTAAGTAATATCAACAAAACAGCCCCTCTTGTTTATACTTTCATAAGAGACTTGGGATAAAAGGGAAATATTAAAGGGAGATTCAGATGTTAGAATTTATCCCTAAAAAAATTATTTCCAGAGAAAATAATGTAGGCATTGCTTTTACTTTTTATACTTTATTTGAAGCTTAATAAAAATGGAACCTACTTTATTTTTCAGGTACTTTGTAAATAAAAACCATTTTTATTATCAGTAGCTATTTTGGTTTTTTTTTTAACTTCCAGAGACTTGACTTGACTTAGTAGGTAGGAACTCTCAGAGCAAGTGCTATATATAGCAAGCCTGGAATATTTTTAGTCTTCTTTTTCTCTTTTTCTCTTTTGAATTTCCTGTTTGTATTCTTCACCTAATTCTTTTTTTTTTTCTTTTTTAATTTATTTTTGGTTGCATTGGGTCTTTATTGCTGTGCGTGGGCTTTCTCTAGTTGTGGCGTGCAGGGGCTACTCTTGGTTGCGGTGCGTGGACTTCTCATTGCGGTGGCTTCTCTTGTTGCAGAGCACGGGGTCTAGGTGCATGGGCTTCAGTAGTTGTGGTACGTGGCTCAGTAGTTGTGGCTCGTGGGCTCTAGAGCGCAGGCTCAGTAGTTGTGGCGCACAGGCTTAGCTGCTCTGCGGCATGTGCAATCCTCCCGGACCAGGGCGTGAACGTGTGTCCCCTGCATTGGCAGGCGGACTCCCAACCACTGCACCACCAGGGAAGCCCCTAGTCTTCTTGCTAATGGGAATTTTGCAGCTAGCTTTGAAAGAGTGTTCTCTACATCATAGCCAGGTAAGCCTCTCAAACCTTTAATCTTATCCTCAGTCACTTTCCATACTTAATGTAGACTAGGTCTTGTTTATTATAACATCAGCCCATGCCTCTCTCTCTCTGCCCTCAACCATGCCCCTTGCTCTCTGTGCTCCTAACCACTTGGATATTCTTTCAGATTCTACATCTTCCTATGTTATTTTCTTGCCACAGAACCTTTTTTATTTTATTTTATTTTATTTTATTTTATTTTATTTTATTTTTGTGGTACGCGGGCCTCTCACTGTTGTGGCCTCTCCCGTTGCGGAGCACAGGCTCTGGATGTGCAGGCTCAGCGGCCATGGCTCACAGGCCCAGCCACCCCACGGCATGTGGTATCTTCCCGGACCGGGACACAAACCTGTGTCCCCTGCATCGGCAGGCAGACTCCCAACCACTGCGCCACCAGGGAAGCCCCCACAGAACCTTTTTATATGCTGTTCCCTCTTTCTAGAATGTTCCTTCACTATTCCCCTTGACTCCTACTGATCTTTGATATCTCAGTTTAAGTGCTACCTCAGAGAAACCTTCATCAGCACTAGGTTCCTTTGTTTTACGCTTTCGTGTACCTTTCCTTCTTACTCCTTGTCTCTGCAAAAATGTGTTTAGCCTCCTCCACTAGGTAAGTGCCCCATTAGAGTGAGTCTACATCTGATTCTGTTTACCATTGTACTTCCAGCTCCTAGCATAATGGCAGGTATATAGTTTTTGCTTAAGAAATACTTATGGGGGACTTCCCTGGTGGTCTGGTTAAGAATCTGCCTTCCAATGCAGGGAAAGTGGGTTCGATCCTTGGTCAGGGAACTAAGATCCCACATGCTGCAGGACAACTAGAGAGCCCGTGTGCCACAACTAAGATCCGACACAGCCAAAAATAATAATGAATTATTATTAAGAAAGAAAGAAAGAAAGAAATATTTATGGAATGAATTGATGAATATCTGACTGAATCATTCCTTTGCTTTTTGGTCAGTTGCCTCCTTGAGTTCTTTCTGAGAAGCTTCCAGGGGCAACTGCCTTAGGTTATTTAGCCCATTATTTATAACTGAAAGTTATAATGTATGATGGATCTAGGCTTGTTATTTTATTTTTTATAGTTAAATTTTTTTTTAAAGAGGTGTAATTTGCATAGAACAAGATACACAGTAATGATAATTATGTCATGGAGTCCATTTTTAGGTGAAGTACTAGGTTATACAGAGTATTTAGTACTACTTAACTAATTGGTACTTGAAAGAAAAAAAAATTCTGACAGTGATTTGAACAATCATTGTAGTAAATATAGGAACCTTACAAAATGACTTCTTTGAAGGACATTATCATTAGGAAGTGTAGTTGTGCTCTATTTCATAAAGTTATTTTTAAGAGTCTGATTTCTTCACGAGTTTATAACTTGGGAGTCCATATCTATTAATGGGCTTTAGTGAATCAGTGAACTTCCTGAAATTATTTGTAAAATCATGGACATGCGGGCATCATATTTATCTTTTTCTGAAGTAGGGATCAGTACATAGTTTTGCTCAGCTATCAAAGGGGGTCTGTAACTTTGTGCTTTTGCCCCACCCCAAAAAAGGTTAAGAACCATTGTTTTATATCATGTATATTATGATTTGTATGTAGAGTTAGTTCATCGATCCTTTATTTTTCCCCCTTGAAGTTCATTATGGAACACTTCAAACCTATAACAAAGTAGAGTAGTGTAATGAAACTTGTATACCAGTTAGCTTCAGTGGTTGTCAACTTACGGCCAGTCATATTTTATCTATACCCAATGCACTCTCCTCCTTTGGCTACCCTCATCCCGATTATTTTAAAGCAAATCCCAGGGCTTCCCTGGTGGCGCAGTGGTTAGGAATCCGCTTGCCAATGCAGGTGACACGGGTTCGAGCCCTCGTCCGGGAAGATCCCACATGCCGCAGAGCAGCTAAGCCTGTGCACCACAACTACTGAGCCTGCGCTCTAGAGCCTGTGCTTCGCAACAAAAGAAAGCACCGCAATGAGAAACCCGAGCACCACAACAAAGAGTAGCCCTCACTCCGCAACTAGAGAAAGCCCGCATACAGCAACAAAGACCCAATGCAGCCAAAAATAAATAAATTTAAATATATATATATTTGTAAAAAAAGCAAATCCCAGATATCATTTCACCAGTAAATATTTCAGTGTGAATCTTGCAAGAGATAAACAGTATTTTAAAAAACCTAACTATAGGGACCTCTATGGCTGTCCAGTTGCTAAGATCCTACACTTCCACTGCCGGGGCGGGGCGGGTCGGGAGACAAGTTCGATCCCTGGTTGGGGCACTAAGATCCCACGTGCCACACGGTGTGGACAAAATAATAAATAAATTGTATTTAAAAAGTAAATAGTAAAAAGCCTAATTATAATACCATTATCAAATATAAAAGTAACCTATAATAATTCCTTGAATTAGTATCATCCAGTATTAATAAGTCATACAATAAGTCATGTTTAACCTTTTCCAATTGTGTTATGCTCTTTTTTATTGTTCGAATCAGTCCAAATAAGATTCATACTTTGGTTCTTGATTTTTCTTAACATATCTTTTAATCTGCTGTCTCTTTTTTCCTCTTGCAATTTATTTGAATAAATCCACCAGTCCATCTTAAGAGCATTTGCTACTTGAGAATAAGGGGCATTTCTTACTCCTTTTTGTACTTCTTGCTTATATAATACTTGGTATAGTGTATTATATATGGATATTTAAGGAATGGAAGGGGTTTAGAAAATCTGATTTCTTTTTTTTAGATAGAAATTTATTATGGAATATGACACATATTGTCTTTTTGATAAATATGTCTTTTTAATAAAGGAACTTTCATTTCATTTGCTCTGGAGACATTTCCCTCCCTGCCCAAGAAATTCCTTTTTTCTTTTGGTTACCTTTTGAACCTTAAATTTAAAACCAAAAACCTTCTGTTGTTTGTCTCACTTAAAAAATAATACATACCAATTTTTATTTTTTTTTATAATTCAAAGTTACATAATTAGAATATCCTCAGTAATCCTTCCTTCAGAGGCCAACACTTAATAGTTTAGTATATATATTTTTCCTCCCAGCTTTTTCACATTTATATAATTTTTAGTGGAATTATTATAGCTTATATACTGTTGTACAACTTGCTTTTTCTATCTGGCTATTTTTCCATTTTAGAAAACATAAATCTACCTACTTCAAAGGCCTTATTTCATATAATATATATATATGTTTATAATCAGTTTGCTGTACATATAACCCTTGATTTCTAATTTTTTTACCTTTGTAAAAATCTGTCACAGTGTTCTATTATGTATAACTTTTTCCAGTTGTATGTGCCAGTTGTATATTTGGTAAAAGCTCTAGGCATAGACTGTGCATTTGTCTTGGGTAATGTGCAGTTTGATTTTACTTAGTAAACTTGTTTTTGCTACTTTGGAGTATAATTGGAAAATAGAAAAGCATTAGGAAAATAGATTTCAAACGTATCATTAAAAATAGAACTTATTTCTTATAAACAGTTCTGTTTTAATTGAACGCTAGTCTAAAAGTAAGCCTCCTTATCTAAAATATACACTAGATGAGTTTCTCCTTTAGTGAAAGGCACACATCATTTACCTTTGATAGTTCCTGTAAGTAACACTGTCCTCAAGTTCAGTGCCTTTTTCTTTCAGAGAGAAAAGAGGAATAGAAGGTAGAAGAAGATGCTGGGATCTGAACGTGGCGTTGTGGAAGAATGGTTATCAGAATTCAAGGTAGGTTGGATTGAGGATAAGAATGTGTCATATGATTCTATATATCAGTAATTCAGTTATACATGTTCATGGAAAAACTGAAACAAAAGTTACGAAGTAGGAATGGCAAAATATGAAATAACATGTTTCTGTAGCTGCACCTCTTTAAAAATTTTAGGCACTAATGTGAATAATGGCTAGAAGGTAATGTAAAAATGAAGCTAGTAAACTTGTTTTTGCTACTTTGGAGTATAATTGATATGGATTGATATCAATGGATTGATAAGGTGATATATAAATTTTAAGATATATTCAATAAAAGAGGGGAAGCCTCCAAGTTTTAATAAGGCACAGAAATGAGATTTGTGCCTTATATTTTTATTTCCTGTGATTAAAAAAATCACTCATTAATTTGATTGAAAGCTATATAATTTATAAACACTATGGAAATAAGTGTTTTGTGAACATAAAATACAACAATTGAAATATATCCCACACTCAGGGACATCCCTGGTGGTCCAGTGGTTAAGGCTTTGCCTTCCAACGCAGGGGGTGTGGGTTTGATCCGTGGTTGGGGAGCTAAGATCCCACATGCCTCGCGGCCAAGAAAACAAAATGCAAAACTGAAGCAATATTGTACCAAATTCAATAAAAAGACTTAAAAAAAATGCACACCTCATTAAAAACAAAAGTATTTATTGCACACTAATTTTTTAGACTAGATTATAAGGTGACTCACTTCAGCAAATCTTGGTGTAATGTGTGATTTCTAATCATTTCTCATTGTTGAGTAGTTAGAAGAATTGTATAACATCCTAACTAATTTGTTTTATTAACTCTCATGGTTATTTCTTATATTAATTATTTTTACTTTTCTTAGTTGACTCAATTATAAATCTTTTCAAGAGGAACTCATATAAAATAAAGTTTCTAACTTCTCAAATATTAAGTTCACTTTTGGTTTCCTTTGATGTTTTCTTTTAGGCATTACCTGACACTCAGATCACCAATTATGCAGCAACTTTACACCGGAAAAAAACACTGGTACCAGCCCTGTATAAAGTTATTCAAGATTCGAATAATGAGGTAGGAGAGTTTATAAGAAAAGTAATTTTAATGTAGTACATAATGAAATATGTGCACTAAAACACATATATATAAGTTTTGCAGTTTTCCTTCTTTTTTAAAAATCCTTCCAGTGGGACTGGAAAACTTTCTTTCTGCTATTTTTCATTCTGATAGTTGCTTTGGCTTTCCCCATGACCTCCCTCTCCATATTTTTTAATGTTTTGATTAAATTTGTTCCTGTTGAGGACAGTATGTTTTGATTCTTGATTTGAGTGACCACCATCTCAGTAGATTATTTATTTAATTTGAAACTTTTCTCTGTTTCCTGTTCTGGAATGTTTCCTTTCCTGGAGTCCAAATTTTAACCATATACTGATTGAGATTTATTAATTTTAAGTATTGTTTGCAGTCCTTTTATTGACGGTAAAGAACTATGTGTAATCACTCTAATTAGTGAATTCAGTCAAACTGGTAACATGAAATGATGCTGCTGCAAGTTTAGTTTGAAAATGATCAGAGAAAGCCTAAATAGTCAGGATCCGTAAACTTAGAATAACGGTTTCCTATTATTTAGCCTGTGCTAGAAGGGAAAAAAGGTGCAGCTATTGGCTCTATGTGTTAACTTACACAAAATACACACATTTTCTTTCCATTAACACAATAGTATGACATACAGTTTTATCACCACTGGATTCATGTATGCTTTAAAATGAAATGAAAGGAACACACAGGAAAGTAGCTTCTTATCTTCCCAGATACAGCCTCCAAGAGTGCCTCTGCTGTGTACTGGAGTGAGTTTGAAGAAGTTCAGGTAATCATCTTCTAACCAGCAGCTTAACTTAAAGTGCATCTTCATTTTTGTACTATCACTAAAAGCTTGCTTATTGACCTCTTTCTTTCCTATCTCCTAAACTTGGATTGGCTCTCAGTTGGGCTTGCATCTGTTGCTATTTGTAGCAGGAACCGCAGGATTCATTTGCTTCTTTTTCTCTTGCTATGTATTTTTGAATGTTTTATAACTTTAGGTATTGTAATGGACATATATGCATATCCTTCTTGGTCAGGAGTTTTCAAAATTCTGTGTGAATATTGAATGTATGTATCCCTTGTTTTGCACTGTCTTAACATTAGCTTTGCTTATTAAAATGCATTTGTTTCATGCTTTCTCTTTAAATTGTAAGCTCTTCATGGGCAGTGGTCATATATTCTATATCTGTTAACATATATATCTGTTAATTCCCTAGAATCCAGTATTTTATCATGTGCATAATGAACACTTAATAAATATTGATTAGAAGAATAGTGAAATACATGGGATTCTCTGGCGGTCCAGTGGTTGGAACTCCATGATTTCATTGCCAAGGGCACAGGTTCAGTCTCTGGTTGGGGAAGTGAGATCCCGCAAGCCACGCGGCCAAAAAAGAATCATCAGGGGGAAAAAAAGAATAGTAAAATACAAAATGAGATTCTAAAATGCTGTCGTTTTCATTAGGACTCACAAGTATGTGAAATGTATTGGCTTCCATTTTTTCTTTTATGCTTTGGAAGCTGTGATATTATAAGAATTAACTCACTTTATATTGTCATACTTCATAATACTAATGTGTGAGACTTTGTCAAGGCTAGAAATAGAAAAATTACAACTTGAGAGACTCAAGCTCAAGAACCAGCAGTCATTATAATCAACCAGTTACTAGAACAGGTCTGTCTTTCCATCCTTTCTCCTGTCAGGTCATAAGATTCTAACCATGCATTCATACTTCAGAAAAACAGAGTGTTAAGTTCCGTAGAATCTCAAAGCAATTCTGGACTTCAGTTCTAGAAGGAGAACCCTTTTAGTCCTGATTTTGTTATATTCTGAAACATAAATGTATTATTTACTAATAAGAAACAAATTTGCCTTAAATACCATGAAAGTTCTTAAGAAAGTATATTTCCTAGAAGTTCTTTTTTTTTTGTTGTGTTTTGTTTTGTTTTGTTTTTTGGCTGTGCCATGTTGCACGGCTTGGGAGATCTTAGTTCCCCAACCCAGGATCGAACCCGGGCCACGGCAGTGAAAGTGCTGAGTCCTAACCACTGGACCGCAAGGGAATTCCCAAAGAAGTTTAATATTACATATCATGGCCAACCTGTACTACAGCTCAAGTTTTAATCTCTAGACCAACATGTTGCTTTATTTTTCTCCTTTCCCTCCTTCCAGATCCCTTAGTCACTCTAGCAGTTCTTCCACTTCAAGGAGACCATTAACCCTATTGCTTTTTTATGATGTGATTGTCCTTTTGCCTCCCTTCAAATGTCTCACTTCCTTCAAATGTCTCACTTGCCTCTTTTCTTAGCTAAATTTTCTTGATCCATCATTACAGTCATTCCCTTGCAAACATTCTGAGCTCCTTTGCCTGTCATTCCCTTAGTTCATATTCTTTGGGCAAAATCTCAACACTGGATAAAACCCAGCCATCCACTTCATGCCTGTACCTGAGCGGCTGAACGTACCTGGAAAAAACACAATTTTGTTGACTTTTTCCATTTAAATGCAGGACTAAAAATCATAAATGAGCACATAATATTTCATTGGTACAACTGTCCCAGTGTTCATTTTATACCTCACACTTACTGCCCTTCCTCCTCATTTTCAGTTTGCTTTCTTTGTCATTATAAAAGAAGAAAATAGTTGGAAACTCTATTCTCCCATTCAAATCTACCACTCTACCAGCATCTTTACCCACACTCTCCTGCCATTTCTGCTGTTGGGTAGATGAAGTGTCTCAGGTTGTATCAAAGGCCATCTCTTCCACTTAGGCCTGAATCCCATCTTCTCTAACTACCTCAAAGATTGCTACTGCAGTTATCCCCTCCCTTTCCTATGTCACTGATTCCTTTTTTCTTAAAACAGCAGGTTTTTTTTTAATTAATTAATTTATTTTTGGCTACATTGGGTCTTCATTGCTGTGTGAGGGCTTTCTCTAGTTGTGGCGAGCAGGGGCTACTCTTCATTGTGGTGCACAGGCTTCTCATTACGGTGGCTTCTCTTGTTGCGGAGCATGGGCTCTAGGCGTGCGGGCTTCAGTAGTTGTGGCATGCAGGCTCAGTAGTTGTGGCTCGCAGGCTCTAGAGTGCAGGCTCAGTAGTTGTGGCGCCCAGGCTTAGCTGCTCTGTGGCACGTGGGATCTTCCCAGACCAGGGCTTGAACCCATGTCCCCTGCATTGGCAGGTGGATTCTTAACCACTGTGCCACCAGGGAAGTCCCTGTCACTGATTTTTTTTTCCTTTCTGATGAAAGGAATATGATAAACAACCATATTCTATTTTTTAAAAAACCTTCTTTGATTTGCCTCCTATTTTATTATCTACCCTATTTTTCTGTCCTTCTTCCCAATGAACTTTATAAAGTATTGCTTATTCACAGTCTCTGTCTACTTGTGCCAATTTCCTCACCTCATATTTTTTCTTAAACCCACTCATATTTGGGTTCAGTCTCCATTATTCCACCCAAACTGCTCTCAATGCGTTCATCATATGGCATGCCTCTTAGTAATTATCATGTCAAAACTATTTGCTAAGTTTGGGGAAGGTGTAAATTATTCTTAAGCTTTTATTTAACGAGAAGATAATGATTTTTAACACCTTTTGCTGTGGGTGATAGCACCATTTAGGGGAGGTCATTTCTGACACTGAAAAATTGAGAACATGATGGCATGATAACATATGCTTAGAATTAAAGATTTTAACAGAGCACATTGGCAGGTTTTTAACAGTGTTATTTTGCAGTGGAGTTGATGAAAATTTACTGGATTGCCAGCCACTCCTCCCTCCTTTTAAAAAAAAGCAGAGTAATAATTTTGGTAACTCTGTATATCTTTGCAATGCTTATTAAAGTATAGTCTCTATATGCCAGTGTACTTGCTGTTGAGGAAGGAAAATAAGGTCTTTATGACATAGACAAATTGTAATTGTACCATGGCCAGTGAAATTTAGAGAAGGCAATTTTAGAGTCTTTTACTAAAGAGGAAAGTAGATTTGAAACATGGACATATATTTTTAATACATAAATTTGTGAGAGCAACAATGTTTAATTGTCCTAAGGAGCTGAATATTGTTGTCAGTACTTCACAAAGTTGCCAGCAGTTGACCATTTTCAAAAGTTTATTACTTCGTTATTGGCACTACATGGACTACACTATTTGTAATTAAACAACGCTCACCTCCTCCTCCACTTCCATCCTGGTATAAGAAATGCGGTATAGTGAGAACATCAACTTGGTGTCAGAAGATCTGAATTCTGGTGTCTTTCTCTGCTACTAATTTCTGTAACCTTGGGCAAATTGTCTGACTGGTCTAGACTTCCGTGTAAGGGGAGAGTTGGAATGTTTTTTAATATTTTAAATCCTATGAGAGTGATTTCATATAAAGAGCTTAGTAGTTACTAGACTAGGCGTGTAAATTTTTTTAGCTTTAAAGTTGTTTGTTAAGAGCTAAGCTTAAGTCATCTAAGTGTATTAACTGTACAATCAACATAGGATTTGTTGACTTTTAATTTAAAATTTTGAAAGTAATGACTTTATTCTAGAGTGCTAGATTATTACAGACATATATAACTACATTCAAGCAGATATACAAGTGTGTATATATATTATTATAATCATTCAGAATAGAAGTAAGCATATAAATTACTGAATCGTTCTTTTTTTTTAAAAGCTAGTGTTACACTATTATATGTAAAGTAGATAACTAATAAAAGACCTACTGAATAGCACAGGGAACTCTACTCAATACTCTGTAATGACCTACATGGAAAAGAATCTAAAAAGAGTGGATATATGTATATGTATAACTGATTCACTGTGTTGTACACCTGAAACTAACACAACATTGTAAATCAACTATACTCCAACAAAAATTTTTTAAAAACAAAACAAAACAAAAGCTAGTGTTAAATTTTTTTTATAGTTTCCTCTCAGTGTTTTATATGCATTTTAAAATCATAGCCAGTTTTGTGAAGTCTGCAGTTATTCTAACAAAACCAGTCTAAATTAGCAGTACAAGTTCAGGGGAAAAGGGGAGGTTTGTTTAAACTGCTCATTTTCTTCAGTTTTTAAGATTATGAAGTTCCTTATAAGTCATATTGTATGATATCATATGAAAAATTATCCAGTTAAACATTGGAAAAGCTATTTCTGTATACTTATACTTCCTCCTTTTCAAAATCTTTCCAATAAATATAATTAGTAGAATTTGTCAGTCTTAAAACATAGAAGTAATCTGTTTTACTTGTATGTATTTAAAATATTAACTAACATTTTGGATGTCCAAATTTTATGTATTGCCAAGTCCCTTTATCTACTGAGTGGTATATAATTTGTATAAATCATAGTCTTAAGTTGAGATTTAAAGTTTATTTCCAACAAGATTATTTGAAATTATTTTCTTCCAATAGAAACTTTTAAAAATGGAGGATAGTAAGGTTTGGTAATAACAGAAAAGGAAACTCACTAAATATAAAGTAGTACATTGGTTAAAGAACTAATTAATAAGTTTAATAGTACAGTGTATTGAAAGATATGTTGTTATTATCTGGGCACAAAGTACTTCTTGCAGTTACTGGATTGGTCAGTTTAATGTGTAGTCTCTGAGTATAAATAGAGATTGAGGTTTTGGTTGCATTGATTCAGAATAAGCAAAATTTAATGTTGAGAATTTATTTTAAAAATATTATACAAGTATATGTGCCTAAAAAAAACATTACAGTTACAGCCAAAAGAATGGAAATAACTGATGCACTTTATTTTCTTCTTAGCTCCTGGAGCCTGTCTGCCACCAGCTGTTTGAGCTCTACCGTAGCTCTGAAGTTCGACTTAAGAGGTTCACACTGCAGTTCTTGCCAGAATTGATGTGGGTTTATTTACGGCTTACAGTTAGCCGAGACAGACAGAGTAATGGTTGCATTGAAGCACTACTTTTAGGAATTTACAATTTGGTAAGTGGAAAATGATAGTTTGGGAAATTTTAAGTATTTTTTAAAGTCCTCTGAAATAATACTTGAAGACTATTTAGAGGAAAATAAATTTAAATGTCTCTTGAATAACTTATTTGAATTAACTAAATTGAGTACGGTAATTGAGTACAGTAATTAATAAGTAATTGATGGTAGTGCATTTTATAAAGTAGGTGAAACTTATAATTGATAGCATTATTAATATTTTATGGCTTATTTTTCTAATTATTTTATTTGACTGATATTTATGAATGCCTTTTTTTAAATTTATTTTTAATCATTTGATAAAACATTATGTATTTGATACATTATTTATGAAACTTTTTTCTTCTAAGGAATTCTTAAATACCTTAAACGTTATTATTCTGTTGTTGTTTTTTTTTTCTCCTGGTGCCCAGTTTAGAACATTGGTATTGAAATTCCTGCCCTTTGAATTCTTATATTCTGTGTATTCACTGTAAACAGACGCTCCACATATTAAAGTTAAGTTTGTAGTTGAGAGGTACCTCAACCAAAGTACCTCACAAAACATTGAATCTCACAAAAAATAAATATTCTTCTGCACCAGTGCTCATTCCTCTAAGTATTATCCCTTAAAAAATCATTAAAAAAACATTTCCATCACTAGAATCTGAAGGACGGAGCCTGGCCTGTGGAATCACTTGTATTTTGTCTAAAATCAGGTACTGTCACTTACTGGCTGTTTTAAATTTAAGCAAGTTACTTAATATCTTGACTTCAGTTGCCTCGTCCTGTAAAACAGAAATAAAACATTGTTAGTAGGATTGAAAGCAATTAGAAGAACCCAACATGTTTCCTGAGGTGTTTATCAAATGTTTACCACTATTATTATAAATAGTAGTAGTAATAGTTATACCATAATTAAAGATGGGTTTTTTTAATGAAAAGCTGGTGTAGGTATAAAATTCTTTATTTTGCTACCTTGCCTGATTTTTTCTGTTAAAGTAGGAAATTTGTTTCACATATCACTGTGTTTCTAGTGCTTAGCAAAGCACTTAGTAAATGTTGATTTAAAAATTGAGTTTAGTGTTTTAGATTATGTTTGACATTAAGCTATCATTTGTTTTGTTTAATGTAATAAAATTCAGTAGTGGGACAAATGAAGCAAAAAATTTTGTATAGTGGGATGCCTGACAAGTTCTTGACAGTACTTGTTGGTGCTATGGTTTAACTATCTTTTGGTATCTCAAAAATAGTATACTGTTTTGGGCTTCCCTGGTGGCGCAGTGGTTGAGAATCCGCCTGCCGATGCAGGGGACACGGGTTCGTGCCCTGGTCCAAGAGGATCCCACGTGCCGCAGAGCAGCTGGGCGCATGAGCCATGGCCGCTGAGCCTGTGCGTCCGGAGCCTGTGCTCCGCAACGGGAGAGACCACAGCAGTGAGAGGCCTGTGTACCGCAAAAAAAAAAAAAAAAAAAAAAAATAGTGTACTGTTTTAAAGATGCTCAATTATATATCAGAAATGTAACGTCAGGTTTCTGTCTTCTTTTAATTCCCTTGATACCTGTGTTCTCTCTTCTCTGTGTCTCGATTTTTCTTACCACACTGGATTTCTTTTATATATTAATTTCTCTCTTTTTCTTCTTTTCTCACTCCAGCATTTCTCCCTTGCTTCAGTAGCCCAAGAGAGAGCTTTATATTGACCTCAACTTAAAAAAATTTTATGACACCCGTCTCCACAGATATATACACAGATATAAATAAAAAGTATTTGGCTTAATTTGAAATTTAGGAATAAAAATTAAAATTTTATTGCCTAACTTAAATCAGGCCCATTCATCTTAGCATAGATGTTCTCTGAGGCACAGTGGCCCAGATGTGGTGGTAACTATTTTGCCTACAGAGTAGTTAAATGATCTTTCTAGGGATTTTTAAACCATTTTCCTGCCAAAATTAGAGGTATGGCCATTGTTCACATGTAATTGGTACTCTCCTGTGACATATTAAACCCCAAAACTAGCCCTATAGGGAAGTTCTTTTGGGTTTGTGTCCTGGTGATGATAGTTGGGTTTTTTTCCTGTTGTTTCTTCCTCTTATGCTGTGCAACTACTCAGTCTCTCTCTGACTACCTTCCTTCTAGGGCAGTCTTCTCTGTCTGTATTTTATGCCAGTTATGTATACTAATATGAGTTTTAAAAGAAACAGGCTAAAGACAGTAGAGAAAAGGAGTAATGCAGGAGGAGCATTTCACCTCTCTAATTGCTGGCATCTGTAGGCAGTTTTTTTTTTTTAAAACATTATTAGATCTTTTTTTTTTTTAATAGGATCTCATATCTATTCTTTTGGTGGGGAGTGCTGCACTGGGTTTTCCTTGCTGCCTGCAGGCTTTCTCTAGTTGCGGCAAGAGGGGACTACTCTTCGTTGGTTGTGCGCAGACTTCTCATTACGGTGGCTTCTCTTGCTGTGGAGCACGGGCTCTAGGCATGTGGGCTTCAGTATTTGTGGCGCGTGGGCTCAGTATTTGTGGCTCACGGGCTCTAGAGCGCAGGCTCAGTAGTTATGGCGCACCGGCTTAGTTGCTCCGCGGCATGTGGGATCTTCCCAGACCTGGGCTTGAACTCGTGTCCCCTGCATTGGCAGGTGGATTCCCAACCACTGCACCACCAGGGAAGTCTGTAGGCAGATTTGTATTGATACCTGTAGAAGATTGGCGGTGCCAGAGACTGTAGAAATAGATGCTGTTAACCTTTTCAGTGAAAGATAAAGTGCTTTTAAAAATCACAGGAATGTTTTTGTAATCAGTAAAAACCACTTAAGTATGAACTTATGATTAATCACTTGGACTACTATTAATTATGTTAATACGTAGCTTATTTCAGGTCATTAATTTATTGCTGAATAATTGTAAGATTTTCTTTTAGTTAAGATTCATCCTGTGTTACAACAGTGTTTTTCCTTTTTTTTTTTTCTATGAATTTATTTAGTTTTGCTGCACGCAGGCTTTCTCTAGTTGCGGTGAGCGGGGGCTACTCTTCATTGAGGTGTGCGGGCTTCACATTTCGGCGGCTTCTCCTGTTGCGGAGCATGGGCTCTAGGTGCACAGGCTTCAGTAGTTGTGGCTCACGGGCTTAATTGCTCCGTGGCATGACCAGGGCTCGAACCTGTGTCCCCTGCATTGGCAGGCAGATTCTTAACCGCTGTGCCACCAGGGAAGCCCTGTGTTTCATATTTTAATAAGTGTGGATTTCTTGGCTAAAACCTTTCATTTTAGTTTTTTATGTGGTGATTCTACCTTTAGCTTTCTGAGGAACCTCCATACTGTTTACCATGATGGCTATACCAACTTACCTTCCTACCAACAGTGTAGGAGGGTTCCCTTTTCTCCACACCCTCTCCAGCATTTGTTATTTATAGACTTTTTAATGATGGCCATTCCGACCAGTGTGAGGTGGTATCTCGTAGTTTTGATTTGAATTTCTCTAATAATTAATGATGTTGAACATCTTTTCATGTGCCTACTGGCCATCTGTATGTCTTCTTTGGAGAAATGTCTATTAAGGTCTTCTACACGTTTTTCGATTGGGTTGTTTTTGTTGTTGTTGAGTTATATGAGCTGTTTGTATATTTTGGAGATTAAGCCCTTGTCTGTCGCATCACTTGCAAATATTTTCTCCCATTCCAAAAATATGGAACACTTCACGAATTTGCGTGTCATCCGTGTGCAGGGGCCATGCTAATCT
This sequence comes from Phocoena sinus, assembly GCF_008692025.1. Classification (NCBI taxonomy): domain Eukaryota; kingdom Metazoa; phylum Chordata; class Mammalia; order Artiodactyla; family Phocoenidae; genus Phocoena; species Phocoena sinus. The sequence continues at coordinate 34,811,690 of NC_045769.1, forward strand.
TCTCTGTATCATTACAATTTTAGTATATGTGCTGCCGAAGCGAGCAGTGATTTTAATCTTTTAAATTCAGTCATGTTTCAACTAAAAGATCTGATCACTTGTAATCTCCCTAGCCTGTATGTAAATTTATCATGAAATTTGTGCACCTACTTCATGTCTTTGTTGTCATGGTGTATTTGATTGATTGTAGTATTATATCTTTCAGTGTCTCTCAAAGGATAACTCAACTACCAAAGTGTACAAAATCTGCTAATAGGTTAGAAAAGATACACTAGGGTAATAATATTTTTATATATTACTATTTCTAAACATTCTCCTCAATTGCCAGTGATATATTTGTTAAGAAAGTAATTATTATTTCTTTTAATATAGTCCTGTGATTATTTCATTATCTCTGCTTTTTTATTTTAACCATAGGAAATTGCTGATAAAGATGGGAACAATAAAGTTCTGTCTTTTACTATCCCTTCCTTATCCAAGCCTTCAATATACCATGAGGTAAGTAAGACTGGAAAGGTAGAATTTTTTAAAATTATGTTGAGTAAAAGTCAATTTCTTACTAGAGATAAATATTCCTAACACATCTTTACTGATTTGTTTCTTAATGGAGATGTTTGTTATTAGTGATATAAAGCTGAGCTGTTGTCAAGGGAGAGAGAATGTAATTCATGGAAAATTTTCCTCTAGTTCTGGTTTCTTTCTTTTTCATTCTTCTACCAGTATCGTTTTTGGCCTTTTTTTTTCAAAAATATTTTCAAAAATCTTCTTTTAATTTTTTTTGTCTTCCATATTAATTAGAAATCATCTATGTTAGATTGATTTATTTTCATTATTTTTTAGGAAAATAATTACACTTCTGATTTTTACTTATATTTATTTGGTTGAAGATTGTGAGAACACTGATAATTATATAGGTAGATGACTCCTGTTGGGCTGAACTCCTTCTGCCTGCTCTCTTTAAGGACATAGGCTTTGAAGCAAGCTTCTTGTCTGTAGTGGCCTTCAGTGCATAAACTTGAGGAAAGCGCTTAAAGAAACTTTACCAGTAGTGTAAAAATTGAAATCTATTTTCTTACCAACAAACAGTATCCAGTTGCCTCATAGCTCTGTGCAACTATTTATTTTCTTAATTAATTCTCCTGGGGCTTTGTTTTGTGTTGAAAATAGAATGCCTCCTATTTAACCAGGGCTGATTTTAGCATAGAACATTTCTGAGTAATAGATTTTAACTGTGTTCCATGTATCAAGTTACAAAATAAAATGGAGGGTAGTGAAAAGTTTACAAATGGATGGTTCTTCTAACTTTAGAAACATGAAATCAATTATGTCACTATTAAAGAGACATTTGATCATAGTATTCTTGTTTGTGTTCCATAATTATAACTCTCTGCACCTTGCTTTCTTCAGTGTGGAATGAGATTAATGAGAGCACCAACCTTCCTGAAGTTAGAAAGACCTCCAGGTTTGAATGCATAGTCCCCAAGAGTGCTCTGAGTTCTGGAAACAAACAAATTAAAGTTGATTTATTTGTAGCCTTTATTCTTTTCAATGACTTTTCTTATTCTGTCCTAAATGTAGATTCATTCCATAATATTTCAAAAAACAAAGCACTGTATTTTTAGTTTTATATATTGTATAAATACGTCTTAAAAGGAGCTGTAGAATGTATATAACAGAAAAATGGAAGAGGTTTTGAAACGGAAGAAATGGTCTGAAACTGTCTTTTGTTGAGACAGGATTAAATATCCTCACATGATATAGATTTTTACTTCATTTTAGAGACACAGTCTCATACTTTACCTTGTTTTTGTAGCCCTCAACAATTGGATCCATGGCTTTGACAGAAGGGGCATTGTGTCAGCATGATCTCATCAGGGTTGTTTACAGTGATCTTCATCCACAGAGGGAAACATTCACTGCACAAAACCGGTAATGGTCAAAACTGTAGACAGTAGGGCTTCCCTGGTGGCGCAGTGGTTGAGAGTCCGCCTGCCGATGCAGGGGACGCGGATTCGTGCCCCGGTCCGGGAAGATCCCACATGCCGCAGAGCGTCTAGGCCCGTGAGCCATGGCCGCTGAGCCTGCGCATCCGGAGCCTGTGCTCTGCAACAGGAGAGGCCACAACAGTGAGGGGCCCGCGTACCACAAAAAAAAACCCAAAAACTGTAGACAGTAAAAATTGTTAATTTATGCTTAATAGTTATCTACAATTACTTTGGTTCAGGTTTGGTATGATAAAAGACAAAAGTTAAATATGTCATACTAGTGAAATACATCATAGCAGTGAAATACTCATCCATAAACGTAGCAGCTCTTTGTTGATCAATAGAGAGTTGTTCACGGGGGCCCATCTAGGTGATAGATAGAATCTGGCAGATTGTCAGGTGGTGCCAAAGTTGGCCCTAGGGAAAAAGAGGTTTCCTGCCTCGCTGCTTATGAGTACTATAAGTACTTCTTTCCATTCCCTTGGTAGCATGTTTCTGCACAAACCATTTGCACCTTATTATGGAACTCTTCTGGCACTTATTATGGAACTTTTCTGGTGTTTTTCTGACATTACCCAAGATATTATGGGTATTTCACATTTCAGGATTATTTTATGTTTCAGTCATGGGGGCAGTCTCACTTCATACCCATTGGTAAGCAGGTTGTCTCTCAAATGGAAATTTTCTGGTTCCAAATCCCAGAAGTTGTTGCTAGGTGGCACTTACTGGCTTCTGCCATAAGCTCAGGTCTGTATTCCACACAGGGCTGTTGTTCAGCAAATTAATGACCTTGTAGGCTTGGACAATCTTATTGATCCCTGTTTAGCATGTTCTATTAATATTAGAGGAAGGATGGATGGATTTACATGGCTTCTGTTTTACAATGCTAGATAGAGGAAGTGTCCTTCAGACACAGTATCTGTTCCCATAATGCATTCAGGTAAATGAGACACAGTCACTTCACATAAAGTTCACCCAAACTTTCACCTTAATCCTATCAATCATCGCAGTCTTATAGCCTTTCAATCTAGCCATTACCAACAAAGAGAGCCTGTGTCACCAGCCTCCACTCTAAATAACTTATCAGGTATGACATAGGTTACTTCCCAGAAGCTGAGGGCAAAGGCTAAAACTTTCTTCGGGCAAGGCCAAATTTTTTACCATACATTGCCCTGCATGGTTATTGTGAGCAGTAAATGAGATGATGCTTAAAACATGCTTAGCATGGTGCCTGGAACATAATATATGTTAGTGATACTGTTATTATTATTCTTTTTTACAAAATGTTTGTTTATTTATTTATTTGGCTGTACTGAGTCTTAGTTGTGGCCTGCGGGATCTTTGGGATCTTTGTCGTGGCATGCGGGGATCTTTAGTTGCGGCATGTGAACTCTTAGTTGTGGCATGTGGGATTAGTTTCCTGACTAGTGATCAAACCCAGGCCCCCTGCATTGGGAGTGCAGAGTCTTAGCCACTGTACCACCGAGGAAGTCCCGATACTATTATTTGTTATATAATATTTTATGCTCATAGTAAAATAGTACTCATCTTATTGGTTATAATATTAGAGTTATGGAAGGACTATAGGATCAAGCAGATTTCTAAATTATTGACCTTTGATCAAGTGCTTCAGTCTGGAATTCCAGTTCTTCTTAAGGGTCTTTCCAATATTACACATATGATAGAAAACACAGTGGCTTCCCTTGTTTCCTAACATATTGGAATTCAGCTTTAGTGATTGTTCTTTATTAGCCAGCAGGGTGCTGTATAACACCTGGAGAAGGCCTTATCCCAACTTAAAGTAACAACCTAATTTTTTTCTATACAGTTATGTTGGGGTACTCAAATCATTTAATAATAGAAAATGTATATTAGAATAGTGGTTCATAAGTACTGTTTGCAGACTAGTTTGCATAAAAATCATCTGGTTACCTGATTCCTTTTTTGTTTTCTCATTTTAATTTTTTAAAGTATAACAATATATACTTGTGGTACATTTAAAATAGAACAGAGGGGCTTCCCTGGTGGCGCAGTGGTTGGGAGTCCGCCTGCCGATGCAGGGGACGCGGGTTCGTGCCCCGGTCTGGGAAGATCCCACATGCCGCGGAGCGGCTGGGACCGTGAGCCATGGCCGCTGAGCCTGCGCGACCGGAAAAAAAAAAAAAATAAAATAAAATAAAATAAAATAGAACAGAGTATAAAGTAAAAATAGGCAAGAGTACAAAGAGAAAAGTATATGTCCTCTTCCCTCTAACCACCCATTTCTACTCTCAGTAGTTAAATTATTAGCAGTTTTTTATGTGTCCTTCCAGAAAATTTTCATGCATGCAAAAGCATATATTCAGCCTTAAACACTTGCAGACCCATACACACTGGATTCATTTGTACATATTGTACAACTTGCTTTTTTTTTTTTTTTTTTTTGGCCATGCCACGTGGCATGCGAGATTTTAGTTTCCCCCACCAGGGATTGAGCCCGCACCCCCTGCAGTGGAAGCGTGGAGTCTTAACCACTGGGCCACCAGGGAAGTGCCCATACTATCAGTTTTTAACCACTCTCATTCTGACTAAAATTTAGATTTTTTCCAGTTTTTTTAAACAATCTTATAAGGAACACAATATTTTTTGTATAAATATTTGCATGGGAGCACCAAAATATCTGTAAAATAAATTCCTAACAGTGAAATTGCTGTGCTAAAGAATGTCTGCTTTTTCAGTTTGAGTTAGTATTGCCAAATTACCCTCCCCAAAACCAATGGACTAATTGAATCTCCTACAAGTAGTTTGAGAGTGCCTCTTTCCTCATACTAACCCCCAGTACTGGATATTTTCAAATTTTTTAATCTTGGCCAATCTGAACATTAAAAATTGATGTCACATTATTTTACTTAGCATTCCTTTAATTATGACTAGGCTTGAATGCTTTTAATATGTTAATTCATTAAGTATTTTTCTTGACCTGTGAACTGCATATTCATGTCCTATGTCCATATTTCTTTTTTTTTCATATTTCTTATTGAACTGTGTATTTTTTTTTTCTAGTGATTGGCAAGGATTTTATTTGTTTATTTATTTATTTTGTTTGTTTGTTTGCACCGAGAGGCTTGCGGGATCTTAGTTCCCCAGCCAGGGATTGAACCCATGCCCTCTGTAGTGGAAGCACGGAATGTTAACCACTGGACCGCCAGGGAATTCCCCAAGAGTTTTTTAAATATTGAGGAAACTGCACTGTGTTTTACACTTGTACATTTTAAGTTAATTACTGACTTTTAAATTTATTTTAAATTAAGATATAATTCACATACCATAAAATTCACTGCTTTACAGTATACAATTCAGTGATATTTAGTGTATTCACAAGCTTGTGCATCCACTACCACTAGCTAATTCCAGGATGTTTTCATCACACTAAAAAGAACTCCCCTTTCCTTTCTCCCCAGCCCCTGGCTACCATGTATCTCACTTTCTATCTCTATGGTTTTGTATATTTTAGACATTTCATATAAGTGGAATTATACAGTATGTGGCCTTTTGTGGTGTCTGGTTTCTTAACATGTTTTCAAGTTTCGTTTATGTGGTAGTGTGTAGTTCCTTTGTATGACTGAATAATGTTCCATTATCACAATATACATTTTGTTTATCCATCCATCCATCAATTGATGGATATTTGGGTTATTTCCAGTTTTGGAATATTTATGAATAATACTGCTGTCAACATTTGTTTGTTTATAAGTTTTTGTGTAAACATTTTCAGTTCTTTTGAACATATACCTAGTAGAATTGCTGGGTTATATGGTATTTATTTCATTTTATTTTACTTTATTTTATTTTTACTTTTTGGCTCCACCACATGGCATGAGGAACTTCCCTGACCAGGGATCGAACCCGTACCCCCTTCAGTGGAAGTGCGGTGTCTTAACCACTGGACCACCAGGGAAGTCCCTATATGGTATTTAACTTAATACTTAACTTTCTGAGGAACTGTCATATTGTTTTCCAGAGTGGTATACCATTTTGCATTCCCACCAGCAGTGTATGATAGTTCCAGTTTCTCAGCATCCTCACCAATACTTATTTTCCATCTTTTTGATTATATCCATCCTAGTGGGTATGACAATTGGTATCTCATTATTGTGCTATTGTTTTGTCTTTGCTGTATATTTTACTTTTTTGTATAGCCGACTGTATCAGTAATACGCATACACACACACCCTTTTTTTTTTCAGTTAAATATGCATTAATCCTACAGAGCTTATTAAGAAGAACTGCAATCTCCAGCCCCCTCTCCATTCCACTTCTCCCTTCCCAGATGTAACAACTTTTAACCAGTGGTTTTCAGCCAGGGCACTTCTGCCCCCCAGGGAACATTTGGCAATGTCTGGAGACTTGTTTGGTTGTCACAACTGAGTGGGAGGGAGGACTGCTACAGGCATCTCAAGTGTAAAGGTCAGGAATGCTGCTCAGCATCCTGCCATGCCTGGGCCAGCCCCCCACAGCAAACACTTGTCTAGCCCCAAATGCCGATAGTGCTGAGGTTGAGAAATCTTGCTTTTAATATTTACCTCCACTTCTTTGAGTAATTTACTGCTTTTTAATGCTTCACTTTGGGGCATTATCTAATAACTTATCTCTAGGAAAGATAAAAATTTAGGTTGTTACCGCTCTCATTGTCCTATCTTATGTTGTAATTATGGGGAACTCATTATTTAGATTTCTCATCATTATGAATGATCATTGTTCATCAGAGCTATTCAGGCTGAGCTTTGTGATTAGTTTATTACTTTTCCTTTCCTGCATATCTTTTTGTTTTCCTTGAAGTTCATCGTTGGCCTTTTGTTTTCTTTGTTTACTATGTGCTTTGTAATTCAACCCTGCAAATTTTCTATCAGTTTTCTACATAGCCTTCCAAGACTTCATTTACACCAGTTATTTTCTCAGTTTTATCTCAGAACCTTTTGACTTACTCCAATCTGGACTGTGTTGCCCTCTTTGCCTGGTGTACACATTATATTGGGATCTCCCCTCACTCTTATCCTGGGAATTCTCTTTGTCTTTTTCCTCTGTGGATGGATCCACTGTTTCCTGCACCCTGTATCCTCATTCTTTGTTCTTAGTATTCTGAAATTCCATGGTGGTATTCCTTGGTGTGGGTTTATTTCCTCCTTGTGCTGAGCACTATGTGGACCTTTTCTATTTAGAAACTCATGTCCTTCAGACTGGGAATTTTCTTGAATTATTTTTGTTAATTAGTTTAGGCTCCCCATTTTATCTGGTCTTTTACTATTTGTCTTTTATCTATCTCATCTTTTATTATCTTTCTTCTGGAGCTTTCATTATTTGAATGTGGGAACTCCTGTTGTGGTCCTCTTTCCTCTTCCATTCACCATATCTTTTTCCTTTTGCTTCACTTTCTGTGGTATTTCCTCAACTTCATCCACCAATCCTTTTCTTGAGTTTTTAATTTCTGTCATCATATTTTGTATATCTAAAAGGTGTTCTTGTTTTCTGAATGGTCTTTTAAAATAGACCCTTTTTGGTGTTTTTTTTTTTAATTTTTTGAAACAACATCTCATCTTTTAGAATATTAATGCTAATTAGCTTTATTTTTTCCTCTTCTGTGTTCTCTGTGTCCTCCAAATTGTGCCCCCGCCACCCCCCATTTCTTTATTTTGATCTCATTTTCATGTTAGTGAAGTTCCTCAGGTGTCTGGTAATCCTTTTTTCCTGCTTATGTTTAAAAGTAGGGGAATAAAAAAAATGAGAAGCTATGACCATGTTGGTAGGGCTAATTGACGGTGAACTTCACAACTTCTCACTGGGCCATCCAGCTGGGGAACTTCCCAAGTCCATATCGTTAAGTCTTTCCTCTTAGGGTGGTCAAATTCCCCAAAGAAAACTCTTCTAGTCTCTTAACCAGAGGGCTTGCTGCTAGCATTCTGTGACCACATAGGGAAGGAGGACTTGAGGTCTCAATATCCAATAAGACCTATTTCACTTAAGTTTTCTATTTTCAGTGTCTTCCCTTCCTCCCCCACCCCCCGCCCTGACCCCAAATCATAATTGTGCCTGGTGGTTCCCAGGTAGAAATTTCTCTTTTATCCTTTCAGAAAATAAATCTTCAATTTCAGAAAATAAATCTTCAATAAACCTAGCAGCATAGAGAAGGAGAAAGGATCTGAAGATGTGCTTGCTTCCACGTCAGACTTTCAACTCACTTTTTACCTTTTCATTTTGAAATAATTTCTGGCTTTTTTGTTTCAAAAATAGTACAGTGAGTTTCCATATACTCTTCACCACCTATGGGAAGCTTTTTAGACAAACAACATTCCTGGGTCCTGCCCTCAGAGATTCTAATTGGGTCAGTCTGGGTTGAGACACAGGAATATATTATTCCAAAATGTCCTTAAATAACTATAATGTGCATCCAGGCTTAGGAGCCACTTTCTTAGTGATCATAAAGATTAGGAAAGCATTCATTTATTCATTCAATAAAAATTAATTGAGCAGTAATAATGTATTAAACACTATGCTGGACACTAGAGTTAGAGATGAATAAATCAGAGTCTGTGTCCTAAAGTTGCTTATTACTAAATAGATAAAACAGAGGTAAAGACAGAGTTGATTTAGTGGGATAAATGCTGTATTAGAGCTACACAGATAAAGGGAACAGTGTTTGTTTGTTTTAGTTAGAAGAATTAAGAATGGCTTTATGTCTGAGATTAAAGTTTGAGCCAGGATTTGAAACCTTAGCAGGAGTTTCCCAAGTGAAAAGTGTGTTCTAATAAGAAAGGGTAGCATCCATAAAAGCAAGGAATTATGAAAGGTTATGGCATATTCATGGAATGGTATAAGACTGATGTAGTGTGGTGTATGTGGTAGACAGTAGAGGGAAGTAGGGCTGGAGAGGTAGGTTGAGGGTGGATTTTAAAGGACTTTGTATGCCATGATGAGTTTGGGCTTTATCATGCAGTCAATAGGAATAGTGGATTCATGTAGCATAGAGGAGTCATCTGTTCAAGCATGATGGGGGTTTTCCTTAGGAAGAAAATATAGATGGCAGCAAGAGCTGTGACCTTTAATAAGGCAAATGGAAATAGGGAAATTATTGAGGAGGATATTACAGTAATCTGATTGAGAAATTATGAAGGTCAATATTAAGGCATTGTTGTTTATAAACCATCAAACACGACGAAATCATTTACTACAGTCTCTAAGTAGAAATAATTGTAATCCTTTTTTCCTTGTTTTTGTTTTTCTAGGTTTGAAGTCCTGAGTTTTTCTTATGTTATGTTATGAATTCTGCTATTGTGTATATGCCTGCTTCATCTTACCAGTCTCTTTGCCGAATGGGCTCCAGGTAAGAAGAATAATTATCATTAACCTTCACACATATTTATTGAGCACATTGTCTCTGGTAGGCACTGTTCTACCTTCTGGTGATATAGCAGTAAACAAAACTCAGGGAACTTACATTCCTATAGGAATCCTATCATCCCTCATACATCATGATTTCTTGAAAATATTTCAGTTACTAAAGAAGCATTTTCTAGCTCAACATTGAGCTAAGCCAAGATGTTTTAGGTTTAGGGTGGTTTAGTGATATACCTAGTCACTGCTTGGATGCCAATTTTTATAAATCACTTTGAGTGATTTGAATAAATAGTCCTCTATGTAGAGAAAGTCGTAAGAAACATGAACTTTTTCCTTTATATATCTCACAAATAACTGTCTGCTTTGGATAAGATTAGCAGTGACATTAATTATGTGTATGTCTCATTTGTATTTGTATATTCTAATCTTTACTAAATCAGAATTTCTAATAATTTGGACAAACCTGAGCTGAAATTTTAAATTTCCACTGTTGAAAAAAAAATTAATATAAATGAGTTTGGAGACAGAGGAGCAGAATTTTAATTATAGAAGGAACACTCAGTTTATCCTGCCCAGTTGATTTTTATTTGAGGAAACTAGGCCCCCACAAAAGTTAAATGCTATTTTAGTTTTTCTATTGCCTCATAACAAATTACACCATGAATTTAGTAGCTTAAAATAGTATGCATTCATTATTTCAGTTTCTTGGGGTTGGGAGTCTAGGTATCATTTAGGTGGACCCTCTGCTTAGGGTATTACAAGCTGCAGTTAAGATGTTGGCTGGAGTTGCAGTCTTATCTGCGGTTCATTTGAGGAATTATACATTTCTCTTGTCAAAATTCAGTTCCTGTAGTTGTAGACAGGCTTCATTTTTGTTGACTGTCTGCTGAAGGCCAGTGGTCAGTTCTTCTTATATAGTATAATCACATAATGTGTACATGTATGCATGAGAATCCTATCACCTTTGCCTTGTTACAAGCAAATCACAGGTTCCACCCACACTCAAGAGGAGAGGATGACACAAGGGTGTGAACACCAGGAAGGAGGGATCATAGGGATCAGGGCCCCTGACCCCACCCTCCAAAGAGTCTGCCCACTGCAAATGCTTTGCACAAGTTCATGCTGTTGTATTATCGGGAAGAGACCAAAACTCAGTTTTGCTAAATGAAGGAAGGCGGATCTAAATTAGCTGTGAGATTGATTTATAGATGATCTTAAAGTTCACATGCCTATAATAATATGATTAATGACTAACAAAATTCTTGTCTGGGGCTTCCCTGGTGACGCAGTGGTTGAGAGTCCGCCTGCCGATGCAGGGGACACGGGTTCGTGCCCCGGTCTGGGAAGATCCCACATGCCGCGGAGCAGCTAGGTCCGTGAGCCATGGCCGCTGAGCCTGCGCGTCTGGAGCCTGTGCTCCGCAACGGGAGAGGCCACAGCAGTGAGAGGCCCGCGTACCGCAAAAAAAAAAAAAAAATTCTTGTCTCTAACCTAGATACTGTTATCAAGAGAGTATACTGTTTAAGCACTTGCTGCCTATCTACAGATAAATTTATTTATAAATGACTATTTTTGGGCTCATTAAAACAAATCTGCCATATCTCTAATTGGTAACATTACTGTGGCATGAAATAGAGTTTCTTAATAACAAAAGTAGGGGCTTCCCTGGTGGCGCAGTGGTTGAGAGTCCGCCTGCCGATGCAGGGGACACGGGTTCGTGCCCTGGTCCGGGAAGATCCCACATGCCGCGGAGTGGCTGGGCCCGTGAGCCATGGCCACTGGGCCTGCGCGTCTGGAGCCTGTGCTCCGCAACGGGAGTGGCCACAACAGTGAGAGGCCTGCGTACCGCAAAAAAAAAAATAACAAAAGTGATGATAGAGTTTAGTAGTCCTCAGAATTTTATTCACATATCCCCTAAGGAATTTCGAAAAACTGTGTAGCCTTTGTACACTTTTAAGTTAACATTTAAATTTTTTATTCTGTTTTAAATAGTTGTAAATTATATGATTTCCAGTAGGTAAATATTGACATAATAAATAATTGCTGATCACTATTTTAAATGTATATAATGTAAATACACAGTGAGCTGATTGATAACCACCCTCATCCCATGTATGGAATAAATGAACAAGCTTTTAATAGTCTAACATTCTTTATCTCCTTAAAATTGAATTTCTGTTCCACTTTATCCACATAATTTTATCCTAATATCGTGCCGTATTATACTTACAGATCTTTTATTGATCTCCTAATTATACGTCTCTGCCACCAAAAAAAATGCGTAAATTAAAATTTTTTAAATATTTCCTGACCATAAATGCATGAAACACTAAAAAATTTCTTCTGAACTCACCATTACAATTATTCTAATAAATTTAATTTCTTAAATAATAGAAGTACATAACAGTTTTTTGATATTATTAAGGGTAACTTTTCTGGAAGCATCTCTTAATGAGATGGAAAACAGAATTGTTTATGATACTTTGGTTATTTGTTTGGAGATTTCTATATCTTCCACTAATTCCATCCTGATTCAATTTGGGATGTATGAAAGTTATGCATTTCTTTTGTGAAGAAGGAGAAGGATGATTATGAAAGAGATACCTATTTGAGAAAAGTTATTACTTTTATTGATATAGTACACTAGAATGTATGTTTTATGAGGGCACAGATTTTCTTTTTATCTTTTTGCCTGTTTACAACTGTATGCTTGGGCCCAGGATAGTGACTGACACATAGCAAGTACTCAAAAAATATTTGAGAAATGAGTCATTGAATAAGTGAATTTATGGAAACAAAAATGTTTTATTTAATGTATCAGGAAATCACATGTGATAAATAATGTATTTTCCTAGGGTTTGTGTGAGTGGGTTTCCACGGCAACATGAAAAACACTGGAAAGAACTCTGTGGTCGAATAGTATTGGATCCCGAATTTATGGTGCAACTTCTCACAGGAGTTTACTATGCCATGTAAGTAGGTGTACTGTGAAATTGGGTGAATTCTTTCTAGTGTTTGGAAACTTATGTTTCTCTTTTTTCCTTATTAGTTTCACAACACTGAATTTTTTGTTCCATTATGGACCCATTATCTTGTTTTTCTAATATGAATTTCTTTTAGTACTTTTTTTTTTTTTAGAGAAACTTGTTATTAAATTTAATTTTCTTTAAATACATACCTTTTTCCCACCCTCACCCACTTGGGGGAGGAACAGAAAACCCCTACCCCTTCCATTTGGGGGATTCCATGTATAAAGCCTGAGATGGTGAGGGTGAAGTATAAAAATACTATTTACAAAGGGGAAGAGGGTGTCCACTGTGACCTTAATATTCAGACATCCCCATCCCCAGGCCCCTTTTTGCTCCTTTAGAAAAAACCCTGGGAATCCATTTGAGTGTAGACCAAGCCCTTCCTCTGGGCCGGTGGATACTCAAACCCCAACAAGGAATAGGAAGCTCTGAGATCAACCAAAGAATAGGGAACGGATAGCACCTCAGATCTAGGAGGGGGAGGGGGCTGCCCTCTACCCACCTGTAGTCAGCAGGCCGGCCAGCCAGCCTTTGTTTCCATAGGTCCCATGTAAACATTGACTTTTCTTCTGTTCATCTCTGTTCTTCCCGATTTCCTACAGAGCCTCCCTCGCTTCCACTGGAGGCAATTGGTTCCTCCAACTTTCCTTCCCTTCTAACCTTCCTCTGGAAGGAGTGGGGAGGGGGTGGGGAGGTCACAAGTGGGGCAGAGCCCACCTCATCCCTTCTTCTAGGTCAGGGCAGCTTGTCCTCCTCAGCAGAACCCTCAAGGGAGTGAGCTCTAAGTTCTTGGCCAAATAGGAATGGATTTCTTTTCCCAGAGCAGGGACAAGGCAGGCAGATAGTCCAGTACCAGGATACAGTGTTCCTCATGGGCAAGTCCATCAAAACTGAGTAGCAGGGAAGAAGGCTTCAGGAAGCAGAGAGGTGGGCAAGTCTAGTCTCACCCTGATGCTGGAAGACCAGACCTGCACCCCTGCCCCTCCAGGTGAGCACGCCCATCACCACCCACCAGTCTTGTTCTCTGCAGCTTTGCAGAAGGACCAGGCACCCATGAGGCTAGAGGTCTTCTCCAGGCCTTGGTATGGAGGCAGCACTCACACCAGCTTATCCAGTAGGATCCCGATGCTCTGGGTGGCCTCTGAGGGACCAGCAATGGACTTGTTACACATGGGGCAGACACAGCGTACTTCCAGCCACTTCACCAGACACTTGTGGTGAATGGCATGTTGGCATGAGAGCACACCCTGCTTATCCTTCCCCTTGGAGTCTTCCAGACAGACTGTACAGGTCTGCCCATATAACTGTAACTTCTTGGCATCACCTTTAAGCATCACCACTTTATATCCATATCGTTTGCTCTGTGCCTGGTTCCAGAGTTTGCTGATAAAATAGCAGCAGAAGATGAGGCTGAGTATGAAGACAAAGATGTCTGTGCCGAAGATGACCATGTAGATGTTGAGGGGAAGGTCTTGGAAACTGATGGGTGGCATCGAGCAGGACTTGTTGGTGCTCACCAGTCCCAGGCCACAGAAAAACCCATTACACCACTGGAATGGGTGCATCAGTGAACTCTTGGCTGGCTTCCTCAGGGGAATGAACAGGCGGCGGGTAGGGCAGGCGGGCTGGGCGCACCGGCTTGTGGGCTTGCAGGAGGGGTGGATGTGGTGCGTGGCTGCCACCTTCGTCTGCAAGTCGAACTCTCTTTTTTAGTACTTTTTAAAAAATGAATTACACATTTTATTTGAAAGCTATATAATAACAGACAATTGTTTTATTGAGATATAATTAAAATGTAAGACTGAATTAGTTAAAGGTGTACAACATAATGATTAGATATATGTTATATTGCAAAATTATTACCACAAGTTAACATCCATCACCACACATAGTTACATATTTTTCTTTTGATGAGAACTTTCTGTATCTGCTCTCTCAACAACTTTCAAATACACAATACTGGATTGTTAACTATACATGCTGTACATGCTGTACATCATATTGCAGGATTTTATCTTATAACTGGAAGCTTGTACCTTTTGACCACCTTCACGATTTTTGCCCACCCCCCAGCCCCTGCCTCTGGCAACCATCAATCTTTCTGTATCTATGAGTTCAGTTACTGGTTTTTTTTTGTTTTGTTTAGATTCCACAAGTATGATATTATACAGCATTTGTCTTGCTCTGTCTGATTTATTTCACTTAGCATAATGCCCGCAAGATCCATACATGTTGTCACAAATGGCAGGATTTCCTTCCTTTCTTTTTTCTTTTTTCTGTTTTTTTTTTTTTTTTTATCGTGCTGTGCGGCATGCGGGAGTTCCCCAACCAGGGATCGAACCCAGGCCCCCTGCATTGGAAGCGTGGAGTCTTAACTACTGGACCACCAGGGAAGTCCCAGGATTTCCTTTTTTAAATGACTGAATGATATCCTATTGTGTGTATGTATGTGTATATATACGCGTGTGTATATATATGTGTATGTATACACTTACGTACATATACTTACACATATGTGTATATAATTGTATGTATACACATACTGTATATACACATACATTACATATATACACACACACCATATTTTCTTTATCTATATATCTGTCCATTTACAATTAGATTGTCTCCATGTCTTGGCCATTGTACATATGCTGCAGTGAACATAGGGGTGCAGATATTCTTTTGAGATAGTGATTTAGTTTCCTTCAGATATATAACAGAAGTAGAATTGCTGGTTCCCTTTTCTCCACACCCTGTCCAGCATTTATTGTTTGTAGATTTTTTGATGATGGCCATTCTGACCCGAGTGAGGTGATACCTCATTGTAGTTTTGATTTGCATTTCTCTAGTGATTAGTGACGTTGAGCATCCTTTCATGTGTTTGTTGGCCATCTGTCTATCTTCTTTGGAGAAATGTCTGTTTAGGTCTTCTGCCCATTTTTGGATTGGGTCGTTTGTTTTTTTGATATTGAGCTGCATGAGCTGCTTGTATATTTTGGAGATTAATCCTTTGTCAGTTGCTTCATTTGCAAATATTTTCTCCCATTCTGAGGGTTGTCTTTACATCTTGTTTATGGTTTCCTTTGCTGTGCAAAAGCTTTGAAGTTTCATTAGGTCCCATTTCTTTATTTTTGTTTTTATTTCCATTTCTCTAGGAAGTGGGTCGAAAAGGATCTTGCTGTGATTTATTTCATAGAGTGTTCTGCCTATGTTTATAGTGTCTGGCCTTACATTTAGGTCTTTAATCCATCTTGAGTTTATTTTTGTGTGTGGTGTTAGGGAGTGTTCTAATTTCCTTCTTTTACATGTAGCTATCCAGTTTTCCCAGCACCACTTATTGAAGAGGGTGTCTTTTCTCCATTGTATATTCTTGCCTCCTTTATCAAAGATAAGGTGACCATATGTGCGTGGGTTTATCTCTGGGCTTTCTATCCTGTTCCATTGATCTGTATTTCTGTTTTTGTGCCAGTACCATACTGTCTTGATTACTGTAGCTTTGTAGTATAGTCTGAAGTCAGGGCGCCTGATTCCTCCAGCTCCATTTTTCTTTCTCAAGATTGCTTTGGCTATTCTGGGTCTTTTGTGTTTCCATACAAATTGTGAAATTTTTTGTTCTAGTTCTCTGAAAAATGCCAGTGGTAGTTTGATAGGGATTGCATTGAATCTGTAGATTGCTTTGGGCAGTAGAGTCATTTTCACAATGTTGATTCTTCCAATCCAAGAACATGGTATACCTCTCCATCTGTTTCTATCATCTTTAATTTCTTTCATCAGTGTCTTATAGTTTTCTGCGTACAGGTCTTCTGTCTCCTTAGGTAGGTTTATTCCTAGGTATTTTATTCTTTTTGTTGCAGTGGTAAATGGGATTGTTTCCTTAATTTCTCTTTCAGATTTTTCATCATTAGTATATAGGAATGCAAGATTTCTGTGTGTTAATTTTGTATCCTCCTACTTTACCAAGTTCATTGATTAGCTCTAGTAGTTTTCTGATTGCATCTTTAGGATTCTCTATATATAGTATCATGTCATCTGCAAACAGTGATAGTTTTACTTCTTTTCTGATTTGGATTCCTTTTATTTCTTTTTTTTCCCTCTGATTGCTGTGGCTAAAACTTCCAAAGCTATGTTGAATAATAGTGGTGAGAGTGGGCAACCTTGTCTTCTTCCTGATCTTAGAGGAAATGGTTTCAGTTTTCCACCATTGAGAACGATGTTGACTATGGGTTTGTCATACACGGCCTTTATTATGTTGAGGTAGGTTCCCTCTGTGCCTACTTTCTGGAGAGTTTTTATCATAAATAGGTGTTGAATTTTGTCAAAAGCATTTTCTGCATCCATTGAGATTATCATATGGTTTTTATTCTTCAGTTTGTTGATATGTTGTATCACATTGATTGCTTTGCGTATGTTGAAGAGTCCTTGCATTCCTGGGATAAACCCCACTTGGTCATGGTGTATGATCCTTTAATGTGCTGCTGGATTCTGTTTGCTAGTATTTTGTTGAGGATTTTTGCATCTATGTTCATCAGTGACATTGGCCTGGAGTTTTCTTTTTTTGTGACATCTTTGTCTGGTTTTGGCATTAAGGTGTTGGTGGCCTCGTAGAATGAGTTTGGGAGTGTTCCTCCCTCTGCTATATTTTGGAAGAGTTTGAGAAGGATAGGTGTTAGCTCTTCTCTAAATGTTTGATAGAATTCGCCTGTGAAGCCATCTGGTCCTGGGCTTTTGTTTGTTGGAAGATTTTTAATCACAGTTTCAATTTCAGTGCTTCTGATTGGTCTGTTTATATTTTCTACTGCTTCCAGGTTCAGTCTCAGAAGGTTGTGCTTTTCTAAGAATTTGTCCATTTCTTCCAGGTTGTCCATTTTATTGGCATATAGTTGCTTGTAGTAATCTCTCATGATCCTTTGTATTTCTGCAGTGTCAGTTGTTACTTCTCCTTTTTCATTTCTAATTTTACTGATTTGAGTCCTCTCCCTCTTTTTCTTGATGCATCTGGCTAATGGTTTATCAATTTTGTTTATCTTCTCAAAGAACCAGCTTTTAGTTTTATTGATCTTTACAATTGTTTCCTTCATTTCTTTTTCATTTATTTCTGTTCTGATCTTTATGATTTCTTTCCTTCTGCTAACTTTGGGAGTTTTTGTTCTTCTTTCTCTTGTTGTTTTAGGTGTAAGGTTAGGTTGTTTATTTGAGATATTTCTTGTTTCTTGAGGTAAGATTGTATTGCTATAAACTTCCCTCTTAGAACTGCTTTCGGTGTAGTGTCATCGTGTTTTCATTGTCATTTGTTCCTAGGTATTTTTTTATTTCCTCTTTGATTTCTTCAGTGATCTCTTGGTTATTTCGTGGCATATTGTTTAACCTCCATGTGTTTGTATTTTTACAGTTTTTTTTCCTGTAATTGATATCTAGTCTTATAGTGTTATGGTCAGAAAAGATACTTGATACGATTTCAATTTTCTTAAATTTACCAAGGCTTGATTTTTGACCCAAGATATGATCTATGGGCTTCCCTGGTGGCGCAGTGGTTGAGAGTCCGCCTGCCGATGCAGGGGACACAGGTTCATGCCCCAGTCTGGGAGGATCCCACATGCCGTGGAGCGGCTAGGCCCGTGAGCCATGGCCGCTGAGCCTGCGCGTCCGGAGCCTGTGCTCCGCAGCGGGAGAGGCCACAGCAGTGAGAGGCCCACGTACCACAAAAAAAAAAAAAAAAAAAAAAATATGATCTATCCTGGAGAATGTTCCATGAGCACTTGAGAAGAAAGTGTATTGTTGTTTTTGGATGGAATGTCCTATAAATATCAATTAAGTCCATCTTGTTTAATATATCATTTAAAGCTTGTGTTTCCGTATTTAGTTTCAGTGTGGATGATTTGTCCATTGGTGAAAGTGGGGTGTTAAAGTCCCCTACTATGATTGTGTTACTGTCGATTTTATGGCTATTATCATTTTGCCTTATGTATTGAGGTGCTCCTATGTTGGGTGCATAAATATTTACAATTGTTATATCTTCTTCTTGGTTTGATCCCTTGATCATATGTAGTATCCTTCTTTGTCTCTTGTAATAGTCCTTATTTTAAGTCTATTTTGTCTGATATGAGAATTGCTACTCCAGCTTTCTTTTGATTTCCATTTGCATGGAATATCTTTTTCCATCCCCTCACTTTCAGTCTGTATGTGTCCCTAGGTCTGAAGTGTGTCTCTTGTAGACAGCATATATATGGGTCTTGTTTTTGTATCCATTCAGCCAGTCTGTGACTTTTGGTTGGAGCATTTAATCCATGTACATTTAAGGTAATTATCATTATGTATGTTCCTATTACCATTTTCTTAATTGTTTTGGGTTTGTTTTTGTAGGTCTTTTCCTTCTCTTGTGTTTTCCTGCCTAGAGAAGTTCCTTTAGCATTTGTTGTAAAGCTGGTTTCGTGGCCCAGCACCATTTAGTAAAGACACTATCCATTCCCTATTTTATATTCTCATATTTGTTTAAATTAATTGACTATATATGCATATGTTTATTTCTCAGCTCTCCATTCTGTTCCATTGATCTCTGTGTGTTTTTAGGCCTAAAGCTTTGTGATACAGTTTGAAGTTAGTAAGTATCATGCCTCCAGGTTTGTCGTTTCTCAAGATTGCTTTGGCTATTCAGGGTCCTTTGTGGTTCCATATAAATTCTAGAGTTGTTTGCTCTATTTCTATGAAAAGTGTCACTAGAATTTTGATAGGCATTGCACTGAATTTGTAGATTGCTTTGGGTAGTATGGACATTTTAACAATATTAGTTCTTTCAGTCCTTGAGCGTGGAATATCCTTCTATTTATTTGTGTGTTCTTCAGTTTCTTTCATTGAGGTATTATATGAAAAATCATAAGTGCACAATTAAGAAAATGCTCAGATCTTTCACCTCCTTAGTTAAATTTATTACTAGGTATTTTTTAATTTAATTGTTAATGGGATTGTTTTCTTAATTTCCCTTTCTGTTAGTTTGTTATTCGTGTATAGAAAGCAGTTTTTTGGTTTTTTTTTTTTTTTTTGGCCACACCACGTGGCTTGTGGGATCTTAGTTCCACAACCAGAGATTGAACCCACACCCTCAGTAATGAAAGCATAGAGTCTTAACCAATGGACCACTGGGGGATTCTCTTTTTTTTTTTAAAGAAATGCAGTAGATTTTTGTTATTGCTTTTATACCTACAAGTTTACCATATTTGTTTATTCCAACAGTTTTCTGGTGTAGTTTTAAGAGTTTTCTACAGTTGACTCTTGAACAGCAAAGGGGTTAGGGGTGCCAGTTGCACAGTTGAAAATCTGAGTATAACTTTAAAGTCAGCCTTCCATATCTACGCTTCAACCAACCACAGATTGTGTATTACTGTAGTTGGTATTTATTGAAAAGAATCCACTTATAAGTGGTCTTGTGCAGTTCAAGCCCAAGTTGTTCAAGGGTCACCTGTATTATATATCATGTCATCTGCAAATAGAGACAGTTTCACTTCTTTTTTTCTGATTTGCTAGAACTTCCAGTACAATGTTGGATAAAAGTTGCGAGAGTGGCCATCCTTGTCTTGTTCTTGATCTTAGAGGAAAAGCTTTCCATTTTTCACTATCGAGTTTGTTGTTGACTGTGGGCTTATCATGTATGGCCTTCATTATGTTGAGCTACATCCCCTCTGTACCCACTTTTTTGAGAATTTTTTAATCGTGAATGGATTTCGAATTTTGTCAAATGCTTTTTCTACATCTATTGATATAATTGTGTGATTTTTATCCTTCATTTTGTTAATATGGTATATCACGATTGATTAAATTGTAGATGTTGAACCATCCTTGCATCCCAGGGATAAACCCCACTTTACCATGGTGTATGATCCTTTTAGTGAATTGTTGAATTTAGTTTGCTAATATTTTGTTGAGGATTTTTGCATTTATGCTATGTTCATCAGGCATATTGGCTTGTAATTTTCTTATAGTGTCCTTGTCTGATTTTTGTATAAGGGGGATGCTGGCCTTGTGATATGAATATGGAAGTGCTCACTCTTGGAAGAATTTGAAAATTGGTATTATTTCTTTAAATGTTTGGTAGAATTCACCCATGAAGCCATCTGGTCCCAGACTTTTGCTTATTGGGAGGTTTTTGATTACCGATTCAATCTCCTGTGGGTACAGTGATGGGTCTGTTCAGATTTTTATTTCTTCATGATTCAGTCGTGGTAGGTTGTATATTTCTAGGAATTTATCCATTTTCTAGGTTGTCCAGTTTGTTGATGTATAATTGTCCATAGTCCTTTCAGTACTTTTAAAATAGCCAAAATATAAGTAATCATTAAATTGAAGACTAAAAACTGTCAGGTTTTCTGTATGGAACTCTATGTCTTTCTATGTAGTTCATAACCCAGGTTTTCATGAATGCATTAAATAGATCACCCTAAATATCAACACATGATAAAAACCAATTAATATGTAGAGACATCTGTAAAATATTTTATTTTTAGAAAATTTCATGACTTTCTTTTTTTTAATTAATTAATGAATTTATTTATGGCTGTGTTGAGTCTTCATTGCTGTGCACAGGCTTTTCTCTAGTTGTGGCGAGTGGGGGCTACTCTTCGTTGCAGCGGGCTTCTCATTGTGGTGGCTCCTCTTGTTGCGGAGCACGGGCTCTAGGCGCGCGGGCTTCAGTAGTTGTGGCATGCAGCTTCAGTGGTTGTGGCTTGCGGGCTCTACAGCGCAGGCTCAGTGGTTGTGGCACATGGGCTTAGTTGCTCTGCGGCATGTGGGATCTTCCCGGACCAGGGCTCAAACCCATGTCCCCTGCATTGGCAGGTGGATTCTTAACCACTGAGCCTCCAGGGAAGTCCTGTAAAATATTTTAAATGTTAGTATTGAAATCTTCATTTTGTTCTTGTAACCAAGAAATGAAATGATGCACAAATTAACGTGAAAATCTTGTTACAGAACCAAAATAATAGAAGAATAGAAAAGATGGTTGTTGAAAATTAGAGATAATTTCTAAAGATAGTAAATAATCTGCTTCTGCATAGGTATAATGGACAATGGGATCTTGGCCAGGAAGTCCTTGATGACATCATTTATAGAGCTCAGCTAGAACTCTTTTCTCAACCGTTATTGGTAAGTTGTTATATTTAGTTTTTATTAAACATTCCTGTGCCTGAAAAGGGCACTAGTAGGTTTAAAATTCAATATGTAATATATGAGGCATTTTAAATCATTGAGGGAAAAAGATTTATTCCATAGTAACAATTGGAGAGAAAACAAAATTGGTTTAGATCCT
The DNA here is from genome assembly GCF_008692025.1 of Phocoena sinus. Lineage (NCBI taxonomy): Eukaryota > Metazoa > Chordata > Mammalia > Artiodactyla > Phocoenidae > Phocoena > Phocoena sinus. The sequence goes on from NC_045769.1 coordinate 34,833,370, forward strand.
GTCCTCTTACAACATATCAAAATAAAGTTCAGATAAATTAAAGAATTAAATGTCTTAAAATCCTTTAAGAAAAGAAAGAAGAAAAGTTATAAATATTTACTCAAATTTCTAGAGAAGGAAGGACTTTCTAAGCTTTAGTGATGGTGACACATCACCATAAAAGGTTGATTTCTTTTTTCCTTACATAAACATCTGAATTCTAAACCATCAGTTTTTGTTTGTTTGTTTGTTTGTTTTGTTTTGATTTGTTGGCTGCACCATGCAGCATCTGGGATTTTAGTTCCCTGACCAGGGATTGAACCCATGTCCCCCTGCAATGGAAGTGCGGAGTCTTAACCACTAGACCACCGGATATTCCCTAAACCATCAGTTTTTTAAAACCAAAATTAATATGTGGTACACAAATTGAGAAAAATATTATCAACAGGCATGACAAAAAAGCCAATTAATATTTTGTTCTATATAAAAATGTTATACTCTTCCACAAAATAAATATGTCTCCAAAGGATAAATGATCAATCAAAAAATAAATGTGAACATCCAGTAGCAGAGTAAGGAAGGCATTCTCTATGTTACCAGTAACAGTATGACACAACTCTGATCATCCCTTTGCAGAAGCAGTTTGGTAATGTGTGCATATTTTCTTTCCCATGTCTAGCAACATTTCCCAAGAAACTACTTAAAAATTTTTTTTAAGTATTGTGAACACTAGATCAATGTTAGTTTAATTGCAAAGGAATCAGAACTCTAAACATTTTACAGCAGAGAATGATTAAGTTATGTTATTTACTTGATGAAGTTATATGTTTGAAAATTCATTTTAAAGGAACATGCTAGCTGTGTTAAGTGGTAAAGCAGTATACAACTATTTTTTAAATCTAGACAGGACAAAGGAAACAAATGCTAATAGTTGTCTAGGTGATTCAACTGTGGATAGTTTTTATTTCTTTGCAATTTTCTGTGTTTTCTAAGCTTTTTGTAGTATTTTATAATGGTATTTTAAAAATATTACTTATGTATTTTTACTTGCAGCAATTTAAGAGTACAATTTTTAAAGCCATTTTCTTCATATCATTTTTTATATCTTAAGCTAAATTTATTGAAGTAACATTTACATTAATTCTTTCATATTTGAATTTTTTTTCCTCATGTCAGCATCCCTAATTTAACCCTAAAGGTTACTGTAAAGCAAATGGACAGGGAATTCCCTGGTGGTCCAGTGGTTAGGGTTCTGCACTCTCACTGCCGAGGGCCCAGGTTCGACCCCTGGTTGGGGAACTAAGATCCCACAAGCTGCACGGTGCATCCAAAAAGAACACCAAAAAACAAATGGACAACAAGATAAAAAATTGTATCATGATAATAAGACCATGCATGTGAGACTCTTTAAATTCATACTTTTATCCTTGTAAGTCTTATAAATTAACTAGAGGTGGCATTTCCAAGGCAATATAAGTAGAGAGATTGGTAATCTGTAGTTCTAGAATAATCCTTTATTGTTAGGGGTCTCCAAGGGACCCAGTGAGTAACACTTCTTTTCTCTAAAATAGAGCCCGGTGATATAGATAAAATAGTTGGTAGATAGGAAAGCAAGCATCATCTTTATTGCTGATAAAGGCTAGATTGAAAGACTTCACTCCCTACACTTTCATCTGGATTTGGAACAGCCCACTGGAGAGAAGGTTTGAGTTGGCAGAGCAGGCACAGGTATCCAGGTTGTTGCATTTCACTTGCCCTTTCCAAGTGGAGAGGGAGGGAGCAAACAGTCCTCTAGCTTAAGGTCTTTGCTAGATTAGGACTACCCAATCAGGAAGCATGGAGCAGCCAATGGTGATTACTCACTCTCCTCCATGGAGAACAGAAAGTGGTGGAACAAAATGCCAGACGTGTTTAGGGAAAATTTCTCCTCATGGAAACAAAGCTAATTTTTTTATTATAGATTAAATTTTTCATGTTATTTATCATCTGAATAATCAGAAACTTATTCTAAATTTTCTTATATCAGGGTTCAAATGTTAAAAACACTTTTTCTTTCTTTGGAGTGTTTTTTCTCTTTGAAAGTCAACCACTTCAAGGAATCGATGGGGGTGTGTGACTCACATTATTTTAAATGAATTCTCATTTTAAAGCCTGCCTAAAAGAATATACATCAGTGGAGATACAGACATTTCTGACACATTATGCTTGTATATTTTATAATAGATGTTTTAAGTACATATTTTAAAAAGTAGGGAAACACGAAGTATAAAATAAGCATAAATTGTATATTGGGTATAAATATATATAGACTTATGTTATCATTTTAGGTTGCCAATGCCATGAAAAACTCATTACCATTTGATGCTCCTGATTCTTCACAAGAAGGCCAGAAAGTACTTAAAGTCGAAGTCACTCCAACAGTGCCGAGGATTTCTCGGACTGCGATTACAACAGCTTCAATCCGTCGCCATAGATGGAGGAGAGAAGGTGAGTACGAAATCCCTACAGCCCACTCACGGATTAAAGTAAGTTTTTACAGACTATATTAGCACATGATATTATAGTACTTTATGTAATTACAGTAAAATTGTTTAGTTGTTAAAAATAGCACTAGAAAATGGTTTAAATACCTGAATTCATTTTAATATAAATATGTATATATATTTTATAAAGCAGAAAGATGTTATTTAGACTGCTCTATGAATGTTAAAACAGAAAATAAGATCAAGTTAATTTTTGTCTTTTTTTGAACTAGTAATAACAATAGGAAAGAAATTTCTGTAAGCCTGTTACCATACTGGGAAAAAAGGTGCCTGTATGAGAATTGTGGGAGAAAACTTTATAACTGGCCAAACTAATGGTATAATACAGCCATCCATAAAAGAATTGATTTTTATCTTTCTTTTTCTTTTCATATAAGTGCTGAGTCCAACAGTATTTCATAGGCGTATGGTACTTGAATAGTCAAGCTGTCTTGCCTAAGAGATATTAATTGCCGTTTTAATGATCTATATTTTTCTCTCCTATTCATTTGCAAACCTCACATTATTCATCTGCTACCTTATGTGTGTGCATGCTGTGCACACACATGTAACTATATAAGTAATGTTTGCGTTTATATCATATCCATATATACATTCTCTTATCTGCCTGGGTCAAAATGCTCAGAAAAGAATAGAGCAGCACAAAAGCACTAAAATTTTATATGTTGAATCCCAGATGGCTTTGACTTCTCAAACGAGGCTGACTCGAGTATTCCTGGCTCCCCGATCCAACACGGCTCCACTGACCTAGGGATCAAACGTGTGCAAGAGGGGGAGGTGCTGGTGCGCAGGACTCCTGAGCACGGCTCACCGGAGCCCAACTCAGCAGCAGCCACAACAGAGGGTAGGACAGAGATGAGGAGGCAAAAGTCAGTGAGGCAGTTGCTGGAGAAGGATCCTGGCTCTCTGTCCCCAAGCAGAACATCTTTCCATTCTAGTGTGTGTTTCCACTACCCCAGGGTATATTAGCTCCTCCTTGCAAAGTGCACCTCCCCCCCACCCCCCCACCCCCCCGCCATATGGCTAGCACCAGGTCAGGTACAATCTTTAGTTACCATTTGTGCTGGCCTGGAGTCTGCATCCCTGTGTAATTAAAGAACAGCTTGGCATGGCTACTAACAAGGGAGAGGCCTGTCTCCAAAAGGTCTGCAAATGCTTGGGATTTTTTCATTACTGAGCATGTTTATTCTAACATCAGGAAAGGAAAAATGCACCCAATGGACATGAGCCTTATTAGTCAGTATGCATCAATTTCATTTATATAGTAATGTATTCTTTTGAAAATATGTGAGGAGAGTTGTAAAGCACTAACAAATTATCTTTGAGAAACTGGACTAAAGTGGAGCCAGCTGATTTGTCTCTAGTCCCAGGGTGGTCAATTAACAAGAATTTCTTATCTCTTTGACAGAATAAACAAGTATTGATTGGCTTTTTATAATCGTTGAGTCAGGTTGCCTGGGTCTAACTAGTGAACTACTGACATCTTTCCTCTATAAATGTGCTGTCCTGGTGCACACTACATTTTATCATTTATTGTAAATAATGATTGCCTTATAAAGCTCCCAAACAGAATTGAAATGTATTATTTAGAGGTTATAAATCCTAGCAGATCCTTTTTTCTACAGTGTGGGTATCTCAAATGAGAATTTTTTTTACCCCTCCCCTGCCACCACACCCATGACCACTATCTGGAAAAGAATACTTCTCTCTGATAGGAAAGTATTTATTTGCAGTTTTACATGTGATGCCATAGAAGCTGGTTTTGTGAAAGAGGGAACTGTGGCCTGATAGTTTTTCATTATTTAATATATTGCTGCTGTGGAAGCTATACACTAATTTATGAAATATAGCAAGAAGTTTTAAAATAGGTTACATATTTTTACTTATTTTAAAGACCAAACATACATGAAGCAGTTACCTTCTACCTTAGGGAAATCTCTTGCTTTTTGGTGCATTAGAAATTTGAGCATGCTCAGTAAGAATCTAAATCTACCCTCTGTTTCCTTGCCCATTTGCCCAGATTGGCCTTACTTCATTTAATATTGTTGCATGTGCATGATCTAGGGACACAAAGAAGTTGGTGCTATGAAAAGAATCGTGTGAAAGACGCAGCCTTCCCTTTTCGTTCTTCTGTATCTCTTTATGTTATCCCTGGGAGTCAGTTTTATCTTGTATAATGCATAAAAATAAGTATATGAATAGATGTCGAATTCAGAGTTGGCCTAAATTGAACAACAGTCTATTTCTCCACATTCTTGATGCCTAAATGAGACACTTGACGTGTATCTACTACCATTGTTAGAATATTGGAGTATTTGTGCTAAACAGAAGTACATTAACACTTGATGAAATTCTAAAAAGTATGGGATTAGGTAGAAACATTTCTTCCTGTTAATCATAAGTCATACACTTTGAAAAAGAAATCAAAATAGAATTCCTTTAAAATATCCTATTAAATGTTAAAACATCCTATTTTAATATCTCCTATTACTGGTAAAATTTCACTTTGTGAGGGTGGGGTGTAGCCACAAAGAAAAGAGGAATGAGTCCCTTTGGTGTGTTTGAAATTTCTCAAATTATTTTCCCTTTTAATCTAGCTTAATTGTAGCTTTAAATCAATATTAGTAAAAGCTAATTTATAAGGAAAGGCAGACATAAATAGAAAAGTTCATTAAAAATCCTTTTTGGTTGCCTCATCTTTGGATCATGAATAGTATTATCAGCCGGGGGAAAATTAGAAAGGAAAAAAGTTGTTAGACACAATTGCCTTTTTATTCCTTGAGGTTTTTTAAACAGAAATATGGAAATTGCTAAAACCTATGAAAAGTTTTGGTAATTCTGAAGTCTTCTGGAGCTTTTGGATTAGCATCAATAATTGGTCTTCTAAAAGAAAAAGAAGGGAATTCGCTGGTGGTTCAGTGGTTAGGACTCAGTGCTCTCACTGCCGAGGGCCCAATTTCAGTCCCTGGACAGGGAACTAAAATCCCACAAGCTGTGTGGCACAGCCAAAAAAAGAAAAAAGAAAAAAGAAAAAGAAAACATGTTTTCTAATGGTTTTAAATAGTTTTAAAGTTGTATTTATTATATGTTGAGATTGAAGGGAGAATATGAGCCCATCACCTACCTTTATCCCGATTGTGAAGTAACATTTTATTTTGTGACTTTTAAAAGCTGAATTTAAAGTTATTACTAAACTGAGGACAACGCTTATGATTAAAGTATATTCAGTGTTCCACTATACTGAAATAGCATTTCTTAGTATATAAAATATCAGTAGATTCTCTTGCATGGTGGTTTTTATGTTATCATCATCTCTTTATGGCCATATTGCTTGGGCATCAGATCTGCATGTGGCAAGATTCAGAAGCTAGCACTAAGTCTCTCAGTCTCCTTTCCTAACCATATATATACCCAATGATACATTTCTGTTCACTCCTAGTTTTATATTACTGATATTAATTCTGAACCAGTAACTGTCTTTTCTTGGGCATTGTGGAGTTCTTTAGAGTAATTGTAAATAAATTGCTAAGATGATGTCATATAAAGTTTTTGTTTTGCTGTATATTATATACGGTTCTTTTGAAGAAGGGGTTGAGAGAAGTGGTGTCAGCTGCATTTTCATATGGCTTTGCATGATGAATAAAGATTGTTAAACTGCTGGATATAACAAGATGCCTTTTGCTTTAAGGATAGCCTAGTTCATTCTTCTTTTGAAGCAAAGAAATAACTAATCCATATGAGAAAACATTTTAATTTTTTTCAGGTACTGTGTTAAATAAAGATTGTGTTTAAGTATTTCATGTATATTTTACTTAGGTAATTTGTATCTCAAAGTAATGTTTTTTCAGATTTTTTTCCTAACATTTTACCTTAACTATAATATTGATATCTGTATGTAGATTCAGATTTAACTTTCTTACAGTCTGGTAAACATATTTAAAAGGTAGCAAACTGCTATCAGTTTTTGAAAGAAACAAATGTTCTACTTTCTAAGAGAATGTTGATCATACTTTCAGTAAGAGAATTGGGCTTTCTGGAAACCCCAAGCTAAATATATTATATATGCTTCCTTTCTTACAAAATCCCAAGATAAGGATTCTTTCATTAACTGCAGTTTCTGCATGAAACGTAATGAGACACTATAGTATTTTGTGATCCCGACAATAATATATCTCAGTACTAAAAATATTATGGAAATACATCATATAAAAATTATTGTATATATTATTTATATATTATAAAATAGTAAAAATTCTTCCTCAGTATCCCTGCTGGTTCCCTACCCTTGCTCTCTGATAATCAAATATTTTCGCATTAATCGATCAAGAAAAATATGGAAACAAGTGAGTAGAGATTTTCATAAGACAAAATGTGAATATGAAGTTACTGGAAGCAATCTAGAGTTTTTAGTTTAGAGTTAGAAGATGTACTAGTTCCATGTTAAAGGTTTTAAAGCCATTTAGAAGCATTAGCTGTTGAATAAATATAAAATTTCATTGTAGTTAAAAAGGGTTTGGGGATGAGTTTTTGACATTATTCTGGGTGACTGAAATTAGAAGGGGGTCTCATTTGTAAGTTCTATTTTATGATAGGTTAAGGAAGATATGAGGAAAAATTTTTGTTTTTTTAAATAGATATGGTCACCTCAAATTGACAAAGTGTATCATAAAGATTTATGTAACAAAATGTTGTATTTTACCTTAAGTTGTTTTGTGTGTCTAAATATTGACGGTATGCTAGGTTTGTTTGTGGATAGTTTTACAAAAGCTAGCCTAATTAAAGCTAAATGAATAGAATGAATAACATTAGAATTCTAGATTAAGGTTTCTTTCCCTAAATTATTTAGGGGAAGTGTTGATAGCAAGGGCCATTGCTGACCTATAGCAAACATTACCTAGGAGATAAGGTCAGTTGAGTTGTTATTCACAGCTGCTTCTTATTTATTTTAGCTATTGCTGAGTCTGTCTGATTTGTTTTTTAGGTGCTGAGGGTGTAAATGGAGGAGAGGAGTCGGTAAACCTGAATGATGCAGATGAAGGATTTTCATCAGGGGCTTCCCTCAGCAGCCAGCCAGTTGGGACCAAACCATCCTCCTCTTCTCAGAGGGGAAACTTAAGGAAAGTAGCAACTGGGCGTTCAGCCAAGGATAAAGAAACAACTTCTGCTATCAAATCCAGTGAGAGCCCTCGAGATTCAGTAGTTCGCAGGCAGTATGTACAGCAACCAACTGATCTTAGTGTAGATTCAATTGAGCTGACGCCGATGAAGAAACACCTGAGCCTGCCTGCTGGCCAGGTGGTGCCAAAAACTAATAGTATAAGTCTAATCCGGACAGCCAGTGCTTCCTCAAGTAAATCGTTTGACTATGTAAATGGCAGTCAAGCAAGTACCAGCATTGGGGTTGGCACTGAGGGTGTTACTAATTTAGCAGCTAACAATGCTAATCGATATTCAACTGTCAGTCTGCAGGAAGACCGGCTAGGTCAAGCTGGAGAAGGTAAAGAGCTCCTCAGCCCAGGGGCTCCCTTAACCAAGCAGTCTCGATCCCCAAGTTTCAATATGCAGCTAATATCCCAGGTGTAGTCTTGACATCCTCTCTCATCTTTCTGCTTACCTTCTAAACTGAACATTTCATGTGCAAGAAGACACTTCATCCCACTTGTGAAAATATTGGTCATCATAAACAGATTTGATTTAGTTTAGGTATCTTCATACTGTATTTTGTATGGAAACAGCAATAAGGTTTTGTTTTCCCTCCTTCCTATATCTTCTCTTCACCTATTCCTTGTAAATGTGTTTGTGAAGCAGTAGAAAATGTTTGTGTTTTCCACACCTTCCTTTCTCCTTGGGTGAAGTGCAATCCATCGTAGGCTGATCGGTCCCATTTCAACACTGTGAGACTGAGGTTATGTTAGAGGAAATGGTGTATATGATCCCTATGAATGATTCTTCAGCTTTTGTTTAAAAAAAAAACGGGTTTGTTCTCATAATCTATGAAGATTACTGGGTCATATTTTTTCTCTCTTAACCAGGAGTGCCTCAGAGATTCTGCTATGACTTTGGACTTCTCTGAGTCTGTGCAATTATTTTCTTGAGAAGCATGGGGAAAGGTGGTAGACTGCTGCACTTTTTCATTAAAACGAGGGTGGCTCTTTTTTCCCCCATCTCCTTTATCTCGAGGACACAATGTTCAATTACTGAGGCATTTAAATCAAGTTGTAGCCACCTCTGCTGGAGGACAGGGCTCTAAGTTGATTGTGTAATAGATAATGCACTTTCTCAATGGCTCTATAGTCATTATTAACATGTCTTCCCTCCTCCCCACAAGGACATAAGGTCATTTCTGTCCTTCAAGTTTGAACAGCTAATAAATCAGAGAATCCAAGGGGCATGTTCTTTTTCCCAGGAATGATTGACACTTTGGTGCTGGGGTTTTATGGGGGGAGGGGGTAGTTTTTGTTTAGCTTGTGTGGGATTGTGTGTGAGGGGAAGTTTTGATTGTTTTTTTTTCTTTTCCTTTGTGAGCTGTTGATGACTGAAGTAGAACAGGTATGTCTTCAGGTAAAGAGAGGGATTTCTCAACCCACTTTCTGTGATGTCAGACTATTGGAGAAACCCTTTCAGCTGCTTTCTAGATGTACCTAAATTCAGTCAGATATTTTGGATTAAGAAACCTGAAGTCCTGATAGATCATATACTCCAAGGAAATACATCAGGGACAGATAATTGGCTGAAAACACTGATGCTTCAATGTGACACATTTTTATAGAACATTTCTACCAGGGGGTACTGACTTGATTTCTCCTAAAAGGACCACACTGCCTTTGTGTTTAATGTAATGCAATTTGTGTACCTTCTAATCATATATCTGCAAAAGTTTCTCATTTTTATAAAAAATCATGCCAGTAAGCTAGATGTTGAATGTATGTACGTAGCATTTGGTAACTGTGCTAAGAGGTTACAAAAGTGCATTATTGGTTTAAAAAAATTTTTTTTTTAGTTCTGATTTGGTTGGATAAGGTTTCTTTATGACCTCTTCTGGGTCTCAGGCTCTAATGCTTGATTGAAATAGAAGAAAATATACTGGTTTTTGAAAATCAGTGTATTGTGACTTGAACTGCTATACATTCTTCCACACAGTATGTCAGAGTGATTAGTGCTTTGTACATTTAGACATTTTTATTTTATTGTTCTGAAAGAAAAATATACTAAATTTATAGAAAGCAAGTATTCTCCTAATTAACAAAGTTTAAAATATTATCTCTACTGATTAAAATTACAATAGATTTTGATAAATAAAATAACCAGAAAAATGCCTCTTGTTTTTTTCACACCTAAAAATCTACCCATCCCCCCCACCTTTTATTGTAAGAGGTTTTTGTAAGGGACTTTCTGTTAGAATCTTTATAAGAACAGTGAGATGCTTGTTTGAATTTGGTGGTGTGTAATATTTTTCAGCTCACATGAAAATGGAAAGCTAGAACCTGAACTATTACCTACAACATTGCCAAAGTCCGGGAGAAAGCTAAAAGTTGATAAACAGAGATTTGTTGATTGTGTATATATATATGTGTGTGTGTGTGTGTGTAGTGTGTATATGTATAAATCACAAAGAATATTTTAGATATCCCTTACTTCTTTTAATTTAAGGGATGTCAGATAAATGATTTAAAAGCAACAAAATAAATGAGGTGTAAAGGTCTGTAACATACAGAGTTTCAGGTGTGAAAGGAAAAGAGCATTGTACTTACCAGGGGGTGAGATCTTGGCCATGGCTGGAGATCAGTCACTTTATGGCAGGAATGTCTGGTTGATTTAAGAGACTGAAGGGTTGTTTTTAATTCAACACATTGTGCATTTATTGGCATCTAAATCTACCATGATTTTAGTTAAAGCACAAAAAAATACCAAATAATACCAAATTACAACAGAGGCTATAATAAATATAATAAGCTCTCCCTCTCGTTTGTTAGAAATCTTACATTATACCTGAAAAGTTTGTTCTGAAAAACTTTCACCTTAGAGAATTTCATTTATTTCTATGTGTATTCGTATATATTTTGTACATATACATAGCTGTTAATATTTCATTATCCTCTAACATTTGTGTTCCATTCTTTTAAGTGATATAATTTGGCCCCAAAGAAGAAACATTTCATTTAGTTCAAATTTTGCATTCGGAGTCTTAGAACAGATTTCCTGTGCAAGATATAGTTAAAATGGAATGAGTCAGTCATAAACCATAGTCACATTTTCTAAGAGATTTTTGATATTCATTTGCATTATTTATTGGCATTTAATGTAAAATAGTTTTGAGATATACAGCTGTTACAAATATATGCCAGCAATATTCACACTTTTTCCTTTAACAACCTTTTGTTTCTATACTTCCTAATTTCCATTTTAAAAAGTTCTTCCATTTATGGACAAGCTAGTTAGGGAGAAAATACTTGTTTTCTATAAAAAAAAATTTGATTGATGCCATCTATACCGGGTTTGATTAAAAAATACAAAGAAATATCTGAAAGCTTTGGGAACTCTTCACTATGACATTAATTTGTAATCATGTTACTAGAACATTTACGTGTTCTAGAACAAACCAAGTGTAAAGTGAAAGCTACCTTGGAAGTAAGATTTTTAAATATAAAAATATTTTGAGAATCTGGAGGGGGTTGATGGTTCTAATTTGAAATCATGACCCCTACCACCATTCTTACCCTCCTGATGACGCTCCTGTGCCTGTTTATTATAGAATCAGAATTTTTGTGCTAAAGAGCCTGTAGAGATAATCTAGCCAGTCTCCCAGCACCCACCCCTCCATATCCATCCTCAGGAAACTGAGGCTCGGAAAGGTTGTAATGTGATCAGAGTCACATAACTAAGAAGCAGAGCCAGAATTAAACTCCTGTCTCCCGTTGAATGCGTATTAACACCCCACTGCCTCCTTTTACTTGTCCTATGGTAAATGTAGCACTCTCCACTTCTGTAGCTTCTTTACAGTTCTGGTCTAGTAGTTGGTGAATACAGCATGTGAAGAAAGGTACTAAATCCAGAAAAAAATGTAGAGTAGTAAACATAGATGGGGAAGTGTTGGAAATGTAGGTATCTATACCACAGATATAAGGATAGATACATTTTTCTTATTCTAATTTATGCCTTACTATTTTCTGCCACATAGCAGTTGAATGCTGCCATTTTATAGTTGATTATATTTCTGGGGATTTATTTAAATGCAAAAATAAACCCAATGAAATGACTTTGATCAGTGTTTCTAGCTGTCTTAAGTAATTTTTGAATCAGCCAGCTTTCACAGTCACCTAGATGGCAAGTTAATTGTATTGCACAGTGGAGTATTACAAAGTAAAGATTAAATAAATTTGATTCCACAATTTCTAATGTAAAGAGGTTGGACCTTATTTGTGCCCAGAGCAGATAGATAACAGCAATATTTCCTTATGTAATTGAAAAAGGTATATAGTGTGAAGCTTAACGGTTCCATAACAGAATGGTGACCATGTCATTTAAAGTGTATATACAGGATAAAATATCTTAGTTGCAGTAGTCTCACCTATATAAGCTCAATATTTCCAACCTACATTCTCAAACTCCGCTTAGTAGTTTTAAAGTAATTATAATTATTTATTAGACACTGGAATACTGAGAATAACTTCTTTCAGATTGTTTTGTTTGCACTATTTTTGTGACTATTTTAATGAAGTGGGGTGTTTTTGCTGCCTCACTTGGAGAGGTTAGTATGGGTCCATTTTTTGAGTAGTTGTTGACAATCAGTTGTCTCATTTACTTCTCTGCATATTCATTTGTAACTAAAAACACTAGTATCTGTCTTTAGTGGGTAGTACACTATTTATACAAACACTGGCAAGGAAGATCTCTCCATTTCTGATCTTAGATTACAAAGTGAGGTTTATGGTTTTGTTTTTTTTTAAATCAGTATTCAGTTACATACTTGTTTTTCAGTTTAACAATGTTTAAAGGCCATGCCAGTGGTCAGAAAATCTACAAGAATTTCAGAGCAACTTTTCTATACTATGGCTATGTTAAACAGTCTGAACCTGAGACTTTTTATCTTTCAAGTTGAATGAATTGTCATGTTTCAAACCACGAAGTCGGTTGAGACACTTATTTGTAATACTTTAATTTTTTTAAAGTGCTTTTTAGAAACAAATTGTTTGAAAACCAGTTAGAAATAATTGATAGCTTAAACTCTAAATATTAGAATATTTGCCAGATTATAAGAAGATGAAATGCAGTGTGAAACTGTTAACATGCTAAAAAAAAATCATGAGTCACCAGATTGCTACAACTTTCCATTGCCAAGGTGGTCATGTTGATAAATGTAAGACATAAATTTTAGTATTACCTGCGTTGTGTACCTAATGGGTATATCATATTGGCACTGAACATACATAGGAAATATTATTCAAAGAGTCAACCAGTGTGCACTTAAACTATATTAGATTTTTGGCGGTGCCAGAAATTTGTGTGGTGATCTCAACCCATTAGAATTAGAGGAGTCATATCATCCAACCTTCCCCTGCCCATGTAGGTACATTCCTTCTGAACCTGACCACACAACCACAAAATTTTGGTTAACTTCAATCTCTTCAGTATTTTTATAGTCTTTGCCATTAGTCACATGAGAAATACAAGAGCAAACAGTTCAGGATAGACATTAGCAGAAAGCTGGGAATGATGTGAAATAACTGGCAGCATAGTACAGATATGTAAGTTCTATGTTTTGTTTCTGGATTTTAAGAAATTGTTTACAAATTAAGTCACATTCGGATGTCTGCTATTATGCTATTCTGTTTAATATAGATTTTACCCCCAAAATTAGAATTAGGTGTAGCTTAAAGTATAAATGAGTCTTTTTTTCATAATAGCATACCTGGAGGTAGGTTTAGTAAAGAAAGTCTTTTGTTTTCAAAGAAAATGAAGTTAATTGGACCATCCATCCCCAACTACAGAATTGATATCAATCTGGTTTGCTGTATTTGAGTGTCAAAAGTGCCGTGTTAACTATATCAGAGGAAGTTCTTCACATCTTCATAAATTACAGAATTTACCAAAGAAAATGTATTAACCAAATATAAATTTCGGAGTACCTAACTGTTAAGGAATGAGGCCCCATTAACATAAAGGATTGATTTCTAGCCCTGGGGGAAATGTCCTTCCATCTGGAACAGATATACAGTACTTACAAGATTCCATTTGAGGTTTTCTTATCATGTTGGTAAAATGTCAACATTTATACTTCCAGCAAAAGTACCAGTGAAAGGTTAAGTCCAAATATTATTTCTTATGGCACATTTTCATGTCTCCTTAACTCAGACTGAGGATTCTGCTCATCAGTATTAAATAAAAGGGGGAGGGAGGAATTCCTAAAATTGGCATATTGTATGATATTGTGACTTTTAAAAAATAAAATTGGGTAAATTATGGAAATGTATCTTTTTAAATGGGCAATGCCAATTATATCTAGTAAATATGATATTGGCTAAAACAGTATGTTTACATATTTATGTACATGATCACTCTGGGTATTTTTTTTTTCTTTGCAGAAAAACAGGATTGGGTTCAGAAAGCTGAAACACTCATTTTTAAATGTATAGCTTAATAAGAACTAATGGATTTACTTAAACTATTAAATAATGATTTTTTTGGAAAATATAAAACAGTATATTAATTGATGTTCCAAACAGGCTATATGTATTATTTTTTTCGTATCAGGTGGTAGTTAAAAAGTAATGAATGTGTTGATCAGCTATCTTAGAAAAGAAGATTGGCTTTCTAACAATTACTAATGTAGGTTTTTGTGGGGTTTTTTAAGTTTTATCACCCAAACTGAATTGAGAGATATGTTCAATATTCTTTGTTGGTTTTAAAATATTTGTAATAAGTTCATTAACTACAGTGGATTCTTATTCTAAAAATTATGCTGGCTTTACATTCAGTTTAACTGGTTAAGTGAAACAGTTTTTATGGTGCAGATTATTTCCCCACTTTCTCATAATAATTTGGCTTTCCTGAGCTACAATTTCTGAAAAGTTTTTACTGCTGTAGCATTAGGTAGTCTGATCTCTGTCACAATGGACAAGTATACAGGAAATATCCCACTTGCACATGTTTGCTTCATAAAAGGATATAGATTGTATAGGTCAGCTCTTGCATTTTTGTTTGTCTTTTAACGAGCATCAACATATTGCTTGGTATAAACTTCTCAAGTATTCAGAGAATAGTGCTGGTTAAAATTTAAATAGACTAGGCATGAAGAAAATATGATCTCTGTTGACTGACGTCCTTTCAAACTAGGACTAGTGAAAACATTCATTTTTTTTTCAGAACTGAAGAAAAAAAACCGTACATTTAAGATCATATTGGTGCATGTAAGCCATTATCTTAACTGTCTTACTGAACTGGTTAATGCTGTTGATTGTTGAAATGTGAAATGTAGTCACTGTTGACCTTGTAAATATCTGCCAGAGATGAAAAAATATTTTAAGTTATTGTAAATAAAGATGTATAAAATTCATTAACAGTCTGCAATGCAGAAACATATCTAAGATGTTAAATATTGTGTTTCTTGAGAGATGTGTACTTTTTCCCTAGATGTATCTAGATATATTAAGAATGTAAATTTTCTTTTGTACAGTATAAAATACAGCTTTATTTGGCTTTTGACTGGATTTCCCGGAGTTAATTTTATATCTACCTAAGTTTCATAGCTTAAAATTGTCCTTCATTGCATTTTTCAAAGCATGCAATTTTATCTATGCATGTCTGAACTTTTTACTTTTTAAATTTATTTTTCTAATACAGCAGGTTCTTATTAGTTATCTATTTTATACATATTAGTGTAAATGTGTCTCCCAGTACCAGTCTCCCAGTTCATCCCACCCCACCCCCCGCTTTCCCCCTTTGGTGTCCATACGTTTGTTCTCTACATCTCTGTCTCTATTTCTGCCTTGCAAACCGGTTCATCTGTACCATTTTTCTAGATTCCATATATATGCGTTAATATACGATATTTGTTTTTCTGACTTACTTCACTCTGTATGACAGTCTCTAGGTCCATCCACATCTCTGCAAATGACCCAATTATGTTCCTTTTTATGGCTGAGTAATGTTCCATTGTATATATGTACCACATCTTCTTTATCCATTTGTCTGTCGATGGGCATTTAGGTTACCTCCATGACCAGGCTATTGTAAATAGCGCAGCAGTGAACATTGGGGTACATGTGTCTTTTTGAATTATGGTTTTCTCAGGGTATATGCCCAGTAATGGGATTGCTGGCTCATATGTCATATGTAGTTCTATTCTTAGTTTTTTTCTTTTTTTTTTTTTTTTTTTTTGCGGTACGTGGACCTCTCACTGTTGTGGCCTCTCCTGTTGCAGAGCACAGGCTCCAGACGCACAGGCTCAGCGGCCATGGCTCATGGGCCTAGCTGCTCCACGGCATGTGGGATCTTCCCGGACCGGGGCACGAACCTGTGTCCCCTGCATTGGCAGGAGGATTCTCAACCACTGCGCCACCAGGGAAGCCCCTATTCTTAGTTTTTTAAGGAACCTCCATACTGTTCTCCATAGTGGCTGTATCAATTTACATTCCCACCAGCAGTGCAAGAGGGTTCCCTTTTCTCCACACCCTCTCCAGCACACCCATTCTAACCGGTGTGAGGTGATGCCTCATTGTAGTTTTGATTTGCATTTCTCTAATAATCAGTGATGCTGAGCAGCTTTTCATGTGCTTCTTGCCCACCTGTATGTCTTCTTTGGAGAAATGTCTATTTAGGTCTTCTGCCCATTTTTGGATTGGGTTGTTTTTTTTTTTAATATTGAGCTGCATGAGCTGTTTATATATTTTGGAGATTAATCCTTTGTTGATTCATTTGCAAATATTTTCTCCCATACTTGGGTTGTCTTTTCGTCTTGTTTATAGTTTGCTGTGCAAAAGCTTTTAAGTTTCATTAGGTCCCGTTTGTTTATTTTTGTTTTTATTTCCATTACTCTAGAAGTTGGGTCAAAAGAGATCTTGCTGTGACTTATGTCAAAGAGTGTTCTTCCTATGTTTTCCCCTAAGGGTTTTATGTGTCCAGTCTTTAATCCATTTTGAGTTTATTTTTGTGTATGGTGTTAGGGACTGTTCTAATTTCATTCTTTTACATGTAGCTGTCCAGTTTTCTCAGCACCACTTATTGAAGAAACTCTCTTTTCTCCATTGTATATCCTTGCCTCCTTTATCATTGATTATAGGTGCATGGGTTTATCTCTGAGCTTCCTATCCTGTTCCATTGATCTATATTTCTGTTTTTGTGCCAGTACCATATTGTCTTGCTTACTGTAGCTTTGTAGTATAGTCTGAAGTCAGCAAGTCTGATTGCTCCAGCTTCATTATTTTCCCTCAAGATTGCTTTGGCTTTTGGGGTCTTTTCTGTCTCCATACAAATTTTAAGATTTTTTGTTCTAGTTCTGTAAAAAAAATGCCATTGGTAATTTGATAGGGATTGCATTGAATCTGTAGATTGCTTTGGGTAGTAGAGTCACTTTCACAATTTTGATTCTTCCAATCCAAAGACGTGGTATATTTCTCCATCTGTTTGTGTCATCTTTGATTTCTTTCATCAGCGTCTTAGTTTTCTGAGTACAGGTCTTTTACCTCCTTAGGTAGGTTTATTCCTAGGTATTTTATTCTTTTTGTTGCAATGGTAATAAATGGGAGTGTTTCCTTAATTTCTCTTTCTGATCTTTTGTTGTTAATGTATAGGAATGCAAGAGATTTCTGTGCATTAATTTTGTATGCTGCAGCTTTACCAGATTCATTGATTAGCTCTAGTAGTTTTCTAGTGGCATCATTAGGATTCTCTATGTATAGTATCATGTCATCTGCAGTGACAGGTTTACTTCTTTTCCAATTTGTATTCCTTTTCTTTTTCTTCTCTGATTGCTGTGGTTAGGACTTCCAAAACTATGTTGAATAAGAATGGTGAGAGTGGACATCCTTGTCTTGTTCCTGATCTTAGAGGTAGTGCTTTCAGTTTTTCATCATTAAGAATGATGTTTGCTATGCATTTGTCATATATGGACTTTATTATGTTGAAGTAGGTTCCCTCTCTGCCCACTTTCTGGAGAGTTTTTATCATAAATGGGTGTTGAATTTTGTCAAAAGCTTTTTCTGCATCTATTGAGATGGTCATATCGTTTTTATTCTTCAGTTTGTTAATATGGTGTATCAAATTGATTGATTTGCATATATTGAAGGATCCTTGCATCCCTGGGATAAATCCCACTTGATCATGGTGTATGATCCTTTTAATGTGCTGTTGGATTCTGTTTGCTAGTATTTTGTTGAGGATTTTTGCATCTATATTCATCAGTGATATTGGTCTGTAATTTTCTTTTTTTGCAGTATCTTTGTCTGATTTTGGTATCAGGGTGATGGTGGCCTCATAGAATGAGCTTGGGAGTTTTCCTTCCTCTGCAAATTTTTGGAAGAGTTTGAGAAGGATGGGTGTTAGCTCTTCTCTACGTGTTTGATAGAATTTACCTGTAAAGCCATCTGGTCCTGAACTTTTGTTTGTTGGAAATTTTGTAATCACAGTTTCAATATCATTACATGCGATTGGTCTGTTCATATTTTCTATTTCTTCCCGGTTCAGTCTTGGAAGGTTATGCCTTTCTAAGAATTTGTCCATTTCTTCCAGGTTGTCCATTATATTGGCATAGAGTTGCTTGTTGTAGTCTCTTAGGATGCTTTGTATTTCTGTGGTGTCCGTTGTAACTTCTCCTGTTTCATTTCTAATTTTATTGATTTGAGTCCTCTCCCTCTTTTTCTTGATGAGTCTGGCTAATGGCTTATCAATTTTGTTTATCTTCTCAAAGAACCAGCTTTTAGTTTTATTGATGTTTGCTATTGCTTTCTTTGTTTCTGTTTCATCTGTTTCTTCTCTGATCCATATGATTTCTTTCCTTCTGCTAACTTTGTGTTTTGTTTGTTCTTCTTTCTCTAGTTCCTTTAGGTGTAAGGTTAGATTGTTTATTTGAGATTTTTCTTGTTTCTTGAGGTAGGATTGTATTGCTAAAAACTTCCCTCTTAGAACTACTTTTGCTGCATTGCATAGGTTTTGGATTGTCGTGTTTTCGTTGTCATTTTTCTCCGGTATTTTTTTTTTTTTTTTTTTTTTTTTTCTTTTCGTGGTACGTGGGCCTCTCACTGTTGTGGCCTCTCCCATTGCGGAGCACAGGCTCCGGACGCGCAGGCTCAGCGGCCATGGCTCACGGGCCCAGTCGCTCCGCAGCATGTGGGGTCTTCCCGGACCGGGGCACGAACCCGCGGTCCCCTGCATCGGCAGGCGGACTCTCAACCACTGCGCCACCAGGGAAGCCCTCTCCGGTATTTTTTGATTTCCTCTTTGATTTCTTCAGTGATCTCTTGGTTATTTAGTAACAGATTGTTTTTTGTTTTTAAAGCAGAGGCTACAAGATCTCTTTTAAATTAATTTATTTTGGGCTGCATTGAGTCTTTGTTGCTGCACACGGGCTTTCTCTAGTTGCGGCGAGTGGGGAATCTCTTCGCTGCAGTGAGTGAGCCTCTCATTGTAGTGGCTTCTCTTGTTGCAGACCATGTGCTCTAGGTGCATGGAATATCTTTTTCCATCCCCTCACTTTCAGGCTGTGTGCGTGCCTTGGTCTGAAGTAGGTCTCTTGTAGACAGCATATGTACAGGTCTTGTTTTTGTGTCCATTCAGCCAATCTGTGTCTTTTCATTGGAGTATTTAATCCACTAACGTTTAAGGTAATTATCGATATGTATGTTCCTATTACCATTTTCTTAATTGTTTTGGGTTTGTTTTTGTAGGTCCTTTTCTTCTCTTGTTTCCCACTTAGAGACGTTCCTTTAGCATTTGTTGTAGAGCTGGTTTGGTGGTGCTGAATTCTTTTAGCTTTTGCTTGTCTGAAAAGCTTTTGATTTCTCCATTGAATCTAAATGAGATCCTTGCTGGGTAGAGTAATCTTGGTTGTAGGTTCTTCCTTTTCATCACTTTAAATATATCCTGCCACTCCCTTCTGCCTTGTAGAGTTTCTGCTGAGAAGTCAGCTGTTAACCTCATGGGAGTTCCCTTGTATGTATTTTTCATTTTCCCTTGTTGCTTTTAATGATTTTTCTTTGTCTTTAATTTTTTTCAGTTTGATTGCTATGTGTCTCGGAGTGTTTCTCTTTGGCTTTATCCTGCCTGGGACTCTCTGTGCTTCCTGGACTTGGATGGCTATTTCCTTTCCCATGTTAGGGAAGTTTTCGACTGTAATCTCTTCAAATATTTTCTCAGGTCCTTTCTCTCTTCTCTCTCTTCTTCTGGGACCCCTATAATGCGAGTGTTGGTGCATTTAATGTTGTCCCAGAGGCTTCTTAGGCTGTCTTAATTTCTTTTCATTCTTTTTTCTTTATTTTGTTCTGTGGCAGTGATTTCCACCATTCTGTCTTCCAGGTCACTTATCCGTTCTTCTGCCTCAGTTATTCTGCTGTTGATTCCTTCTAGTGTAGTTTTCATTTCAGTTATTGTATTGTTCATCTCTGGTTTTTTGTTCTTTAATTCTTCTAGGTCTTTATTAAACATTTCTTGCATCTTCTCGATCTTTGCCTCCATTGTTTTTCCGAGATCCTGGATCATCTTCACTATCATTATTCTGAATTCTTTTTCTGGAAGGCTGCCTATCTCCACTTCATTTAGTTGTTTGTCTGGGGTTTTATCTTGTTCCTTCATCTGGTACATAGTGATCTGCCTTTCATTTTGTATATATTTCTGTGAGTGTGGTTTTCATTCCACAGGCTGCAGGATTGTAGTTCTTCTTGCTTCTGCTGTCTGCCCTCTGGTGGATGAGGCTATCTAAGAGACTTGTGCAAGCTTCCTAGTGGGAGGGACTGGTGGTGGGTAGAGCTCAGTAAAACTTAAATCCCCTTGTCTGCTGATGTGTGGGGCTGAGTTCCCTTCCTGTTGGTTGTTTGGCCTGAGGTGACCCAGCACTGGAGCCTACATACAGGTTCTTTGGTGGGGCTAATGGTGGATTCCGGGATGGCTCATGCCAAGGAGTACTTCCCAGAACTTCTGCTGCCAGTGTCCTTGTCCACACAGTGAGCCACAGCCGTCCCCCACCTCTGCAGAGACCCTCCAGTACTAGCAGGTAGGTCTGGTTCAGTCTCCTATGGGGTCACTGCTCCTTCCCCCTGGGTCCTGATGGACACATTACTTTGTGTGTGCCCTCCAAGATTGGAGCCTCTGTTTTCCCCAGTCCTGTCAAAGTCCTGCAATGAAATTCCACTAGCCTTCAAAGTCTGATTTTCTGGGAATTCCTCCTCCCATTGCCAGACTCCAGGTTGGGAAGCCTGACGCGTGGCTCAGAACTTTCATTCCAGTGGATGGACTTCTGTGGTATAAGTGTTCTCCAGTTTGTGAGTCACCCACCCAGTGGTTATGGGATTTAATTTTATTATAATTGCGCCCCTCCTTACGTCTCCTTGCAGCTTCTCCTTTGTCTTTGGATGTGGGGTATCTTTTTTGGTGAGTTCCAGTGTCTTCCTGTCGATGATTGTTCAGCAGTTAGTTGTGATTTCAGTGCTCTCGCAAGAGGGAGTGAGTGCATGTCCTTCTACTCTGCCATCTTGAACCTATCTCCCTGAACTTTTTAATTTATATGATACCCTATTAAGGAAATTTATAAAATTAAGGCAATATATAGAATTACATATAGCACCCAAAATAAGAAATAACATGTAGGCATGAGTGAAATTAATACATAAAATGTGTTCATACTTTTATGTTATTGTTGAGATACAAATTTCTCTCTGAACTTTATAGCAGCCCAATACAAAGAGGCATAGATTAGTCATGTGATTTTCAGATATCCTTAAGATAGAACAAATCAACTTCTCAGGTGAAGCACGACTGTTTCTAATACTGAGACGTTAGGACTAATTTTCTTTCCTGGTTCCTTATAAAAGGAGCCATCATTATTACAGTACCATTTACACTCTTCAGCAGTGTATGAAAGTGCCTGTTTTCCTGACAGTCTTACCAGCAGTTAGTTCTCTAATCAATAAACTTTTCACTCTTTCCCACATTGTCTTTTCTAAAGGTAATACTTTATTTAGCCTTCTCTTGGAATGTGGGTTTAATGAAGGGCTGAGCCCCAGGCCTCCTTTTCCCTTCCCTTTACATGCACTCCCTAGAAAAATCTCTTCTATACCTGTTCCTTATGGCTATTATTCCTTATTGATGGACCAAAACTTTGTTTTCTCTTTTATATCTTATGCCTTAATCCAAAATTGCTGGTGTAGATTAGCAGTTCCAGAAGAGTGGCTTAAGGCAACTCACCAAGCCTGTTTTTTTTCTCCTCGACTCTAGTTCTGCATTAGTTAGGAAGAATGAGCTTTACCAGTTGACAGTTTCAATTTTCTTTTTATTAAATATGTATTACTTGGGGCTTCCCTAGCATTCCCATGGTTAATTCTCCACGCTTCCACTGCTGGAGGCATGGGTTTGATCCCTGTCGGGGAAGTAAGATCCCGCATGTCATGCAGTGCAGCCAAAAAAAGAAAGTATTACTTGCTCATTTTGAAAACCTTAGAAAATACAGAGAAAGTACAAAGGGGAAAGTCACTTTAAGGTACCGTAATAAAATAGTGAATATTAATAAGACAATGGAGGTACTATCCCTCCATACACATACAAGTCTGGTCCAGGTCACAATACTTTATGGTCCAAAGATGTATTAAACAAAAACAACATTTATTCAGTGCTAGGGTGTGCCAGGCACCGTTCTAAACACTTTGATGAAAGTGCCACAATTCAATATTCAGTTAATATAAGTATCTGATAAGTAGTTATTCTTCCTTTATAAGAAAAGGAAAGTTCATCTGTCCAAGGTCACAGAGCTAGTAAATGGTAGAGCTGAGATTGAACCCAGACACTCAGGCTCACAGACTTATGCACTTAACTATCAAGATACTGCTTCATAAAATGTTGATTGTTCTCAGCTATTGGTACACATGCCCTATCCCCACAAGGCCAAGGACCCTGTGGGAGTTGGGAAGGAAGGGGAGATTTGACCTCAGTAGAGCTAGATAACAGGCAAATTAAATCCATGAAAGAATTGAGTCCTAATACCCTAGGTATCCATAGTTATAAATTAACTCTTCTCCTACATACATCCAATGGTTCTAATTGTGTACTATCCTTAATTATGTACCATTCTCTGGAGAAATGAGAAAATAGTCTTTCTGTGGTTCATATGAGGAACCTCAATTGAGAAAAGCTGGTTTAGACCATAATAAAGAAGAGGCTCCCAGGGCTTCCCTGGTGACGCAGTGGTTGAGTCCGCCTGCCAATGCAGGGGACGTGGGTTCGTGACCCGGTCTGGGAAGATCCCACATGCCGCGGAGCAGCTAGGCCCGTGGGCCATGGCTGCTGAGCCTGCGTGTCCAGAGCCTGTGCTCTGCAACGGGAGAGGCCACAACAGTGAGAGGCCCGCGTACCGCAAAAAAAAAAAAAGAAGAGGTTCCCAAAATACAGAACCCAAAAATATTTTACTTCCTTCCTCCCAACCACCATGGAAAAAAGTGGCCAGGTAACTTAGGAAGAAATCAGTATTTTGTTAGACTTACTTGAAATTATTTTATGATTTAATGTTATTTTAAACTACATGGGAGAGGGTAGAAATAAAAGTCTTTTGTGTTTAGGGCCTCTAAAGGTCTGTGGCCCTAGGTCATAATCCAAATAGGATGGATATAATCTGTGGTAACAGCCCTAGTTTTGTTCAAGATGTTATATCAGAAAGGGGTGGTACTGACTTTTAAAACTTGAAGGGCCAATCACTTTTGGCACTTTGTCTTAGGGAACAATGTTTAGTACACATTGAATGATGAAAACTTTTTTTTATGGCAGATTATGTTAACCAGTACAATCTTATGTTCTGAATCACTGTATAATTTAACTAAAAAGCACTATTACATTCAAAAAGATTAATCACAGGATTTTAAGAAATCTATAGACATTGATTTATTATCAACTGCTATAAATAATGGTGTTATGCACACTGTAAAATTATTTCTGAATTGAAGATTATATCTAGTTTCCCAGAACTTGAATTACTGTGTGCACATTTTTTAGGGCTTACTCTGCCAAATCTTTCACTGCTAATTTGTGTGTGATTTATGAAGGCCTCATTATCCCTGGTTCAAGAAAATCCTGCAGATAAAATAGCTTCTGGTTACCATATTCTTTTATTCCTAGACGCTAAGAGGTGATCACTTTTGTTTCCTGAGCATTATTAAAATCAATTGATATCTTTAAATATATCTCAGTAGAAATTACTTGCTGAGGCATCTGCCACTGACATTCTAGACCTACTGTACCCCTATCAAGTGTGTGTTTAATGCATAGCATCTAGGTCACTTCATATCTGATAAAAATTTATTGCCAGTTTTCATTCTCCCTAGCTCAGTGGTTTTCACCCCTAGCTGAACATTAAAATCATCTGGGAATTTTATTTATTTTTTTTTTTTGGCTGCACCGGGTCTTCGTTGCAGCACACGGGATCTTTGCTGTGGCCTGCAGGGTTGTGGCATGGGGACTGTTAGTTGCGGCACGCATGCAGGATCTAGTTCCCCGACCAGGAATCAAACCCAGGAGCCCTGCGTTGGGAGCTCAGAGTCTTACTCACTGGACCACCAGGGAAGTCCCTGGGAGTTTCTTTTTTAAATTCTGATGAACAGGCCACATTGAGACCCTCTGGAATTGGGATATGGCATCAGTAGTTTGTTTTCTTTAAAGTAAATTTATTTTATTTATTTTATTTTTGACTGCGTTGGGTCTTCATTGCTGCACGCAGGCTTTCTCTAGTTGTGGGGAGCGGGCGCTACTCTTTGTTGCAGTGCGTGGGCTTCTCATTGAGGTGGCTTCTCTTGTTGTGGAGCATGGGCTGTAGGCGTGTGGGCTTCAGTCACTGTGGTTCGTGAGCTTAGTAGTTGTGGCTCACGGGCTCTAGAGTGCAGGCTCAGTAACTGTGGTGCACTGGCTTAGTTGCTCCACGACATGTGGGATCTTCCTGGACCAGGGCTCGAACCTGTGTCCCCTGCATTGGCAGGCAGATTCTTAACCACTGCACCACCAGGGAAGCCCAGCATCAGTAGTTTTAAAAGTTCCCCAGGTAATTCTCATGTGCAGTCATTATTGAAGACTCTCCTTAATCCTATGACAATCTTCTGGCATTCATACCTAAACTTTCCTTCCTCCATCCAGAACCACTGACTCAGTAAGAATGTTTTCCTAAAGAAATATATAAAACAGTAACGACAGTATAAGAAAGGCAGTAATCCATTCCATTAAAAAAATATTCTTTTATATCAATGTTGCAATTTGCCTTCTCTAATACCTTAATCAGGCCATTGAACACTATGGGCATCAATACAATTTCACTGGCCCCAAACTTAAGCCCCCAACACTTTGAGGTCCTTGTACTTCTTGGCCTGCCCTAGTTCTATTCCTTTCAGTTTCTGTCCCAAAGCTTTATCACTTTAAGTATCACTTTCTCAGCAGCCTCAACTCTTGCTTCCTCCATAAAATGGAGGTCATCAAGCTAGAACACTCTTAATTTCCTCTTCTCACCTACCACTTAAAAGAACAACTATATCTGCAACTATCCTCATCTCCTTGCTGCCTGCCTCAGAAGATGAAGTATCTCAATTTCTTATTGTACTCAACATCTCTGGGTAATTCTTACTTTTCCCCATTTGGATTTAATCTACACACTAATGACCCCTAGATATCTCTCTCTCTCTCTCTCTCTCTCTGCTTGACCTCTTGAATGAATTTCAAACTCATATCCAACTGTTTGCAGGATGTTGGAATATCCCTCAGGCACTTCAAAGTCAAGATGCCTCAAGCTAAACTCAATTCTTCTACTCCTTCCCTCTATTTGTAATCTCTCTTTCATAGCACAATTGGGAACTTATACCCAAGCAACCAAACCAGAAACCTGGGAATTATATCTTTCCTCTCCCTTACCTCTATAACCAGTCTCCAAATCTTGCTGACTTTGCCTTTTTTTTGCAAATCCATCATTTCCTCTCAACTTTTACTACTACAGCTCAAATTCATGTCTTACTTCATATCCACACTGCTTTGATAGCCTCCTAACTAGACCCCATGCTCCTCTCAAATTTATCTTCCTTTAGTGATTAATATAAAACTCCTATCAATTATTCAATGGTTCCATCACAGAGGATAAATTCTATGTTCTTTAGCCTGGCCTTTACTTCTCCCAACCCATCTCCTATCATTCTTTTTTTTTTTTTTAAGATTTATTTATTATTTATTTAATTTATTTTTGGCTGTGTCAGGTCTTAGTTGCAGCATGCAGGATCTTTCATTGCAGCGCGCAGGCTCTTCGACATGGTGCTCAGGCTTCTCTCTAGTTGTGGTGTGCAGGCTTCAGGGCACGTATGCTCTGTAGTTTGCGGCATATGAGGTTAGTAATTGTGGCATGCGGGCTTAGTTGCCCATGGCATGAGGGATCTTAGTTTCTTGACCAGGGATTGAACCTGCATCCCCTGCATTGTAAGGCGAATTCTTTACCACTGGACTACCAGGGAAGTCCCTCTCTTATCATTCTTACTTACACTTAGGATTTAAGTAACACCAAACTTTGTATTACCACACCCAGTTTGTATTACCATACTTTCTTCCTGAAATTCCTTCTCCACCCCCCTGTTCTCTACCATTTAAAGTTGGAATGGCCTTTACTCTGCTACCCCACCCTCTTACTCACTTACCCACCAGCCTGAGCTAAATGGTATTTGTCCTAGCAGTTCTCAGTAAATTCTATCTTTGCACTTAACACCTTAGTATTGAAATTATCTGATTCCTTCTACCCAACTAGAATCTTAAGGGTAAGGGACATACCTGGGCGCTATATTCCTGGTACAGGTAGGCGCTCAGAGTTCATTGAATAAACTGAACAGTTCAAAAAAGAAGACCCAAAGACAAAATGGATTTTTTCAAACAGCAAAATTATAAATATAAAGCTTTTCATAAGACTGGCAATAAAAACAAAAGTTAATTGAGTTTCCCAAATTTAGGAACAAATGCAAATATCTCCTAACTTGTCCGCAAGAACTACCTGGTCCTGGTTGATTAACCTAGATCTTTCACTGACATCTATGCAGCTATTTAAGTTATATTTCAATTTGCAACATAGGAACTGGTATTCTTGAATTTGATCTTCTAAAATATGATTTGGGTAAAAACCTCTTGTTTGAATATAAAAATAATTAAACTTGAATAAATGATTTCACATTTTTTAACTCAGTCATCTTCCTGAGGAAGAAGTACATAAAGACATTCTGATTTGTTGTGCTGACAAATGAGATCATTGGTGAAAAAAATGTGCAGCTGATATCTTGATGCTGCAGTCTGCTGTTTAAAAATTAAAATTTTAAGTTATTTCTTTAGAAATCTAAACTTGATGACCCACATTCTTTTTTATATTCCTTCTTTCATAAAGTCTTTATCTCTGAGGTATTTGTAATTACAGTTCAGAATAAATTTTCTTCTAGTTCCTACATAATCTTTTTGCTCCTGGTCTATTTGTTTTGTCTCTTTCAGAGTTGAGGCTTTATTCAAGTTTGGTGAAGCAAAAATTGACTGGAAAGTCTGCCTGCAGGGGCAGGGATTATCAGCTAGCAGGTTTCAATGTGGATCAACAGATCAACTGGCTTTTCCCACTGGGGCCTCATCAGTCTTCTGAAGAAGAAGTGTTTAAATAAATGATTAGTTGCCAGTGCTCTGGGAGCCAAACAAGAGAAAATTCCTTCTCTCCCACATAATCTTCCAGTTCCACCCCCACCCCCAAACTCAGTATGACTTCTCATTTCTACTCTGTTGAGTCTCAATCCTCTGGTTCACCTTGTAAACGCCTGCTATTATGCTAAGTACGACAAGAGATGTAGGATCTAATTGTTCCTTGTTTCAGACTTTGACCATTTCTCCAGTTCTCAGTCCCATTCTCCTCTTCTGACTTCAGAGATTCCTGTACACTAATTCCTGAGACTAACTGGAGTTCTGGGACAGGAACAGACTTATTGTCGTCATCCTTTGCTGGCCTGGGTTTCGGCTTACTCTGCTTTGCCTGATCACTATACATCTTACAAAATTTTATTAACTTATCTCACTTCCTTTCCTGTTCTTTTGTGTGTATGTTTATACTTCAAAAATTTTTTTTGACTCTGTTATTTTAGTGGGATTTCAAGACAGTGTTCAATTCACCATGTTTAATCAGATTCTATTAGAGACTTTTAAAGCCTAGCCCTAAATTTCAAACTATAACCCAATTAACTGCTGGCATCTCTACCCCCTTAAGATATACACAAAATTGACTTGGTCCTCTCTTTCTCTTGGAAAAATCTAATGTTCTAATGTTCTACACAAAATGTGTGTGAATACATGCAGGAGTTGCCATTTTATGATCACCTCTATCTTCAACTTCCACTTCTGAATCCTGGATCTCCATTCTGAATGGTATGGCTCTTTGTTTTTATCTAGCCTAGTATCAATCTAGAAGGGAAACTCAGCTCCTTCCCTCTATTTTCCACACATATACCATTAAAAACAAAATCAAAACCCACTGCTCACACCAAGTCCTCTGAGTTTGCAGAAGAGTTTAGTGAAGATTGGAGGGGGAGATGGAAGAGAGTTTACATCATAGAAACATAAAGAACATATTAGTTGAATATTAAATATTCCCAGATCTTCACATTTTTAAGAACTTTTCAAGCACTTCACTGTTAACTGTTGGCTACGTTTTCTTTCATCTTCCCTCTACTCAGTCCCCCAAATTCTTTATCTCCAACGTACAGAAAATTACCTTTCTCTTTTGTTTTCTTAAATCCTGCTAAACAAAATGGAATACTGAGCTATCCAGGCTACAACCATTTCCATTTCCCAATCTGATGTCCTAAACAGCTTCCAAAATGGTGTGACTCCATCTGTCTCTTCCTTCCCTCTGCTCCCACATTTTACCTCCTTTATCCAGAATGATCTTTCAATACAAATCTGACTAGTGCCCTAAGGGCCAAACTAGCTCTTCATAACAACAGATCCAACGTTGGCACTTGTGGCACTTGCCTCATGGCCCTTTATACACCCACTATATTGATTTGGGCCTTCTACCTGGAAAACTTTACCCCTCCTCTTTTTCTGGCTTAAAGCTACTCAGTCCTCAGGTTTCAGTTTAAATATCTCTTCTTCCAAGAAAATTGTTCCTGAATCTTGCTGTACTTTAATTAGATACTCCTGCCAGTGGTTCGATAAACACTGGACTTCCCAAATCGTAGCATTTTTCTCTATATTGTCTATTCAGTATCTTCCCCTATAGGATCTACTGTGAGGGCAGAGACCGTGCTCAGCTCGCTCAAAAGTGTAACGTTATTATCTTGTAAGCAGGTTTTGTTCTGAATGAATGAATGAATCCAAATAAAATCGTATTATTAGTGGGTGACACTGTTACTCCAGCAGGTTCATTCTTTTTCTTCCTCATTATCTTTTTCCTCAGCTTTCTCTGCATCTATTCCTTCTATTTTCCCTGTCTCTTCATCCTATTAGCAGTCTGATTCCCATCTCTACATTCAGTGCCCCAGCCAAAATTCTCTTCTTACTAGAGAGCATTGCTCCCCGCCTCCCCACCCCAAACCCCTGAGATGCACTTGATCCTACCTTTCACGCCAAATGAGGTATCGTTATAAATAAATAAATAAACTCAAATTCATTCCCATTATCTTTTTCCCCAAAAGAAGGTATAAAGAGAAACCAATGAACACTTTCAAGATTGCGTCAAAGAAGGTGTAAAGAGAAACCAATGAACACTTTCAAGATTGCGTCAAGCCAGAGAGCCCACTCAGCCCACTCCAACTCCTCCAGTTTCCTCAGATCTAACCAACACTTCCTTCTCCCTTCACCGGAAACGGAAAGAGGAAAAGCAAAGCCCAGAACCCAGCGCTTAGGGATTCGTTTTCTTCGGGTTTCTTGTGGGCGAGGCCATCAGGCCGGCGCCGACTGGCGGTCAGAGCCGTCGCTCTCAGCCAACGCCACTTCCTATTGGTTCCCTGGGGCTCCGCCTCCTGAGCAGGGCGGGAGATTCGGTGTGAAGGAGGGAGGCTGCCCATTCCCCGCCCCACTCGCCGGCCTCCGGAGCGTCTTGCTCGACCCTGCGACCCTGCGACCCCGCGACCCCGCTTCTGCACTGCCTAAAAGAATTTGGCCTTTCCCGCTGGGGCCGAAGCCGCTTTTCCAGCGGCGACCATTCAGCGGGGTAGCGTCCGGCAGGCACGAGGCGGCCGCAGCCGCGCCACCCGGAGACCTGGCGGTGCGTGGTTGGGCGGCGGGGCAGCTTGCCTCCCTCTCCTGCTTAGCTCGGGGCTTGTGAGGTGAGTCCAGGTGCACCCAGTCCCCGGCCTTCACCTCGGCACTCCGGGCAGCGTCGCTGCGCCTCCCTCTCTGCCCTCCCCAGGCTGCCTCCGGCCCCGCCGCCCTGAGGACCCTCGGCTGGCCGAGAACGGCCAGCTGGTCAGTTGCGCGAGGCCCAGACCGAAGTCAGTAAATACTTGTTGGGGTGAGAGGCTCCCTCTTTAAAGACCGTTCCTCTGTCCAGCAGTGATGGGCCTTCTGTGCAAGGGGTGTCTGTTACCAACGTATCTGTTTTCCGGCGTGATGAGCCTTCGCGTGCAGAGGGAGAACTGTAAAAATCCATACCGAAAGTAGTAAGGTGTCCTGGGAGAGGAACAGGTACAGTGAGGGCTGAGGAGGAAGAGATCTTGTCCCAGAACTACCACTGGAGCGAGAACCCTTTGATGTCATCCCAGCCTGGAAGCACCAAATGAATCCTCCTAACTGAACACAGTCACCCTGGGACAGTGCTTGGTTGTAAAATGTTGATAAACCAGACTCCTTTGGTAGAGCTTTTTAAGTTAAAACAAGTTGATGCAGTACTTTTCGCTTTACAGCTGAAATCCTAATAGAACCACTACACCTTCCCCTTAGTCCAATTGCAATCTGAAGAAAAATAGCATGGCCCTACACCTTTGTGTGATGGCACTGCACATTAAATGGGCATCATTCATTCAACATTTATTGAGCACTTTTTTCTGTTAGATGTGCTGACGAAAATTGATCAGTAGTCGATCTAAGAAAGAAGTGGAAAATTTTATTTGAGCCAAACAGGGTTATGACTCTGAGAACAGCCTCTCAGAAAGCTCTAAGAACTGTTCCGTTTGTTAGAAGTCAAAGCACTGTTAGATGTTTTTGAGACTGTGGGCTGTACATTAAATGGCATATTATTGACAGTTTACACAATCCAAATCTACACATACAAAGCAAAGAGTGGGTCATGGGTCATCCTGGCCCCTTACAAGATAAGAAGGAAGTTATCTCCTAAAGAGATCTGGTTACTGCAGATGTGCAATACACACTAAAGTGGAGGGAGGAGGCCCAAGTAGGCAAAGAAAAATTTTATGTTTAAATATGTTTAAATCGTCTTGCCATAAAATATGAATTTTATTTCGTCAGACATTTGTTGGGATATGGAGTTGTATAAGAGATCTGCATGGTTAAGTTGAAATTTAAAGTAAAAATACCCGTAGTAAGGAACCTAGTTAGCATTTTCGTAGGCCAAGCGCATGGTCTCATTTAATCGTCACAACTTTGTCCAGAGTCACACAGTTGTAAGTGTGGAGTTAAGATCGGAACCCAGGTTTATCTGATATTAAAATTGGTGCACAGCCACTAAACTATACCACCTTCTTTTTTTAAAGGATTATGTTTGTTTTTAAATTGTAGCAAATCTTTTATTTGCTCTCAAAGGAGAGTGTATTGTGGTAACGCTCATTTGGTGCTGCTGTATTACCTTGTTAACTCCTTGAAAAGAGTCTACTTAAAAGTAAGCAGCAAGACAGTGCCTTGAAGAGTAAGTGGTCACTAAATATTTTCATTTTATTATGCGATTGTACTGGGGTTTTTTTTGTTTTTGTTTTCAGAAAATGTTGGAGAAGAAGGAAGGAAAGGTTTCTTTCAAGGTTTTTGTCGAAATTTCAATTTTTTGATTCTGTACTGTATAATAAGATGCCCTTAATATCTAGAAAAGAAAATTACGTATAAATGCATTTGGCTACAAACAAGACAGTTAGGCTGCCTCTGTCCAGACAATTCTTACATAAAATACCATACGGAAATTGCCTAGGACAATATTAAGTTGTCTAGAATATTTGTTTTTAAATTTTCCTTGAAAATCTTTTTTTTCCCCCTGAAGGGACTACTAAACTTTTGCTAATCAGAGGTAATGTAACTGACCTTTACTCCTTTTGATTGCCAGGAAGCTAAGAGCCCAAATTCTTTGTATGATTTTATTTTCTGCCTTTCTTTATATGTTCCCTGACCCAGATTCCCTATTAGTGTGTATGTATAGTTTATCATTTGTTGTATTGCACTGCTTATTGCTTCAAATCCTTTGTAGAACACAGCAGTATATAGTTCTAAATAATGTAGCCTATGCTGCTCTTAAAAGTATGCTTGATAGAACTAGTGATGTTTAACCTAATGAACTAGAAACCTAGAGGAACTGTAGAAGTTCTTGGATATTTGAACCGCTGTGTGGGAGAATGACTAAACATATTATGAATAGTTTCCAGAGGTCAAGACAAGCATTTAGGATAACAGATTTGTATTTAATGGCAGGAGAAGTTGTGTCATTTAATCAAATGATCAGGGTCTTTGGATTTAGTTAAACTTGGGTTTCAGCCCTAACACACTTTCTAATTGTGTGAATTTGAGTGAGTAATTTAATCTTTAACCTCAGTTTACTCATCTGTAAATTGGGGGAATTAAATATATTTTAACCATCTCAGAGAATCTGAGGATTTATTGATCTGGTATACATAAAAGTGCCTAACACAGTGCCTGACAAACAGCCCCTTAAAAAACTTTATTTTATACAGATAGAAAGAAGTTGTGTTCCTTAATTTTGTATAAATGTCACATAGATGCATTAAACTTCTTCTCTAATACACCCAGTTCCCCATAATAAGAAACAGTGTCATGACTAGGAGGTTGGTCCAAATGGATATGTTCTACTGGCAGTGGCCATATAAATTATAGATGAAGTATAATCTTTGTACACAAAGTATAAACCTAATGGAATTGTTGTGAGGATTAAATGAGAATACATATAGAATATTGAGAAGAGTGTCTAGCACATAGTAAGTGCTCACATTTTGGCCTCCTTCCACCTACTTGCCCCCACAAGTTAGATCTTCTCAGTCTCTGAGGCTCCCTGGCCAAAATGGTAATGGTCATTTTGCCCTTTACTGTGCCATCATAACAACTTTGGCTTTCTAAGATCTGCCTTTATCTACTCATCTTGGTTGTTAAAACTCATGAACTTCTTTGGTTGCTGTCGTTTTCCTGTTAGCTGGCCTGACTGAGTTCTTTTTCCAATTACAGGTGACTCTACTTGAATTTCCCAGCTGCAGAATATGTAGTACCTTTAAAGGTAAATGAAAACTGAGACAAATCATTTAAGTGTGCTAGTTACAAAAGAAAACTTGGCAACATTTAGTAAGTTATCTGCATGCAGATAACTGATTCATGGGGGACTCAATCAGTAGATCCTCTTGTCAGGGGAAAAGGCATAAATAGGATTTATGAGAGAAAGAAGAGAGAAAAAAAATTCATTTTTTGAGTAAACTGATTAGCTGACAACTAGTTGGAATCGTTTATTTGTTTCAGGCATTAGCATTATAAGTTCTGAAACTAAATTTTGTCAGCGTAGCCAGAGTTGATCAAACTTTTGCTTGCCAAATCCGAAATTTGTTCAGTGAAGAACTGATTCTAAAGTACTGGAAAGATTCATGCTTACTCTTTAGTTACCGAGATACCTAGAAAGCCATATTCATGATTGTCAAGTTGTTTGGTGAGCATGCAATTTCATAGTAAAGGGAGATGCTTGAAAATTATTTGATCCAGTCTTGGTACACCAGTGAAGCACACAGACTTCCCCCAGTGGACTATATCTTTCTAGTGAACAGATATGAAAATCCACCAAACCATTACTCTTTGTTTGGCTGCCCCTTTTCTAAACTCTCATGTATTAACCTCCCCCTTTCTAATAATGTTGTTATTCTGTATATTGGTTAGAGCTTTCTTTACAGGCAGAATTGTCATTATATTTTAGTTGCCTTGATTGGATTTGGCTTTTTCCTAATCTCAGGCACTTCTTCCTCTCTTCCATTTTTCAGATAAAGAATTGAGTTACTTATTATCAAAAACACAGTATCGATACAATAATGATAATGTATTTTTCATACTTAAAGATTTTTAAAACTTTTATGCAAATACATGTATTCATTATGTGAATGTTTATTTGGCTGTTGATATGAATTTTTCATCACTTCTGAGTGCTTCATTGCTTTTGTTTAGGTTGGCAATGATGAGCAAGCTGGAATCAGAGGAAGACAAGATGCTGGAGGTTCAGTTTGTGGGAGATGATGATGTTCTTAATCACATTCTTGATAGAGAAGGAGGTACTGAATGATTATACAGTTGAAGGGATGCTTATATAATGGTTATGTATTATTTCACTTTTAAAAATAATTTAATCTTCTATTTTGAAAATACAGCCCAGAATATTTGATCTAGTAAGACTGCAAATAAACCTTAATTTTTAGTTCATTCCATTCAAAATGTACTGAAAATTAAAAATAATAAAGCCTCATCTAATGTGAAATGCTCAGTAGTGGTGGTAAGTGATAACCACCCATTGTAATTAAAATGTATAGTTATTTTGACCCCCCAAAATATATAATTTAAAGGTTTTGTTTTTTTAACTTATAAACTGTGGAAGAGAGATCTGTACTTGAATCAAAGAGAAAACACTGAATTTTTTTACAGCTTTTAAGTAATGACAATATAATAGTATAGTTTATTTATTTAAATGTAGTGTTTAGAAAGAATTTATACCTGTCATGTTCTGATTCTTTGGATGTTCTTATAGGAGCTAAAATAAAAAAGGAGAGAGCCCAGCTTTTGGTCAACACAAAAAAAATAATAAAGAAGCCAGAATATGATTTGGAGGAAGATGACCAGGAAGTTTTAAAAGATCAGAACTATGTGGAAGTTTTAGGACACCATGTTCAAGGTATTTGTGGGGTGAGGGGGGTGGTGGTTGTTGGAGTTGGGAGTGTACGCTCATATTTCTGTGAGTCGCCAAAATTGCTTTGCAGGATACATAAAAGTAGTCTGGTAGGTTAAGCAACATTGTGCTACAATTTTTTTTTTTCTTTTTAATTTATTTTGGCTGCGTGAGGTCTTAGTTGTGGCATGCAGGATCTTCGTTGTGGCATGTGGGCTCTTAGTTGCAGCATGCAGACTTCTTGGTTGTAGCATGTGGACTCTTAGTTGTGGCATGTGGGATCTAGTTCCCTGACTAGGGATCGAACCCAGGCCCCCTGCACTGGGAGCACACAGTCTTACCCAGTGGACCACCAGGGAAGTCCCTTTCCCAATTTTTTAAATTGTAAGATACCCATAACGTAAAATTTACCATCTTTACCATTTTTAAGTGTACAGTCCAGTTATATTAAATACATTCGTAATGTTGTGCTACCATCACCATCATCCACCTCCAAAACTTTTTATGTGGTGTGCTATATTATTTTATTTCTCATCAGAAGAGCATTACTTCAGGGCTTCCCTGGTGGCGCAGTAGTTAAGAATCTGCCTGCCAATGCAGGGGACACGGGTTCGAGCCCTGGTCCAGGAAGATCCCACATGCCGTGGAGCAACTAAGCCCATGAGCCACAACTACTGAGCCCGTGCACCACAACTACTGAAGCCCGTGCACCTAGAGCCCGGGCTCCACAACAAGAGAAGCCACCACAATGAGAAGCCTGCGCACCGCAACCAAGACTAGCCCCCACTCACTGCAACTAGAGAAAGCCCGTGCCCAGCAATGAAGATCCAACACAGCCAAAAATAAGTAAATAAAATAAATAAATTTTAAAAAAAGAAAAAAGAGCATTGCTTCAGACTTTTTCTCTACAGTTGGAAAGGTTGGAAGCACTGAGTTTCTACTGTACATTTTTTAATCTATACATAGTTCTTTTTTTTTCTTTCTTTTTTTTAAAAACCAGTCTGGTGCTTAAATATTTTTAGAAAGATAGTCTACAGACCAAGCACTCTAAAGTTGTTTTTTTAAGATATCTATACTTTTAACCAATTTGAAATAATTTCATAAAGCAAGTCACTTTATTATTAACTTGATCTTCTTTACAGAAATAGTTAGAAGGAAGATTCCAAGAAGTAATGTGTTCCAACCTAGGCATGCTGGTGTTATGTTTTTTTACACCTAAGCCAGATTCCTGCCAGACTGTGCTTAAAAAATCTTACTCTTGGATTATAATTTACTTAACTTAGGGCTCAAAGAGCACAGATTTATATTAGGGTGCAAGGAGCATAGACCTACTTAAGTTGACTTAAAAAAATAAAGATCAAGGAACAAATTCAGTATTGTTGGGCACTAGGGGCATTGGAGCTGGGAGCATGTTAAGAAATGAGGGACTTTGCTTTCACATATCTCCTGGTCTCCCTCATGTCATCTCTGTGCATCAATTCTGTTCTCTCTATGCCACCTGTCTCCTTCATGTACATGTCTTTTACTCTCTCATATTTGACTTATAAATGGCCACTATGACTACTCCCAACCTTTTTGTCACCTCTTGAGTGATACTGCTTCTGGATTTGTTCCCAGTGTTAAATGATATGATACAAAAAACAACCATTGGGCTTCCATGGTGGCGCAGTGGTTGAGAATCTGCCTGCTAATGCAGGGGACACGGGTTCAAGCCCTGGTCTGGGAAGATCCCACATGCCGCGGAGCAACTAGGCCCGTGAGCCACAACTGCTGAGCCTGTGCTCTGCAACAAGAGAGACTGCAATAGTGAGAGGGCTGCGCACCGCGATGAAGAGTGGTCCCCGCTTGCCACAACTAGAGAAAGCCCTCGCACAGAAACGAAGACCCAACACAGCAAAAATAAATTAATTAATTAATAAACTTTTACCCCCAACATCTTAAAAAAATAAATTGAAAACAAACAAACAAACAAAAAACAACCATTGTCCCTCAGTAGGCTTACTGGACAGGGCATATTCTTGTTATTTATTTATTTATTATTTTGGGTTGTGTTGGGTCTTTGTTGCTGCACGCAGGCTTTCTCTAGTTGTGGCGAGCGGGGGCTACTCTTTGTTGCTGTGCGTGGGCTTCTCATTGTGGTGGCTTCTCTTTTTGCGGAGCATGGGCTGTAGGCATGTGGGCTTCAATAGTTGTGGCACGTGGGCTCAGTAGTTGTGGCTTGCAGGCTCTAGAGCGCAGGCTCAGTAGTTGTGCCGCACGGGCTTAGTTGCTCTGTGGCCTGTGGGATCTTCCTGGACCAAGGCTCGAACCCATGTTCCTTGCATTGGCAGGCGGATTCTTAACCACATGTGCTACCAGGGAAGCCCTTAGGGCATATTCTGAATAGAACTTTGGATTCTTGACTATTGTGTTAGACCTAAGAACAGATTGCAAACAATATTTTTTCTAAGTGTTTTCTTTAAAATAGTTTCTTATTGTAATGGTAATATGTATCTGTAGTAGAAACTCAGTGCTTTCTTGTAACGGCACCCACAGCAGATGATATTTGGAGGCATGCTGAAATAAAGAGGAAAATTTGGGGTTTCCCTGGTGGTCCAGTTGTTAGGACTTGGTGCTTTTACTGCTGTGGTCCAGGTTCAATCCCTGGTGCAGCCAAAGAAAAAGAAAGAAAAAAGAAAAGAGGAAAATGCTCCAGACCAGGGATAAATGCCTTGGGCTTCTGACCCGTGTTCCCACCCGCTCTGCAGGCCCTGACTGCATCCTCAGAGGCCTGAGAGGATCAATACTCAGCACACCTGTAACCCATGTCTTTAATTTCTGCACACTGGTTGGGGAACTTTGCTTTAAAGCTGTATTTCTCAACCTTTTAAAAATTATTAACCCCTAAGGAACCTTTCTAGACTTTTTCTCCTTATCACCCCCCACCCATGGAATTTTAATACTACATACATGCTGTATATCTCTTTATGTACTAAGATTCTTTGGAGGGCAACAGACCATTGCAATATCTAAGATGTTTTCCACACTCCCCCTCCTCCCACCAAGAGCCATTTCCGTTGCATCAGGAGCAGTATTATTCCTGTTGAGAATGCATGCTTTAAGAACATGGACCTGGGACTTACCTGGTGGCGCAGTGGTTAAGAATCCGCGTGCCATTTAGCTATCAGGAACAATGTTGCTATGAATATACATCTATCCTGGTATACACATGTACTAGTTTTTCTAGAATATATCCCAAGTAGTGGTATTTCAGGGTCATAAGATATGGGTATCTTCAACTTTACTGGATAAGGCCAAGCTGTTTTTGTGGTTGTTTAACCTGTGGTCTCTTAAAAGTTCATAGCGTCTGTCATACAGAGTGAAGTAAGTCAGAAAGACAAAAACAAATATCGTATATTAACGCATATATGTGGAATCTAGAAAAATGGTACAGATGAACCTATTTGCAGGGCAGGAATAGAGACGCAGACGTAGAGAATGGACATGTAGACACAGGGGGGAAGGGGAGGGTGGGATGAATTGGGAGATTAGGATTGACATATATACACTACCACGCATAAAATAGATAGCTAGTGGGAACCTGCTGTATAGCACAGGGACTCAGCTCAGTGCTCTGTGATGACCTAGATGGGTGGGATTGGGGGTGGGGTGGGGGTGGGAGGGCGGTCCAAGAGGGAGGGGATATATGTATACATAGAGCTGATCCACTTCGTTGTACAGCAGAAACTAACACAACATTGTAAAGCAATTATACTCCATCAAAAAAAAAAAGTAAACTGAAAAAAAGAGAATCTCCTGCTAATGCAGGGGACACGGGTTTGAGCCCGATCCAGGAAGATCCCACATGCAGTGGAGCAATTAAGCCCGTGCGCCACAACTACTGAGCCTGCGCTCCAGAGCCTGTGAGCCACAACTACTGAGCCCATGCACCACAACTACTGAAGCCTGCGTGCCTAGAGCCTGTGCTCTGCAACAAGAGAAGCCACAACAGTGAGAAGCCCACTCACTGCAAGGAGGAGTAGCCGCCGCTCGCCGCAACTAGAGAAAGCCCATGCGCAGCAATGAAGACCCAACGCAGCCAAAAATAAATAAATTAATTAATTAATTTTTAAAAAAAGAACAGGGACCTGTTGACAGTTTGGTGTGTATATGTCTGTCTGCACATACATGCACACACATAAGTTTGTCTCGAGTACAGGAAGTGGGGCTGTTCATTTGCCTATTGGCATGTACGACAAAGGAGCCCGTAACTTACAGTTAAGTCTTGCAAACATGACTTTTCCTATTTTGCTTTGTTTTTTCTTATTTGCCACAATGTGTATAGGGGTGGAGAGTGGTGTTTCAGATAAGGTGTAGGAAGGAGAGTTTTCTTAGTTTTCTTTTAATGTTTTCTTTAGGGAAGAAAAGGTGACATCTGTTACCATCTTGCTTAACTTTATTTGAGATACTGAACAATAAGCTTCTGCCTAATCCTTAATTACAAACAGAAGACAGTAAGGATTTTTTTTTGGCCACACATCTTACTTAGTTCTCCAACCAGGGATCGAACCTGTGTCCCCTGCAGTGGAAGCACTGAGTCTTAACCACTGGAACACCAGGGAAGTCCTGTTAAGCATTACTTTTAAAACACAGACATTTCACAAAGAATCTTAAGGAATATTTAAAAGGAAAAAACTTTTCAACAAGGACCTTTAAATACTTTATTAATCAATCCCTTTACTTACTATTGAAGTATAAGCTGCTTCTTATAAGCAGCACATATCTTGACATACCTGGCATAACTCTTATTTTCTATTAATCCATCCACTCTGGTGAAAAATCATTGCATGGAGGTGCTAGGTGATCTCAGGCATTAAACAGAATGTTTTCTGAAAGATCTCCCCCAAACAATCAGACAGGTGTCCTCAAGAGCAATTTGTCTTATTGATGCTTCTCTTAAACAATTGATTTGTTTTTCAGTTTTATGAACAGAATAATTCTTTAATTGATTATAAGTTGGCTATTAGAAAATTCTGAGACAAATATGTGGTCCATCCATAGTATTTTTTTAAATTTATTTATTTCTGGCTGCGTTGGGTCTTCGTTGCTGTGTGTGGGCTTTCTCTAGTTGCGGCAAGCAGGGGCTACTCTTCCTTGTGGTGTGCGAACTTGTCATTGCGGTGGCTTCTCTTTTTACGGAGCATGGGCTCTAGGCGTGCGGGCTTCAGTAGTTGTGGCTCGTGGGCTCTAGAGTGCAGGCTCAGTAGTTATGGCCCACAGGCTTAGTTGCTCTGCGGTATGTGGGATCGTCCCAGACTAGTGCTCGAACCTGTGTCCCCTGCATTAGCAGGAGGATTCTTAACCACTGTGCCACCAGGAAAGTCCCAATCCATAGTATTTTTAATTTAGCCTTATTCAGAGTTCCATTTTTGAACTTAAGGATGATGTCAGATTTTTTTTTTTTTTTTTTTTTTTTTTTATGCGTTACGCGGGCCTCTCACTGTTGTGGCCTCTCCCGTTGCGGAGGACAGGCTCCGGACGCGCAGGCTCAGCGGCCATGGCTCATGGGCCCAGCCGCTCCGCGGCATGTGGGATCTTCCCGGACCGGGGCACGAACCCGTGTCCCCTGCATCGGCAGGCGGACTCTCAACCACTGCGCCACCAGGGAAGCCCAATGTCAGATTTTTAATTGCGGTTAAATTAACAATCTGTTTTTTTTAATTGTGGTAAAAAATATTGCGGTAAGATATACATTAATATAAAATTTACCATCTTAACCATTTTTAAGTATATAGTTCAGTATTAAGTATATTCACATTATTTTACAACCAATCTCTAGAACTTTTTTCATCTTACAAAACTGAAATTCTGTACTCAATTAAACAACGGCCCAGTCCCCCCTTCCCCCAGCCCCTGGAAGCCACCATTCTACTTCCTTTGACTCTATGAATTTGACTACTCTAGGTACCTCATATAAGTGGAATTGTACACTATTTGTCTTTTTGTGTTTGCCTTATTTCACTTAGCATAATGTCCTCAAGGTTCATACATGTTTAGCAAGTGTCAGTTTACTTCCTTTTTTTTTTTTTTTTTGAGTTTCCTTCCTTTTCAAGGCTGAGTAATATTGCATTGTATGTATATACCACATTTTGTTTATTTATTGGTTGATGGACATTTGGGTTGCTTCAGCCTTTTGGCTGTTGTGAATAATGCTATTAGGATGATCTTATTTGCAAAGCAGAAATAGAGACACAGATGTAGAGAACAAGCATGGATACCAAGGGGGAAAGTGGGGGGGGGGGGATGGGATGAATTGGGAGATTGGGATTGACATATATACACTATTGATACTATGTATAAAATAGATAACTAACTAATGAGAGCATACTGTATAGCAGAGGGAACTCTACTCAGTGCTCTGTGGTGACCTGAATGGGAAGGAAATCCAAAAAAGAGGGGCTATGTGTATATGTATAGCTGATTCACTTTGCTGTACAGTATAATAATGCTCCTAGGAACATGGGTGTACAAATATCTCTGTGAGATCTTGATTTGAATTCTTTTGGGAATATTCCCAGAAGTGGAATTGCTGGATCATATGGTAATTCTATTTTTAATTTTTTGAGGAACCACCATACTGTTTTCCATAGCAACTACATCATTTTGCATTTCTACCAACAATGCACAAGGGTTCCAATTTCTCCACATTCTCACCAACACGTTTTTTTTTTTTTAATAATAGCCATCCCAATGCGTGTGAAGTAGAAGTGTTATTTCTTTCTAAATTTAACATATTGTTAAATTCTTAGAATTCTCTGGACAAAGAAAACTCTAGTAACTGAATAATAATATATTCTAACCTATAAATAATACATAGTTTCCTCTGTTAGACTTCTGAATTATTTCTAAGTTTTTATTATTATAACTAATGCAGTAGTGATTACCCTTGAACATAAATCTTTGTTCAGATGTCTTATTTTTTTCATCAGAGATTCCTCAAATAGAATTACTGGTGAAAGTATATGAACTTAATTTAAAAAAAAAGGTATATGAACTTTATAAGGCTTACATATTGCTAAATTACTTTCTAGGAAGATTGTATCAACTAGTATTAAGATCCCTCATCAGCATTAAACATTTTTTCTTTTATTTATTAGCCATTTTAACTTCTGTGAATTGTATGTTCATAGTTATTTTGGTATTGTCTATTTTGAGTAATTTTAAAACTATTAAAAAGTTTTATTTATATATTATACTAAATCCCTGTTGGCCAGTGTGATTAGAGCCATTGTTAATTGGTCAATTTATCAAAATATCAGAACAAGGAAATCATAAAAATAATTATATACTCTAAACATTTTGTTTTACATATAAACATATATGTAGATATTTATGTATCATTGTCTTTTCTTTAAATATACATTTGCCAGTCAGCTGGTTGAAGAACAGCAGCACCTTTTGGTTTTGGTTTTGGGTATTTTTAGATAGCATATCCATAATGTATTATCTAGGATTTCAAGTTTTATTTCCTTCCATTAGATTGATCATTTAAAGACACTTCTGATGCAGTCTGAATGTAGTGTGCTTTTATGTTTTTCAGTTTTTTTCTTAAATCTTTTATGGTTTTTCATCCATACCTAATTTGAAATCAGTTCTTTTAGTTAATAACTTTTATCGTCTTTCTAAAGCATTTAATTTAGTTTACATAGAAACTACTTGATATTTTTTATTCATATTTTGTCTGTGTGCCAAACATTTAATTTACATAATTATAGTAACAAGTTCTCCATAAACAGACTTAGCCATATGTGCATATTATAGATATATGATAGAGGTAGCATTAGAGATCACTAGGCTAAGGATGAACTGGTCAATAAATGGTGTTGGAACAATTGACTATCCTTATGAAAAAAAGAAATTGGGGGCTTCTCTGATGGTGCAGTGGTTGAGAGTCCGCCTGCAGGGGGACCCGATGCAGGGGACACGGGTTCGTGCCCTGGTCCGGGAAGATCCCACATGCCACGGAGCGGGTAGGCCTGTGAGCCGTGGCCGCTGAGCCTGCGCGTCCGGAGCCTGTGCTCCACAATGGGAGAGGCCACAACAGTGAGAGGCCCATGTACTGCAAAAAAAAAAAAAGAAAGAAAGGAAAAAAAGAAATTGGATTCCTAACTGCCATCATAAACAACTTAATTACCTTAATTAAAGATTTACACATGAAAAGCAAATTATAAATGCTTTTACAAGAAAATATAGGAGAATATGGCTTTGGTCTTATAGAAGAATTTCTTTAAAAATGTGTAATCAAAAGAAAAGATTGACAAATTAAACTAATTAAAATTCAGAACTTCTCAAGAAGACAAACCACAGCTAGGAGAAGATATAACAAAAGACATATCTATTAAAGAACTGTTACCCAAAATATACGAAGAGCTCTTAAAACTCAACAATAAGAAAATGAACAACCTGATTAAAAAATGAGCAAAGGACCTGGACATCTCACCAAAGAAGATACCCAGATGGCAGATGAGCATATGAAAAGATGTTCAACATTATATGTCATTAAGGAATTGCAAATTCAGACAACAATGGGGTACCACTACACATCTATTAGAATGGCCAAAATCCAGGACTTCCCTGGTGGTCTAGTGGCTAAGACTTCACCTTCCAATGTGGGGGATACAGGTTTGATCCCTGGTCGGGGAGCTAAGATCCCACATGGCTCACAGCCAGAAAACCAAAACAGAAAACAGAAGCAATATTGTAACAAATTCAATAAAAACTAAAAAAAATTGTCCACATCAAAAAACCAAAATATTAAAAAAAAAAAAAGAATGGCCAAAATCCAAAATATTG
Organism: Phocoena sinus; assembly: GCF_008692025.1. Lineage (NCBI taxonomy): Eukaryota > Metazoa > Chordata > Mammalia > Artiodactyla > Phocoenidae > Phocoena > Phocoena sinus. Next base: position 34,876,975 of record NC_045769.1, read on the forward strand.
ACAACGCCAAATGCTGACAGAGATATGGAGTAACAAGAACCCATTTACTACTAGTGGGAATGCAAAATGGTACAGCTCCTTGGAAGACAGTTTGGCAGTTTATTACAGACTAAACATATTCTTACCATGTGACCTAGCAGTTGTGTTCCTTCATATTTACTCAAATGAGTTGAAATCTTTTGTTCACCCAAAAACCTGCACACACACATGTTTGTAGCAGCTTTGTTCATAATTGCCAAGGATTAGAAGCAACCAAGAAGTCAACCAAGGATAAATAAACTGATAAATCCATGCAGTGGGATATTATTCAATGCTAAAAAAAATAATAAGTTATCAGTCTATGAAAAGATATGGAGGAGCCTTAAATGCATATTGCTAAATGAAAGAAGTCAATCTGAAAAGGCTACATACTGTATGATTCCAACTCTGACATTCTGGAAAAGGCAAAACTATACAGACAGTAAAAGAAGACATTGGTTGCCAAGGGTCAGGAGTAAGGAAGGGATGAATAGATGGAGTACAGAGGATTTTTAAGGCAGTGAGTCCATTCTGTATGATACTATAATGATGGATACATGTCATCGTACTTTGTCAAAACCTATAGAATGTACAACAGCAAGAGTAAACCGTAATGTAAACTATGGACTCTGGGTGATAATGAAGTGTCAACAGAGGTTCATTGATTCCAACAAATGTACCACTCTTTTTTTGTTTTTGTTTTTTAATTTTAATTTATTCATTTTGTTTGTTTTTTTACAAATGTACCATCTGGTGTGAGATATTGATAATGGGGGGAGGCTGTAGATATGTAGGGCAGGAGATACATGGGAAATCTCTGTACCTTCCACTTGAGTTGGTTGTGAACCTAAAACTGCTCTAAAAAATAGTCTGTTTTTTAAAAATCCACTACTTCTCTTCATCGAATGACATTATCAAGAAGTGAAAAGACGAGACACAGGATAGAGAAGATATTTCTTCTTCTGGAAATAAGAAACCCGTAAAAAGGTGTTAAGCTTCGTTAGTGACTAGGGAAAGGAAATTAAAATGCCTTTCCCCATGAGATTCATTTTGTACCCACTAGATTGGCAAAGATTAAGGAGTTTAGGTAATACCAAGTGTTCGTGCATATACACACCAATGGGAACTCTTAAGCAATAAAGGGAGCAAACACTGACTTCGGAAAAGTTTGGCACTTTAATAAACTCATTAAAGGTTTGGGGACTTCCCTGGCATCACAGTGGTTAAGAATCTGCCTGCCAGTGCAGGGGATGCGGGTTCTATCCCTCGTCTGGGAAGATCCCACATGCTACGGGTTAACTAAGCCCGTGCATCATAACTACTGAGCCTGTGCTCTAGAGCCCACGAGCCACAACTACTGAGCCCACGTGCTGCAACTGCTGAAGCCCACGTGCTGCAACTGCTGAAGCCCACATGCCTAGAGCCCATGCTCCGCTACAAAGAGAAGCCACCACAATGAGAAAACTGCGCACCGCAACAAAGAGTAGCCCCCACTCACTGCAACTACAGAAAGCCCACTGGCAGCAATGAAGACCCAGTGCAGCCGAAAAAATTTTTTTTAAAAATTTGGCACAATAATAAACCCATTACATGTTAACAAAAATTACATGTATTTTGATGAAAAATATCTATTTCAAAAAATTATTGAAGAGGGCATAGTTTTATATTTTTGCAAATCTCTTTAATGTCTGACTTAATAGAAAACAGCTGGATTTTCATATCTGCTCATGCATTTTGTTAGCTGACAGGGTGGTGATGTCACCACACATCATGTAGTTTCTGGATTACCTCAATATAAACTCATGATTGAGGGTCAGAAAGTCAGATCTTGTCTTAGTGTCACTATGAAACAGTTTCAGCCTCAGGGACCTCAGAGACGCTCTACCCGCCACCCCATAACAGACTACATTTTGAGAATCACTGTGATAGCAAGTAGACTACTAGCCATGAGTGTCCGGTATGTTGTAGGTAGCAGTTGTTATTTAAAGGGAGGATTAAAGAATGAAATTAAGTCAGGGTCTTAGTTGAGAGTAAGAGAACTTCTATCATATAACAACTGTTTAAATCTCAACTTCAGGGCTTCCCTGGTCGTGCAGTGGTTAAGAATCCGCCTGCCAATGCAGGCGATGTGGGTTCGAGCCCTGGTCCGGGAAGATCCCACATGCTGCCAAGCAACTAAGCCCATGTGCCACAACTACTGAGCCTGTGCTCTGGAGCCCACGAGCCACAACTACTGAGCCCACACTCCTAGAGCACATGCTCCGCAACAAGAAAAGCCACTGCAATGAGAAACCCGCGCACCACAACGTAGCCCCACTCGCCACAACTAGAGAAAGCCTGCATGCAGCAACGAAGACCCAACGCAGCCAAAAATAAAATAAATGAAATAAATAAATTTATTTTAAAAAAAAAAGAAAGAAGCATAACTAATAAAGTCCCTTTTGTCCTCCCTCCTCAGGGGCAACTTCTATCATGAATTGAATGCATATCCCTCTAGTCTGGAGTGTTCTTTAGTGGGCTTTTTATTGTTGTGTTTGTTTATATATTTTTGTGTATCTGTGAATAACATGTTTTCTGTGTTTTAAAATTTATGTAAACAGTATCATAGTCTACTGTGTGTTCTTAATATCTTATTTATAAATATGTATTGTTAAACATTTGTGCAAGACAGTGAGGGGTACAAATCCTAAGTTTTTGTTAAAATTCTGTCTTTTTTCCTGTTAATTAACCTCACCCATTTTTCCTAAATGTATGTTGCATTTTTCTTTCAGAATCCTTGAAAAATGGCTCTGCTATAGATGGTGGGAATAAAGTTTATTCTTTTCAGAATAGAAAACACCCTGAAAAGATGGCTAAATTAGGTATGTTGCTTTTCTGACTTCTGTAATCACTATTCACCTTTTCTAAGGTGTATTTAACCACATTTCCCACTGTTTTCACCCCATTGCATTCACTAAAAGAATGAATGAGGGATGTTATTTTATTTTCAAGCATACTTAAAGTCATTAGTTTTTTTCATGCTCAGATGTCTTCTGTTCTCAGCTAGGTTCTAAGGTTATAGTAGAGACCCTGTTTTAGATTCCTTCCCACAACACCTAGCATAGGCTATTAACAAATTTTTGTTATGTAAACAAGTGACTTAAGTCACACAGAGATATTCTGAATTTATTGAATAAGAGTTTTACACTGTATGTAGAAGAAGAGTTCGTATTATAGAAAATTATTTATGTAAAATTGTTAGAAATGGGCTGTTCTAACATTTTTCTTACCCCGGTTACCACTTATACTAATTACATGTGAATTACTGATTTTCAGAGAACTAGACTTAAATAAATTATATATAACATTAAAATTAAACTAGCAATTTAATTCTTTTTAAAAATTCAGGTGGCACTATTCTTGGATCCTGCGGCATGAGGGGTCATCAGTTTTGAAAGCTTTGAGGAAAGGAAATAACACGTGAAAGCACTTTAAAATTAAGGAGGTCCATAAGTTTATGGAAGTTTGGGAATACCAAAAAGTTAAGAGCAAGGGAGTAATAGTTAACTACCTGGCAAAATAGTTGTTGTATAAGAGGACTTATAATCTATAATTGTAGAACATCTATATATGTGTCTTAAGTGGTGTATTTTTATGCAGTCATTGTAGTCAGTGATCATTTAAACATTCAAACATTGTAGTCAGTGATCATTTAAACATTCAAAGTCAAATGAATGTCACACTTGTTGAGTCTCGACACTGATGAGGGGCATATAAGAAGTAATTATAAGACCTGTGTTTCTGAACATAATACAATTTAAGCATTTGCAAAATTCGGTTTTTCTGAAAGGTATAATATTATATGCATCATTAATTTTGAACCTAACATGGTACATACAATAATTTACACTAATTGATGTGTTTCTTAGACTTTATTATCTGCATAAAGAAATCTAAAAAGGTTTTGATACAATGAACTTATTTACAAAACAGAAATAGCCTTGCAGACCTAGAAAACACACTTATGGTTACCAAAGGGGAAAGTCGGGGGAGGTTTAAATTAGGAGTCTGGGATTAACAGATACACACTACTATATAGAAAATAGATAAACAGCAAGGACCTACTTACTGTATAGCACAGGGAACTATACTTGATATTTTGTAATAACCTATATGGGAAAAGAATCTGAAAAAAACGGAATCACTTTGCTGTACACCTGGAACTAACACGCTTTAAATCAAGTATACTTCAATAAAAAATAAATTAATTTAAGAAAAGAAATTAAAAAATTTTTGATCTGTAAAAATGACTGAATTCTGTGTAGGATCTCTGGGACACCAGAGGAAAATGCTAATATAATTACTAGAGGAAAGATCAGATAGACACCAAGGCCAAAGTGAAACCCTAACGACAGTGAAGCATTGGAGAAAGAACTAATAGTGAAAAGAAAAATGGAACCTCACTGGAGTAATCAAGTAGAAGTTCCCTGAGTGGATAGTCAACATGCACATAACTGCAATGATACATGTCTCATATCTATATGTGCTGTGAGGAACTTAAGTATTGTTATGATGGGCATTTCTTTCATCACATCTGAAAGAAATATAGTCATGAAAAGATAGTTTTCTGGATAGTTTAAGACTGATCATACTTTCCAAAATCTGTGTTTAGTTAGGACCTGTGTTATGTCGCTCTTTGACTTATTAAGTATTTTTGCTAATTGTGTTTACATCTAAATATATCAATAAAATAGAATGCCTTAATATTTTAAAATAAGTTATGATCTGTCAGAAAATCATATATTACTCTGAGTATAAAAGATGATTAAATATAATTGGAGTAACCAAGATATAGGGCTAGAAATAGAGCAAGAGTTAGATTGGAAGGCTTTGTAAAACACAGAGAACACGTCCAGGATGAGTAAGTAAATGCAAAGAAAAAGCAAAGATAGAATTATCACATAGAAAGGACAAGGACAGTAAGGAGTTTGACCAGCTTGGAGAAAGATGAATTTAAGGAAATTGAAACTAGATTGGATAGATAGGATCAGATAATAACCTGATGAGAAGTTATTATTAGGCAAAGAGGAGTTTTATTTTAAAATTTCTAATATGTTGCAGACCAGTTGATGTGTGAAATATAATACAAATGAATTAAATATTTGCCCCAATTTTTTATTATTGAAATTAATACCCATACATGGATGACTGTCTCTTGTTTCCTTTCCTCTTCAATTCTTCCTTTTTCTTCCTTTCTCCTTTTGTAGTTTAAAGTTATTTAAAAGCAGAGAATTTTTATGTTTCAATATAAAACCAAAATGATCTCAGCTAAGTTACTTTGTACTTTTGTGGCTTTTTGTTGATGTGAAGGTTTTTTTCCTATCCTGTGGATCAACAGCCTTTAATCCAAACATGGCATATTTTTCTGGTGTAAAGAGAAGGCCAGTGCCTGAGCTTTAGGTACCTGCAGGTTAGAATGCTTAGGAGGATGAGGGCAGTGAAGTAGAGATGGAATAACTACCAGCAGTAGCCAGGGACCAGGCTAATACCATGGAACCCAGATGGAGGAATAATTTCAAAGAAAGATATAAAAAACTTTAATGAATGATACAGAGGATTGAGGAGGTTAAGAAAAAAGAAGCCAGTGCATATGTAGGGACTGTCATGAATATCTTGGGTCAGTTCCAAGATTGGATAAAGCTGTGTGAAATAGGTTAAAAAGAGTTTGAGTCAGTGAAGTGGCTTAATTTACACAAATTCAACTATACTTTCTCTTTAAAAAAAAAAAGATGGAAGAGAATTTAAATAGTGTTCTCAGTGAACAATTTTCTTAGTGTATGAAATGTAAATCTATTCCTTCAGTTAGACTGAATTCCCATATGCCTATCACAGTGTGAGAATGTGAGCATCTTTAAAGATAAACATTGTAGGGCTTCCCTGGTGGCGCAGTGGTTGAGAATCTGCCTGCTAATGCAGGGGACACGGGTTCGAGCCCTGGTCTGGGAGGATCCCACATGCCACGGAGCAACTAGGCCCGTGAGCCACAACTACTGAGCCTGCACGTCTGGAGCCTGTGCTCTGCAACAAGAGAAGCCGCGATAGTGAGAGGCCTGCGCACTGCGATGAAGAGTGGCCCCCACATGCCATACTAGAGAAAGCCCTGGCACAGAAATGAAGACCCAACAGAGCCAAAATAAATAAATTAATTAATAAATTCCTACCCCAACATCTTAAAAAAAAAAAAAGATAAACATTGTATTTTTCATTTTAAATGGCCCCCTTTTTAAAAAAATTAATTAATTTATTGATTTATTTTTGGCTGTGTTGGGTCTTTGTTGCTGAGCACAGGCTTTCTCTAGTTGTGGCAACCGGGGGCTACTCTTTGTTGCAGTTCATGGGCTTCTCATTGCAGTGCTTCTCTTGAGGAGCACGGGCTCTAGGTGCGCGGGCTTCAGTAGTTATGGCATGCAGGCTCAATAGTTGTGGCTCACGGGCTCTAGGGCGCAGGCTCAGCAGTTGTGGTGCATGGGCTTAGTTGCTCCATGGCATGTGGGATCTTCCCGTACCAGGGCTTAAACCCATGTTCCTTGCATTGGCAGGCAGATTCTTAACCACTGCACCACCAGGGAAGTCCTGGCCCCTTCTGTTCAGAAGCCAACTATTTCATCTGATGCTCAGTTGAAGAAATGCCATCTGGGACTTCCCTGTCCAGTGGCTAAGACTCCACGCTCCCAATGCAGGGGGCCTGGGTTCGATTCCCGGTCAGGGAACTAGATCCCACGTACATGCTGCAACTAAGAGTTCGCATGCTGCAGCTAAATATCCCCCATGCCACAACTAAGACCCGGCACAGCCAAATAAATGAATAAATAAATATTAATAAAAGAAGAAATGTCATCTGTTCAGTGCTCTATCATATTTTATACATTATTAATACGTGTTAGAGTTTTAGACACAAGTAATAAACCACATTTTATGGGAGACTTAAGGGCTTTAAAAGTATAATTTTAAATATACACAGTTTTCAGTTGATTTTAGATCCCACTTTCTGGCCATTCTTTCTTAACTGTTAGCAGAGATGTGCCTCAAATATATATGGTAAAGAAATGGAAAGAGTATAAACCTGTCAATGGAGAAGAGAGAGGAAGAGTGTGTGATAATTGGAGAAACCAGCAAGGTCAAAGTTAGCTCTTTATTTGTATTTTTTTGCGAGACCTGTGGATAACTGAAGGAAGACTTGGAAGACAGCGAGTAAGGGTGAAAGCAGTAGTACTCTTAATATGGCTAGGTTTATTTATCCTTCTGATATCAGTAACAGCAGGTTTCTTTTTTTTTTTAATTTATGTAAGTGAAATAAGGCTATTTCCCCTCTTAATCTACTGTTCTCCATTAAAAGTTTTTTTAATATATTTCTTTTGTCTGTTTACAGCTTCAGAACTAGCAAAAACACCAAGAAAAAGTGTTTCATGCAATTTGAAGAGTGATCCTGAAATTACAATAGACATTCCTCAATGTAGCAAGGGTAAGATTTTACTTCACTTCTTTAAAGAGAGTTTTCGTAGTTGCTTCAAAGTTACAGGATGTTACTTTTCTTTCTTGTCTAAGTGCATTTTTATATATTTTCTTCTTTTCTGTTCTGAAAATTCATTCAGTAAATGCAGTTAATACCCCAACCTGTGTGCTTTAGTATACCCATATTTAGCTATCAGTAAAAGGGGAAAAGATCTGTGTGGGTTGAAGTTGTACAGATTGACAGGGCCAGCTAGAAACAGTCTTAAATCCTGTTGTCATTTGCTTGAGTTAGCCAAATGTTCGTGGCAGATTTGCTTTGGCAAATACTATTTGAAATAAGGTTTTGGGGATTTGGAAGTCTTTTTTTTTTTGCGGTACGCGGGCCTCTCACTGTTGTGGCCTCTCCCATTGGGGAGCACAGGCTCCGGACGCGCAGGCTCAGCAGCCATGGCTCACGGGCTCAGCCGCTCCGTGGCATGTGGGATCTTCCTGGACCGGGGCACGAACCCATGTCCCCTGCATCGGCAGGCGGACTCTCAACCACTACACCTCCAGGGAAGCCCTGGAAGTCTTATAGTTTGGAGAACTGTGGAACAGTTGTTTTTGAATGACCCATTCTAACTAGATTAAATAGTGTACTTTTAAAATAATGAACAATGAAAAGGACTCCATTTTTTCTTGTTACATGAGTGCTACAGAAATGTCATTAATGGGAGAAATCATAAAATTAATGGTGACAGTTCAGCCTCTAGTGGAGATGCAATTAATTGAGAATTCAATAATATGTAGTGGCCTCTGGGTAGAACCTGCACCTTTGCTTTTAATGAAACTAGGCTATTATGGAAAGTGAAGTATTTGTAGTAAGTAATGGCTTTTTGTTTCATTCTTTAGGGCATTCTGCTTCAGACAAAGTTCAGTTGAAGGTAAGCAATTGAGTAAAAACAAGGAAAACCCTTAGTGTTACAAAGTTAAGACATGATGAAAAATATCCATTTCATCTTTTAATTTAGATAATACTTTTATCATTTATAGGTATTTGCCAATTAAATACCTAACTTGAATCTGAGGCTCAGAGAGGTGAAGTGACTTGTCTGAGTTCACCAAACTAGGAAGGAGAAAAGCTGGAAAATGAAGCTGGGTCTTCTGGACCCACCTGTTGTGCCTTTTCTGTGTCAGAACTATCCCTGGGTGTTTTGTTTGTTTGTTTGTTTTTAATTTAATTTAATTAATTTATTTTTGTCTGTGTTGGGTCTTCTGGCATTCTTTTTCAAGTTGTGGATCACATCACATTAGTGGATCTTGTTGATTCCCTAAGAGACCATCAGAAAACCTGTTAATCAGTGGTATTATATTTACATACCACAATAAAACAGAACATCAGTCTGCAAGTCTTAGTGCACTGTCTTAGAAGGGGGAGTTCAGGAGAGAATATGTATAGGGCTTGGGGATCTGGACTCGAGGGGTTTAAGGCACATCTGTCAAGATGGGGAACTGATCTGTATTAGACAGAATTCATGGCATGGTATTTTAGGAGTAGTGGACACAGTGAGGAGAGGGTCTTGAATTGAGTTTTGATAAATAAACCAATGTTTGATAAGCTAGCTGTTTGCCCAGGTAAGTAGTCTGTTGTCCTGATGGGAAAATAGGTTGCCCAAATGAGCAAACTGTCAAGATAAATTAGTTTGCAGAAATTTCTGTAGCAAACAGTGAAGTTATTTAATAGTTTATAGCCTTATCTTTTTGAGCAAGAATTTTCTGAAATGGTTATTTTGACACAAATATTCTCAGACCTGATAATTAAGCTATATGGATATAGGTTGTCTCAACTCTCAGTCTTGAAATCAGTTTAGTAGGGCATGATCTACAGTTTAAAAAAATGAAATAGAATAAATTAGAAAATTTCTGTTTTGTAAGTATTATTTAATTATAATTTGGTTAAGTTATATATGCATATGTGTACTGGATCAAGGTGGCAAAACGTAAAACAAAATTGTAAGGATCTGGACCAAAGAAGTTTGAAATATACTGTGATATACTTTATAAACCCAATAGGTGATCAGATCACCTATTATAATAGTATTCTTAATATCTCAAATAAAAATTGTTATAATATTTGTAACTAGCACCAACAACTTACCACAAGATAACAGACTTAAATTTTTTGTCATATTTTCACATTGCCAAAAAAACACAGGGTACTTTATCTTTTTATCAGTACTGTTAAGTTATCACGTATACACCAGTAGGCATTTTATTGTGCTAGAAATTGAATGGTGTTAAAGGATTCTGTAAGGAAAAGAAAAACGTGCGTTATACTTCTGTAAAATGTTTAAAAAATTAAAAATACAGAAGTAAAAAGTAGAAATCTTTTTTCTCTCCTCCTCACAGACTACTTTAACACCAGTAAATTGCTCGTACATGCAAAGGCCCACTGCAGTAAGTATAGGAGTCCCATTTCCTTGCTTACTCATCATCCCTGGACAGTATTACCTTTTTTTAGAAAAAATATTCTGCTAATCTGATGGGTGAAGAATGATTCAAAGGCTGATAAGCTTTTTCTTTACATAATAATAGAAGTGCATCCTTCGCAGGTGTCTGGAATACAACTTCTAGAACCACTCTAGGAATCCTTTGGAATTCGTTGTATTGTTTTTGTTGTCATACTCTCCCCCCGCAACAAATTCATATATTGTTGTCTTCCAGGTCTAGGAAGGAGCTCATCTGGTTCTAATGTCTATTGAAAACAAAATATTTTTCTTCCTTCTAGCCTTTCTTTCACTCAGAGACATCATTAATTTTCATGTCATCATTATTATTTGACTATATAAACTATATTGCTTTTTTATTTTTAAACAGAACAATGATAAAAGTGAATTTCTGTCAACAGCACCTCGTGGGCTAAGGAAAAGACTAATAGGTGTGTATTTCTTTTTACACTGAGTTTTTCTAAAAAGAAGCATCTAAACAGGCAATAATGGTTAAATATACAGGTTCTAGTCTTAGAGTGCTTACGTTTTATCTTTGGGCTGCCACTTACAGGGACCTCTCTATGCCTCAATTTTTTTCATTTGCGAAATAGGGATAATAATGGTACCAGCCTCAGAGTTATTTTGAGATTAATTGAAGTAAAGGATGTCAAAGTGCTGAGCGTAGTGATTGACCTTGGTATGTGCTTAACAGGTGTTGGCTATTATTACCTTTTATTATTATAACTACTTATTGCTATTTCTTTTCATGAAAGAAAGAATATGTTCATGTCTTCAATTAAGCTGTAGATTCCTTAAGGGCAAGGAATGTATCTTATATTTTAACTCATAACACTTAGCACTATGTCTTTACATTATAGTCAATGGATATTGAGGTTAGTTAAAATTCTTCAATAAAATAACATGCCTTTTAGTTTATTTGCCTGAGACAGTTTTAGAAATAGTTCTATTGATTTATTTAGAAGTTTTATCAATATATTGAAACAATTTTAAATATTTACAGTGGTACTGAATACTATACAAAGCCAAGTAAACAGATATGGTTCCTGCCTTTGGGGAAATTAAAAATGGTTTGGGTATTTTTTTTTATGTTTTGGGGGGGTCTTTTTGGCCACACCATGTGGCCTGTGGGATCTTAGTTTCCCAGCGCGGGGTTGAACCCGGGCCACGGCAGCGAAAGCGCTGAGTCCTAAACACTGGACTGCCAGGGAGCTCTCTGGTTTGGGGTTTAAATATTTAATTTTGGGGCAAATGACTTTTTGACCTTTATATTTCGGAAAGATGTCAACTCCTTTCTTGGGATTGACCCCTTGACAATAATATTAGCTAACATTGTTAAATCTATGCCCTGTAGCCCTTCTTCTTTCAAGGTATAGAGTCGATAATACATTTTTAATCAACATAAAAATTATAACACTAAATTATTGGATATCTGAAGCAATAAAAGATGATATATGCAATTGATTATTATTATTTTATGTCAAATACATCCCACATCTTAAGTTTCCTCCTTACCCCACAGAAGAATCCTTTTTAGAGAAAAGGTGAACTTCCTTCTCCTTCTCAATCACCACCGAACAAATATATCAACATGTGTGATGTATTCATGTAAATAGGGTAAAGACATTGTCTGGTACCTCCTACCACTTCTAACCCTTGCATCTACCATGGGCAGCAATCAGTGCAAATCTGAATCTGCTAAGCTATGTATGCCCACAAAATCAAGCCTTTTTTTTTTTCAGTATCTATATTTGTTATTTGCTGACTCTGGATATTCTGAAATATGCTCTTCAAAATAAAGAGTGATTTGCTTAAAATTATTTCTTTCATATTTTGGAAGTTAACCTTTTATGGTAGTTTTATACTTCTTTTGTTGAGTGTAAGTTTTATCCTTACTTTATGATTATAAAACTAGCTTTTTTATTTCTGGAGAGTGGTGGGGGTGGCCATGGTTTGTTTAAAAATATAATTCTTGTATCTACTATGGGATGGATTGTGCATATGTATTAGTAGTACTTAAAGTAGTAGCTGTCATTTATTGAGTGCTCTATCAGTTAGGATGGCATTTTCAGTAGGCAGCAATGGAAAATTCTATAACAATGGCTTAAGCCATGGACACTGAAGTATCTCACATCATTAGAAGTCTAGGGATACACAGTTCACGGTTGATGTAGTGACTCAACAGTGTCATGAAGGATACAGGTTCTTCTTATCTTTTTGCTTTGCCGCTGGCATTTTTCATCTTTAGTTTTGATATTTTATATTGCAAAATGGCTTCCATAGCTTTAAGCTATGGGTATAAGTAAGGGGCTTTCCTTCCATAAGTGAGGAAAATCTTCCCCAGAAGCTTCCAGCAAATTTCCCCTCAAGTTTCATTGGTTAAATGTTTACATGGCCAACTCTAGTTGCAAAGGAGGCTGAGAGAGCATGTATCTGGCAAAGGAAAAGATAATTAAATTACTGATTATTTATCCCTTAGGGTGGAGCACATTGCCACATATTACAATGAATTCTATTAGCAAGGAAGAAGGAAAGAGAATGGTATTAGGTATGACTGACAATTTCTGCCACATTTCCTTTGTGTTAGGCATTGTTAGTTGCTTTACATGCATTTCAATGTAGTCTTCACAATGCTTTATTAAATTAGGCACTGGTAGCCTCATTTGATAAGTGAGGAAACTGGTGCTCAGAAAACTTACATAACTAGCTCTGGTGAAATCATCAGCAAGTAATGACAAAACCAGAAGTCACAATCTCTTACTTCAAAGCCCACACTCTTCCTAATACCCCAGAATGCCTCTTTTGTCAAACTGTCCAATTTTCCCAATTGCTTCCTCCCCACACAGTTCCAAGGTTTCATTCTGACAGTGAAAGTGAATATTCTGCTTCCAACTCGGAGGACGATGAAGGGGTTGCACAGGAATGTGAAGAGGACACTAATGAAGTCATATTGAGTGAACAGATTCAAGCTCAGAATAGAGTAGTTTCGGCTCCTGTTTGCAAAGAAACGCCTTCTAAGAAAATGAAAAGAGATAAAACAGTAAGTGAAGAGAGACTTTAAAGAAAAATCAGTAATATCTTAAAGATAAGCTACCTAAGAGATCCAAATGGGAGGATGAACATAATTTTTTTTTCTTTTCTGCATTTTCTCAGCCTTTCACATAAATTCCCGCATATATTTGTGTCTATTTCTGGACTTTGTATCCTTGGCCTCTCTGTATCCATATTCATGTATCAGTACCATAGTATATGCTAAAGGTGACAATTCAGTTGAATAAAAGAGCTTTTAAATAAATATTAATTGGATAATTGGAGGCAAGACTTCTCAGTATATACCTTTTTATATAGTTTCATTTTTGTAACGTTGCTGATGTAACATTGTAAGTAATAAATGATGTGACTATGGACTCATGTTGGGTCGTTTGGAGAACACTGCACATATTATGGCCTGAGAAAAGGCTAATTATCCCAGCATGCTCTGTAAAGACTCAGAGCAGTCTAGGAAGCCTCCTGCTTGAATGACTTTCCATTCCTTCCTTACCACCACGGAGCTCAGTCCTGCCCCAAATCAGTAGAACACGTGGTGAGTCATTTTACTGGAATAGTAGGCAAGTCTTTTTTTACCTTGCTGTTGATGTCTTTCTCATTTCCACAGTCCTTCAACTGTACTAATTAAAGGATTTGCTAGGAGTGTGTGAGGCAAAACAAAGGTCCTGATTGTAAAAACCCTTTTTTTTTTTCCCAGTCTAAACGGGAATTATATGTTGGAATTTAGGAATCGTTTTTGGGCCGACTACTTCAATCTAGTCATTTTCTTCAACTTTTATGACCCTAAGAGTTACTCAGTTTTATTACTGGAATTAAATTTGCTTGGTCCTTAGTCTGTGTTGTTGCTTCAAAAAGAAAATACTGACTGCCAAGTAAAGAATTTCACATATCCTGTTTATGCTAATATTACTGTCTAGTCCTCATATAAAACAAATATCTGAAACTAAGAACTCACTTTGCTTTGTCCACTTTCAGAGTGACTTAGTAGAAGAATATTTTGAAGCCCACAGCAGTTCAAAAGTTTTAACCTCTGATAGAACACTGCAGAAACTAAAGAGGGCTAAACTGGATCAGGTATGTTGCAAGGAGTGTTACTTGTAAATTGTTCTTATTGTGAGCTGAAAAATATAGTACATAAGCAGCAAATCTGAAGAATAAGTGTATATAGCAGAATACTCTCCTGATCAAATGAAACACAAATTAGTGTGACATCACTATTGCGTATTTTATTTTGTAAATGGTAACTGGTTCACTGGATTAGAATTGTTTGATGTACTCTAATTATACATGTATAATTACGTATTTTTCTCTTATTTATCATTTCTTCAGGATCTATAATCATCAGGGTCATAGTTTCTTTTTTTAATTTATTGAAGTATAGTTGATTTACAATGTTGTATTAATTTCTACTATACAGCAAAGTGATTCAGTTATACCTGTGTATATATTTTTTTCATATTCTTTTCCATTATGGTTTATCACAGGATTTTCTTTTTTTAACATCTTTATTAGAGTATAATTGCTTTACAATGGTGTGTCAGTTCTGCTTTATAATAAAGTGAATCAGTTATATATATGTTCCCATATCTCTTCCCTCTTGCGTCTCCCTCCCCCACCCTCCCTATCCCACCCCTCCAGGCGGTCACAAAGCAGTGAGCTGATCTCCCTGTGCTATGCGGCTGCTTCCCACTAGCTATCTGTTTTATGTTTGGTAGTGTATATATGTCCATGCCACTCTCTCATTTTGTCCCAGCTTACCCTTCCCCTCCCCATATCCTCAAGTCCATTCTCTAGTAGGTCTGCATCTTTATTGCCATCTTGCCCCTAGGTTCTTCTGACCATTTTCTTATTTTTTTCTTTTCTTTTTTTTTTTTAGATTCCATATATATGTGTTAGCATACGGTATTTGTTTTTCTCTTTCTGACTTACTTCACTCTGTATGACAGTCTCTAGGTCCATCCACCTCACGACAGATGACTCAGTTTCGTTCCTTTTTATGGCTTAATAATAGTCCATTGTATATATGTATCACAGGATTTTGAATATAGTTCCCTGTGCAGGGTCTTAGTTTCTTTGATATGCATGTACCATTAATTTTTGTTACCAATTTAACCCACATATTCATTGAACCTCACACTGGTCATAAAACAAAGACTGACCTGACTCTCAGTTGAAAACCTTGCAAAAAGCAGAGGATATTCTGCTTCTTGCTATTATGGAAAGCCTGCCCATTGCAGTAAGGTAGCAAGGTTGCTGTATACTCTGGTTCCAGTGTCTCATTTTATAAAAAAATAGACAGTTAGACTCAGGGCTTTGACAGATACCTCACTAAGAGAGGACAAAGAACCATCTGAATAAGAAAATCTTTCATTAGCAAGTGGGCTTGAGGGACTTCCCTGGCGATCCTTGGTTAGGACTCTGCACTTCCACTGCAGGGGGCATGGGTTCAATCCCTGGTCAGGGAACTAAGATCTCACAAGCCATGCAGCCAAAAAAAAGAAAGTGGGCTTGATAATTTAAGTCAAGAAGAGATTGTTATTGACTCAGAGAGAATCAAGATTTTATTATTTTCTGAAATAGGAATTCAGTGCAATTTCCTAAGGTATACAGGGCTTTTGACAGAGTTTTCAAGCTATAGAAAAGAGAGAAGAGAGGTTTACCATAGGGTAAACCTCTATGGCTTGGATGACGTGGTGCTGTGTGGTTGGGGGTTTTTGGTTTTTTCTGTTTTGTTTGTCTCTTTCCACCTGTCTCATAGGTATTGCAACTCAGATCAGAGACTAGCTGAAAACATGTGTCAAGAAACCAAGCTGTTCAAGGAAGAGATGGCACTAACATCTGCTTAGTGCATGTATTTTTTTTTTTTTTTTCTATACAGCAGGTTCTTTTTAGTCATCAGTTTTATACACATCAGTGTATACATGTCAATCCCAATCTCCCAGTTCATCCCACCACACCCACCCACCACCACTTTCCCCCCTTGGTGTCCATATGTTTGTTCTCTACATCTGTGTCTCTATTTCTGCACTGCAAACCGATTCATCTGCATCATTTTTCTAGGTTCCACATATATGTGTTAATATATGATATTTACTTTTCTCTTTCTGACTTACTTCACTCTGTATGACAGTCTGTAGATTCATCCACATCTCTACAAATGACCCAATTTGGTTCCTTTTTATGGCTGAGTAATATTCCATTGTATATATGTATCACATCTTCTTTATCCATTTGTCTGTCGATGGGCATTTAGGTTGCTTCCATGACCTGGCTATTGTAAATAGTGCTGCAGTGAATATTGGGGTGCATGTGTCTTTTTGAATTATGGTTTTCTCTGGGTATATGCCCATTAGTCAAGATTGCTGTGTCATATGGTAATTCTACTTTTAGTTTTTTAAGGAACCTGAATACTGTTTTCCATAGCGGCTGTATCAATTTGCATTCCCACCAACAGTGCAAGAGGGTTCCCTTTTCTCCACACCCTCTCCAGCATTTGTTGTGTGTAGATATTCTGATGATGCCCATTCTAACTGGTGTGAGGTGATACCTCATTGTAGTTTTGATTTACGTTTCTCTTATAATTATTGATGTTGAGCATCTTTTCATGTGCTTCTTGGCCATCTGTATGTTCTCTTTGGAGAAATGTCTGTTTAGGTCTTCTGCCCATTTTTGGATTGGGTTGTTTTTTTTTTTAATATTGAGCTGCATGAGCTGTTTATATATTTTGGAGATTAATCCTTCATCTGTTGATTCGATTGCAAATATTTTCTCCCATTCTGAGGGTTGTCTTTTCATCTTGTTTGTACTTTGCTTTGAAAAAGCTTTTAAGTTTCATTAGGTTCCATTTGTTTATTTTTGTTTTTATTTCCATTATTCTAGGAGATGGATCAAAAAAGATCTTGCTGTGATTTATGTCAAAGAGTGTTCTTCCTATGTTTTCCTCTAAGAGGTTTTTTGTTGTTGTTGTTGTTGTTTGTGGTACGCGGGCCTCTCACTGTTGTGGCCTCTCCTGTTGCAGAGCACAGGCTCCGGATGTGCAGGCTCAGCAGCCATGGCTCACGGGCCTAGCCGCTCCGCAGCATGTGGAATCTTCCCAATTGGGGCACAAACCCATGTCCCCTGCATCGGCAGGCAGACTCTCAACCACTGCACCACCAGGGAAGCCCTCCTCTAAGAGTTTTAGAGTGTCCGGTCTTACATTTAGGTCTTTAATCCATTTTGAGTTTACTTTTGTGTATGGTGTTAGGGAGTGTTCTAATTTCATTCTTTTACACATAGCTGTCCAGTTTTCCCAGCACCAGTTATTGAAGAGACTGTCTTTCCCACTGTATATCCTTGCCTCCTTTGTCATAGATGAGTTAACCATAGGTGCGTGGGTTTAACTCTGGGCTTTCTGTCCTGTTCCATTGATCTATATTTCTGTTTTTGTGCCAGTACCATATTGTCTTGATTACTGTAGCTTTGTAGTATAGTCTGAAGTCAGGGAGTCTGATTCCTCCAGCTCCGTTTTATTCCCTCAAGACTGCTTTGGCTGTTCAGGGTCTTTTGTGTCTCCACACAAATTTTAAGATTTTTTGCTCCAGTTCTGTGAAAAATGCCATTGGTAATTCGATAGGGATTGCATTGAATCTGTAGATTGCTTTGGGTAGTATAGTCATTTTCACAATTTTGATTCTTCCAATCCAAGAACATGGTATATCTCTCCATCTGTTGGTATCATCTTTAATTTCTTTCAACAGTGTCTTATAGTTTTCTGCATACAGGTCTCTTGTCTCCCTAGGTAGGTTTATTCCTAGGTATTTATTCTTTTTGTTGCAGTGGTAAGTGGGAGTGTTTCCTTATTTTCTCTTTCAGATTTTTCATCATTAGTGTATAGGAATGCAAGAGATTTCTGTGCATTAATTTAGTTTCCTGCAACTTTACCAAATTCATTGATCAGCTCTAGTAGTTTTGTGGTGGCATCTTTAGGATTCTCTATGTATAGTATCATGTCATCTGCAAACAGTGACAGTTTTACTTCTTCTTTTCCAATTTGTATTCCTTTTCTTTTTTCTTCTCTGATTGCCATGGCTCACGGGCCTAGCCGCTCCGCAGCATGTGGAATCTTCCCAATTGGGGCACAAACCCATGTCCCCTGCATCGGCAGGCAGACTCTCAACCACTGCACCACCAGGGAAGCCCTCCAAAACTATGTTGAATAATAGTGGCGAGAGTGGACATCCTTGTCTTGTTCCTGATCTTAGAGAAAATGCTTTAAGTTTTCCACCATTGAGAATGATATTTGCTGTGGGTTTGTCATATATGGCACTTATTATGTTGAGGTAGGTTCCCTGTCTGCCCACTTTCTGGAGAGTTTTTATCATAAATGGTTGTTGAATTTTGTCACATTTTGTCAAAAGCTTTTGCTGCATCAACCTAAATGCCCATCTATTGAGATGATCATATGGTTTTTGTTCTTCAGTTTGTTAATATGGTGTGTCACATTGATTGATTTGCATATATTGAAGGATCCTTGCATCCCTGGGATAAATCCCACTTGATCATGGTGTATGATCCTTTTAATGTGCTGTTGGATTCTGTTTGCTAGTATTTTGTTCAGGATTTTTGCATCTATATTCATCAGTGATATTGGTCTGTAATTTTCTTTTTTTGTAGTATCTTTGTCTGGTTTTGGTATCAGCGTGACGGTGGCCTGGTAGAATGAGTTTGGGAGTGTTCCTTCCTCTGCAATTTTTTGGAGGAGTTTGAGAAGGATGGGTGTTAGCTCTTCTCTAAATGTTTGATAGAATTCACCTGTGAAGCCATCTGGTCCTGGACTTTTGTTTGTTGGAAGATTTTTAATCACAATTTTAATTTCATTACTTGCGATTGGTCTGTTCATATTTTCTATTTCTACCTGGTTCAGTCTTGGAAGGTTATACCTTTCTAAGAACTTGTCCATTTCTTCCAGATTGTCCATTTTTATTGGCATAGAGTTGCTTGTTGTAGTCTCTTAGGATGCTTTGTATTTCTGTGGTGTCTGTTACTTTCCTTTTTCATTTCTAATTTTATTGATTTGAGTCCTCTCCCTCTTTTTCTTGGTAAGTCTGGCTAATGGTTTATCAATTTTGTTTATCCTCTCAAAGAACCAGCTTTTAGTTTTATTGATGTTTGCTATTGCTTTCTTTGTTTCTGTTTCATTTATTTCTGCTCTGGTCTTTATAATTTCTTTCCTTCTGCTAACTTTGTGTTTTGTTTGTTCTTCTTTCTCTAGTTCCTTTAGGTGTAAGGTTAGATTGTTTATTTGAGATTTTTCTTGTTTCTTGAGGTGGGCTTGTATAGCTATAAACTTCCCTCTTAGAACTGCTCTTGCTGCATCCCATAGGTTTTGGATCTTCATGTTTTCATTGTCGTTTGTCTCTAGGTACTTCTTTTTTTTTTTTTTTAATAAATTTACTTATTTATTTATTTTCGGCTGCATTGGATCTTCATTGCTGTGTGTGGGCTTTCTCTAGTTGTGGCGAGCGGGGACTACTCTTTGTTGTGGTGTGTGGGCTTCTCATTGTGGTGGCTTCTCTTGTTTCAGAGTACGGACTCCAGGCATGCAGGCTTCAGTAGTTGTGGCTCAAGGGCTTAGTTGTTCCGCAGCATGTGGGGATCTTCCCTGACCAGGGCTCGAACCCATGTCCCCTGCGTAGGCAGGCAGATTCTTAACCACTGTACCACCAGGGAAGCCCTGTCTCTAGGTACTTTTTGATTTCCTCTTTGATTTCTTCAGTGATCTCTTGGTTATTTAGTAATGTATTGTTTAGCCTCCATGTATTTGTGTTTTTTATGTTTTTTTTCCCCATAATTGATTTCTAATCTCATAATGTTGTGGTCAGAAAAGATGCTTGCTATGATTTCAATTTTCTTAAATTTACTGAGGCTTGATTTGTGACCCAAGATACGCTCTGTCCTGGAGAATGTTCCGTGTGCACTTGAGAAGAAAGTGTATTCTGCTACTTTTAAGTGGAATGTTCTATAAATATCAATTAAATTTACCTGGTCTGTTGTGTCATTTAAAGCTTGTGTTTCCTTATTTATTTTCTGTTTGGAGTGTCTGTCCATTGGTGTAAGTGGGGTGTTAAAGTCACCTACTATTATTGTTTTACTGTCAGTTTCTCCTTTCATGGTTGTTAGCATTTGCCTTATGTATTGAGGTTCTCCTGTGTTGGTGCATAAACATTTATAATCGTTATATCTTCTTTTTGGATTGATCCTTTGATCATTAGGTAGTGTCCTTCCTTATCTCTTGTAACAGTTTTTATTTTAAAGTCTATTTTGTCTGATATGAGAATTGCTATTCCAGCTTTCTTTTGATTTCCATTTGCATGGAATATCTTTTTCCATCCCCTCAGTTTCAGTCTGAATGTATCCCTAGGTCTGAAGTGGGTTTCTTGTAGACAGCATATATATGGGTCTTGTTTTTGTATCCGTTCAGCAAGCCTGTGTCTTTTGGTTGGAGCATTTAATCCATTCACATTTAAGGTAATTATCGATATGTATGTTCCTATTACCATTTTGGTTTGTTTTTGTAGGTCCTTTTCTTCTCTTGTGTTTCCCACTTAGAGAAGTTCCTTTAGCATTTGTTGTAGAGCTGGTTTGGTGGTGCTGAATTCTCTTAGCTTTTGCTTGTCTGTAAAGCTTTTGATTTCTCTGTTGAATCTGAATGAGATATTTGCTGGGCAGAGAAATGTTGGTTGTAGGTTCTTCCCTTTCATCACATTAAGTATATCATGCTACTCCCTTCTGGCTTGTAGAGTTTCTGCTGAGAGACCAGCTGTTAACCTTACGGGATTTTCCTTGTATATTATTTGTCATTTTTCCCTTGCTGCTTTCAGTAATTTTTCTTTGTCTTTAATTTTTGCCAGTTTGATTACTGTGTGTCTCAGCGTGTTTCTCCTTGGGTTTATCCTCTATGGGACTCTCTGTGCTTCCTGGACTTGGGTGGCTCATTCCTTTCCCATGTTAGGGAAGTTTTCGAGTATAATCTCTTCAGATATTTTCTCAGATCCTTTCTCTCTTCTCTCTCTTCTCCTTCTGGGACCCCTATAATGCAAATGTTGTTGCGTTTTATGTTGTCCCAGAGGTCTCTTAGGCTGTCTTCATTTCTTTTCATTCTTTTTCTTTATTCTGTTCCACAGCAGTGAATTCCACCATTCTGTCTTCCAGGTCACTTATCCGTTCTTCTGCCTCAGTTATTCTGCTATTGATTCCTTCTAGTGTATTTTTCATTTCAGTTATTGTATTGTTCATCTCTGTTTGTTCGTTCTTTAATTCTTCTAGATCTTTGTTAAACATTTCTTGCATCTTCTCGATCTTTGCCTCCATTCTTTTTCAAGATCCTGGATCATCTTCACTATCATTATTCTGAATTCTTTTTCTGGACGATTGCCTATCTCCTCTTCATTTAGTTGTTTTTCTGGGGTTTTATCTTGTTCCTTCATCTGGTGCATGGTCCTCTGCCTTTTCATCTTGTCTGTCTTTCTGTGAGTGTGTTTTTTGTTCCACAGGCTGCAGGATTGTAGTTCCTCTTGCTTCTTCCTTAGTGCATGTATTTCTTTTTTCTTTTTTTTTGCGGTACATGGGCCTCTCACTGCTGTGGCCTCTCCCGTTGCAGAGCACAGGCTCCAGACGCGCTGGCTCAGTGGCCATGGCTCACGGGCCCAGCCGCTCCGTGGTATGTGGAATCCTCCCGGACCGGGGCACGAACCCGTGTCCCCTGCATCAGGCGGACTCTTAACCACTGTGCCTCCAGGGAAGCCCCTCATGTATTTTTATATAAGCACCATGGGGGAAGGAGAAGTGGATCCAGGGTCAAAGTAGGACTTCATAGGACCTAGAGACAGACAGACCTGTTGGAGGATGAAAGAAACACCTGTTACTGATAGTGAAGAAAGGAAGGTCTTTCATTAATTGTGGACATAGCTGACAGATACGGTCATAGTAACATGTGTCAATGAGCATTTATTTCTCATGTCTGTGGGTCACCTGGGAGTTGGCTGATCTAGGATTTGCTCCACGTGTCTGTCCTCCTTGTTGGACCTCCTTGGAAAGCTAGCAGAGGCATGTTCTTCTCATAAAAATGTCAGAGACAGAAGAAGTAGAAAAACAAAAGACCTCTTAAAGCCTGGGCTCAAACTGTCTCAGTGTCACTTCTGCCTCATTCTAGTGGCCACAGTAAATCACGTGGCTGAAAACAAAGTCACAGAACAGGGGATGGGAACTAGATTCCACCCGTTTAGTGGGAGGGATTGCAAAGTCACATGGCAAAGGGTACAGATAGGAGGAGGGGCAAGTATTGGGGCTAGTAATGTAATTCTGCACAAATACTGAAGTTTGAAATGAAGGTGAATAGGTGACATAACATTTCAGAGTTCACACTAAGTGTGAGTATGCTCTGATAATACAGTATAAATAACTACTGAAAATGACACTAATGCTTTATCTGCTTTTCAGGGCTCTAGACGTTAGGAAAAAAAACATCAGATGGAGAGAGAAATTTTTGAAATCTACTACTTTACAGTTTTACTTAGAATTTGTCCTATTTCTCTTTAAGTATATGGATGAATAAAAACTGTATAGGCTAGAGTGCCTGGAATCTTGGTTGCTGCTTTAGTCTTCAGTATTAAAAAAATATTTTACTTAAAGGATAAAATCATGAAAACACAGTAGTGCCAGGGTAGAAATGCATATACAGCTTTTTACTAGAGTTTTCATTTCAAGAAGTGAGCTGTGTTTGAGTCACTAGCATGAATTTTCAAGTTTTGGGTACAGAGCAATGTATCTTCCTCAGTTTATTTTTACATTATTGTTTTAAAAACTTTGCCGTACTTACCAAAGATAAAGGATTTGTTAGAAACAGCTTTTAAAGAGGAGCAGTGAATTTTACTAATGATAATGGTAAATTATAAAGAAACTTGACTGTTTTCTGAGAATTAATACTGAACTGTTACCTTAAGCTTTTACATTTTTTCAAATCCGTAGGTTTTTAAAAGAGTGTCTGTATTTGTTGTCAAAGCTGGGAGGCAGGTTTAATTGTCTCCTTATGGTAACAGTATTTTTAGAAATTAAAGACTTATATTGATATTTGGAATTTATAGTCATGTAAATGGTTCTAGAGAAAATGTAGCAAATTCTTTACTGTTTTACATATTTGTACTTAAAGAATGTATAAAACATTTTAAGAAAGAAATATTGAAATATTATGTGTATTCTCAGTAGATGCACTCATTACCAAACCTGATTAAAGTAATATTTCCACTGATGGCCTCTTCTAACCTCTACCTCTAAGGAAATATTTTTAGTGTGGATTGATGTGATGTATGTGGATTGAGAGTGATTTTCTTCCCTCCCTCTTCCTTTTTTTTTTAAAGCAAACTTTGCATAACTTACTGAGCAATGTTTCTCCTTCCTTTTCTGCTGAACTTAAACAACTAAATCAACAATATGAACAGTTATTTCATAAATGGATGTTGCAGTTACAGTAAGTACTATTATCATTGTAAACCTTTGTAAAATAAAGAATAATATATATTTACATGTCTATGTTAAAATCAAAGCAGTTTGACATTTAATTTTCTTTTTGCAATGAACTTGATATGTATTTTTATTTATATGTAAAAATTTGAAAAAACAGGTGTTTTCCCAATTTTATGACCTAAATGTAGAAGTCATATTATTATATGACTCTTCTCAGAAATTCCAATTTTCAAGAAATTTGTCTTTTCTAAGTTTTGTTTTTTGTTTTTTGTTTTTTTTTTGCAGTACGCGGGCCTCTCACTGTTGTGGCCTCTCCCGTTGCAGAGCACAGACTCCGGACGTGCAGGCTCAGCGGCCATGGCTCACGGGCCCAGCCGCTTCGCAGCATGTGGGAGCTTCCCGGACCGGGGCACGAACCCATGTCCCCTGCATCAGCAGGTGGACTCTCAACCACTGCGCCACCAGGGAAGCCCTGTCTTTTCTAAGTTTAATCAGACTTGAAAGCTATTGTGTAAAATAGCCTTTCTTAGAATTATGAATTATTACTTATAAAAATATTTGAAAATATAATTTGTCAAGATTGATAAATATATCAGTTAGATTTTAATTCAGAGTATCTAAAATGAAAGAATATATATTTTTCTTTCAATCTCATTCTGTTTACATGTACTATAGACCTTCAGAATTTCATAAGATCTGTTCTCTAAACATTATTTTACCATTTTAAAATTGTTTCTTAGAATATTTTTTTAACTTTATCATTTTTCAGATACCTCAGGTTAAATTTAAATTTCCATTAAAGCACCTAGAAGAATGATAAAGATTAAAACGTAGTAATTTTTTTCTATAATTACTTTTATATTCGTATTTAAAAGGACCTTAGTATAAAGAAGTGCTTGAAGTGTATGCTAAAATGTGAATGGTGCAGTAAGAACATAAAAATTGCCACAATTTTCCCCAATTGATCCTGGTTTTCTTTGCCAATAATAAATCAAAGGAGTATGCTAGTAAGAAAATGATTAGCTTCCCTGTTAGGACCTTACCTTCTCTCAATAACTATTTATGGACCTGTTCATTTTGAATTTATAAGGCAGATCTTCACGCTGATCCCACCCCCCAGTCCACCAATTCTTCTTTCTTCCCATATGTCAGCTTTGATAACTTGATTTGCTTTGCTTCCCAGCCTAGACCTCATAGCTACTTTAGTAGAACTGATAGTTCTCTGAACTCCCTTGCTTCTTTTTTCTGCTGCTTCTGTTTTGCTAATCTCTGCCTTTGGGGGTTATCTCTTTTCTTTTCTATTTCCAGGCTATCCTGCATTGCTACAGAGCATCACGTAAATACTGTTTCTGATTGACCTCCGTTAAAAAATCATGGAGTTGAACTTTAGCCTGACCCCTAGTGCTTGGTGTTCTGGGTTGTCTCATTTACTCTCTTGGCTTCAGTTGCTTTTTGTATGTGAATAACTGCCATAACTATATCTCTAGCCCAGCCAGATCTCACTCCTCAGCAGCAAATGTGAATGTATATTGGAAGTGTCCATGTGGATGTCCTGTAAATAATTCAATATACATAAAATTTAACTTATCTTAAATCCCTCAATCCCACCTGCCCCAGCTACCTCGCCTAGTGGATGCACCCCATTCATGCAGTCTATGCCAAAAAACTGAGCTATTCTTAATAGTCCCTTTCACTTAACCTTCCATGTCTGATCACTCTCCAAATCCAACCAATTTGACCTGTAAAGCTCTTGACACATTTGTCTCCATGACACCTAATTCAAGTCCATAGTCTTTGGTGGTTTTACCCTCCTTCCTATCCATTCCCCCACTCAGTCAATGTAATCTTCTAAAAAGATCATGTTACTTTCCTATTAAAACCTTTCACTTAACACCTGACTCTTTACTTTTAAATGCTTATGTTCCTTGGAATAAAATCCAGTTAATGTCTTAGTTGATTTAACAACACTTTTGTGACCTGGCCCCTGATTACTTTTCCAGTTCAATCTATCAGTTAAAACTCTGCTTCAGCCTATAAGACTTTTTAGTGTCTTGTACCTAGTGCCATGTTCTCCCTTGCCTCTTATTACTTGAAAGGTAGTAGAAGTTTGAGAGAAAGTTGGAACTGCAAGCTTGGTGTACAGATAATAAAACTGTTCACTTGCTTTATATAAGTTGGGAATCAGTAGTTATTTAGCCATGCCATTTCTTCCTGTATTCTTTATAAGCTTAAATTAAGGAAACTGGTTGATTATAAAATTGGCAATAAGACGTACTGAACTTGGGCTTCCCTGGTGGTGCAGTGGTTGAGAGTCTGCCTGCCAATGGAGGGGGTGTGGGTTTGTGCCCCGGTCCGGGAGGATCCCACATGCCGCAGAGAGGCTGGGCCCGTGAGCCATGGCCTATGAGTCTGCGCGTCCGGAGCCTGTGCTTCACAACGGGAGAGGCCACAACAGGGAGAGGCCTGCGTAATGCAAAAAAAAAAAAAAAAAAAAAAGAGAAGTACTGAACTTTAATTTCATGAGTGCTGTTTTTCTTACAGCCTGGGGTTCAACATTGTGCTTTATGGTTTGGGTTCTAAGAGAGATTTACTGGAAAGATTTCGAACCACCATGCTGCAAGATTGCATTCATGTTGTCATCAATGGCTTCTTTCCTGGAATCAGTGTGAAATCAGTAAGTTTTAAAAATGTTAAAAGGAACAACATCATATCCCCTGCCAATCCATATCCCCATGTTAATGAGGATGCTATTTCATATTCTGGAGCAGTCAGTTTTTGTTTTTATTGCAATAGTTTTCACACTAGTAGGATTGCACAGTGCTTAAGATCATGTGTTTGGACTCAGAGGGTTCTAGCTTTGAATCCCCATCCTTGAATTTCCTATTTGGTAACTGATAATATATTAAATATTAGGGAAATGTTAGCTTTGTTTACTACATTGAATACCAACAGTACTTCTCTCAAGGATAGGATTATTATGGGGGACTTCAATTTTATTATGCTTTTATGTCACTTTAGTGCTCTAAAAATAATAAAAATATAAGAATGGTTTACAGTTCTTTGATCATTTTTACTCCAGATGCTCATATCTCTTCATCATTTGAAAGTTAATTTAAACCTTTTGAGTTCTGGATATTAACCAATGTAATATTCCTTTTTAAAAGTGTCCTTAATGTTTGGGTCCTCTTTCATTTGATAAATCTATAGTTTTCTAATATTTTTCATATTGTTAGTTTTTGGTTTTGTTTTGTTTTTACTACCTGCTTATGTTATCTTTACACCTTTGCTATTCTTCCCTGTTTCCTTTTAGCGATAACTTATGCAAAGAAATGAATTAGATGTACTTAAGTACCAGTAGAATTTTTGAAGTGATTTTTCAGACTTAGTGGGAAATCCAAATATAGTTTTAATTTATTAAAAAAAAGGATTGGGGGCTTCCCTGGTGGCGCAGTGGTTGAGAGTCCGCCTGCCGATGCAGGGGACGCGGGTTCGTGCCCCGGACCGGGAAGATCCCACATGCCGCGGAGCGGCTGGGCCCGTGAGCCATGGCCGCTGGGCCTGCGCGTCCGGAGCCTGTGCCCCGCAGCGGGAGAGGCCGCAACAGTGAGAGGCCCGCATACCGCAAAAAAAAAAAAAAAAAAAAAAAAAAAAAGGATTGGGGCTTCCCTGGTGGCGCAGTGGTTGGGAGTCCGCCTGCCGATGCAGGGGACACGGGTTTGTGTCCCGGTCCGGGAAGATCCCACATGCCGCGGAGTGGCTGGGCCCATGAGCCATGGCCGCTGAGCCCGGTGCATCCAGAGCCTGTGCTCCGCAACGGGAGAGGCCACAACAGTGAGAGGCCCGCGTACCAAAAAAAAAAAAAAAAGGATTGGTTTGCTAGTTGTATTTATCCTACATGACAGAATAAGTTATAACTGATGTACCTCTTGCACTTTTATGACATAGATCCTGAATTCTATAACAGAAGAAGTCCTTAATCATATGGGTACTTTCCGCAGTGTGCTGGATCAGCTAGACTGGATAATAAACAAATTTAAAGAAGGTAATGTGAAGGAGATGCTCTATAGTTTTAGGGTGAAGCTAAGCATACTTATTTGTGTACTAGTATACATAAAATTGAGGATTGTTTTAATAATGACACTTCTCTCATTGCTGATTTAGATTTTGATTTCTTTAAAACCTTTTTCTGTGAACTTTTTCTGTGAACTTTAACTTACCTAACAGGAAAGAATTACTCCTGCTACCTTGAATTTATATAGCCAAAGCCTCTTTTTTTTCCCCCCAAAACCTTTTATTTCAGGATAATTTTCAGGTTTTGTTTGGCCAGTGTAAAGTGTTTCCAGTTAATTGGTACCTCTATGTCCGATAGTTTTATATTGTTTAATATGTTTATAAAGCATTCTTAGCTTTATCCTGAGTATCAATGCATTTGAATAATTTCATATACTAAAATCTGAGAAATGGGGGAAAAAACATTTGTTGTTCTTTTGGTGTGAATGTTTTTGTTATATGAGCATTTCAGAAAATTAAAAATAAAATTATTTAGGTTCTAACAATTGTCATTTAGTCATTGCTTAACAATTAAATGGAGTAATTGGTTATGCTTAATGATTTAATGGATGATTTTGATATTGTTTGTACGCTCACTAAAATAGGTGCCTGAGTCATTTTTTATATATATTTATATGTAGTTACTCTTATATATAATCTGTATTATAATAAATATTTATATATTATATAATCTGTATTATCTAAATATAATTTATATTAAATAATTTATAATTGTATAAATCATAAATGTTTTACATAGTTATAATATAGATGTTATATAATTATGAATTATATAAATTATAATTGTATATTACATATGTAATATAATAATTATATGTTTGTTTACATATTTAAATACTGACTATGGTGACTTCTAGAAATTAAGGAACCTTGGACTTTCAAAAGTGTGTCATCTCAGAATCTTTGTCACTATATTGTCTCTCTTGTCCCTCTATCCCCAGTGGAAGAGAAATGTACTTATTCTCTTTAAAAGGCTCATCTTTTGTCATAAATGCCAATGTCCCATTTCTTACCAGCTCCTGAGGGACTTAGCAATGGCTTTTAAACATGTATAGAACTTCTTCCATCTTAAGAAAAATATTTACCTGATTCTACTGCCCTTTTACTCTATTTTATTTCCCTATTTCAATATGATTTGAGAGTTTTTGAAGACATGTCCTGCCGTCTACTGTTTGTTTCCTTCTTAATTTCTGGTCTCTGTGCTACCTGAATTGCATGCTTGAAGATCACCTGTAATTTTTTTCATGCTAAAAACACTGACCTTGCCTCACCCTTTGTTTATCTTCATCTCTCCAGTATTTGATGGTGTTGACATCTCCATCATCCAAATTCTTCCTTCACTGACTTTTATGATATTTTACTTCTCTGACCTTCCTCATGCTTTGGGCAATATCCTAAGCCTCTCCCCTTCTTTGATCTCTTGGCTTTTGTGATAACCAGGGTTTTCTATATTCTCTCTTAATGCTTAATGAGAACTCTCTTTTTTGGAGGAGGGGACGACTCCCTCCTTTATCCCACCTTGCAATTCAACATGCACAGATTCACCTCCAATCCAATATGTATCTTCCCTTATTTCCTATGCCGTATTAAAACTGGTTTCTTCATGGTCTGATTCAAGTGTTAACCATTCTGGTTAAGTCTCTAACTGCTCCAGTGTCTACTGATTTCCAATGAATTTCTTTTTTTTTTAAAGACTATAATAATGTCTTGCCTGTTTTATGAGTGACTGACATAGCTTCTCAAATAAATTGCATACCCCTAAGCAATAGTTCTTTTGTCCTGTGCTACTTTGATATATTCTTTAATACAGTCCTTGCATGTGGTAGGGGGCTTCACAAGTACTCACTGAATATAATAAATGCATTCTCTTTCCTTTTAGAATCTTCTTTAGAACTCTTTCTTCTTATCCACAATTTGGATAGCCAAATGTTGAGAGGAGACAAAAGCCAGCAGATTATTGGACAGTTGTCATCTTTACGTAATATATACCTTATAGCATCTATTGATCACCTCAATGCTCCTCTCAGTAAGTTAAATATTACTGTTTTTCCTTCTTGAGATATCAGTCTTTGAAAATTAATTTTCTTAATGTTGTCACAGCATTTTTATTGTTTTAAAGTATGCTTTTCCTTTGTTGCGTGTTTAAAGACATAGTTGCCAAAAATATAGGTGTCCTTAATCCGATTTAGAACATAATTCTTGGAAATAAAAATTTAGATAGTAAAGGGTGTGTTTTACAGCTAAAGTTTCATGAAGGAGAGGAGACCCAACTATTATTTTGGTTTCTTTCTACTCTTCTTTGTGGAATTGCAACATTTATTTTATGCATTTAATTCAGACTTTATGATAATCCTGTAAAATAAAATAAATTATTAAAATTTTTCAAAGAATGCCTTGGTAGTGCTAATATATTTTAACTTGTATTTAATATACAAATAAAGATTCAGATGTTGATTGACAGTGAAATTAGATTGTGAGGTACTGATTTGGATGGGGAAATAGCAAACATGAAAATTTTCAGGATTCACTTTTTATTTAATGCTTTCTGTTCTTTCCTAGAGTGGAATCTAGTAACAAGACAATATGAAAATAATTAGTAATTCTTGTTTTCTTTGATCATGTACTCTAGTGTGGGATCATGCAAAGCAGAGTCTTTATAACTGGCTCTGGTATGAAGCTACTACATATAGTCATTATACTGAAGAAACCTCCTATGAGAATTCTCTTCTGGTTAAACAATCTGGATCACTACCACTTAGTTCCCTAACTCATGTCTTACGAAGCCTTACCCCTAACGCAAGGTAAGAATGAAAACTATAGTTTCTTTTTCAAAAAACTATATATATTTTAAGATATGCCATACTAGGTTTTAATGGCTATACTAAAGTCCTTACTTAGTTTGCAGGATTGAGAGAAATAGTAGTAATAATAGTTGCCAGTACTGGGTTATGCATTAGGCAGACTACTCAGTAGTAATAATAAATAATAATAATAAAGCAAGAGTACCAGCATTTTTGTTTTTAATAGATTTTTATGTTTCTGAGTAAGAGCATCTCAATGTTCATCATAGAGGAAAAAGCAGAATTTTGATGGATTTTACTTAAATTTGATAGTTATTTTTAATTACATATTGAACATTATGATTCAAACACAGGGCCCTTTACATGAAATAGCTCATTTGATCCTCACAGCTCCTCTAAGGTAGATAGTGAAGGGCACAGAGATTTTGATCCAAATCTGCATGGTTCCAAAGCTCATCCTCTTAAATCTTGGACATCTTTGTATAGTGTCTTCAGTGAAGCCCTTCAGCAGCCTAACCAAGAGGCATATCTGAATTAATAAAAGCAATTAATAAAGGTTAAGGAAAGTTGTATACAGCATAAGCCAGGAAAAAATAAATTGCATAATTAACCTGTTGAAAAAAGGCATTGAGTAGCCTCACAGGAGGCCACAGAGAAATGTAAGAGGTAAGTCCTGAGCATTCCTTTCCCAACCAACCCCTACCAGTAACTCATACCACAGTGCAGTGTTAAAACTAGGAGACTGACATTGGCATAATCCAGAGAGCTTATTCAGATTTCACCATTGATATGTGCACCCATTTGTGCATGTGTGTGTGTTTAGGTCTGTGCAGTTTTGTCACTTGTGTAACTACCACAATCAAGATACGCAACTTTATCATCACAAGACTCCCTTGTGATGTTAACCCTCAAATGCTAATTTCAGTGAATTTTGTTACTGTATAAAGCTGTTTTTGTACACTTGAAGGTTATCATTGCAGTAATAGTGAAATATGTATTAAATGAATATCTAATCAAAATTTTTGATGGAATTGGGAATAGAAAAAGTGTTCATTTAATTTTACTATTATGCTTACTCCTAATGGACCATTGCAAGTTATTACATATAAACTTGGGAATCCATGCAATGTAAATGCTCTAATGCAATTATTTTTTAGTTGGGCATACCTAAATGTCTGTGTGCTAGTCTCCAATGCTTTTTTGGTTCATTCTGTACACTCCAATATAATTTAGTCTTTACTTGGTATGAATGTGATTGATCAAAAAGTCTTCACCAAAATTCAGCAGTGTAGTCAGTGGTAGTACTTAGTTATAAGTGGTCATTCAGATGATCCAAAATATGCTTACAGAAATTATCTTCTAGACTGTCATAAAAATGAAAATGCAAAAGGTTTAAAATTTTTGCCAAATCCAGGGACTTCTGGGGAACTTGGTTTGTGTAACACTGCTTCCAACCCAATAATTCTACTTGGTACACACTCCTACAGAAACAATCCAAAATATGAAAGAGTATTTTTTTATAATTGTATTTAATTTAATAAATTAATATTTTTTATTAATTAAAATTGGAAGTAATGTGAACATCCAAAACCAGTAGGGAAATGGTCAGTTTGTGGTACGATAGATGAGCAGACATTAAAAACTTTAGGAAGAATTTTTAA
Source organism: Phocoena sinus (assembly GCF_008692025.1). NCBI lineage: Eukaryota > Metazoa > Chordata > Mammalia > Artiodactyla > Phocoenidae > Phocoena > Phocoena sinus. Next base: position 34,909,054 of record NC_045769.1, read on the forward strand.
AGACATGGGAAAATCAGTAAGTGAAAAAGAGAGGTATAAAATGGTGTGTACCATATGTAAATGCATGAATTTATGTTTTCACACTGCCTTGTTCCACAAAGACTTGAGAAAGCAGCATATGCACGTATGATCTCCACATCAAATATTAGTGGCTGTTATTTTAAGGTTATGGGGTTAATATTTTCCTCTTTAGTTTTTATTATATATTACAAGTTTTCTATAGTGGACCAACCTGTAGTCTAAAAAAAAACAAGTTGACCCTGAACAACGTGGGGGTCAATCCGTGCCTAACTTACAGTCAGCCCTCCATATCCGCAGTTCCTCCGCATCCGCAGGTTCAACTCACTGGGGGCTGTGTGGTACTGTAGTGTTTACTGTTGAAAAATATCCACGCATAAGTAGACCCACGCAGTTCAAACCTGTGCTGTTCAAGGGTCAGCTGTACTCCTAGATTTTCTTTAAAAGGAAATAAAAAAGCTTCTCCTTTTTGAGTAGACCAGGATACGATGTTCCTTGAGAAAGGAACAGAAGGTAATACAGACAGGCCAGGTGTTTCACACTCTTTGTGTATTTTACTATTAGCTGTTATCTTTGAATGTTAACATTGTGGATTTGAATTTCTGTTTGTTTTTTTTTCCCTAGGGGGATTTTCAGGCTACTAATAAAGTATCAGCTGGATAACCAGGATAACCCTTATTACATTGGTATCCACTATATATTTTTAAATTTATTTATTTTTGGCTGCGTTGGGTCTTCGTTGCTGCGCGCAGGTTTTCTCTGGTTGCGGCGAGCGGGGGCTACTCTTCTATGTGGTGTGCAGGCTTCTCATTGCGGTGGTTTCTCTTGTTGGGAGCACGGGCTCTAGGTGCACGGGCTTCAGTAGTTATGGCACGTGGGCTCGGTAGTTGTGGCTCGTGGGCTCTAGAGTGCAAGCTCAGTAGTTGTGGCACACGGGCTTAGTTGCTCCATGGCATGTGGGATCTTCCTGGACCAGGGCTCGAACCCGTGTCCCCTGCACTGGCAGGCGGATTCTTAACCACTGCACCACCAGGGAAGCCCCATGGTATCCAATATTTATGATATCAAATTGTGTGACTTTTTGCTTCATCCCATAAATTCTTTTTTCTAGAATCTAATAATAGCACTGCAGTTTTTCACAGCAGTGAATAAATGGTTTGCTCTGTGATATCGTGGCTGCCATATCGAAAATTTTCAAGCAGCCCTACAGATACACTGCTGAACAGGCTGTTTGCCAGTACAAATTGAAAGACAAATCCAGCTTAATTTTAAAATTTCCTGTGCCACCTATGGATGTGTGTCTACCAACTACATATACTTCATATGCTGGGCATCTTAGATTTTCTTCCCCTTGAGTGAAATAATGTGTTAAATTTAAACACACATTTTAATAATCATTCAGCCCTCATTTGACTTACTAGTTCCCTCTTTAAAAAAAAGTCAACTTTATTCACGCTGTTTAAAACTGTCCATGGGATTATGTCATACTTGGCCACAGCTGACTGCTTTCAACCAATCAGTTCTCTTTTAAGAATGTAAGCCACAGTACATAACACCTAAGTATTCCCTAGCTTTGCTTCTTCCAGAGATACTTCCTTCAACACTTACTGGCTGCTTTGACATACTTTGGTAATAGCACTTTTTTTCTGTGTTCTTCGGCATGGGTATCCATATATGGGGTCATGTCTTAAATACTGACTTACGTTCACATTATCTTTTGAACTCTCCAGGACTTTCTTTTCAAGACTTTTACCAGCAGTGTCGGGAGGCATTCCTCGTCAATAGTGATCTGACACTTCGGGCCCAATTAACTGAATTTAGGGACCACAAGCTTATAAGAACAAAGAAGGTGAGACTTTGCTGCTGTAGCATTGTGTGCCACGATTAGTGTATCTCATTTACTTAAGGATAAGTATGGCTGATTATGAAACTGAGGTTGCCTGATGGGTCACAAGGATCCATTTAGGCAGTGTGCCATTTGAGTTGTGTAGACAGAGAGAAGGTAAAAGTACTCTGCTTCAGAGTAGAGCAGAAGACTTACGACTTCTAGTTCAGAGTAACAGGCCATTAGAAATGAGTCAAATAATCCTATTTCCTTCTCCCTCTCTTCCTTCTGCCCTATCATTAATCCAGTCTATATTTATTGAGCACTAACTTTATGAGATATTTCACTAAGCATTAGGATACAGAAGTTAGCAAAATCCTAATTTCTTTTCTCATAAAGCTTAAAGTCTAATGGAGGAGATGGACATTTGCCAAATAATCACACACACGTAAAGTTTAAACTGTGGTGAGTCCTGTGATCAGAAGGGACATGGTTCTGAAAGAGCATCTTACAGTAGGTGGATTTGACCTAGTTATGGGTATCAGAAGAGACCACTGAGCTGAGACCTAGGAAGACTAGGAGATAACTAGTCAGACAGGGAAGGGAAGAGAATTCTAGGCAGGAACAGCGTGTAAAGAGGCCCCAGAACAAAAGGCAGCCAGCATGACACAAATGAGGCTGAAAAGGGCTAGACTATGCATGACTTTTAGGCCAAGGAAAGGGTTTTAATCTTTATTCTGAAATAATGGGGAGTTATTTAAAAAATTGTTCTGACAATGGTATGGAGAGTGGAATGGGGCAGGGTAAGATGGGGATTGCCAGAAGTCAAGGCACAGAGACCAGCTAGAAAGGTGTTAGTCACCTGGTGGTAATCTGGACTCGGGTAAAGAGAGAAGAGTTGTTGGATTCAAAATTGACAAGAATTGATGATAGATTGGGTACGGGAGCCAAGGGAAAGGAAGGTGTCAAGGGTGATTCCTGGTTTCTGGCTTGCACAACCAGAGAGGTGGTGGGATCATTGGATGAGAAGCTGGAAGAGCAACATTTTGGGGGAGACATAGCATGAGTTCATGGTCTTATATGTTTGGACTTAACTCTGTTTGAGGTTCTTCTGAGATTTCCGAGTAGAGATGTCAGCTAGGCATTTGGATTCCTGGGACAAGATACCAGAGAAAAGATCTGGGCTAGAGATACGAGGTTATGATTCCTACATATTTAAGTTATAACTGAAACCAGGCATTGGTGAGACTATCTAGAGAGAGGACATATAGTGAGATTAGAGGGCCAAGAACTAAGCCTAGCAGTGTGACACTTAATGGCCAAGTAGAAGATAAGCCTGCAGAGGTGAAACAGCCACAGAGCCAAGAAGAAAACGAAGTTGTCACAGAAGCCAAGAGAAGCGTGTTTTAAGAAAGAACGGTCAGGGACTTCCCTGGTGGTCCAGTGGTTTAGACTCCACGCTTCCAACACCGTGGGCACGAGTTTGATCTCTGGTCAAGGAACTAAGACCCCACAACCCACATGCTGCGTGGTGCAGCCAAAAAAAAAAAAAAAAGGTCAGCAGTCTCAGGAGCTGCCGAGAGGCCAAAAAAGACAAAGACTGAAGATACATAATGAATTTAAGACACTGGAATTCCTTGGTGGGCTAAGCAAAAGCTCTTCTGGTGACATGATAATGGAGGCAGTAGGTAGGTTGGCCTGGGTTGAGTGAAAAGCAAGGAAATGGAGACCACCATTTATAGACAACTCTTCTGGAAAGGTGCCAGGGTTATAAGACGGATGGAGAAGAACGAGGAATCTAGTGAGGGTTATTTTAAAATGGGAGATACCCGAACCTATAGCCAATGGGAAGGATCCAGTTGAAAGGGGACTAAAAGAACAGGGAAATCAGTGGTATAAGATTTTAGAAAGAGCAGGAAGGTGGAAAATAAAATACCCACCTTCTCATCCTTTAGTCTTTTCCACTATAAAGCAGCTTAACTATAAATTCGGTGTATTTAATAGATATATATGCCTGTGTGCCCTCTGGCCTTAATTTTTATACCTTTATATTTAAATAAAATATTAATGAAATCAAATCCGTTTTTTGTTTAACCTACAACAGGATTCAAATATATCTCTTACGAATGACTAACATCCAGGGTATTCTTACATCTTTTAGGGAACTGACGGAGTGGAATATTTATTAATTCCTGTTGACAATGGAACATTGACTGATTTCTTGGAGAAGGAAGAAGAGGAATTTTGAAGCTCTCCTGTACTCTTGAATCTTCTGTGGAAGAGTTGTACCCTAGCTGCCACTCCTCTAGTCTAAAATGTTGTGTTTACATCCAATATTAGACTCTTTTTCCAATGTACAAGATTTAAAATTGGGAGGGGGAATGTCATCAATTAGAACCTTGATTATTAGCCTGGCTGGTGTACCATCCTAGTACTATGCAGTGGTCCTCAAGTTGGAGAAAATGTGCCTTTCATTCATTACCTCTCTGGAGACTTCTTGCTGGAAGGAACAGTGTGCTCAGGGACTATTTGGAGCTGGATGTTTTGAATTCTTTTATACCAGAGATGATATTCCTAATTTTTCGAGGGCCTTTTAACACTCCTGGAGCTATTTGCGTGCTTGTTCCAGAGTGTGGAAGTACAAAGACGTTGCAGCATCACGTAAATCAGCTTTATTTGCTATTCCATATGTCAGAATTGAAGAGTATAATAGAGAAGGCAGATCATCTCTTACTGTTTCTGAAATGGCTTAACAAAAGGTGTAAGACTGGGGGAAAGTAGGTAATTCAGCTTTCTCCTATTGTATTTAGGCTCCATGCTGACAGAGGAAGGAGGAGCATGACGCTATTCAGTTGGGAGAGTAGGAAAAACATAGAGTATGTAGGGTGTACGCCCATCCCAGAAAGCACGTGAACAATAACAGATCGTGCTGCTCAGGACACTTCACGTCTGTGCCGTCACCTTCAGGATACAAGCTAGAAGCCAGGCTAGAGAAACACAAACCTGAATTTCATTTTAGTTGTTTTTTCAAGGCAACAGAAAATAAAAATTTAACTATTCTTGTATATCAACATGTTTTTCTTTTCTTGAATAACATGCAGATGAGCAGCATATTAATGGCTGGCTTTAAATGAATTTGATTTCTCTATCAAGTAGGCCTAAAATTCACTGTAAGACATTTCAGTTTTTTCCTTAAAATGACAATCTCCTAAATACTCAAGCCTTTTTTCCTCTTAGGAAAGATAAGAAGGCTAATCTCGGCCACTGGAGTCAGCTCATAGTCTTCACATACTCCCTGAACTATTTCATACTCGGAAATGAAATTCTTCATTAAGATATCACTGTAATATACTGCATCAGCATTTCTCACTCACTTCTCATCTTGTAAACCCCTTTTATGAAAATATTTCCCAAAATGATCAGAATTTTTAAAACCATTTCTTTGTGTCATATAATGAAGTAATTTTATTTTAAATCCATGCATTAAGGGGTTTAGTCTTAAGCATAATTACTAATCAAAATATTTAGATTTATACCTGAATAGGATTCTAAAATTGTTTAATTGTACCAAAGGATATGCAATGAAAAGTGATTTTCCTTACCATCCCGATCCAGTCCCTTAGGCAGCCATTGACAGCGGTTTAAGCATTCTTCCCAAGGTATTCTATGCACATCTAAGGGTATTTGTCTGTATTTCTCATTTTAAAAACACAAATGGTGGCATATGATGCTTGCTGGTTTGCACCTTGTTTTTGTTTTTTGCTTAATATATTTAGTTTATTATAACTTACAGTATAAAAAAGTATATGGGGCTTCCCTGGTGGCGCAGTGGTTGAGAGTCCGCCTGCCGATGCAGGGGATACCGGTTCGTGCCCCGGTCCGGGAGGATCCCGCATGCCGCGGAGTGGCTGGGCCCGTGAGCCATGGCCGCTGGGCCTGCGCGTCCGGAGCCTGTGCTCCGCAATGGGAGAGGCCACAGCAGTGAGAGGCCCGCATACCGCAAAAAAAAAAAAAAAAAAAAAAAAAAAGTATATGAAATCTTTAATGACCTAATGTGCAAACTTTGCATTTGCCCTTAAATATCTACTGGTTTATTTTTATAATTTTTGTGTCTATACTGTTTGCAAGCAGTATGTGTGAATAGTCTTTACTATTAATAAAGAAACCAATTTGGATATAACCATTTTTTTTCATTTATAGTACTGGGTGTTTTTACTAAAGATATCTTGAAGTGCTTCAAAAGTTTTATGAGTGCATCTCACAGTTCTGATGGTGATCTTGACAGAATTATATGTTCGTTACCTTGTTTCAACGTCAGTGTTGCTTCAGCTCTATCAGTTTGATTGCTAAGGCTCCAAACTTCTGCTGTTGCTCGCTTCTCGCAAGACTGAACAGACCTGAAACCTTGAAACATTTTTCTGGCTTCTCTTAATAAAATGGCTAGAATAGGCCAAAAAAGGCACAGGGGATGCAGGACACACAGTTACACTCTACAAACTTGGCATAATACTGAATCCCTTAGGCAGGGAGTTCTAAACCAGTTCTTGTGATACTCCAGAAACTGAACTTTCTTAGCATCGTGTTTGCCATTTTAATATATGAACATGTCATTCACACAAAAGATCAGTAAGTTCGAGGGATGGTGCATAGGTTTTACTTTAAAAAAAAATTACTAACAAAACTTTAGAAATCTACAGTTGACCCTTGAACAACACAGGTTCGAATTGTGTGGGTCCACTTAAATGCAGATTTTTTCCAATAGTAAATACTACAGTACTACACAATCCACGGTTGGTTGAACCCACGGATACATAAAGAGAAACAGCATACACAGGGAGAGCCAACTATAAGTTATACTTGGATTTTTTTACTGTGCAGAAGGTCAGCACTCCTAAACCCCACATTGTTTAAGGGTCAACTGTATTTTCCCCCCCAACCAATTCAAACCTGGAGCCAGTAGCAAGTTCACCATGTATTTTCCTACATTCTAGGAGGTGAGGTGACTCTTCCAGCTTAGTCCTGAGTGGCTCTCAGATATAACAGTGTATGAGAGTCCGCCTCATCACAGACTGTGTCTCCTAAAAGCCAAGGGATAAACTGTCATGTAAATGACTTTCTCAGGCTTTTTGTAATTATTTGATCTCTCTCCCTTGGGAGAGTCTCCCATACTTTAATTTTTCAAATTGCTGTTAAGCCACGTTAATTCATGTTTGCTGAGAACTTACTAAGTAGAAGGCTCTGTGCTAGGCAGTTGAGAGAATATGAAAATGTGACGTGAAATATCTAGTTGAGGTTTTAACAGCGTTAAAAATGACAGTATCCTTAATGTGTTGAATAAAGTAAATTTGAAATAACTAACACTATGGAAAATATAACTTTAAGCATGAGTATAACAAAGCTCATTACCAAATTTTCATTATTTTGGCATATATCACTTGGGCCTCAAGTCTTAAGTATTTAGGTCACCTAAATACTTCAGCATCTTTACTTTTGCTACCCAAAGTGTGGTCCTCAAAATGGCAGCATCAGCATCTCCTGGGAACTTAAGAGATGCTTGGGCCCTTACTCAGGCATCTGAATCAATCTGCATTTTAACTAAATCTCCAGATGTTCTGGTACACATTAAAAGTATGGAAAGCAATGATATATACAACTAAGCGATCAACATGTTAAAGTTAACAGTTCAGAAAATTTGACAGCTGAAAGTAAATAATCTTGAGTGGTACTTTTTAAAAAACTGCACAGGAAGAAAAAAATAAAAATAAATCCTGCATAGGATGTGTTTGGGGGTATTTTTAATTATTTAGAAATGCTAGCATGCCAGTAAAGAAACTGGATTTAACTAAAATTACTTCACTGAGATCCTTACTGCCGTCATCAGTCAGTTACAGATGAAATCACATCACACCTTGAGTGTGCTATAAAGAAAAAAAGGAGGGTTTGAGAGCTACTGGCCTCAGTTTATTTCTTTGTCATCACCTCTGACCATACCTTCCCTGCGTTGTGCTTTCCACCATGACAGTAATTACTTGGGTCTACGTGAATTACTTACTTGGGTTTTTCACTGTGCTGTGCTGTTTCTCTACGTGGTGCACTTGTTCAAGCTGTCCCTCTTGACTGAATTCTACCCCCTTTCTCCAGAAGACCTTCCTTATAAACCCTATGCATATCTTTATCATAGTTACTTAAGAGTTTATTGTAACCGTCATCCAAATTTCTGTCCTATCCTCCCCACATCTCTAAGGGCCCAGCACACAGAAAATGAACAGTGGATGAATGAATGAAGCAAATACCATCAAGACAGTCTCTCAAAGCTGCTATCATCTCATTCTCTCCACTTTGACAAAGCTGACCATCTCATTGAAGCTTTCTACTTCTTGGCTACTGACACTTAGCTGTTCTCCCACCTTTCTTGGTGGCTCCTCCAACTCTAACTGGGGGGCATTTCATAAGGCTCACTCCTACTGGTTATTTCTGTAGTGAATCAGTATTACAGATGAACCACCAAGAATAATTTATAAGTTAGGATCCCAAAGCCTCCAGGAGAAAAAAGATTGGTAGGAAAAGGATCCTACAAAGGAAATAGAAAATTCTATGCTTCTCATCTTAGACAAATAGTATTTTAAAAGATTTGCTTTTGCCATTACCATAGTAACATGCTCAGTGGAGAAATTAGAAATACATATAAAAGCATTAAAAAGAAAAAACGGGGACTTCCCTGGTGGCGCAGTGGTTAAGAATCCGCCTGCCAATGAAGGGGACGTGGGTTTGATCCCTGGTCCGGGAAGATCCCACCTGCCGCGGAGCAACTAAGCCCGTGCGCCACAACTGCTGAAGCCTACGTGCCTAGAGCCCGTGCTCCGCAACTAAAGAGGCCACCGAAGTGAGAAGACCACACACCGCTACGAAGAGTAGCCCCCGCTCGCCACAACTAGAGAAAGCCCACGCGCAGTAATGAAGACCCAACCCAGCCAAAAAAATATATATATATATTAAATTTTTTAAAAAAACCTCTCATCATACCCCCCAGAGAAAATCACAGTTAAAATGGATTTTTTTTTCCCTTCAGGATTTCTTCCATACCTCTTCTATCAGTTCTGTCATCAATGTATTTGATTAAGATACACTGTAGTTAAGCACACAGGCTCTGGAGCCAGACTGCCTGAGTTTGTGTCCTAACTAACTCCATCACTTCCTAGCTACGTGGCCTTGGGCAAACTAACCTCTGTTTCAGTTTCCTCATCTGTAAAATGGGAGTAACAATACTTACATGCTTGTTTATAAAGGATTGAAAGTGTTTATAAAGCACCTAGAAGAGTGCCTGGCACAAAATTAATACTGTATTAATTAACTCACTAACATTATTTTGAAAGTTAACCATCTTTATATTGAATACATTACTAATAAAATTACAGGTGAGTTACCTAAAAAGCAATAAAGCAATAATTACATGAATAATGATCATGTATATTTAAAACAAAAAGCAAAACTCATCCTGAGGGACTTCCCTGGCCGTCCAGTGGTTAAGACTCCATGCTTCCACTGCAGGGGGCACTGGTTTGATCCCTGGTCGGGGAACTAAGATCCTGCATGTGGCACGGCATGGCCAAAAAAACCCAAAAAACTCATCCTGATTCTGAAATTTAGGTGGGAGGTTAGTGATCTAGGAACAGAAACATACAGATAGACCTTATCACCCTCCAGGGGCTACTACCTATATACAGGTGTTCTAATCCCAAGTTTTAAAGTTTATATGTATATATATATATTTTTTGGAAAAGTATATTTTTTAAATAACTAAGGACAGAGAGATATAGAATGACACATCCCATCTATAATTAAGCTAAGGAGATGATTACTTGAGCTATTGATATTTCCCAAGAATGTTAAGTAAACAGGTTTACTCCATCTTTCCTAGAGGTTATAATGAATACATATTATACAATATATTCTTTAATTTGTTCTTTATAATAATTGTGCTTTAATGGTAATTATATTATTGTTTTTACCTTCTGAGCTACAGAACATCTGGTGAAGCAGATCAAGAAACCAGAAATGATAATGTACCTTCTAAGACATTCTTTCAGAAGGATACCCCACTGATTCATGTTATGCATTTGAGTTGGGAGCCATTCGATTTGCAGATTGTGTCATCTGGTTGTTCCTGCATGCATTATACCACATGAAGAGGGTCCCTGTCTATTTCTGACACGATAATATTAATCTTATTCTCCAAGTAAGCATCCAGCATATCTCGAAGATCAGAAAGAAAGCCTCGTTCAGTGTTGCTATGTTCACAGAGGATCACATTTATTCCTTGGGAAGCAGCATCTAGAACATCATGATGGGACATCTCACCTGCCAACAAAAGAAAGAACAAATATTTAAATATTAGACACAGAGTCTGAGGAATGCTGAACCATAACAGCAGAAATACCAACTTTGCATTCTGTATGAAGCAAATGTAATACACCAGAACTTTACATATAAATCTAGAAAGTTATATGCATGTTTCTTACATGTCTTCCAATTTAAAAAGAGATACGGAATTCCAAATTCTTTCTCCTTGGCAGATCCAAGGCAAGTAACCAAATTCACACATCCAACAGTATCTAATACTGCCATAACTAGACCTGTAGGAACACCCATTCAAAATGTTTCCACAATAAAATAAATGACCACTGCTAAGTAAAATGGGGCTTTCAAAAAGTTTCTTTCTTTTTTTTTTGGGCCTCTCACTGTTGTGGTCTCTCCCGTTGCGGAGCACAGGCTCCAGACGTGCAGGCTTAGCGGCCACGGCTCATGGGCCCAGCCGCTCCGCGGCATGTGGGATCTTCCCAGACCGGGGCACAAACCTGTGTCCCCTGCATCAACAGGCGGACTCTCAACCACTGCGCCACCAGGGAAGCCCCAAAAAGTTTCTTTCTTATGTAACAATTAAATAACAAATACCTCAAGAAAATCCTAGGCTTACAGTGATGTGAAGCCCACACACTGCAACGAAGAGTAGCCCCCGCTCAACGCAACTAGAGAAAGCCCGTGTGCAGCAACAAAGACCCAACGCAGCAATAATAAAATATAAAATGAATAAATAAATCTTTAAAAAAAAAGAAAGTCCTAGACTTACTTCCCAGAGACTCCTTTACACTTTGTGAGTACCAAAATTTTCAGCATCAACCGTAGTCTAATTCATAAGGATGAAATGAACTTAAGGTTACTTCTAAATTAAAAGCAAGGTATTTTCCTTTGACTTAGGCAAAACGCCTAGGTATTTTCCTTTGACTTAGGCAAAACACCTAGAAGTTACTGGTGGAAGAGGATATCATCTTTTGTGAAAAGATTTTGGGAAAACTCAAATGTTTTGAATTTTAAAAAACACCATGTATGAATCTGATGACTTCCAACTTAAAAGCAAAAATACATTATGCACAATTTGGCTTGTTCATAAAAAGCATAATTTTGAAATATACTTGAGACATAAACGCATTAAAAAAAATGGTTCTTAGAAAAAAAAGCCCCCCTGCCCAAATCTTCAATTCCCCACACTCCCCCCTACCCAAATATGCATCATTTCATTATAAGGAATAGTTTTTATTCAGGCATCTTTTAAAACATCTTAATCTAAGTAACAGTAGAGAAAAAGTAAAAGAAGAAAAAGACACTAGGGTGGCTCAGTTAGAAGTCATGCTTTAGGAAAGACAATCTGGCTGCCTGGACTATTATAAATGCACTGGCTGGAGAAGGCATGGAAGTGGGAAAATCCATAAAGACCCTGCAGTAACACCAGAAGACAAAGGAAAGAAAGGCTGGCTCAGGATGGCAGCTATGGGAAAGAAAAAGCAAATCAAAGACAATTTATATTTGCAAGGAGCAATCTCGCCATCTGCTGGTCTTTCTAGGATATTACCCTTTATGACCTAACACATCAAGCTCAAAGGAAGGGTGATGAAACTGGTCTATTGGCTGGGGCTTCCCATCCCTGAAGTTATATTCAAAGTGATGCCTCACAGACCGTAGACATCTTAAGTTAGCCAGATAAGAAGATATTTTCTGTTTCCCCAACTAACCAGATAGGAAGGACATTTTAACATTTTGGAACTGTGTGAATTTATCTTATGTACATATTGCTTTATAATAAAAAAACTAATTTAAAAAAAGTCATTATTTATGAAGAAACAGACACTCCAAACTGAGAGATATACAACAAAGCAAACGGCCTACACTCTTCAAAAATGTCAATGCTCTGAAGACAAAGTTTAGAACTATTCCAGAGGTAGTGTGTGATCATGGATTGGATATCAACCTGAAATCACCACAACATGGTCATAGAAGAGAACATCCTTGTTCTTAGGAGATACAATGCTGAGGTATTTAGGGGTAAAAGGTCACCATATCTGCAATTTATTACAAAACGGTTTGGGAGGAAACATGTAAATATATAAATATAGGTATGCATACACAAATATATACACATATATTGTATGATATGTTAGAGAGAGAGAGAGAAAAAATGTACAAATGTGGCAAAATATAACCATTAGTAATCTAGGTGAAGGGTATACAGGAGTTCATTGTACTATTCTTGCAACTTTTCTATAGGTCTGAAATTTCTTCAAAGTAAAATGTTAAAATTTTAAAACAGAAACACCATGTTGTAAGATATCAAATTGCCTATACACTGAAAGTTTATTTCAATCTGGTATACATTTGAGGGCTTATAAAAATCTTACCTCTTTTGAAGGATAGAAAAGAAAACAGGTAATGGTCACATACATTTTTAGTTGGTTCAAAAAATACATCATGCTTGCTCAGATGCTGCACCTCCACGCTTGGGGGTGCGACAATGCTTCAAGCGCAGCAGCCCCTGTCAGGGGGTGTGCGAGACAATAAGGCATGGGTGTGGGTGGCAGGAGAAGCCTTAGTAATGGAGGGCCCCAGGGGTAGCCAAAGGAACAGCCAGGGGCTTAAGACCCTTGAGTCTCGTCCTAGAAGTGGGAAAAGTAATCTTTAACCCCCAGTCTCCTAACCCTCAGGAGGCGCAGAGGTGGAAATACCGCTGGTAGCGGCAGTGTACAAAGTGCCTCCAACTCCTTGGAGGAACGATGGGCCAAGTTACCAGGTAGGTATTACCCACAAGGACAGAGTATAAAGCCTGGGAGCCAAACAATTAAGGTCCAATAAGAAATGCATACTGTAGGTTAAGAACAAAGTGACAGGAATCGGGAGAGGAAGTCATGACCACCAGGGGCAGGAGCTGGACACTGTCAAGAAAAAGCTTCTCAGGGGAGGTGTCTCTGAGCTTTTACCACTAGAAGTTTAAGAAAGGGGCAGGGCTTCCCTGGTTGCGCAGTGGTTGAGAGTCTGCCTGCCGATGCAGGGGACACGGGTTCATGCCCCGGTCTGGGAAGATCCCACATGCCGCGGAGCGGCTGGGCCCGTGAGCCATGGCCGCTGAGCCTGCGCGTCCGGAGGGGCAAAGAGAAGACATCTTAGCCAGGGAAAACAGCATGAGCAAAGGCTGCATGAAAGAGGATGAAACATTTAGGCTTCACCAGGACAGCTGAAGGAGATCACTGAAGGGTTTTTAGCCTGGATAATATTATCCACCATCATATTTGTACTTTTGAAAGTTAGTTTTGTGGGAGTGTGTGGAAGATTAAGATTAGAAGCTTGATGAAGTACTTCAAGTAGAGGATGCCTGGATGGAGATACAGAGAAAAGTTCTAGAAAGATTTTGGAGTTATAACTGATAGAAACTGATGATTGTCTTTAGGGCTGAGTAAGAGGAACCATTTTCTACCTAAGACGACGAGGTAAAAATTGTCCCATTAACTTACATATGAAATCTGAGAGAAATCATGTTTAGGAAGAAGTTAGGTTAAATAAGTGCTGAACATCAGTTTTTAGATAATCTAATTGTTAAATGATTTTTTTCCCCTCCACAAAGAATATGGTATGTTCCCAATTTTGGCATAGTCCCTATTTATTTCAGGTTCAAGTAACAGATCCATCTATATGTCAGATGCTGTCCTAAAGCCTGCTATTATTAGATCCATCTATATGTCAGATGATGTCCTAAAATATGCTTTTTTTTTTTTGCAGTATGCGGGCCTCTCACTGTTGTGGCCTCTCCAGTTGCGAAGCACAGGCTCCGGACGCACAGGCCCAGCGGCCATGGCTCACGGGCCCAGCCGCTCTGCGGCATGTGGGATCTTCTCAGACCGGGGCACGAACCCATGTCCCCTGCATCGGCAGGTGGACTCTCAACCACTGCGCCACCAGGGAAGCCCTATGCTATTTTTTAACTTGAAAAAATATAAACCAAGGTAGGGAAGGGATGCACAAGAAAAGGGTAGAAAAAAGATCCAAAGGCTGTCCTACCTGTGAGGTAGAGGTCGGCCTCTGTTCCCTGAAGGACGCTGCTCCCAGAACCAGCACACACGGCCACGACTTTGACTGTGGACTCTTCCAGATAAAGGAAACAAGAGGCCACTACTTTATAATTCCCCTTCATTTTAATATTATAATTTGTACAGAGAAATCCTAAATGTAATGCAAGATTTCACTCCTAGTCTCATCACCAGTACGTGAATTTTGCTTACCAAGTTTTAAAAAATAATAAAAAACATCTTCACATAGGCAAACAGACTATTCCTTGGCATTGCAGAGCTAACCCAAGGCAGCATTATTATTCCTTCAGATGTATGTTGCTGCAGAAGCCCACATAAGGCACCCCTGAATAGTATCAACCACTATTAGCACTAGGCTTTGGGCTTCACTGCAATGCTGCTCAGTAAAGCAACCTCACCCGGGTCTCCAGGTAACAGTGAGAGGTAAGCAGGTAACTCTCTGTTCCCAGGTAAGGAAGCTAAGGAACTAAAAGGGCTAGTTAGAGGATGCTATGAATGGATTTGACACACGTTTTTTTTAATATCGTATTGATCCTGAAAGAGCATCCTCTGAAGAGTGAAATACAGAATCTTTCAAGCCAAAATTCAATAAGTGTTTAGCACTTAGGTTTCTAGAATGGACACTTCATTAGTGGTATTTCGAAAGAGTGGCACTGGAGCTCGTCAGAAGTCCAATCCCATCTCTGCCACCAACGCTTTTTGGAAACAAACACTCATGAGTTGTTTGATCTAGCTGTGGACTTTGGATAAGTTTCTCTCCAAACCTCAATTTTTTTCACCTGTACAATGGGAATAATAACACCTCCCAGACAGCTAACGATGGCCAGCACTTAATGTGTGCCAGTCACATGAATTATACCACCACCTCGATGAGTTAGGTTTTATTATTTCTGCAGTTTTTACAGACGAGGCTACCAGGACACAGGGGGTTAAATAGCCTGTCCAAGTCATGCAGCAGACAGGACAAACGTGAACCCAAGGCGTTCAGATTCCACACTCATCACACCTGTGCTCTACTCGCTGCCTTCACAGTGGGAACTCAACACACTCAGGACACTAGGTACAGTGCTAGGCTCACTGCAGGGGTCCAGCAAATGTTCTGTCCGTTCCTTTTGTTACCCAAAATACTGGGGAAAGCCAAGAGAAAAGGCAGTGGCTACAAAACTCAGAAACTGCACTGGATCACATCACTGAGCACTACCTCACTATAAAATATTGCCAGTATTGTAAAATGTAAGATTTGCGTTGTAACTGGAGCAATCACAATTTCCAGCTTTCTTCCTGGATATTGGTAGGATTGCACTTCATGCTCTCCCTGGGTTGAGTAATTCTGGACAGTGAATGGAACAGAATATGTATTTCCAGACTAGAATGTTTAACTGATGGTTTGAGACCCTCCCTCAGCAACAGTAACCAGTCTACAACGAGCAAACTTCCCCCACCGATTTGAGATGAATGTGGAGTGTACCTGAGAAATAAATCGTGTTTAGGCCAATGAGATGTATATCACAGTATAACCTCAACCACCCCGATCGATAAAGGATAGCAGCCATCTCCTGTGAGCTGCTAACACGTTTCTATCATCTATACTGACACAGCCAAGAGTTTCAATTTTTGCCCAACAGTATCAGTAAGTATACTGGACAAATAAAGGAGACATATTTACCTAAGGTCTTCCCTACTCCAAGAGCAAGGCGAACATGAGACAGTTTTAGGTGCCTTTTGATTTGCTCAATCATGGTTGCCAAGGAGACAGACTCATCCAGGGTGCATAACCGTCCCATCCCAGTATGTAGAAGCAGAGGCTGAAGAGAAACAAATTAGAAAAACTGTACATCATCAGTCCTAGAAAACAAATCCATAGAACAGACAGCAAATGCCGAGATCAATAAAACAAGCATATTGGGTTTCCCTGGTGGCGCAGTGGGTGAGAGTCCGCCTGCCGATGCAGGGGACACGGGTTCGTGCCCCGGTTCAGGAAGATCCCACATGCCGCGGAGCGGCTGGGCCCGTGAGCCATGGCCGCTGAGCCTGCGCGTCCGGAGCCTGTGCTCCGCAATGGGAGAGGCCACAACAGGCAGAGGCCCGCATAACGCAAAAAAAAAAAAAAAGAAAAAAAAAAAAAAAAAAAAAAAAAACCAGCTCCAGGCTAAAATTTGGGGATGCAAACCTGACAAAAACATTCTCTGACTTCTAGGAGCTCAGTCTCCTGGGAAGGCAGATGTTTAAACAATGAAAATAAAAGTGTTTTTAAATACAAAGTAGGTATTGTTTTTTTCTGGGAGCACAAAGGAATGACAAAATAAATGAGTTGAGACTAGGGGAGGTGGGTACTTGGACTAAGTGGAGTCAAACAAGGTTCTACAACGACTTGGGTCTCCAAGACAGACCAGAAAGGAGTTAAAAAAGGAGTGATGTCAAGTGCAGTGTGGTGGGTTAGGGACAGGGTGAGATGTGGAGAGGCATTCTAAAGAGAGAGATCACGTACAAAGGTGCCAAGGTGGGAGAGACCGCACAGGGCAGATGGAAAAGCAGACAGTGTAGCTGGTATACAGAGCAAGGGATGCGGATGGAGAAGACGCGGAGACAGGGGTCCTTGCCAGTCATGAAGGGCTTCACACTCTAAGCTAAAAAGCCTGGATTGTCTCCTGTAGGGGCCCACTCAGGAGACTACTCATATCCCAAGTGAAGAAGATGAGAGTTTCAACTACTGTGGTGGCGAAGCAAACAGAGAGGAGAAACGTTTGTAGATTTAGGGACAGAATCAGCAGGGCTTGTATTTACAGGGGCAAGGGAGAGTTGTGCAAACCGCAAATAAGATAGATGATGATGCCACCAATAAAACAGAAAAAAGTGGTATTTAAAGGCATGGTATGGGGATAAGGTCAATACTTGTATATACTGGATTTTAAATACTTCTAAGAGTCATAAGTGGAAAATGTTCAGAAAGTGGCTGGAAATATAGGTTCTTTTAAAATTTTTTTTCTTTTACCTTAAGAAAGCATTCTGAGACAGGAAGTAAAGACATAGGAATCATCATACAAATGGCTGTCAAGTTAAAAGAATGAATAAAAACGGTCCAGGCATAGGGTATAAGATAAGAAACTGAACCTGTAACTGAGTCTCTAATCCTGAAGAAGTACCACTATGGTCTAAATGTTTCCGTCCCCCTCAAATTCATAGGTTGAAATCCTAACATACGGGTTAGGAGGTGTAGCCTTTGGGAGGTACTTAAGTCATGAGGCTGGAACCCACACGAACGGGATTAGTGCTTTAGAAAAGAGGCTCCAGAGATATCCTTAGTCCCCTCCACCATGTGAGGACACAGAGGGAAGGCACCATCTTTGAACCACAAAGTGAACTCCCACCAGACACCACTTCAAATCTACCAGTGCCATGATCTTGGACTTTCCAGCCTCCAAAACTGTGAGAAGTAACTTTCTGTTGTTTATAAGCTATCCAGTCTGTGGTACTCTGTTATAGCAGTCCAAACATGTTATAGTAGCCCGAACGGACTAAGACAAGTTCCAACATTTTCTTATTCCTGAAACGTCTCCGTTTTTTTTTTTGTTTTCTTTTTCTTTGCGGTACGCGGGCCTCTCACTGTTGTGGCCTCTCCCGTTGCGGAGCACAGGCTCCGGACGCACAGGCTCAGCGGCCATGGCTCACGGGCCCAGCCGCTCCACGGCATGTGGGATCTTCCCGGACCGGGGCATGAACCTGTGTCCCCTGCATCGGCAGGTGGACTCTCAACCACTGCGCCACCAGGAAAGCCCACGTCTCCAGTTTTAAATATACTTTCCAGGGCATGACGTGCCCTCAATCATCACTTTGTATCTGATAATTTACATATGAATTGTCAAACGAAAATGCACAGCAACATATTTTTTATTACCTTCTCCAGTGACAGAATTTCAGTCTTCTGATAATATTGTCTGTTCTGGGAAAGAAAAGCCACCACCTGCATCAAAGCTTGCTGAGTACAATTCAGACTGAGCCGTGTTTGTTCTTCATCATCAGACCTAGAAAAAAAGTCACTTCCTGGTTTAGGATAAATATAAACAATGTATTTAAAAGAATCCACAGTTTACAACCTCCTATAATAGGAGATCAGATTTATATAGAATTTAGGACTTAATTCCAAGCCAAACTATTTTCTAGAATAGTGTTTCTCAAACTTTCACATGCATCAAAATCATCTCATGGCCTTATTAAAACAGACTGCTGGGCCCTACCCCCAGAGTTTCTAATTCAGTAGGTCCGAGTGGGGGCTAAGAATTTATCTTTCTAACAAGTTCCAGGTGATGCTGATGTTGCTGGTCCAGAGACCTCACTCTGAAACCCCTGTTCTAGAACAGTTCTTAGTCCTGGTTGTGCATCAGAAATCTCCTGCTGTCTTCTTAAAATAACAGCTGCTGGACTCTTCCATAGATCCAGTGAAACAGGACATCTATGAATGGGGCTGCGGCAAACTGAATTTTTTTTAAGCCCTAGAAAAGTTAATTTTCAAACATCATTGAATACAAGAATCTCCTGGACAGATCCTCAGGCAAACCCCATTCTAATTACACAGATCTAGGATAAAGCCCCAAATCTGCATTTTTCATAAGCACCCGTTAGCAATGATTCAGAGGTCCCTGAATCACCCTTTAAAAAGCAATGCCCTTAAAAAAAATTTAAAAATAAAATAAAAAAAGCAATGCCCTTGGGAATTCCCTGGTGGTTCTGTGGCTAGGACTCGGTGCTTTCACTGCTGGGGTCCGGGTTCAATCCCTTCAATCCCTGGATCCCTGGTTGGGGAACTAAGATCCTGTAAGCCGTGGGGCGCAGCCCAAAAAAAAAAAGCCAATGCCCCAGAGTCTCTCCAAAACAACTAGCACCAAGAAAGTTTTGTATTTAACCATATACTCTAAATATAATCATAGAATTCTAGAACTAAGACACCTTACAAGATAATGTGGAAGTGTAGTTTCAACACTGGAACCATCTGTAGAGATTTGAAAAGAAAAAGCAAAAATAATGCCTGGCCCCCAATCTAATGGTAAATCCCCGATATTACCTGTAATATGGAGAAACTGGAACCAAACTAAATGTGCATCAGTGTTTTAAAAAGTCCATCAGTTAGGAAGAGGAATACTTCAAGAAATTACAGTACATTCATAATAAACACTGCATAGCAATTAAAAAGAGAGACATACATGGATAGATTTCTAAGACATCTTAAGTTAAAAAGACAAATACAGCATACCATTTAATTAAGAAAGCAATGAATAAGACAAAACTACACATTTCTTTGTGTCCCTATACATGTTTGGAAAGATACCCACTTCTCCGAAAACAAAGGAAAAGACAACTTGAGTTGAAGATACTGGGATTGAGTACAGGGGACAAGGAGAACTTTTGTATTGCTTAAATTTTTCATGCTTTATTTGTATAATTTTAATTTCAGTATTTACACAGTATTTCAGTATGGTAAAAGACACCATGACTGGAACCTATGCAAAATCTTATAAACAATTTTTCTTAAGATTCTTGGAATTCCCCAATATTATGAGAGGACATTTACTACCATTTTACTATAATGTATCTACACTTAAAAACCACTCATCAAAGAGTCATTTTTGGGCTTCCCTGGTGGCACAGTGGTTGAGAGTCCGCCTGCCGATGCAGGGGACACAGGTTCGTGCAACAGATTTCCATTTTATAAAAGTCATTGTACCTATCGTTTTTTTTTTTAACAATTAAGTCCTAGCTTTGTATAACTTGTCTTTTACGATGCTTTAGTAGGTATTAGGGTAAATCAGCCCCCCCAAAAATCTCTAATGAAGCAACATTTTTTTTTTAATTAATTAATTAATTTTGGGCTGCATTGGGTCTTTGTTGCTGTGTAGCAACCGGGGGCTACTCTTCGTTACGGTATGCAGGCTTCTCAATGCAGTGGCTTCTCTTGCTGCGGAGCATGGGCTCTAGGTGTGCGGGCTTCAGTAGCTGTGGCATGCGGGCTTAGTTGCTCCACGGCATGTGGGATCTTCCCGGACCAGGGTTTGAACCCGTGTCCCCTGCACTGGCAGGCGGATTCTTAACTTCTGCGCCACCAGGGATGTCCCTGAAGCAACGTTTTGGTATCTCAGCCCTAATTAAATAAATGATTGACCTTCCAAGAGGCACTTTAATGTATTTTTCTTTTCAAGTGTTTGGGAATCATCATTTGCTGGGAACTGATAAAAGTAAACCTATGTTATCAGCATATAACTAGGGTATATCTGCATACCCTAAGGTAAAAATAACTTTCAACATTGCCAGGAGGATTAGAAATACTGTAGGATGTGTGATATAGTCTCTCCCACATAGAAAATAGTCAATCAGTGTTACTTATCATTTTTATTGCTTTGAAAAGATCCCATGGTTCTCCTTAGGGACCCGCAGGCAAATGAGAAGTATGCTGCTTTGTAAACCCACCCTAGGAAAGTGATTCGCTGCAAACTTAAATAACAGAGTTATAGAATCTGTAAGAAAGATTCTTACAAATTAATATACACAAAAAGAGGAAAAAATATTGTACCTAGCAGAAAAAGAAGTGACAGATACACCTGCAATTCCTTTCACTGCAGAAATGACTTTGTCCAGGTCTTGGGTGTGGGTAACATTGAATTCTACTCTGTGTGTTCCCTCCGTGGGGTAGTCAGGAGCTCTGGAAGCATGGATGGGTCTGGAGGTGCAAACTCCTAGAAAGAAAAAATTGTCAGAAATTGGAGTTTTTGTGGGTTTATTTAAAAATTAGAAAGATAAACCACTATGGGCAAAACTTCTAAGAAATGAGTATTTTTGAAAAGATTTATTCTCAGATGCTTATATAATATACACACACATACATATCCCTTATATATACATTCAAAAATCCCCGTAATTTAGGGATTTAGTACAGACATACATAATCAAATTTATTTTCAGATTTTCCAGAAGACTCGTAAATATCACAAAAAGTTGGACAAGACTGACTCATGAATTTTTACATAACATATAGAATTGTGACTGCTTACTAAATTTACTCATGTAAACTATGATTCAAGTCGCAGATGCTCATAATTTACTTGACCACATTAATCCAGATTATATCATCACAGAAGCTTCAGCCCAAAATGAGTAAACTAAAAAGACTTGCTAAAACACATATGCTGAATTCCCTCATTGTGCTGGGCATAAGGACTAATTCAATAAAACTCTATTTGATTGACATATGAAGTATATTTTGGAGAGGCTTGAAGCTTTCAGTTCAGTTTAACAAGCGTTTCTGGAGTGCCTGAGTGCCAGGCACTGTGCCACATGAGTAAGGAATCACAAAGCTCCATCAAAAATGAAGATTTCCTATGCTGTCCTTGTTCACTAAGGATAAAAATTTCAGTTTTCAAATGCAATTTAATTGCCAGATTTCAGCAAGATTATTTTACAATATATGAAAGTAGAATAATGGTCCCTATCCCTAAAGCAGTTAAAACACTACTGGAAATACTTTCTAAAATTTCAAAGCACTGGTAGGGAAAATACTGAATATGAAAGAACAAGAGGCTTCTCACCAAGCCCTTTAGCCAGCCAGGTGTTGACTCCCTGCGGAGCAGCATCATAGGCCGTGTGAGGAGAGTAGATCCCGACTCTGTTCTCCAGTGCCTGGATCACCAGGCGCTCTTTCCAGGTTTTCCAGGTGATGCGCTTCATAGGTCGGAAGATGGGTGGATGGTAGGAGAGAATGAGATCTGCCTTCTTCTGCAGTGCCTCCTCCATCACTTCTTCTGTCAAATCATTGGTTAGGAAGAGCGTGTTTACAGTGTGTGGTGGGCTTGGTTCCACCAGTAATCCAACATTGTCCCAACTCTCAGCAAATGAGAGAGATGCAAAGTCATTCAAGGAGGAAAGGAGAGTCTTTAGATCCATGAAGGAACGGGAAGAACTGCAGATCAGGGAATGGATTAGGCGGACTGTCGTGGGGACCAGGCGTACACGCGATGACAACATGCAGAAGTCAGGTAAAACTGAGTATCTGAAGTCAAAACACAGAAATGGACCTTTGAGACAGCAAAGCATATGAGCAAAAGAGCTGTAGTCCTACGTGCCTGGCTTCAAATACTGGCTCTGCCACTTACTGGCACATGGTAATCATAGGTAAGTCATTTAACCTCTCTGAGCTTGTTTTCTCATCTACAAAATGGAGACACTGTAACTTACCTCACAGGCCGTCTGGAGGAGTAAATGGATTAATATGTTTAAGTCACCTTGCACAGACCTGGTGCACAACACACAATTATGTTCCTTTCCTCCTCCCTGCCCTCTCCCACACACCCTTGTTCTTTTTTTTTTTTTTTTTTTTTTTGCGGTACGCAGGCCTCTCACTGTCGTGGCCTCTCCCGCTGCGGAGCACAGGCTCCAGACGCGCAGGCTCAGCGGCCGTGGCTCACGGGCCTAGCCTCTCCGCGGCATGTGGGATCTTCCTGGACCGGGGAACGAGCCCGTGTCCCCTGCATCGGCAGGCGGACCCCCAACCACTGCGCCCCCAGGGAAGCCCACAGCCTTGTTCTTGTTCTCCCCACCTGTGCTTCAACTACCCTTCTCCATTTCTCTAAATATTACCCTTCCTTCCAAGATCCTTTCGACTTCCTAAATAAAGCTTTTCTTGACAAACCTTCCTTTTCAGTGTCGTCCCTCTCCCTGTCCCACCTGCTTTTGCACTAGTTATTCTCATAATATTATATTCCTGTTTGTCTGTCTCCCCCAGTACGCTAAAGCTACTGGAGGACAGAAACTACCTTTTCTGTATCTCAGGATCACCAACATAGGCCAGCACTAAATGCTTACTATACAGACTGACACAGTCCCCCTTCCCCCATCATAGCAGAATTTGGAGTTAGGGTGGTATATAGTGACATTAAAAAGTGCTTTAACAAAAGAGTAACAATAACATATTTAAAAAGTTAAGTGTTTTGTACGGACACCAAGGGGGGAAAGTGGCAGGGTATGGGTGGTGGTAGGATGAACTGGGAGATTGGGATTGACATGTATACACTAATATGTATAAAGTAGATAACTAATAAGAAACTGCTGTATAAAAAATAAATAAAATAAAATTCAAAAAATATATTAGTTTAAAAAAAAAATATTAAGTGTTTTATCGGCAGCCAGAACCATGGGATGCACAGGTGAGTCACTCTGTGAATGGGTAGGGTCAAGGCAGCAAAGGGCAGGAGCTGCTGCCCCTGAGCCAACAGCTACCTGCCACACAAAGGCCAGAATCAAGAGGTGGGAGAGGTGAGGATGTAAAGGGCCCACACAGTCTGTAAGCCTTATAGACATCTATATCCAATACAAAAGATAACACTGTCAGCTCCATTCTTAAATGTAGTATCTATGAACACTTTTGTTTTTGAAGAAAAGCATTTCACGGTATGCAAAATAATTAACAAGAAAGCAATTGTAAATTTAATGAAATACTCATAACTCAATTTCAAAAGCTATTTTTTTCAATATTTGTACGCAGAAATATTTAATATTGGGACTTCCCTGGTGGCACAGTAGTTAAGAATCAGCCTGCCAATGCAGGGGACACGGGTTCGAGACCTGGTCCGGGAAGATCCCACCTGCCGTGGAACAACTAAGCCCATGCTCCACAACTATTGCGCCCTCGCTCTAGAGCCCGTGAGCCACAACTACTGAAGCCTGCATGCCTAGAGCCTGGGCTCTGCAACAAGAGAAGCCACCGCAAGGAGAAGCCTGCACACCGCAACCAAGAGTAGCCCACGCTCGCCGCAAGTAGAGAAAGCCTGCGCGCAGCAACGAAGACCCAATGCAGACAAAAATAAAATAATAAAAAAGAAATATTTAATGCACTTATTCAATATACAGTTTGGAGTGAGGTGGAACCACTCGAACCTGGGGTCTTGGAAGATCTTCTAAGGGTCCTTATACCACTTCCACTCTCCAGATTCCACGTCCTGATACTACTCGACTCTCCAGACTCTTCTAAATCTGGCAAGCCCTAAAGTGAAGCTCTAATGGGCCACCACGCCGGTTCTGTTACCTACTGTTACATTTGAAGGAGCCCTTGTAAGTAACAAAACACTCCCCATTTCCTACGAAGCTAAGTAGCTTTAAGTCACAATTAACGACAATGGGAGGTGGCAGAGCATGGTGGGAAGAGCACCGACTCTAAAACCAGACTGACTCCCAAAGCCACAGCTGTCTCTGAGGACTCTACCTCTGTGGTTTCCACCTCTGAAGGGTGCAAATAATAGTGCCCAGCTCACAGCGTGGTTGCAAGATTTAACCGTGAAGCTGGGAACCATGCCTGGCCTAGAGTCTGCACTATTTATTATTAAGATTCATTAGCAAGGCCCACTTTACAGCCTGCAAACTGCGCCCTCTTGTTTCCGTCCCCCTTCAGGCCTTTTCTAGAACAATGAAGAGCGCAGGTGGCACGGCCGATAAGTCCGTGAGTTAAGTCCCCGGCCCCTCTAGAGCGCTATGCTCCCCCGCGGCAAGCCGGTTTTCTGCGCCTATCTCCTCCCCCGCCACCTTTCGCTGCAGCAGGTTCGTAAACCACAGCCCGCAGCCAAGGTCTCAGTTACTCACGCTGAAACTAAACCGGCCCAAGACTCACCAGCCCCGGGAACTCCGCGAGCGCTATTTCCGGTCCTGCGCGGAACTTCCCGGCTTCGTGAAAGTGGGCGGGGCGGGGGAGCCGGTCGGAGGTGGTCTTTCCGGCCTTGCGTCTGAGCCCAAGGCACTTCTAGAGGATGACCAGAGTTACGCTTGTTGTCCTAGTGTAATTATTAAAAGATAATTTTGACCCTTTCATAGTCAAAAGTGTGCCTGGTGGGGAGAAATTGGTGTCTCCCTAGTTCTAGTCGTTTGGTTTGAGACAGGGAGGAGGGGGCGGAGGGAGGAGGCGAGCAGGTGAGGGGCGTTCTCTCTAATGGGTCCCTTGCTCGACTTCCGGTGGCCTGAAGAAACTTAATTTCGAATCTGCAGACCCGTGGGGGCAACTGCGATTGCACCTTTGCTCTTTTAACAACCGCTGTGCTAATCGAAGTGGTTAAGTAAGTATGGGGTAACGTCACTTATTCTTTCATTCACTTAACTCAAATGCTCGCAGAGCGCTGTGTATGTTAGTTCTTGGACTGCTTCCAGTGAGTATTCTGTACGGGGGAGGGTGTTGTTGAAATAAGACAATTAGTAAAGCATATAGTATATTAGTGCTAAGTGCTATGGAAAAGGAAATCGTTAAGGCAGGTTTAAATAGAGTTATCAGGTCCAGACCAGACTTTTGAGAAGAGACTTGGAGGTGAGGAAAATAGCCGTACAGATGTCTGAGTGTACGTGTTCCAGGCAAGGGGAACACCCAGTGCCTAGACCCCAAGGCGGGAATGTACCCGGCCCGTGAAGAGTGAGCAGTGGAAGTAGGAGTTGAGGGGCTTGAGACGAGTAGTATCGCCTGATCGCTTTCATAACCAGCTTTTTATTACTTGGGGCAGGATGGGTGCTCATCGAGACTTTTTCTCTTAAATATGCGGTAAAGATGAGCAAGTGTGAGTTAAGAGAGGGAAATGAATTTAATTGTTTTTTCTTTTGGAAATAGGGCTCGTTTTTGAACTTCTCTCAGTAAACTGAGAAAGTAACAGTACTTCCTGAAAGCATCAAGAAGAAAAATGGTAAATTTTACAGAATTCTTATGAAAGTCTTTCATTATAAGTAATTTTTAGAAATTCAGTCAAGGGAAATAAAACTGCATGGAAATTTCAGTGACAAAACAGAGCAATGATAATCTGTAGAAGCATACAGTGTAAAGTGATTTCAGATTCTTTATGTTTTTCACTTAAAACACAGAATTTACCTTTTATGGAAAAAGATTGTTACAGGATGGATAGAGATGGAAAGGTGGTGTTGCAGGGTCAGAAGAGCATAGCCAGGTGTGATCATTTTAATTGGATCCTTTTGATCTAAGGTGGACAACTATTGTAAGAAGAGAATTTTAAAAGGAAGCCTCAGAAGTTTTCCACCCTCTCTGGAATGGGGTAACAAAAGGAATATTCTAGCTACCAAAACAACAGATTAAACAAAAAGCAAGCAAGAAGAAGTACCGTGTTACCTCTGCACTTTTACGATCTGAAAACACTGATGCTTTTTATGTCTGTTGTCTTTAGTGGAGAAAGAAATTGTTTTTTAAGTCTCTCGCAATTAAATTACATAAGGGAAATGGTGGAAACTATGTTTGTAAAAGTCATTTTCTTACTATTTTTCAATATATATTAATGACTTAGTGAATTGCCACTTAAGTCAGTAATACTAACATAATAACTTTTTATTTTTATTGATGAAAAATTCAAACTTAAAATGATTATTTCCATCACAATATTTGCTCCCAAATATTTTAGCATAGATATCATTTTACCTTAACATTTATATTTCTCTTCTGGAATTTTTTTTCTACTGCTGAAATAAATTTTGAAGAAATACAACTTATCTCTCAGAGCTACTGTGTGGGTGGATCATCTCTGAAATGGTGTTTCTTTCTGTTTTTATTCAGGTAGTTATCTTTAATATCTAGTTAGGGAAATGATACAGTGCACAAAGTCACCTGAAGAAATAGCATTCGTTCTCACATTCTCTCTCCTTTTTAGTCGGTGACACTGCATACAGATGTAGGTGATATTAAAATAGAAGTCTTCTGTGAGAGGACACCCAAAACATGTGAAGTGAGTACCGTAATGTATGTATAAAAGATGAGTTAATGCAACAGGATAACCGTTTTGAAATTGAGTCATCTAACTTAAACAGCATCCAAAAAAACGTTTCTATAAAACTATTGTCAAGAAAAACCCACAATGATAATCTCTGGTCTAATTTACACTTCTTTTTCTGATGTCAAAGTTGGATCAAAGAAAGGGTAGAGAATTTTTCTCTAACCACAGAGTGGCTGGTATCTTTTTCCTTTGGCTCATTTTCCTCAAGAAATGTAAATAATCATTAGATATTAGGTAAGAGAATTGTTCCATACATTATTTTACTTGTTTAAATGACAAGGTTCTATCCTTGTCATTTAAACAAGGAAAAAAGAGGGAGTTCCCTGGCGGTCCAGTGGTTAGGACTTGGTGCTTTCACTGCCATGGCCCAGGTTCAGTCCCTGGTCAGGGAACTAAGATCCTGCAAGCTTCGTGGCTCAGCCAAAAAAAAAAAAAAAGAGAGAGAGAGAAATACAAGAAGGAAAAAGAGTCAGCTATATATATTTGTTCATTAAGTAATTTATTTATGGAAGGCTATCTTGCCAGCAAGTAGAGCTACAGTGATGAACAAGAGACATGCCTTGCTATTGTGGAGCTAATATTCTACCCGGGAAGATAGGCAGGGGGGAAGATTCATTCTAGAAAAAAAGTAATTCTAGAGGGTAACAATGCTTTGAAGGAAATAAAGTTGTGAGATAGAGAATAATGGGAAAGGATTTATTTAAAAGAAGGTGAGGGCAAGCCTAGCCAAGAAAGTGATGCTTTAAAAACTGAGCGCAAGGGCTTCCCTGGTGGCGCAGTGGTTGAGAGTCCGCCTGCCGATGCAGGGGACATGGGTTCGTGCCCCTGTCCGGGAAGATCCCACATGCCGCGGAGCGGCTGGGCCCGTGAGCCATGGCCGCTGAGCCTGCACGTCCGGAGCCTGTGCTCCACAACGGGAGAGGCCACAACAGTGAGAGGACCGCGTACCGCAAAAAAAAAAAACCAAAAAACTGAGTGCGAAAGGTAATGAAGGCATCTCTCTGGAAGGACTTATAAAAAGAACATTCCAGGTATATAGAAATAGCAGGTACAAGGGCCTTAAGGTGGGAAAGCCTGTGTTTTTTGGATGAATTTTCAGAAGCCTGATGGGGTTAACACAGGAAGCAGCAGGGAAGGAGTTATTATGATTATGATGATGTAGAAGTAGGCTAGGTCATGCAGGGCTTGCTAGGCTCTCCTGAGGATTTTGCATTTTATTTCAAGAACAGAAGGAA
The DNA here is from genome assembly GCF_008692025.1 of Phocoena sinus. Lineage (NCBI taxonomy): Eukaryota > Metazoa > Chordata > Mammalia > Artiodactyla > Phocoenidae > Phocoena > Phocoena sinus. The sequence goes on from NC_045769.1 coordinate 34,937,330, forward strand.
GCTATTGAAGAGTTTTAGGCAGTGACATTATCCAAAGTAATGCCTAAAAGATATCATTTAAGTAGGTTGTTGTAGTGTTTTCAGTAAATACAATTGGCTTTTTTTTTGGGTGTGTTCTGTCCTTGTTAATGTGCGCAGGCTTTCTCTAGTTGTGGTGAGTGGGCTTCTCATTGCAGTGACTTCTCTTGTTGTAGAGCATGGTCTCTAGGTGTGCGGGCTCCAGGGCGCAGGCTCAGTAGTTGTGGCGCACAGGCTTAGTTGCTCCGCGGCATGTGGAATCTTCCTGGACCAGGGCTGGAACCTATGTCCCCTGGATTGGCAGGCAGATTCTTAACCACTGCGCCACCAGAGAAGTCCCTACAATTGGTTCTTTATCTTAAATATTCTTAAATCTTAAATGGTTCTTATCTTCTGCTACATCATTTCTCAATCATTGTTTTTATTCTCTTCAGAATTTCTTGGCTCTTTGTGCCAGTAATTACTACAATGGCTGTATATTTCATAGAAATATCAAGGGTTTCATGGTTCAAACAGGAGATCCGACAGGTAAGTTATTCCAGTAATACCTAGGGTATATACCTATACCTACGGTATGTAGTGTGAAGAAGAGACTAGACAAAGAATAGAAAAATAAAAGCATGTGGGGTTTTTATAACTTACCTTAGCAAGAAATTTTTAAGCAGAAGCTACTAGCACCGAGCCCTAAAGTATGAACAATATTGATAAGGAGGGGTTTTGGTTTTTGTAGAGATATTTTATTTTTATGGTTTTTAAAGTTCAATTTTGGTAAGTAAGGAGGACGTACCAAATTTTATTTGTATTTAAAGGGTTATGCTATATAAACTAGCCCTTATGTTTAGAAAATGAACCCTTTTTCAGCTTTAGTTACATACACTTTTTCATCTGTTTGTCCTGTAATGTAGGTACTGGAAGAGGAGGCCCTTATGTTTAGAAAATGAACCCTTTTTCAGCTTTAGTTACATACACTTTTTCATCTGTTTGTCCTGTAATGTAGGTACTGGAAGAGGAGGTCCTTATGTTTAGAAAATGAACCCTTTTTCAGCTTTAGTTACATACACTTTTTCATCTGTTTGTCCTGTAATGTAGGCACTGGAAGAGGAGGGAGCAGTATCTGGGGCAAGAAATTTGAGGATGAATACAGTGAATATCTTAAGGTAAATCCAAAATACTGCAAAATCTATTTTTTCATGCTATGTTTACACTTGGAAACTTTGATACATATTTTGTAATAATACAGGTTAAAATAATTGGGCTTCCCTGGTGGCGCAGTGGTTGAGAGTCCGCCTGCCGATGCAGGGGACACGGGTTCGTGCCCCGGTCCGGGAAGATCCCACATGCCACGGAGCTGCTAGGTCTGTGAGCCATGGCCGCTGAGCCTGCGCGTCCGGAGCCTGTGCTCCTCAACGGGGGAGGCCACAACAGTGAGAGGCCCGCATACCGCAAAAAAAAAAAAAAAAAAAAAGTCATCCTTTTTCTGAATTGGAAATGAAATGATTTTTTAGGCATTAATGAATGACTGCTTCCTTGGTGCTAATCTGTCACCCTATGCCAGTGGTTTTCAAACTTTGCTGTTACAGATTCACCTGTGGAAGTTTTAAAACTATAAAAGATTAGGGCCTTACCTCCCTAAGTCTAGAGAAAAAGTCAGTAGAACTGATTAGGACCTCGATTGTATTTTAAGGTTCCCTAGTGATTCCTAGACAGACAAGGTTAAGAACTATTTTCTTATATACCAGAGTTGAGGATACGTATTGAATATTCACATACTCTAACCCAGAAATTCCATTCCCACATGTTTACCCTAGAGAAATTCATGTACATGTGCACTAGGAAGCATGTACAAGAGTGTTCCTAGAGTACTATTGGTAATAACAAAAGTCTAGAAACAATGTCTATTGATCTTTGAATGGACAAGTTGTAGTATATTCAGAAGTAAAATGTTTTACAGTGAAAGAAATCAGAACTACAGCTATGTATACATGTATGAATCTTAGAAACATAATGTTAAGTGTAGAAATCATTTCCCGGAAGACTACAAATAGTATGATACTATTTATAGAGCTCAGAAACAAGCAAAAGGAAACAATATATGTAGAAGCATGTATTGAATGTAAAGATATCAGAACACTGGTTACCTCTTGGAGAGGCTGAAGTAATAACTGAGAGGAGCACATAGGCATATGCAACAGTTTGGTAAATTTTAATTCTTAAAACTCGGAAATAGGTTAATGGGTGCTGATTTTATTAAGTTGTAAATGGTACATATATTCTTATGTATGTATCAAACACTACATATGTTATTGGTAGTCACCTTTTAGGGAACGGTAAAGCATTAATATCTCTATGAAGCTGCATCTCTGTAGTTTGTCTTATTAGTGTCCCCTGATGAATAGCTAAAGATAATCACTGGAGTTACCTTTAGTATATTTTATATTTGGGCATCTCCCTGTAAGACAGTTCTGTCTTCAATCTTATCAGTAAAGTCCTTTTAATTCCTGTACACGGTCCCTTGTATAGCAAATAGTATCATGAATATTAAGAGTTAGACAAGGCCTTCCTTAGATCATCCAGTCCTGGGGTTATAAACTGACAGCCCATGGATGGAAGACCCACAGATGCATTCTCTATGGCCATTGGTTTAAAAAGATTGTAAACGTCATGAGGCAAGAGCTACACTATTCCTTTTGCCAGGCTCCACCATTCCCTAATGTTTACATTCTGCCCAATTATCAATTTATTATCTGGTAACCCTTGTGAGCATTTGAATTATGAATAAACCGCTGAATTAGTCCAACCTCCCTTGTTTTACAGATAAGGAAACTAGCCAGAGTCCAGTGTATATGTGAAGAGATTATGGGGATTTTGGTTTTGTTGTCTGCCTGATCATTTCATGCCAGCACACTGTTCCTTAATATAAATGTAAGGATTATTTCTGTTATACATTGGTATTGCCAAAAGTGTTTGTGGCTCTGCTTCTCCAAAGGTGAAATTAATTGGGGAATGTGATTTGATATATATATATATATATATATATATATATATATATATATATATAAAAACAACTTAGATACAAGTTTCCAGAGATACAGATAATACAGAAACTGAACATTTGGATTAGCCCTAATGGAAGCTGATTACATGTTTTCTTGATCCCTTAAATACTGGGAAGGTAGAGTGCATGTCTTGTTTCAGTCCTTTATTTGGAATACTTATGTAAAAACAGCTAATACTTTGGTCTTTCTTTTTCAGCACAATGTTAGAGGTGTTGTATCTATGGCTAATAATGGCCCAAACACCAATGGATCTCAGTTCTTCATCACCTATGGGAAGCAGCCACATCTGGACATGAAATACACAGTATTTGGAAAGTGAGTATTCTGGTTATGGTTTTCTTTGGAATTTCAATGCAAAGGATGCATATGAGTGGCTGTGATGATAGCATAACTAATACTCAAAGAGCAGTATGAGAGCTAAATGTACCTGAAATTTAAGTCCACCACATAACAGCCCTGTGACCTTGGGAAACGTACAACCTCTCTGAGCCTCCGTTTTCTTATTTTGTAAAAGAAGGGCCAGTACTATTTTTTCAGGATCATTATGCAAGTTAACAGTATGTATCTGTTTTCATTAAGAATAGCATCTTGCATCAACTAACACATCTGAAAAACAGTTGCTTAAACAAGATGGTATGTGATAGTGGTTCTATTATATCACCAGTGTTCCAGGTGCCTCTGTCTTTCTTCTCAACCGTCTTTAGCTATCATTCTGAAGCTCACTTCATGGCCATAACTTGGGCAGCACAGCCCCAGCCGGAACAGTTGTACTCCAAGTAGGAAGAAGGAGGAAGGGCAAAGGTGCTTGCCAGCTGAGTCAGCCCCTTTCTCAAGAGCTCTCCTGGAAAGCCCAGAACTTACCTACAAGGGAGGGTAGGCAGTGTTTCTTAGCCAGACATATTACCACTCGCAATAAAACCAGGCCTCTGTGAATAAGAAGGGGAGATTGGATCCTAGGGAGTGTTTAGCAGTCTCTGCAAGAATAACCATTACAAGCCCTCTACCTGGGAATTGCTTTTATAAATCAACAGGAAGTCAGTTTGTCAACAAATATTTACTATGCTTAATAAACCAAGGCACAGTTTTAGAATTTGTTTTATTTAACAGTTTGAATGCCAAGCTAGGTTAATTAAAAATAGAAGAGTCTACAGCTTTTCTTTTTTATTCCATATACATGTCTAATTTATAGATTAGTAATAATCAATGAAAAGGAATATTATAGCCTTTAGTAGTTTTTGTGGGCTTCACGAATTTGCGTGTCTTCCTTGCTTAGGGGCCATGCTAACCTTCTCTGTATCGTTCCAATTTTAGTATATGTGCTGCCGAAGCGAGCACCAGACTCCCTTTTCTTTCTTTTCTCCCTTAACCCACCATTCAGAATTATTGATTAGTAATTACTAGGAATTATCTTACTGGATTGGTAAAAAAACTGTAGAGTTTAGAACAAGGATTCTTAATCTTTGGCCCAGTACCTCCTTGAAATTGTTTTGTATATATGCACATACATTTTTCTGAGAAGAAGGGTACATAGCTTTCCACTGGTTCTCAAAGGGGCCCATGTCCCAGATACTTAACTAGGCTTACTTGCTTCAATTCTACATGCCCTTTTTTGCCTGAGATCTGTTTCTTGTACCCTCTTTCTCTCTTACTGACCCAGAAGGTAGGAAAGCCTTTAGTTAGTTAGTTTTTACTGGAGTATAGTTGCTTTACAATGTTGTGTTAGTTTCTACTGTACAGCAAAATGAATCAGCTATACATATACCTATATCCCCTCTTGTTTGGATTTCCTTCCCATGGGAAAGCATTTAAAACTTATAATTTCAAGACCTTAATTGTCCTACATTTGGGTGTAAAATCCAAAGGCTTTGGTTATAGTATCACTTTAGTGGAAATGTAAAATAAAATGGAAATCTGTTATCTTTTTTTAAAGTACATAATATGTCTTAGGAATTGATTTGAATTGCACTAGGAGGTATTATCTAAAAAGCCACTTTTTCTTAGCAAATGTTTTAGACTAACTTTCTAGAACATATTAGAAGGATAGCTCTCAATATATATATTTTTTTCTTGATAGAAACATGAAATGGGCTTGCTGGAAGTGGCATAACTGTTGATCTTATCTTCTCCTATTCTGAATATTGTTTTTTGTTGTCCAGAAGCAAAAAATAAAAACACTGTATTTAAACAATAAAGTGCAAAGAGGCCACCCACTTCAGGACCTTCAGTGTAGGGCAGTACTGATAATACTAGTGTCATCCTTACATACTTTCTCCAGGTTTTTCCTATAACAAAGAAAACCTTATGACTGGTTATATTGGCCCCATTTGTAGCTATTCCATGTGAATGAGGCCGAATGCAATGTTTAGATACTTTGGTGGGAATATTCCTTTCCATTGCTATTGTCTAAAGGCATAAAAATGAATTTTTGTTTCTGAATTTTGGCCCCTACCTATGGCAGAAAATCAAAGCGATATTTTATTGTACACTCAACTGGGGAATTCAAAGAACTATGAGACATGGTGAGACTGTAATTGCTATAGGTATTTGGATATTATGTTTCAATCTCAGGATATTTTCAAACATTATATTGTTTCTCTTTCAGGGTAATAGATGGTCTGGAGACTCTAGATGAATTGGAGAAGTTACCAGTAAATGAGAAGACATATCGACCTCTTAATGATGTACACATTAAGGACATAACTATTCATGCCAACCCATTTGCTCAGTAGCTGTAATAGACCTGGACAAATACTTGGCAAACTATTCAAGGAACACACCTATTATGGTTTACCCAGTTTTAATTATGTCAGAGATTGCATCATTATACAACTTGTTTACAACTAAGATCTACTTGTTTACAGCTAAGATCTTCTATGAGTTGGTGGTACCAAGGGAAGCCAAACAGCTTTTACTCCTATTCTTAGAGGGTATTCTTTACTGTAACTATTACCTAATGCATTTCTTTAATTTTTTTTAAAAACCCTGTTTAATTTTGTTTTTCCATATAAATATTTATTTTAAAATGCTGAGTCTCAAATCCAGGCATTGTTGAGCACCCTAATTACATGCTCCTACCATATGTAGTCCACATCCTGGAAATATTATTTTCTATTAATTATTTACTTCATACAGTTAGAAAGAGGAAGGACAAATAAAGAGATGGCCTAGAAAGGCCGGTCAATCCAGTTGTTATTTCCCCTGGTCTTTATAGTAAAGGCTCAGAGAAGTCTCAAAGTACAGTAAACACTCAGAATTTCCCAACTGATGTGCCCATGGAACATTTTTTAAAAATACATCTTTTCTTGTAAAGCAATTATACCCCAATAAAGATGTTAAAAATAAATAAATAAACTCTTTAAAAAATCTATATATATCTTTTCAAAATGCAGGGTAAAAAAGAAATATAATGCAGGATAGAGTCCTACAGATGATCCATTTGAAAAATACAATTAGTTGTAGAGTTCTGGTTTGGGTTTGAATCACAGCTCTGCCCCCTAATATTAACTTTAGGCAAGTTAGTATCTCCAAGCTTTAACTTTCTCATACATAAATAATCCTTCACATGACTCTTGTGAGGATTAAATGAAATAATGTGTATAAAGCTTCTGGCATGTAGTAAGTGTTCTGTAGCAAGTAAATGGAAGCTGTGCTCTTAACCATATCAGGGCTCTCACCTAATCAGGCCATTTATCAGGCTCTACCATTGATTTGTTAAAGAACTATGTCCCACTCACTGTCTAGATCACCTAGGTTAGATTTGGGGTATTTCTAAAACTGATACCAAACATTTCTTCGTTTGTATCATTTCTGCAGATGGCTGATCTAATTGATTCTTTCTTAACTGCAATTAGGGAGTTAGCTTGCAGTTACTCTCTTGTTACTATTGGTACCTTCCATACCTTACACTAAACTGAGGGGCCAGTTACACTAATGCCCTCATGTTTTGTTTCACCCTTTTAATTTAACCATTAGTTTCTAGAATTAGTATTAAGGCCTCTTTTAGGCCAGAATTTGGTTTGCCACTTCTTATACTTGATATCTTTCTTCTCCAAACATGTCATTGAATTTTTGTCACCACCCTTAAGAGTATTTTACTGATTGTCAGGAAGTTTTTGTACTGACTGACATTGCCTCAATTTTTATTCCAAACTGTGCCATTTTTTTAGTGGTACAGATGTGACTTCTGGGTTCTTAGAGCTCATTCTTATGTCTTATTCTTATGTCTGCTTAGTTGTACCCATAAGGATCTCATAGATAGGGAGGTATACTGGCTCCCCCTTGGGCCTCTCGTAGGCTACCATGAGGATCAAAATCCAGAACGTTGATTTCTGTCCACTCATGATCACATTAGCAGTTGGGTAATTGACATTCTGTTCCACGCATTACTTGGCAGTAAGTATAAACTACTCAGAAGACTAGAAGACTAGAATATTGCTGATCAACCCAAGTTCTCTTTAAAACGAAAGTAATGTGGTTCCCCAACTAGACAAGAGGTTGGCAAACTGCAGCCCTCAGGCTGGCCACCTGTTTTTGCAGATAACATTTTCTTGGAACTCTGCCATTCCCATGTTTATGCAGTAGCTCTGGTTGTTTTGTGCTACCAGAGCAGAAATGATTGGCTGTGCCAGAGACCAAATAGCCTGCAAGCCTAGAATATTTACTCTCTGGCCGTTTTAAGAAAGTTTGCCAACCCTTGACCCAGACTATCAGAACTTGCCAAATAATCATGGTTTCACAGCAAAGGGAGTTAAAACTCATACGAGTTTAAGGGATAGTATAAACTATGCCTGAAATCTGCTTCACCGTGTTGCCGAAAAATCGGCTTCCCTGTGCACTGAGGCCGAACAGAAATACGGAGACAGGGATTTTGGAGGAAGAGAGAGATGGCTTTATTTTTCTGCTAGGCAGAAGGGAAGACAGAAAGCTAGCGCCTCAACTGTGCCCCCCCTCCCTGGGAATCGGGAGATTTTAGATGTGGGGCTCACGGCCCCGGGGTATATGGTAAAGATCAAAGTAGTGAAGGTCTTGCATGCTTCCTTTCCTTTGCATTATTTCAAAACAGTCATAGCTGGCGTCAGGCTTCCTGGTAATTGGAGTCTGGCAGTCTGGTAACCGCATCCATTTGCCTCTCGTTTATCGGCCTGTGACCTTGTCTCTGAAATTCAAAAACTATAGGGGGTGATTTGTTACGAGGGGCGTGTAGAATGTAAGTGCCGGGAGTGAGAGGTGGGGTATGTAACACACAGAGTCAGGGGTGATGGGTGCCAAAGGTAAATTACCTAGTGTCAGGGAGTGAGGTTCGCTTTGTAAAGTACAAATCCACTTACTACAAATTAGTGACAGTTAAACAAGGAGTGATTAATTCTCAGGGCCAGCTGTGCTGCTTCTTTCGCCTGCTCGATGCTCCCTTTTATTCCCTTGCTCTCAGAAGGAGAAAGAAAACTCACTTCTATTTACATCGCAACATGATTAACTCTCAGGGCCGGCTGTGCTGCTTCTCTGCCTGTTCGCTGCTCCCTTTGTCTCCCTTGCTCTCAGGGGAAGGAAGACTTCATGGCTATTTTTGCTGCAGCCACCATTCTTGAATTGTACCTGAATTCATTAGAATTCTTGAGTCCTGTTAGATCCTCGTTTGGAGCTCTTGAGTAGAAGGCTTGCAGACCTTTTGGTTAATGGCAAATTGAAGAGTTGTAATTCATACCTTGGTTGAACTTGGAAATTTCCAAATCCATTTAGCAACACATTCTTAATCTCTATGGTGGGTATTTCTGAAGACATGTATTTTTGTTGTTTGAACAACTAAAACTAGTAAGTAATTTATTGAGCTTCTTCCAGGTTTGGCTACAAAGGACATCGGACACTGTCTACTCCATGGGAGCACAGTCTAAGGACCTAAGAGACATGTAAATAGATAAATTTTAATACAAAGGACTCAACTTTTAATCAGTTTAGTAAAGTGGATAGATTAGTTACTATTTCACTAATGGATTGGTGGTTCTTTAAATTCAATTTGTACCAATTGTGGTTCAGGTAGTGATACTCCATATAATAATTATAAAGCAAATCTAGAAGAATACATGATAATGGAAAATTTTTTAAATATAATGAAAAAGGAATTAATCCCAATCTTTATAAAGCTGCAAATATCAATATTAAAACTGTGACGTGTGAGGGATAAGACTAGAATAATAGAGTGTAAACAGTAGTGTATACATAGTTTATTTAAAGCAGTATCCAAAAATCACTTTAAAAAGAGAAGAGGGGACTTCCCTGGTGGTGGTTAAGACTCTGTGCCTCCACTGCAGGGGGCACGAGTTTGAACCCTGGCCAGGGAACTAAGATCCCCTGTGCTGCACCGTGCAGCCAAAAAAAAAGGTATTCCATAAATTGTGTTAGGATAACACAGTAAATGACATGGAGGAAAAAAAAGCAAAAGAATTTCACCTCACATGATATACCAAAATTCCAGATGGATAAAAGAGTTGCCTTTTTAAAGAAAACAGAAGAAAAATTTAAAACATTTCAAAGAATTCCTCTGAAGAAGAAAGGAATTTCTCAGTTTACAAACTTGACAGAGGTAAAGATGGAATAGGTTTAACTGCACGAAAATAGGACAAAAGAGAACTGTACAGAAAAGCAATAAGGTATGAATGGACAAGTCACAAGAGAAAATGTGCAACTTCACTAAATAGAAAATAAAATTACAAGTTCAGTATCCACCAAAATAACAAATTTTTAATGTTATGCACTAATTTAGTTAGAGCCGCCAAAACAAAGTACCAGAGACTGGGTGGTTTATACAACAGAAAAGTTTCTCACGGTTCTGGAGACAAGTTGGGAGATCACGGTGTGGGCAGGGTTGTTTACTCTGAGGCCTTTCTCCTTGGCATGTAGATGACCATCTCCTGTCTTCACGTCATCTTTCCTCTGGGTGTGTGTTTCCCAATCTCTTTATAAAGACACCAACTAAAGTGGATTAGGCCCCTCCCTAATGACCTCATTTAATCGTATTACCTCTGTAAAGACCCTATTTACTGCCAACTAAAAATTGTCGCTTACCATCTGGCTCTAGTGTATAAGAGTGAAGTCACTAGCCACTGCAGTCACTGACTTTCAACACACCTTTAAAGGAGTTCAGAGTGGAGATCAGGAATGAGGCACCCTGTGCTTTGGGGAAAACAGGCAGAACAGGCCTTCAGATAGATATTTTCAGGAGAAGATTTTATGAGCCCAATTTCTTGCATTTTCTCATATCTAGAAAAGCACTAAAATCATTAATGGAGACACCTACCTGCTCCTCGTGACTAGCAGCAACCCTCTGACAAAAGGTGTGCTTGACTGCACATATCCCCCTTCACTAAAATCATATATAACACTAACTTCTTCCCCTACCTCTTGGGAGCAGTTCCTCAGAGCTGAGAGGCTATCTCCCCAGGCATTTTGCCCCAAATAAAACTTACCTCACTACTCTCACATTGTGCATTTTTTTCAGTCCACACTACAAATACAGTCACATTCTGAGAGAGTGGAAGTTAGGACTTAAACACATGAGTATATTGGGGGGGGCACAGCCCTTCAAACAGCCCATAGCATGCACTAACAGACGCGCTAAAATGGCTAACTTCATTAATGAAACTTTGGATATATCCTGAACCAGTAATCGGCTGTTTGTGGGCTTTGCTAAATTTAAAACCATTTTGGAAAGCAATTTTGGCAACATGTACAGGATTTTTTCATTGGCTTTTACCCTGTAATTTTACTGTGAGGATTTCGCCTAAAGAAATTAAATACTCTAAATTGCTGTCTGCACAAACTGCAACTTTGACCTGTAATAGCAGAACACGGCTAATGCCCATATTTAGATTGCTGTTAGGATTAAGTGAGAACTTATGTACAGTGTTTAGCACAACGACTTCGATTAACTGTTATACTCCAAGGACTGGGATTCCCTAGGTTTTGCTTAACATTTAAATGTGCTGTTAAACATATACCGAACAGCTGTAAATTTCACAAGTTACTGTGAGAAATTTCTCCCTCACAAGTGAAATACTTACCTTGTACTTAGTGATCCTGACCCCATGTAAGAATCTAGGTATTAATGGTTTTAAAGCATCTTCAAAGCCATTTTGAGAAGCGGCTTAAGAAAGGCAAACAAGCATAGGGATTCTGGGGATGCATATTCCTCATCACTTTACCCTACAGTAGTTGTGCATCCGTATCCGGCAAGTTATCTACGCTGCTCTCCTGTCTAAATAAAGCCAGTAAGATTACGCTTTACCGTAATACGTGATAATTTTATGCGTTCCACTAAATTTGTAATGAGTACGTGATTTTCTTCAAGTGACAAATGGAGAAAGGGCGGGGCGCAGGAGTCAGGATTGGCAATTACTTTGTTCCATCAAATTGCAGCTTGGAAAAAAAAATTGCAGCTTGATTTTTGTTGTTCAGAGGTTGTTTCCTGAAAATTGTCTTCTTCTAATGACCTTCCATTTCCCCCTTTCACAGTTTACTTCATCTTTACACCGCAGAGGTCTCGCTTAACGCGGAAATGTTGCTTGTGAGGAGTTCCACTTTCTGTCTCCAGGCTTTTGCGCTCACATTTCTTCGACTTTTAAAACCTCGGGAGGGCTTCCCTGGTGGCGCAGTGGTTGAAAGTCCGCCTGCCGATGCAGGGGACACAGGTTCGTGCCCCGGTCCGGGAAGATCCCACATGCTGCGGAGCAGCTGGGCCCGTGAGCCATGGCCGCTGAGCCTGGCGTCCAGGGCCTGTTCTCCGCAACGGGAGAGGCCACAACAGTGAGAGGCCCGCGTACCGAAAAAAAAAAAAAAAAAAAAAAAAACCTCGGGAAAAATCTCTACAATCCAAGTTCAGTGCGTGTGGGTCCCAGCCACCGAAGATTTAACTAGTTTTAAACAGGTCTCAGAACTTTAACAAAAGCCCAAATCCAGACAATTCCCAATTTGGGGCTATTTGATGCAGATGGTGTAATTTTTTTTTTTAAAGCATCGTTTAAGCGATTGCAATAGGGTACAGGCTATTTTGTACCCTGCTTCCCTCACTCTTCCTCATTTCTAGCGTTCACAAACACAATTTTTAGTGACCGTGAGCGAGTCTCTTCTCTCCAACTCTTACAATGTTTTCTCAGAGTCGGATCGGAGACCAGGGCCAACGTGGCGGCCAGCAACAGCTTCCCTCCCTCCACCCTTGGTCACTGAGCGCCCGACCCAGAACCTGCGCACAAGTCGGAGCCGGAGTCGGCTCCGCCCTCCCCATCTGCGCACCCCGCCCGGAGGCGGAGGCCCGCTTGCAGCGTCATCGTGTTTTCCAGGAGAGTCCTGACGCGGTGACTGTCAGCTCCATTTTGCTGCCGGAGCTCGCAGCAGACAGCTGCGTTTTCTCCGTGGTCGCGTCGCAAGCATTGTCTCCTTAGGCTTGGACTCTTTTCCAGGACGGTAAGACGCGGGAGGAAGCAGGCCAGGTGTCAGGGCCTCTTTTTGTGCCTCAAGAGCGCTTGTGACGCTCCCCTCCAAGGTTGTTGGGCGCCCGCAGTCTCCGGCACGGTGACCCCTCTTTTCCCTACCCTCCCGGCTGCACAAAGGTGGCCCGCTCGTCTTCCATGCTTTGCCAAGCCCGTCGCTGCGAATTTCTGTTTGAACCGCAACGCTCCAGTCACTGGTGGAAGGTAGCGGTAGGGTTTGCCAGGCGGGGGAAGGTTCTCGAACGTTTGCCTTCCCCAAAGGGAGGGGGGAAGGGCCGAGCCCCGGAGCCCACGGGCGCCATGTTGTCTGCGGCGGCGGAGGCCTCGGCCGGGCTGTAAAATGGCGGCGGGGCGGGGACGGCAAGGCAGCCCGCGGGGGGTGGCGTTGACTCGGGTTCTGGAATGTGCCTAAGTCTCGCTCCTCTGAGGAAGTGTTCTTAACAAATGAAAAGAAAGAACACGTTGACCTGGTGTGAGGCGGTGTCACTTAATGTCCAGTTGAGTCTTAAAGGATTCCGGGGAAAATGGCGCGTGCCTTTGCCTTCAGTGGTGTAAACAAAAGTCAGGTTTAGGATCTCGAGGAAAGAAAAATAATATGGCGTATTTGAAGAAGCGCGTGAGAGAAGTCGGGCAGTGGGGCCATTTAGCCGAAGGTACTTTTTGCAGAACCCCCCGCCCAGAACAATTGGAGCTTCTTGATTTCGAGTTGCCTTTAGAGACGAGGTGAGGCCCGGGCAGTTAGTACTGATATGAACGGTAGTTGGTGAAAAGTTTCTGTATAACGTCTTTTTCAAGTTGTTAGGAATTTGTGATTCTGGCAGGAAAGGATTTTTCCCAACGTTCATAAATTGGGATTTCCTCCTCTCCATTTTTCCAACCCTCTTCTAGTAAATCTGAGCGTGACATGAATAATGCAGAATATCTATGAATAAGGTTCAGACTCTAGATTTTGAGGCAGTAGAAAAAAAATCATTGGGTTTATCAGTGATTTCAGGTTGGGTGATAATGATTTTTGAACTTTGATTTAAAAGAACAATAAAACGTCACAACTCGAGTGAATTTGCAACAGTGTTGACATGTGGGGTAATATTTAACTGGGAAAAACTTGTCTTTTATGTAGATGAGACACTCAAAGAGAACTTATTGTCCTGATTGGGATGAAAAAGATTGGGATTATGGAAAATGGAGGAGCAGCAGCGGCAGTCATAAAAGGAGGAGGAGATCACATAGCAGTGCACGGGAGAACAAGCGCTGCAGATACAATTACTCTAAAACATCTGATAGGTAATGAGAATATAGTGTCTCAGTATAAAAATACTTTCGTTACATTGTTACGTATCAGTTGTATCTCAGTAAAACCGGGGGAAGAATACATTTTCGTGATTAAAACTAGAGGCGACTTACGGTAACTGATTACCATTTCTGTTTCCAGTGACAACTTGTAATGGTTGTAAAATTGGGAGGTTTTTTTTTTTTGCTTTTTGGTAAGAAAAGCGTAAAATCTTATTAAGAGTACTGTTTTAAGAGATTTACTGAGAATTTGAGGATATTTGGGATTAACATAGAGCATTGAAAATGCATTTTCACTTTTTGTAGCTATTATCTGGAAAGCAGATCCATAAATGGGAAGGATTATCATAGTCGACGCTACATTGATGAATACAGAAATGACTACAGCCAAGGATGTGAACCTGGACATCGTCATAGAGATCATGAAAGCAGATATCAGAACCATAGTAGCAAGTCCTCTGGTAGAAGTGGAAGAAGTAGTTATAAAAGCAAACACAGAATTCACCACAGCACTTCATATCATCGTTCACATGGGGTATGAGCTCTTTTAAAATATTTTGGAAATTTTATTTCCCTTGTGGAACAGGAAAACTTGAAATTGTGTTTGATCATTTGAGGAAGTTCTGTTTTAAGATAAAGTCGTCTCGATTTTAACTTGCAGGAGTCTTTGTGCATTGGATAGGAAATTCTTCAAATATCATATCTGTATAGTTAATATAGTAATAGATTTTATTAGTAGTTGGCAACTAATTGTCATTCCAGTGACAGGAGGTAATTTAGGTTAGTTTATAGCAGGGATTACAAGATATTCTGAAAGTTTTCTTATAGTACTGCAAGAAATGTGATTTGTTAAATTAAAGTCTTACTACGAATAGAAGTAGAATTTTTATATTTGTACGACTGAGGATTATGCCGTGCATGCCTCTTTGTTCTGGCAAAGCATATTCTCTAATCCTTTTTTCACTAAGGAAACCACTTAAACAGATTTGAATGTTATGGGTTATGGGTTAATTTGGAGATCAAGCTCAGATGACATTTTAAATACCATAGTGTTATTCTTGTATGCCAATTTTTTTTTCTCCCCAAAATTAGGATTTTTAATTTTATTTGCTGTTTTGTTATTTTCTTAGTTTAGCTGGGAAATTATAATTTGGCCACAGTCTACTTTTGAAAAGTAAATATTTTACAATTTTGCAACATTAAATTAGGACACTAGAAACTTAAAATTATGTTTCAGTGAGTGCTACAACTAAGCATTTTTTAAAAAAGAAAAACAATTGTATTATGTTTTGTTGCCTTGCCACTTTGAGTATCTTATCTGAAAATCTGTTCCTTGCCATGTTTTTCTCCTGTTAACATAAACTATGTGCCCTGTGAATTTCTGGGGACTGAATTTGAAATTGCTCCTGCCAACCGTTTGTGGCCTGGCGTGTATCTGAATGCCTGAATATCTCCCCGCTGAATGAATTTCGTATTCTGCCCTGAATTCACTCGGGTATATTGATTGGCTGGATGATCTTGGTGCCGCCCACTTGACGTTTCCAGAAGAGTCACCGAAGGAAAAGAACCAGGAGTGTAGAGGATGATGAGGAGGGTCACCTGATCTGTCAGAGTGGAGACGTACTAAGTGCAAGATGTATAGAATATTTTTCAACACTTATTAACTTTTCAGATAACATAATCTATATATAGATTAAGATTTCAGGGATTTGGAAATCTTTTTTTCTTTCTCTGTTTTTGTTTTGTTTTTTTTCCATTTCTTTTGGTGGGGGGGGTTGTGTTTTTACTTTCTTTAGAAATTTAATGTTTGTTATGCAGAACTTCCAAAACAGTAAATCAAGTTAATGAAATTAGCTTAAGAATGAAATTAGACCTAAAAATAGTTATATATGTTTTTTGGCAGTGTTGACCAATAAAATAATCTAGTGACTAAGGAAATTTGTAGCATCAACTAGAATAATCTGCATTTGATAGCCTTTATTGTAAGTAAAGTGTTTCCACTTCTTGGTATAACTGAGTTTTATTTCTCTCTTTTAGATGAAATTGTAGATACTTTAGGTGAAGGAGCTTTTGGGAAAGTCATGGAGTGCATTGATCATAAAGCGTAAGTCTCCTGGCCTGGGATTGCACTTGGGAAGGTGAACAGTATAGAAAATTTATTCAGCTTTAAGATATAGTCTGACCATGAATTAGACACATCATTATACCCTTTTAGCTTGGATTTTTGACTTGTGTATAGGAAACTCCAATAAAGTTACTAGCCTTTTGTGTTCTTAAGCAGTAGCTATTAATAGTATGTGTAAGTCTCTAATTACAAGCTGAGAATTAGATTTTATTGTTTCAAAGTATTCTTTTGTTGTCCCACTGGGCACAGTTGTGGCCATTGTTGTTTTTTTTTTCTGGATCAGTAGATTTTAGCCTTGGTTTTATATTAGGAGTTTGTGGAGCTTTGCTTACCCCAGACATTGAACCAGTCTTCAGGGTAGTTTACCTAGGAACCTGTATTTTTAGAAAGTAACCTAATTGATAAGGGGTAACACAGCTAGAGCTGAGAACTCTCCTAGATTGGTGTTATAAGTTTAATTATCTATGCCCTTCAAACAACTGATTGAAATTTCTTAACATAGTGTAAGAAATTTTCTTTACTTTGTTTTCTGTTTGATTTTTTTTTTTCCCCTTTGGAATGCAAAGCTTTTCTAAATGAATTATTAGAGGAGGCTTCCTACTATTGGTTGGTAAGATTCTGAGAACTAGAACTCTTCATCCCCACTATATCCCAACTTTTTTGGTAACCTGGACCAAAGGAAGATTGGAGTTATTAGCCAGTGACTGGTATTATAGGAAGAAACTGCTGTATGTACATTTGTTTTACGTCTTAGTTGGAATGTAAATTGAGGTGATAATGTCCCAGTATTGTTAAATTAGAGCTATTGGTATGTAGTTAAAGGACCAAAAAAAAAAATTCAAGTGGTCTGATGAAAAAAATCTGTCATTCAGCATGTGTTACCGACCCTACCGTATGTCCAAAGGTCATTCTAGTTGCTTACACTGAGTTGAAGTTAGAGTGCTTACATATAATTAGACAAAACTGAATGCTAGACCATAAATTCAAAAAAACAAATACAGTGGGTCAGAATAGAAGTAGTACAGTTTGAAGAGTGATGGAAAAATGGAATTGGACATCATCTTTATCATTTTTTTAATGTTAACTTTTCGTTAACAGGGGAGGTAGACATGTAGCAGTAAAAATAGTTAAAAATGTGGATAGATATTGTGAAGCTGCTCGCTCAGAAATACAAGTTCTGGAACACTTAAATACAACAGACCCCAGCAGAACATTGTAAGTATCAAAATAGAACTTAGAAAAATGGCCTCGGGTAGATTTGAATTGTAAGAGGCTGTACTCAGTTTTTTTCTCATATGTTTATAGCCGCTGTGTTGAGATGTTGGAGTGGTTTGAACATCATGGTCATGTCTGCATTGTGTTTGAACTACTAGGACTTAGTACTTATGACTTCATTAAGGAAAATGGTTTTCTGCCCTTTCGACTGGATCATATCAGGAAGATGGCATATCAGATATGCAAGTCTGTGAATTGTAAGTGTTTGGCATATATTCCAGAAACTTGAGTTTATGGAGACTGGTTTTAATGCCAGACCAATTTGAATCTTTGAAAAGAAAAAAGTACGATCCAACATATATGACTTGGAGGCCTGACTTAATTAAGAGTAGGTAGGAGAGGGCTTCCCTGGTGGTGCAGTGGGTAAGAATCTGCCTGCAGGGGACACGGGTTCGAGCCTTGGTCCAGGAGGATCCCACATGCCGCAGAGCAACTAAACCCGTGCGCCACAACTACTGAGCCCACGAGCCGCAACTACTGAAGCCTGCGCGCCTAGAGCCTGCGCTCTTCAATGAGAAGCCACCACAATGAGGAGCCCGCGCACTGCAATGAAGACCCAACACAGCCAAAAATAAATAAATAAATAAATAAATAATATTTTTTTAAAAAGCATTGTTTAAGAGTAGGTAGGAGAAAGATGTGGTTGATTACAAGCGGTTGGTCAGTTTACTGCATTTCATTCAGTAAAGAGAATATTGTCCAGCATATAATAATAAATTGTATAAGACTGATTTAACGTTTCTAATATCTAAAAATGATAATCTAGAACCACTGGGTTAAAATTAAGGAATGGCAAATCTCAGCTTCATAAGAGAAAGATACTTCTAAGCAGTTAGCTGTCAGTGAAGTAACTTTTTAGAGGGGTAATGGGTTTTAGTCCCTGGTGGTTTTGTAGTAGGCTATTGAATGTTGACCACTTATTTGGACGTGAAAAGGCATTCAGAGAGGATTTTTGTTACAGGGCTTTGGGGTTTGGTTAGGGTTTTGGTTTTCAATTTTTAGAATACAGGAACTTTTTCTGTTTCATTCTCAGTTCTGCACAGTAATAAGTTGACTCACACAGACTTAAAGCCTGAAAACATCTTATTTGTACAGTCTGACTACACAGAGGCATATAATCCCAAAATGGTAAGTCTTTGATGTTTTATCTTGATAGTTTTAAGTGAATATTTTACACCTTAATGTAATGCCTCCTTAATCATTTATGATTTTCAGAAACGTGATGAACGTACTTTAATAAATCCAGATGTTAAAGTTGTAGATTTTGGAAGTGCAACATATGATGATGAACATCACAGTACATTGGTATCTACAAGACACTATAGGGCACCTGAAGTTATTTTAGGTAAGAATTTCTTAATTGTGCTTTGAGACCTGTGTATGTTTTTATTGAAGCTAACTAAAATTTATTTACAGTTCTAGGTGTTTGTAGGACTATCTTTTTCCCTTTTAGGGATTAGTATAGTAAAACACATTAAGGGTTTTAAGCTCTTTGTTATTCCAAGTAGTCAGCTCTGGGACTTTGAGAAGTTGCTTAATCTTTCTAGAATGCAGTTTGCACATTTGTAATATGTGATGGGATGTTATTTTTATTTATATTTTGGCTGTGCGGCCAGCGTGCGCCCCCTGCAGTGGTAGATGGAGTCTTAACCACTGGACCGCCAGGGAAATCCCGTGATGGGATTTTAAAACATAATCATACAATGCCTGTTATACTTCATACATGTCATGTCTAGTCTTTGCATGGTGTGGCTTGCTCCCATTTTACAAGTTAGTAAATGGAGGTTTAGGAAAAAAAAATTTCCCCAAATCAGTCCCAAAAGAGTAAGCCAGATTTGGGGCTTGAAACTAGATGTCTCCAGAGCCCTAACTAATTCTTACATGCTGTGCTATCGTATTATGTTTAAGCTTGGATTAAGTGATTCCTTTAGGATCTTTCCAGCTCAAACATCAGATTATATCCTTGTTTTTCAAAATGTTGATAAGAAATATTGAGGAGTTTTTCATTAACAATTTGCTTTACTTTGTAGCCCTAGGATGGTCCCAGCCATGTGATGTCTGGAGTATAGGATGTATTCTTATTGAATATTACCTTGGGTTTACAGTATTTCCAGTAAGTGACAATGATCTGTTTCAATGACTTTGCAAAAGTAAATTGCCTGTTTATATGAATTTAACACAAAGTATACACATTTAGGTAGCGCTTTTTCTCTCTCTCATTATAGACTATTAATTGTAGGTAAAGGTAAAGAAATAAAATCACGTGTAATTCTGATGCTGTTGGGCATTTGTATTTTCTTTATAATTTATCATTTTATTGGAAACATTTCTAAGTATATTACAAATAGTTATCTTTGTTTATTTAGGGAAATTGTTGGTGAACTTCTGTAGGCCTTAATTATTTTTTCTTATAAGCTGTAACTTGCTAAAAGTATGCCTGTTTTAGAGATCACCTTCCTTTGTGACCTGTAACCTATGGACTAAAAATTTAGCAGCTGTGTTAAATAAGAACAAAGCACAATGTGCAAATAGAAGTAGTTAATAACTTTTTGTTACTATTTTAGACACACGATAGTAAGGAACATTTGGCAATGATGGAAAGGATTCTTGGACCTTTGCCAAAACATATGATACAGAAAACCAGGTATGTTTAAGAGTAAGTGCCATCGATCACCTTTGCTAGATGTTTTAAGTTTTCATTGTCGACATTATAAACATGAATGGATATGGACTTACTCTTAGGAAACGTAAATATTTCCATCATGATCGATTAGACTGGGATGAACATAGTTCTGCTGGCAGATATGTTTCAAGGCGCTGTAAACCTCTGAAGGTAAGCCTGGGTCATTGCTTAAGTGATCAAAACCTTGAGTTTTCCCTATTTTTTTGGTGGGGAAATAAAATTATAATAAGTGGTAGTAGAAAAGGCTGTTGATTGTATTTATTTTCCTTTCAGGAATTTATGCTTTCTCAAGATGCTGAACATGAGCTTCTCTTTGACCTCATTCAGAAAATGTTGGAGTATGATCCAGCTAAAAGGATTACTCTTAAAGAAGCCTTAAAGCATCCTTTCTTTTACCCCCTTAAAAAAAGTATATAAATCTGTAATTGTATAGCTCCCTTAAGAGATCATATGGACTGTATCAGTCTAATTTTTAAATTTAAGTTATTTTGTACAGCTTTTGTAAATTTACATTTTTGTATTGCCATGTTTATTTTGTTTGGGTAACTCGATTTAAGTAAATATTAGCTAAGTAAAGTAATGAACATCTTTCAGTAATTACAAAATGATTTATTCAGAATAAATTTTTGTACTTATAAAATTTATATGAATCTGTATAGTTTGTTTTTAGCACCATTTTTGTTCTACCTGTTATTGTAAGAATGGATGTGTATCTCTTCCTGGAGTTTTCCTTAAGTCTTTGGAAGTGTTTAGCTTTGTTTGCATTTTAGGGGTTGCCAGCATTGGGAGTTACGCCTGCCTTCTCTAAACCAAATGCAATGAAACCAGGTTATAGAATACAAAGAACTAGAGATGAGCCAAGAGAATTGTTTGCCCCCTTTATTCCCAAATTTAATATTGCTGCTTTCTTGTCACCCTCAGTGGGATTCCACAAATGGCTTAAGTTAGTGGGGAATTTAGGATTCTATGCAGTTGGCTTTTTTTTTTTTTTTAAGACTTTTTTAGAGTAGTTATAGATTCACAGCAAAATTGAGAGGAAGGTGCAGAGATTTCCAGTATACTTCTTGCTCCACACATGTATAGCCTCCCGCATTATCCACATCCCTCATGTATTTAGGATTATAGGATACAGAGTGTTTTCACTGCTCTAAAAATCTGCTCTATTCATCCTTCTCACCTCCAACCTCTGGCAACCACTGATATTTTTACTGTCCTTAGTTTTGCCTTTCCTAGACTGTCATAGTTGGCGTCGTATAGTATGTAGTCTTTTCAGATTGGCTTTCACTTTTTGAGTAATGTGCATTGAAGGTTCCTCTGTGTTTCCATAGCTTAATAGCTCATTTCTTTTTAGCTTACAATTTATTTTTTTAAATTATTTTTTATTTTGGCTGCACCAGTTCTTAGTTGTGGCATGCAGATGTCTTAGTTGCTGCATGTAGGCTTCTTAGTTGCTGCATGTATGTGGGATACAGTTCCCTGGCCAGGGATGGAACACGGGCCCCCCTGCATTGGGAGCATGGAATCTTACCCACTGGACCACCAGGGAAGTCCCCAGTTTATTTTTTAAATTCTGAAAGACACTGCAAGATCTAAACTTTGGGTAGTGCTCCCCACATGCAAACACCTGGTCAGGAACCCAGTAGAAGAGCCCCCTTTGTAGGAAGCATTGCAACAGAGTTGTGTGGTACGGATATATTTTTACTGCAATTTTTAAAATTATACATGGCATATCCTCGTTAATATTTTAATGTAATGTAAATTACAAACGTACGTAATCAAATTAAAAAAATAAAAAATCTGAATTTAAGTATCCTAAAACCACATAAAATGGAAACTTTCACTTACATGGTAACACTAATAAAGACTTAGCAGCATTACTACCTAATGCTGTTTTATCCTAGTTCTTTCTGAAACATTCCATTTTAGTCTATCTTTGTGCAGTTCACAATTGTCTATCATAAATATCTTTTACAAAAGAACCTGTATGAGCATATATTTTCCAAGGTGGTTTGTACCTATTACAAAATAGATGTGTACCAGAGAGGGCCATCAAGAACTAAAGAATTCTGGTTGCAAATAATAAACATCTGTTCTCTAAGATTATGTGGATTTTTTATCATATTTTTTTTAATTTATTTGGCCGTGTCTGGTCTTCATTGTGGCATACAGGCTCTTTTGTTGCTGCACATGGTCTCTGTTGTGGCACACGGGCTTCTCTCTAGTTGTGTGTGGGCTCAGTAGTGGCACGCAGGCTCTAGTGCACGCATGGGTTTAGTTGCCCCACGGCATGTGGGATCTTAGTTCCCCAAGGACCCAAGTCCCCAGCATTGGAAGGCAGCTTCTTAACTGGACCACCAGGGGAAGTCTCGAGTTTTTAGACAAATAACATTCAAACATTTTCATAGATCATCTCCATTTGTTCAAATATTAACTTTTCATGTTTTCTTTTTCCAGTAGTCAGTCTTCATTATCTGCTTGTAATTCCTTTTTTTTTTAAGTGCTGAGTTAATAGTCCATTGTTTCGATATACCAGTTTATTCACCTATTGAAGGACATGTTTGTTTTTAACTGTTAAGAAAAAGTTGCCATTAACATCTGTGTGCAGGGATTTTTTTGTGGACTTGTTTCCAATTCCTTTGGATTGATACCAAGAAATGCGATTGCTAGATCAAATAGTAAGAGTATTTTTAGTTTTGTGAGAAATTGTGATTTCCCCCCAGTGTAGCTTGTCTTGTTCTCTTGGCATCGTATTTCACAGAGAAGTTGATCTGTAAGAAGTCCGGTTGGTCATTCTTTCGTAGGTTGCGCTTTTGGTGGTAGGTTTCTAAAAAGTCATTGGTACCCAAGATCATCTAGGTTTTCTCCCATGTTATTTTGAAGTTTTATAGGTTTGTGTGTTACATTTAAGTCTTTGATTCATCTTGAGTTAATTTTTGTAAAGGATTTAAGCCTCTAGATTAAATTTTGTGCTTTTCTTTTTATAAATATTTATTTACTTTTGGCTGCGTTGGGTCTTCATTGCTGCTCGTGGGCTTTCTCTAGTTGTGGCGAGCAGGGGCTACTCTTCGTTGCAGTGCAGGGGCTTTTAACTGCGGTGGCTTCTCTTGTTGCGGAGCACGGGCTCTAGGTGCGTGGGCTCAGTTGCTCTGTGATGTGGGATCTTCCCGGACCAGGGCTTGAACCCGTGTCCCCTGCATTGGCAGGCAGATTCTTAACCATTGTCCCACCTCAGGCCGTACATTGTTTACTCTGTCCTGACACTGCATCCTCCAGGTGGTGGCTGGTCATAATTTAAACACACACACACACACACACACACACACACACACACACACACACACACACACACACACACACACACACACACACAAACACTTGTAAGTGGAGGTTGATTAGAATAAGCTATAAAGCCTGCACTGCTATAATTGGTCCTGAGGCCAGTGTTAATATTTATCACCCTCTCGTCTACCACACATTGTAGATTCACACTCTGCTAGTTGAGAATGCTTGCTTCTCATCGATGGGATGCCCAGACTTTCATCCCTTTTGAGGCGACTCAGTCTCTGCTTACCTTGCCTTTGTAAGGCCATGGTTGCTACAGTTGCCCACTTGGAATTATCAAGTCATAGACATACCAAGAGTAAGTCCTTAAAGTTCCAGACATATTCTGCCTTGCCCCTGTAGCAGCAACCCTATCTTTCATAATAATCAGGCCCATTTCCCTGTGATATACTAACACCTTTACTTGGCCTGTGGTCAGCCAGCATAAGAAGGCCCAAATAATCAGGCAGCAGTCAAAGCCTTAGGTTTAGTGGAACTCACTGGGTGTCCCCTTGCAGAAGTTTCCTCCTGTCCTTGGAACAAAACCTCCAGTTCAGGAGTGTTCTCAAGTGGGTTCCTGGCCCCGAGTCATGCATTCTATCCAGTGGGGAAACAACAGCACATGATGGTCATTAGTTCAAAGTATATAACACATCTTGAAGGATAGTGCCCCAATCTCCTAGATTGTTACCCCTAAATTGTCTTAGCTGCACTTTTTTTAATAGATCTTTATTGGAGTATAATTGCTTACAGTACTGTGAAGTTGTACACCAAAGTGAATCAGCCATGTGCATACACATGTCCCCACATCCCCTCCGTCTTGAGCCTCCCTCCCATCCTCCCTATCCCACCCCTCTAGGTCATAGCAAAGCACTGAGATGATCTCCCTGTGCTATGCTGCTGCTTCCCACTAGCTATTTTACATTCGGTAGTGTATATATGTCGATGCTACTCTCACTTTGCCCCAGCTTCCCTCTCCTGCCCCGTGTCCTCAGGTCCATTCTCTATGTCTACATCTTTATTCCTGCCCTGCAACTAGGTTCATCAGTACCATTTTTTTTTTCTTTTTAGGTTCCATATATATGTGTTAGCATACGGTATTTGTTTTTCTCTTTCTGACTTACTTCACTCTGTATGACAGGCTCTAGGTCCATCCACTTCACTACAAATAACTCAATTTCGTTTCTTTTTATGGCTGAGTAATACCCCTTGTATATATGTGCCATATCTTCTTTATCCATTCATCTGTCAATGGACATTTAGTTTGGTTCCATGTCCTGGCTATTGTAAATAGTGCTGCAATGAACATTGTGGTACATGACTCTTTTTGAATTATGGTTTTCTCAGGGTATATGCCCAGTAGTGGGATTGTTGGGTCATATGGTAGTTCTATTTTTAGTTTTTAAAGGAACCTCAATACTGTTTTCTATCATGGTTGTATCAATTTACATTCCCACCAACAGTGCAGGAGGGTTCGCTTTTCACCACACCCTTTCCAGCATTTATTGTTTGTAGATTTTTTGATGATGGCCATTCTGGCCGGCATGAGGTGATACCTCATTGTAGTTTTGATTTGCATTTATCTAATAATTGGTGACGTTGAGCATCTTTTCATGTGCCTCTTGGCCATCTATATGTCTTCCTTGGTGAAATGTCTATTTAGGTCTTCCACCCATTTTTGAACTGGATTGTTTGGCTTTTTGATATTGAGCTCCATGAGCTGTTTGTATATTTTGGAGATTAATCGTTTGTTGTTTCATTTGCAAATATGTTTTTCCATTCTGAGGGTTGTCTTTTTGTCTTGTTTATGGTTTCCTTTGCTGTGCAAAAGCGTTTAATTTTCATTAGGTCCCATTTGTTTGTTTTTATTTCTGTTACTCTAAGAGGTGGGTCAAAAAAGATGTTGCTGTGTTTTATATCAAAGAGTGTTTTTCCTATGTTTTCCTCTAAGAGTTTTATAGTGTCTGGTCTTACATTTAGCTCTTTAATCCATTTGGAGTTTATTTTTGTGTATGGTGTTAGGGAGAGTTTTAATTTCATTCTTTTACATGTAGCTGTCCAGTTTTCCCAGCACCACTTATTGAAGAGGCTTTCTTTTCTCCATTGTATGTTCTTGCCTTCTTTGTCATAAATCAGGTGACCATTAGTGCGTGGGTTTATCTCTGAGCATTCTCTCCTGTACCAGTGATCTATATTTCTGTTTGTTTGTTTGCGGTACACGGGCCTCTCACCGTTGTGGCCTCTCCCGTTGCGGAGCACAGGCTCCGGATGCGCAGGCTCAGCGGCCACGGCTCACGGGCCCAGACGCTCCACGGCATGTGGGATCTCCCCGGACCGGGGCATGAACCCGTGTCCCCTGCATTGGCAGGCGGACTCTCAACCACTGTGCCACCAGGGAAGCCCTGTATACATTTTTAAACTTTACAAATGAGATTGCACCTCTTGCTTTTTTTCCCTCTTAACAAACCCAAGTATTTCTGTAAGATAGGTGTGGCAGAACTTTTCCAAAAATATCTACCACAGTATCTCCCACTTCACATGTTCTTTGGCACTGGTAACTGCTTCAAATAATAGACTATAGCAGAAGTCATGCTAGGTCGTAAAAGCCCATGAAGCTTCCTTCTTGTTTTCCTTGAGCACCTGCTCTCGGCAGCTCGCTCGTCAGGGACTACCTTTTGGAATCCAGCTCAATAGAATGCAAAAAGTTTGCTCCTATGTAGCTGTGCTCTCTCTAGTCTTCTTTGTGCTATTACTGTCATACAAATTACATCATTAGACATCAGGAGTTCATCAACACAGTTTTATCATTATTGGTTTATGGTACTTGTATTATACATCAGGAGAGAAAAAAGAATTAGAAACAAAAAATACATTTACACTATCTTTTATGTTTACCTATGTAGTAACATTTACCAACATTCTTTATGTGAGTTTGAGTTACTATCTAGTGTCCTTTTTCTAAAAAATATCTATCTATCTATCTATCTATCTGTCTGTCTATCTATATGGCTGCGCTGGGTCTTAGTTCCGGCACTCGCGATCTCAGTTGTGGCATGTGGGAATTTTAGTTGCGGATGTGGGATCCAGTTCCCTGACCAGGGATCGAATCTGGGCACCCTGCATTGGGAGCGCAGAGTCTTAGCCGCTGAACCACCGGGGAAGTCCCCACTGTCTTCATTTCAGCCTAAAGGACTGACTCCTTTAGTATTTCATGTAGGGCAGGTCTTCTAGTAACAGATTTTCTCAGTTTTTGTTTTTCTGGGAATGTCTCAAATTTCCCTTCATTTTTGAAGGATAAATTTGCTGGATATAGAATTTTTGGTTGGCATTCTGGTTTTTTTTTTTTTAGCACCTTGAATCTGTGATCTTATTGCCTTCTGGCCTCTGTGGTGTCTCATGCATTCAGATGCAGCCATTCCAAGCCACAGTCCTTGTAGTAATCATTATTGCAATAATCGCCAAATGCAGCAGGCACTTGGTTCCTCAAACACTTGATTTGTAAGTGCTTCATCGATAATTTGATTAACTGGGATGCTATTACATGCCGTAGATTCCTCGACTTCTGTTTCCCACTGACAAAAAGCTCAGCAGGGTATTCAAGTACAAACCAGATCCCAAATAGCCTTCTTTCAGAATTTTCTAGGACCACTCCTGGTACCAATTCTTTCCAGCCAGGAGACAAGAGAAAATCGAATTGTTTTAACAGAGGGATTTAATATAAAGTATTTTAAAGCAAGAACTAGAGAATTGAAAAGGCAAAGAGGGAATACTAATGTATCACAGAGGTAGTAATTACAGGAAGTAGAAATCATCTCTATGGCTGGAGGTAAAAAGGAAAGATGTTTGGATTATTAAAATAACTTAAAAGTTTAGAAGAGAGCCCAAAGAGCTGCGATTTAGTTTGGGGAGGTGCCCTTACCTGGCTGGTACTAGAGCCTTGAACTCAGAGAATGAACTTCACAGAGCTGGGGGCAGACCTTTGTGAGGAAAATGCCAACTGGCTGGTGCTGGTATCTCTGAGAGTGACCATAATAAGACTGATTCTGGTAGTATGGGACTACTGCAAAATGGAACCAAGTGCCACTGCCAGGGTGAGGGCCACTGCTGTGGTGACACTGACAGGAACAGGAAGCAAACAGGAAGGAGCAAGTTCTTCATCATTCCAGTCTCCCTCTAGAACCCCCTATAGGCAGAGCCTAACTGGGAACCAGATGACATATAAGAAAGGTAGTCGGCAGAGTCCCAGCCCCAGCATCACATAGGATGAGAGGGTCCGGAGCTGAGAGATGATAGCTTCATCATCTCTCACACACTACCACTTGATTTCTTTTCCTGAGATGATTGATCTATTTGGATTTTCTCCTCAAGTCTATTAGGTTTATATATATATATTTTAAAAATTTTTGGCTGCATTGGGTCTTCGTTGCTGTGCGTGGGCTTTCTCTAGTTGCAGCAAACGGGGGCTACTCTTCTTTGAGGTGTGCGGGCTTCTCATTGCAGAGCACGGGCTCTAGGTGCATGGGCTTCAGTAGTTGCAGCACGCGGGCTCAGTAGTTGCGGCGCACAGGCTTAGTTGCTCCGCAGCATGTGGAATCTTGCTGGATCAGGGCTTAAACCCGTGTCCCCTGCATTGGCAGGCAGATTCTTAACCACTGTGCCACCAGGGAAGTCCCTCTTTATATTTTAAAATAACCATTCAGGATTACATTCATCTGCATGTGTTAGGGGACCTAAAATAATGATTTAAATAAGATAATTTTATTTCTTTATTATCTGAAAGAAGTCCAGATGTAGGTTGTCCAGGGATGGAATGCTGTTTGTGTCAAGAACTCAGGCTCTTCCTATTTTGTTGCTCTGCAATTCTCCACAAATAGTTCATCTTTACGGTCCAAGGATCCTGTTTGAACTCCAGTCATTGTGCCCATTTCCCAGCTAGCAGGAAGGAGATAGGGAAGGAAAAAAGACATAGCCTCTTCCTCTCAGGCAACGGTCCCCAACCTTTTTGGCACCAGGAGCTGGTTTCGTGGAAGACAACTCTTGCGGGGTTGGGGAGGGTCTGGTTCAGGCGGCAGTGCGAGCAGTGGGGAGTGGTGGGGACCAATGGGGAGCGGCAGATGAAGCATCGCTCGCTCGCCCACCACTCACCTCCTGCTGTGCGACCCAGTCGCTAACAGGCCGTGGACCAGTAGGGGTCCACGGCCCCGGGGGTTGGGGACCCCTGCTCTAAGGGCACTAGAAAGAGCCCATCCCACCCTCTGTAGCTTAATCATATGGCCACACTTGCTTACAAGGGAGGCTGGCAGATGTTTTCTGAGCAGACGTGTCCAGCTAAAAGTTGGGGATTCTAAGAAAAAATCAGGGAATTAATATTGGGGACCATGATCCGTCTGCCACACAGGGGTATAGTGCTAGGGATCTGCCCACTTTATTAACTTTTTTGGTTCTGAATTTTAATACGGTGCTTACTCTCATCTGTGTCTGGTATCAACCAGTCCATAGCCCCTGTCATTTCTCCAGATGGTAACCCATTTTCTGCTGAACTTGTGGAAGGGCAGTGACCAGGTGGCCTAAGGGGAAGGGATAGAGGAGGTGGCTACTCCTCTGTACAGGGCCCAGTAAGCGCATCTGTTTTCAGCTCCAGTCCTTACTCCCATCCTTAGAAAAACTAGTGGTCCCAACATCTGAGACTTTCCTGGGCCCTGAAGTATCAGTCTACTTCTCATGGTTGTTAGCTCTCTGCTGTGCTACAGGGGCTTAGAACAGAGAAAGCTAAAACCAAGCCAGTGGGTCATCTATCTGCTTTCCTTCTTCCAACAGCTGATTATTTTTCATCTGCCATTAACTCTTCTCTCTTGTCTTTGTAGCTTTTTAACTTTTACATTGTTAAATGTAAAAGTTAAAAAGGTGAGAATGAAGTCTTGGGAGGACATTTACTCTGAATGCTTGACCACACTTAGAAAACATGACATTCATTCTTACTAGGCCATGAGGCTTTCAGTTGTCATCATGGGTCTTTCTACACGTTGCTAAAGCAGGCACGATGATGATGGTGGTTGGAACTTCCCTTACCTTTTACCAGTTCAAATCAAACAAGAAACCTGCCAGGGCTCTTGGTTCCCCATGAACATATCTTTCCTTGCCAAATAAAAATAATAGCCACTATTCACTGAGTGATTATGTGACAAGTACTGCATCAAGCACCTCTTTTATTTAAATAGATTATTTCATTGCAAACGCCTCAACCACTCCATGAGATGGGCATCATTTGATTTTACAGATGCAGAAAAGGCAGCTCAGGAGTTTTATTACTTGCCTCAATCGCACAGCTCGTAGATGAGTGAGACATCTTTCTCCAAGACTGTGTTTCAGGTAGGCATGCGCTGTTTTGATGTTGAGGGCTTGCAAACCGTATTTTGTCCAGTGTAGCTTCCCTCATGGGATTTGAGTGGTAGGTGATAGCCCTTGAAGTGGACTCTCTCCAATGTGCTAGCACCTCCAGCATCCTTGCTCTGCACTCACCTCGCTCTCCATTACCTGCCTCCTCCTGTGGGCCTGAATTCAGGCATCCGGTCCTGCTCACCTCCACAGCCCTGAACTCAGCGGAGCACCCAGCAGCACGCATCTGTTGACTGACAGCCTCTAATCCATCCTGGCCGCCATCAGTCATGGCAACCCTAACCACAGAACAGGAATCTTGGATTCATCTTTTCTAAAGAAAGTTGCTTCTAAATGTTTGTAATTCACACAACAGCCTTCATTCTACACGTAAACATCCCCCTCAGTGCATTTTTTCATACCTTCAACTTCTAATCCAGGAAACACTGGATTTGTTCTCATTACTTCACCTATTCAGCTAAAACGTAATGCTTACTACCTGACAAATATTGGATACTGGGCATATAGTGGCGAATGAGGGGAAGGCAGATTAAGTTAAAGAATTATGCAGGGCCCTCCAGGCAAAGGTAAACGCCTTACAACAAACTACACTTGCATTTAAATACTCTGGCTCTTGATAGATGCTGATGGCTCCAATTCAGGTGATGGCACTGGAGAGAAGTGATTTCAATAATTGGAATAGGCAGGATTTGATCTGTTAGATGTGAGGGCTGAAAGGGAAGGGACTTGAAGCCTTCCGGAGTGGGTAGATGCCATTACTTTTTATGAAGTGAAACACTGGCATTTTTGGAATACGTACGTGTTTGGATAGGAGTTTGAAGTACATGTGAGCCAAACAAAAGCAAACGTTGTTTGGAGAAAAAAAATTTTCTGAGGGGCACAGGCCTTTTGATGGTACTTTAAACACGAAGTCAAAACAGTAAGGACCGGGACAGGACTGTGTTAACCAACCCCAGCACTCAAAGGTTATTAGCATACAACAACCAGTGCAAGTCACTGCTTATCTCTTTACATTAATAAGGAGTCTCATGAAATTTTATTCAATTTCAAGGGTACAGACAAGAAGCAAATTTCACAGAGAAATAACGCAGCAATATAATCACTGGCTTGGATGGCTGTACTTGAGGTTGTTCAGAGTGCCAAGAACTATCTGGATTATCGGCTACCCAGTTTTCTCCATTCTTCAGCTTTTTGCCACATGAGGATCCATTAGTCCTAACTAGAATGGAAATGAGGTGTACTTACAGACATAATATTTTATTCTCAGGATGCCACAAAATGTAGAACATCTTTCTGAAGTAATAGGGGCTTCAGTCTGTAAGTGGGTCACTTATTTCCCCAATAGGTTTACCTCTAAGTCAACTTGAAGCACAGCCTTCAGGATTTCAAGCTTAAAAAAATGGTTTCAACTATTTTCATCCGATTTTAAAATGGTTACACTGACTGGAAATTCCCTGAAACAGCTCAGTTATATTTGATAACTTTGTAGCACCCCAAATTCATTACACACATTTAATGCATAGTTCCCAGACTTGCAGTAATACAACCATAACCATTCTAATCATATCATAGTTTAATAAGATATTGGTCCCTCTAGGTAAAGTCTACAAAGCAAAGGACTGTGCAGATTTGTTGCCACGTTTCCTCTACGGCACTGTAGTAGGCACAAGCAGTTGAGCTTTCACTTTAACTAAGGTTATTAAGAGTTACTAAATTGACAGTGATAGAGTGAATTTGTAAAGTATCCTCACCATTTTTTCATTAAGAGGTGAAATGATAATCTTAGAATAAGGATAAAAGGATTGTAGGTGCATTGGAAAATTAAAATGATTGGATTTAATATGGCTGCTAGTATAGCCCACAGTTAAATAGAAGGAAAAAAAGTGGGGAGGGAAAGGGAGTTTGGAAGCCTTTCTGATCCATACTAAATTCCACACAATTATGCATAAGATTGTGTCTGGGTACAAATCCACTGCAATTCAAGTTTTTAGACAGAGGCCAATTATAAATTCATTATTTCGAAGTCAAAAGTACTTATCACGTCTTCTAGATCCCACTTAAATAAAGTCTTCTTAAAAACTTATTTCTTAATAATATTTCAAACCACTAGGTTTCAGTAGGCTGGTGAATACATACCCTATATCAGTACTAGAGGACTAATACTTTACATGAAAAATCATAGCACGGCAGTTTACCAGAATTCTCATAGAAATGCACATTAGCCTATTTTACATGGCACCTGTAAATAGCATCTGAGGAAATTTTTACAAAGATAATTCAGTAGTCTAGGTAATAATGTACACTAGAACTTTGGCATCTATGTTACATTTTAAATCAACCAATAGTTCTATCAGTTCCTGCAAGCAGCCTACTTGAATGTGACAGTCGACTCACCAGTAAAATTTCAGTGCCATTTATCAATGTGTTATAATGAACAACTTTAATTAAAATAAATCATTCACCTAGGATTTTATTGATTTTTATAGATGAGAAGGAACCTGAATGATTCTATTTATGATACATTTATAAGTCAAGTAAGAATCTGGCAAGACCTCCAAAGCCAATGGGAAATGATTTGTCTGATGCCTATGGTGGGAAGGGTATAAAGCGCAGCTATTTTAAGATGGTGACTGCAGAAAACAAAGTTCTTCTATTTTCTAGTGACCCTGGCAGAAAAAAAGATCTGGACACACATAAAGATACATCCGCCAACGCAAATGTCTATCACTAGGTCCCCTCCCCTTTTAAAAAAGATATATTAGGATCCGCATTCTCAAGCAGGGGTGGTGTCACCCCCAAGTAGGACCAAAAAACCCCCTTACTCTTTTCATGTATAAAGCAGATATAATATATATACAGCATGTCTATGATATTAAAATTCATTGGGGGGAATTCCCTGGCAGTCCAGTGGTTAGGACTCCACACTTTCACTGCCAAGGGCTGGGGTTCAATCCCTGGTTGGGGAACCGAGATCCCACAAGCTGTGTGGCATGGCCAAAAAAATTCACTGGGGCACTATTAAAAAAAAAAAGTTTAAAAGGCTTTGGGCTTGGGGTTGATGAAAAAAAGCTTTAAGAAACACTGAATTAGAAGTCAATCTCTGTCACAGGCATTTCTTCTCCCCACCATCACTATGCTATGTCAAAATACCCTGTGGCATTTTTGGTATTTGGAATTTTCATAAGAACATAATGTCTCTAGGGCAATACTCCCAGAATAATTAAGATTAAGAAATTTATCATCAGCTCTGAACACATTAATTATGGCATCTAAGAGGAGACTTATCCTGAGAAACTGACACCAAGTTAGGAAAATCAATTAACATTTATCTGATCATAATTACAAGTACAATCTTAACAACTATATTAAGAATTACAGGTTTGAGGCTGGCACTGGCAGCTGAAATTCAAAATTGCCACTTAAAATTCAAAATGAAAATCTGCAAAGCCTTTTTAGAAAGCATTCCCTTTCTTTACACTATACTGTCACAGGTGACTTTATCCATTTACTAGAATATTGTAGTAAGTAAACACTACTTTGCCATGAAGGAAAACACTGTGATCAGGGATCATAATGTAGTTCTGGAAGACTATACATTTTCACTATACACAGTATATAATAAGGTGCACTCTGTACTGCAAGTAACATGCAATGATTTGGTTGTAGAAACGTTAATGTAGTTTCTGCTACATCAGAATTCCGTGTAGGTGTTTACAGTTTGGGGGTCATAAGGATGAAAAGAGCAATTATTTAATGCTTACATAGTAGAGATGTCTGAATGCATAACATACAGTTACAGTTACCAGTAGGCATTAACATGGAAATTACCAAAAAATTAAAAAAGGTTAAGCTATATAAACCTAAGTGTAAGGATGGACTTTATTTAAAAAAAAAAGTCTTTTAAGGACTACAAATTACAAAGTAAAAGCAAATCACTATGTAGAAACCTAGTGAATACATTTTGTCTGTGCATGAAAGCTTTATCAAAGTCATTCATTTAACAATTTCACCCCCTTCACAACCGTATCAGTTATGATGCTCTTCTTCATTAGGTTATTATACCTTTATTTCAAACTATATTACATGTTATTCCCTCAAGATAAACTTTTAAACACCTAATTTTTAGCTCCTAAGAATGGCACCTCTGAAAGGGGCAATTCCCACTCAGTCTCCGGCGGCATTATTCCAAGCTCATTTCTTTCACCAATCAAAAAAGCTTTCAAAATGTTCACTCTTAACATGAAATCTTTCCACCAAAAAGTGTGGCCACATTTTCTTTTCTAATGACTACATATAAAGATGGGTAGCAGCAAGAAAATTAAGATGGAAATTAAAAGGCAGCCATTAAAATAAATGGATCAACTGTACAGAGGGGATATTTGGCTCATGGCAATTTAAAATATTGGCAACTGGGGTAAATTAATAGGCAGATGCTTGAGTCATATATGAATCTGTGAAAAGAATGAAGCTGGCCCAGTATGACCAAGTAGGATAATCATTATCACTGCACTTCATTCTTTGCAACAAATACTCTAAGCCAACAGGAAATATGAGTTATATTTAGAATCCCAATTAGAACATGCTAACCACTTTTCTTTCAACAATTTTCTGGGTTTAGTAGTCATTTGCTTTACTTATACTGTTTTATGAGTCCTTTCTTACCAATCTAAGTGTATGACAACTGTAAAATACTTTAAATGACAATGCTTTTCCAAGGTCTATTTGAAAATGGCAGTATGAAAAGAATATTCATTTGTTTTGTCTAGAAAGAAGCAAACTGAATGCAGAGGTTTCTCAATGGGTAAAAGCTCAACTTTTTTCTTCTCACCACCACCACATACAATTTCCCAAACACCTCACTTTCAAGTTTGTTCTCCATGGCTTCATTTTAAGGAATGAAAATCAGAGAGCAAACAATTGAGCTCAAGTACATCTGGGGTTAAAAATGCAAGAAAATATCAACATGCAAGCAGTGGTCCAAATACTCAAGATTCATGTAAATGAATCTACTGTATATGAGATTTCCATTGATGAGCAGGGCTTTGGGCATACCAAATTATCACACAAATCACTGCCTTCTGAGACTCTGGATACTTTTACAGTTTAATTTGCAAACAGAATTTTTATAACAAATTATTTTAACCAAATCATATCTTGAAAACTGTTTATATAGAAAACCCAGGGAAAAAGTGAACTGTTCATTGTGGAAGGCCTTAAATTACATTATTACAGTAGAAAATACAGGAGGTAGAAGATAACTGAAAAGACTAATGCAACATTAGATTCAAATCTATAGCTCCTGTAGCTACTTAAAACATGGTTTTAGAAACTAAATCCAACATTTCCAGTAACCATAGAAACAGTTAAAATAAAATTTGCCATGAAAGCCCTTATATCATGCTTGATATAGGGAGGTAGGAAGATGTAAGAACCAGGACACATGAGACATGACATTTTATCTACAATTCCTGTTTGCTTTACTGAGGGTGTAGTTTCAAATTCAGTCACCTTCTTCAGCTTCAGACTCAGATTCTAGAAAAGGGGGAAAGTGCAGTCAAGCATTACATGGTATCAGAAAGCAAAACTTCTGTTTATAACTTTATTTAAGGAATTTTATTAATAATGCTCTACTCATATGAGGGGGATATTACATGTATTCATTTGTAAACCTCAAAATTCATAAATATTAACTATTCTCAAAATTTTCTAATTTCCTAAGAATGATAGGATTATGGCCAAGCCATCAAAATACCTGAAGTATAGTTTTCCTCACCTACTTTAAAGTAATAGGTTTTTGCAGGTCTGTCATAAATGAACAAAAATCTGTACTCACATACAAAATGGTACCTGAATGAAAGAAGGCAACATGTATGGACATACTCTTGGCCACATTAAAATAAGTTCTCAGGCTTTACCAAAAAAAAAAAAAAAAAAAAAAAAAACCTGCTCAAATGAAAAGACTTACCTTCTTCAGCATTTTTGAGCCACTCTACAAACTTTTTCATTTGCTCAAGGAAGACACTTTTCCCCTTGGCAACATGTGCATCTTTATACCACTTCAGAATTGGTTCTTCACTCAGAACTTCAGCTGTAAAGAGAGCAACCTTTACATTCGTGGAGTTTTCATACAGTACTTCTCTAACTAAGGCAGAGTTAGAAACCCCCTAAGGCAGCGGTCCTCAACCTTTCTGGCACCAGGGACCGGTTTCGTGGAAGACAGATTTTTCCATGGGGGGGTGGGGGTGGGAGATATGGCTCAGGTGGTCACGTGAGCGACGGGGGCGGCAGATGAAGCTTCACTTGCTCGCCCGCTGCTCACCTCCTGCTGTGCAGCCCGGCTCCTGATGGGCCGCAGACCGGTAGCGGCCCACGGCTCAGAGTTTGGGGACCCCCTGCCCTAAGGTGCAAACGCCTTCATGGCAAAAAAAGATCTCACTGAAAAGCAAATATTTTGGTTGCTTACAAAATAAATCTGTGTTCAGAACTCTCTTACCTGGTTTCTTCAATGAATTAAAATTTAAAGTAGAAAAGATGAAATGAGAACACTACATTAAGAAACTTTTTATCAACTTGTGGCCAATGTATGAACCTACAAACAGGAAATCAACCTTATTAAACCAGTGATTCTTTCAACTGAAGGCAGTTTTATCCCTTGGGGACACCGGACAATGTTTACAGACATTCTTGGTTGTTACACTGGGGAGAGGTGCTACTGGCACCTATTGGGCTGATGCCAGGGATGCTGTTAAACACACTACAGCGCATAGGACAGTCACCTACAAAATAGTTATCTGGCCCAAAATAGTAGTACCAAGGTTGAGAAATCTTGTGATAAATAATCAGGGATATCTCATAGATAATTCTTTAATTTTTTTTTTTTTTAGGTGTGAAAATGGTACTGTGATTTTTTAAAAGTCCATGTGTTTTATAGATAAAATTAAAAGTTAATTACTAACTTTTCCAGAATTAAATGAAGATTTCTAAGATTTATTTCTAAACAATCTGAGTGGAGGAAGTGGAGGTATAGATACTTTAAAGAAACCTAACCACAAGTTGATAATCACTGAAGCACAGGGTACTTGGAGGTCATTACCCTATCCTTTAAAAAACAAAACAAAACCTGGGGATGCAGGGATGCAGGTAGACCTCTAAGTTTAAAATATGGGAACCAACAAAATCATCTGTCTGGGGAAGAGGACTGGGGGAATATAGGAGGCAAAGTTTGAGGCCTCATCAAGAAGGCTTTAGATTTTAACTTGTTAAGAAGCTTTAGAGATGTTTTAAAGATAATGCACTCAAAAGTAACTAATTAAATCAGAGACAACTCAGTCCTGTGATTAGAGTAAAATATTTTAGGGTGCTGACGTTCAGAGGACTACTCATTAGAATTATTTTGAGTTTCCTAGGATATTTGTCAAATGTATTCACAAAATTCAAAATTTAAATTACCTTTATAAAAAAGCACCACTATTTTCTGGAAGGCTTTCATGAAATGAATGTTGTCATAGCAATACTCCTGAATCTTCAGTAACAGAGTCAGCTCAGACTGACCTTGAGTTGTAAAGGCAGCAAGTAGAGGGCTGTATTGCTTTTAAAGGGAAGGGAGAAAAGATTTAGTCATTTAGTACGATGGCCGTCTATTATAAATTCCTAAGACATAACTCATCTTTTATAATCACTGTGAATTATATTCTGTTTAGTGGAAGTTAAAAAAAAAGAGTAAAGAAGAAAAATTAAGCATTTAAATCAAAAAAGCAATACTACACCAAGGATTCCAGATAATTGTGAATACAATGTTAACATTTTAAAGGGAAAGAAAAAGAATCCTCCTGTTTTCCAATATTCTCTCAAAAGCAAAGACCATATTACAGGTTCAATCTACTTTTAAACATGTATTTGTTTTTAACCTGTGAGCCAAAGAAAGCCCAAATCAGACTTTTTAAAAGGTTATCATCAATAGTTAATATGTTATTTGTCTACTTACTGGTAGTTTATCCCCAGGAAGCACAGGATGTGATAAATCCTTTTAGAAAAGTACACTGACAGTTCACTTACCCCCACTTACAAGAATAATGTTTTACCAAGGCACAGTTCTAATACCTTCAAGTGCTTGATGGCTTGCTCTGCTACAAGCTCCTCTTTTTTGTTCCATTCCACAGTGCTCATTACACTGGACCATATTATTCCGATGACAATTGGTTCTGGGATGTTGTTTTTTTTCATCTCCTCCTTGACATACAAAATTATCTGCAAAAGAATCCAAATTTAGTACAGAAATAAGTTTGATATGTAGATACTACACACATGAAACTTAGACCTTTCACAAAAGCATAAACACCTTTCCATGCCACTAGCAATGACCAGGAGACCATATATAATCATAGAACTTTTAGAACAAGAAGGTATGGACTTCTAGTTCAAACCCTGTATTACACATAGGCAAACTACCTAGGAAAAGACCAAGATGGAAACAGAAGGTCTGTCTATTGGCTTGCACCTTATAAAAATCCCCAAGTGTTATGATTTCTGGGTACCCATAAGGCAATGAATATGAAAAAGATTGAGGCAAAGTCCCAGCATAACATTCTATAGCTATTATAAAACTCACTGGTGAAATACTTTAAAGTTTCTGAAATGAGTAAAAATTTTCTTAGCCAGAAACTTGGCCATATAAAGATAGTTTAAATAAGAATATCTCACATCCTTAAATGGATCACCACGGGACATCTGTTCTTGAAGTTCTTTCTGGAGTTCCTTACGAGCTCCTATGGTTTGCTGATTCCGAACATACTCTGAAAGCTCTTTCAAGCCTGCCTCAGTAAAATACTTTGTGAAATGTTCAACGCTTTGTTTATTGGCAGGAAAAAGTTCCTGAAAGGAGAATTTAATCTGGTTAAATGGTCTTCAAATCAGATTAAGAAAAACACCTTTCCTCTTTTCACAGATTAAAAATGGGAAAGTTGCCTATTAAGCTTTCAAGACTGTGAAGAAAAGTTACAAACCATCAGTCTGTTATCCATGCTCACTTTCCGAAGACTTGCAGCTACTGCATTGATATCTTTTTCATTTATCCATGATTTAAAGAGCTTTACAGCAAAAGCTGCTGAAACCCCTGTAGAAAAACAGAGCTTACTTAACAGAAGTACCTTCCTGGATTTCAATGACTATCTCCCATTTCCTCCCTCTGAGGTTCCACCACACAGGATTATTCACTTTATCCCCAAGCTTACCCCTGAACTTCCCTCTGCCAGTGCTTACCATTCTACTCCAATTTCTCTACCATTTGCTAGTTGTGTACTGTTAGTCAAGTTAAACTGTTTTCTGATGTGTAAAATGAGAGTAACAATTCTTAACACTTGACAGGGTTGTTGTGAGAATAAAAATAAGGCATGTTAAATAACTCAGTACTCTAAGCAATAAAAAGAAGTTAGCTTTTAAATTACTGTACAGAATAATTTAACTATGGAAATCACAAAAGGGAACTTATTTTCTTTTTCAGCTTGCCATTTTCCCCATTTTCTCTATTCAAGATGTTCCCAAGTTTCCCAGTTGGGATTAATCTCTCTCTGCGTTTCCACAGCATTTCTATTTTTACTTTACAATCAGTCACATTTTGTCTAGACCCTGGATAGACAGTTGTTAAGCCTAAATGCCAAAGGTATACATTAAATAACTAATGAGCTGAAATGAACCAATTAAATTTAAGGATACTAGTTAAAAAACTAAGACTATCACACCAGTCAAATCTACATAAACTATATCTTAACTTTCGTATCAGTTCATCTTTCAGGCTCTTATCTACTCCACCCTCAGCCAACTAAAGATCATCCTTTACTAAAGGTTGATTACCTTCTTTAACCAAATTCTCATTATAAAGGCTATTAAGAATGGATGCGTTAAGTGTTCCATTAGCCAGAAGAACACCAGTCAACATAGCCAGCTTGTTCCTCTCCGACTCTGAAAAACCCTTTAAGAACAGCAGCAGCTATAAAAGTAAATAGTTAACGGTTAAAAGAGCAAATGCATTACATAAATAGAAGCAGTAAAGCATATTATATTGGTTAAAATTGTGGGCTCTGGGGCCTAACCATCCAAGTTTATATCTTGGTTATAATACTCACTAGCTGAGTGACCTTGGGCAAGATACTTAACCTGTCTCAGTCTTCTCATATGTGAATGTGGATAATAAAACTTGTTTCACAGGGCTTTTGAGAATATTAAATGAGTTAATAATTAAGACAGTGTCTCATATTCATTAAATGATACTATTAACCTTACCAAATTTTCTGTGCACTTATATGTAGAATATCTAAGACTCAGAGAGCAAGTATGTTAAATTTCTCCTTGTCAATGTGTTTAGCTCTGATCTGCTACTCTCTGTCTTCTAAACAAACCCCACTTGGATTTAACCCCTTTGCCACTTGTTTGGATACAGAGCTAAGAAACAGTGTACAGCAAATTACAAAATGATATACCCCCAAACTTCATTTCAAAGACAGCCTACCTAAATATCTAAAATTATCTCAAATCCGTGGCAGAATTAGGATTTAACATTCCCTTCTTTGACCCCAACCTCTTGTTTTCCACAAAGCATATTGCTGCTCATACCTTTTTAACTTCATCTTCAAAACCCTTCTCCAGGTATTTGTAGCGCCTGATTAACTTGTTAAAAACCTGTAAGAATAGTAAAGGAACTGAATGATAACCTCATACATAAAAATGTCAGATTCCCAAAAGATCTAAGTCAGGGCAACTAAGACCTCTCCACAGTATCTCCAGAATAGCAAAGAAGTGAACCTTTCATCAGATGTTTAAACCAGCTTGGGAAGTCTGTCAATTCCCAAATCCTACAATATACCAATACTGTTAACACTTTAACTGCCACCCTGCAATAGATTTTATTGCCAAATATCAAAGCATGGACTAATTATTGCTCAAATACAAGTCATTTACCCATTTGTAGGATATTAACAGAATAGGATCATAAAATATAGTTCTACTTTCCTAATGACATAGACAACAATCCCTAGGTTAGATGCATTTTAATTCTTTGCTTACAGTAACACAAGCATAACTATGTATGCAACTTTCAAATGAGATTCTGACTGGTAAAGAAGCTAATCTGCCTATAACTCATTCACCTTTAAAAAGCTATATGCAGAATAATTTAGTGATGAAAATCACGACAGGGAACTGATTTTCCTTTTTCAGCTTGAATTTTTTCCCTAAAAAATGGATTAATTTTAGAGGGACAAACAGGAAAAGGAGAGCTGATTCAATTTTTTTTCTATTTTGTTTTCCTCAGCACATTTTTAAGTTCCTAAACCATCATACTGCACACCCAGAACACCTCTAAACCTTCAGCTCAGATTCCTTCAACCTGCTACCAGCAATCTCTTAAAAGCAGAATATTCCTTAAACATTAGATGGATAACAGTTAATTGAAATAATTATGTAAAGTTTAATTTACCTGAGCAAATGCTTGCATGGTCTCTAGGTCTTCTTGTGCTGCGAACACACAGACATCTGTACGCATCATGTCATCTGCCAGTGTACCACCTGGGGCTAAGGTATATTTTACAAAAAAATTTGCAATGACCTTCATTTAAAATTAGTAATTATTTCAATCTTACTTTCTTTTAAACTTTAACTTAACTTTTTATTTTTATGTTTCAGGTGTACAACATTATAGTTCAACCTCTGTATATACTAGTCAATCTTATTTTCTGTAAGGATTCTCATTATAAAATGATAAAAATTCTGAGATGATTTGAAAGCGAAGTCAATTTCTCAGTAGGAACATGGCTGGTTGGTTCAATACGTGTGAACAAAGTGAAAACAATTTACTGGAATAAATAAAATAACCCTCTTCAGCAACCCAATGAAACTCACTCACTGCATTAATTCAGCAGTGCCAAATCTGTCACTCAAGTGGAGATGTTCAGAATTGGTTCTGACTTTCCATACAGAAAACCTTTCATAAACTTCCAAAGAGGCTGGGCTATAAAAACCTGCAAGTTAGAGACTTTATCTTTTAGATACATTTGTAAGTATTTATGGATAAAATGATGTCTGA
Organism: Phocoena sinus; assembly: GCF_008692025.1. Lineage (NCBI taxonomy): Eukaryota > Metazoa > Chordata > Mammalia > Artiodactyla > Phocoenidae > Phocoena > Phocoena sinus. Next base: position 34,979,049 of record NC_045769.1, read on the forward strand.
CGTACACTTTGAAATACAGGGGAGAGGAGATGAAGTCGGTGGGGTAACAGATGAAGTAAGATCGTTAAACATTGCTGAAGTTGGATAGCAGATCCTTAGTTTATTACACTATTCTCTCCAGGATATGTTTGAAAATCTCCTTATTAAAAACGATCATTTAAAAAGCATTTTAAAAAGCGGCTTATTGATAGCAGTATTATGAATAGAAAATAGGTATGTTTCTCATTTCTTACTACAACTGATAATACAATAAAAGAGATACTCATCTGACTAGTCATTAGAACATATGAACATTTAAGTTCCCGTTCCACCACTGAGCAATTGTTTGATCGCATGCAAGCTACTGAAGCCTCTCTAAGACTCCATCCTGCATGTATACAAATAGAGTTCTGATTCTATCAGCTTGGCCGAGGTTCAATACACTGTTACTGTGAAAACATTTTGGAATACTTTAAAAAGCCATGGAAATGAAATTACCAGTATCCTTTGAAAATATGTAACTAAGTAGCACATTCTATTAAGATAGTCTGAGCCTGTTGAGGGTGGAGGCAGGAGTAAATCAGCAGGGCTATGGGTAGAAATATAATGTGAGCACATAATGTAACTTTGAATCTTCTAGTAGCCATATTAAAAATAAAAGGTGAGGGGCTTCCCTGGTGGCGCAGTGGTTAAGAATCCGCCTGCCGATGCAGGGGACATAGGTTCAAGCCCTCGGCCGGGAAGATCCCACATGCCACGGACCAACTAAGCCCGTGTGCCACAACTACTGAGCCTGCACTCTAGAGCCCGCAAGCCACAACTGCTGAGCCCCCAAGTCACAACTACTGAAGCCCACGTGCCTAGAGCCCGTGCTCTGCAACAAGAGAAACCACCGCAATAAGAAGCCTGCACACCACAACGAAGAGTAGCCCCTGCTCACCGCAACTAGAGAAAGCCCATGCACAGCAATGAAGACCCAACGCAGCCAAAAATAAATAAGTTTAAAAAAAAGGTGAAATTATTTTGATATACTTTAACCCAACACATCAAAAATATTGATTTTAACATTTCAGTATTCAAAATATTAGAGATATCTTACATTCTTTTTAGCATTGTCTTTAAAATCCAATGTGTATTTTACATTTTCAGTACCTCTGAATTTGTACTAGCCACATTCTAAGTGATTGATAACCACAAGTGGCTAGTGGCTAATACACAGAAGAGTGCAGGATTAGAGTCTTCAGGTACAGAGCTGTCCTGAATTGGTTCCAGGACTGTCGTGGATACCAGAATCTGCAGATGCTCAAGTCCCTTACATGAAAGGGCATAGTATTTACATATAACCTACACATATCCTTATGTATACTTTAAACAGTCTCTAGGTTACTTATAAAACAGAATACAATGTAAATGCTACATAGTTACTGGAGTATGGGAAATGCATGTTTTGCTTTTTGGAACATTCTGAACAATCCCCCACCACCACTCCAGGGAATATTTTTTATTTTTGATCCACAGTTTGCTGAATCCATGGATGCGGAACCCTCGGATATGAGGGTTAAATTTATAAAGTATTTGGTAAGACAGAACAAGAGATAGGGATTTCTTCATTAACTGAGAGTGTACAAACCCAAGTTGGAAAAATCACTGATGGAAGATACTGTTGGGATTTATATGTCAGACAAGTCTTCCCCAAATGTTATGGTTCTGTAATGGATTTCAAATATAAAGCTAGACAGAGCAATGCAATTGGCAAATTTACTATAATTTGTGAAGAAAAAAATGGGAAAATCCTAAGGGGGTAAAAAAAAAAAAGCCACCCTGATTTGATAGGTTTGTCAAATAGTTCATATTCTGGATTCTACATAATCCCCATACAACACACCTCCCACAAGACCCAGACACTTACCCAGCATTCCACCGGCCACCAGAATGTCAAACAGTGTTTCTGCATATCGGCGGTAATCAAGTTTTGCTCCAGAAGCATCAAGAAACTTTGCTACTGCTTCCAAATCAGTACCAGTTTCAGTTAAGCCTTGAATAATGCAGTCTTGAAACTGAGTAGGGTCAAACCTCTCTTTTTCATCTGGGGGAAAACCCCGAAACATTCAGTTTTAAAAGGCTTACTAAAATACCATGAAACCACAACCTTATGAAGCTATAACTACTGAATAAGTTAACCCCATTCATCACAATTTATTTCAATAGCTGGAGAAAACAAACACTACCTAGATTACCCAAGACCTGCAACACAAGCAAACACAACAGGAGACTAAACACACGTGCTTTGCAAGTTGCACCTCTACAAGTGCAAGGCAGGACTGCCTATCATAAGAAGTGTGGGGCTTCCCTGGTGGTGCAGTGGTTGGGAGTCTGCCTGCCGATGCAGGGAACGTGGGTTCGTGCCGCGGTCCGGGAGGATCCCACGTGCCGCGGAGCGGCTGGGCCCGTGAGCCATGGCCGCTGGGCCTGCGCATCCAGAGCCTGAGCTCCGCAGTGGGTGGGGGGAAGGAAGTGTGTGGCTTTTCTCCCACTATTTTTTCACACAAGTCTCCTAAGTGAGCTAAATGAGCTGGTGTGTTCCTACTGCCAGGTTACCATTTCCACCTGGAATGCTCTTCCATTGCCTCTGAGCTTTTCTGAAATTTAGGATATCTTCTATACCTCAGGTAAACTTCATTCCTGAAAGGGAGCTCTTGATTTTCTTTAAAAGTGCCCATAACACTTTCTACTTAAAAAAAAAAAAAAATCGCTCATTTAATACTTATTAAGGTAATCTTTAGAAAGTACATTTACTGAGTATCCAATACATGTCATGTAGCAGTTATGAGTAAGGGCTCTGGATTCAAACTGCCTGATTCAAATCGAGATCAAAAAGCAAATGCTTTGCTTAACTGTCTGAATTTTAGCAATTGGCCCCATTCTTCATGTTTGAATTTCCCTATGGTAAAATGGTGATTAAGAGTAGGACCTATCTCATAAAGTTGTTGTGAATATTAAATGACATAAATAAAATATAAAGCACTCTAAAAAGTGCCTTGGGTACATACCTAGCCTTTACTGTGCTGCTATCACACACTCCAGGGCAGGGTTTGATTTCCCTATCTAGGTTAGATGATATCTTAATTTCTACACAGCACTAGGGTGACCAACTCTTCCCTGTTTGCCTAGGACTTTCTTGTTTTTAGCACTGAAAGGATCTATGTCCTGGGAACTCTATTCAGTCCCAGGCAAACTGCGATGGTTGTTCACCATACCCAGGACCCAATCATCAAGAACCAGGAGGCCATGTGACTTCTCTTCCTGGTACTAACAACAATAATAAAACTACTTGATACTATATTTACACAAAGGCGGTATCAGTAATCCACATAACTTGAGGATACAGAGTTTTCCATTACTGCAGAATTGCTCTGGTTCCCAACTTCTATGCCTCCTCTTGAGAAAATTTACTGGCTTAAATCTAAATGAATCTGCAAAGACTAGAATCCAATTACTCCTTGGTCTCCCTGCTGTAAGGGGGCAGGCTACAATCAGAAATCATAAAAGATTCTGTAATATATATTTCAAAGTGTCTGCCACTCAGTATAGAAAAACACAATTTATAACGAGTAGCCTATCCATTTCTCTATTTCCTAAAAGTTTCCTGTAAAATAAGGTCAATATGTGCTTTTGAGCAGGACACTGAAAAGTGTAGGGGTCAAATATTAAACCCAATACAAAATATATGAGACCACATCTCATTTAACTGTGTCACTAGTGCAGTGCCTTGCTACAGAATTCAATATTCACTGAAGTACCTGATAATACACAGAAGTAGTTAATATAATTCTCATAGTTTTTTTTACTAAGTTTGTGAGGGAATAGTTTCAAAAGATACTGCAATGTGAACTCTGTTCCATAATTAACTTCCATGGGTTAAAGTCTGATTTTTCTCCCACAAATGTTCACAAAGTTTGGGTGAAACTAGTAGTCACGTTAGGAGCTCTCCTTTTATAAATTAACCTTTTCCCTCAAGCAGAAGTTTCCTTAAATGAAATTTAGCGAGTGAAAATGCAGCCCATACTTTCTCTTTTTTAGAGGCACTTTATCTGCACAACAAAAACATCATTCACTAACCTGCTTAGATACATATATGTTGATACCAAAAGTCTTAAAGGTAGTAGAAATATTAAGGGTATATCTGAAATGGCGGTCAACTAGAAATTCAAGTTCCTTTCGGTACTTTCTCTTTAGGTTTTAATGCTAAGCAATAGCTTGCCAGAGGAACCAAGACATAAAAGTTACTTTGGAGATCTGAAGAGAGATATTATTAAAATATAAATATTTACCTCTTTTTCTGGTTTTAAAACGCTGGCCTGATAGCGTTGGCTTTTGCTGCTTTTGATTATTCATAAAAGACACCCTAGGGGGGGAAAAATAAGGCCTTAAAAATATCAGTGCCCCAACATCCATTTTAAAAACAAAGTATCAAACCCTGGCCTAGTCACATGTAAACCACATAGAACATACACTTCCAGTCTAGCAAGAGACCTGGGGCAGGCACACAGAATTACCTTTGCTTGAATTAAACTTAAGTTCAAAACCTGCACTTCTCCCTACACAAAACCCTTTAAAGATGAAATGTGAAGCACACTTTTAAATGACTTTTCAGCGCCACGACTAGTGGCAAATCACCCACCATAAACAGAGGTTAGTCTCTTCCTCTTTAAATTCGCCTACATCTTCCACCACTCTGAGCACCACAGAGGACTAACAGAGATGACCACCACAGTCAGGAGGTATCCCAAATATGCACGTCAATTTAAAGACGCTATCAGAGGGCGAATCCCTTCATCGAGGGACCTGGTTATGAGCACTACCCTACTCTGAAGTCGTGCCCGTGACCGCAGCGTGCGCTTGCACCACTCCAGCCTGAGAAAGGGGCTGAGAGCCGGCCTAGCCTCCTCCGCCCCATACCTTACAATACAAGCCGCCTCCCTGGGCACGTGTCTCCCCATCCAGCCCTTCCCGTGCCTCCCGCCCAGGACCCCCTTGGGCACGGCGGGGACTCCTCGCCCTCAGCCCCCTCTCTACTGACCCCGTCGTTGGCGGTGGCGGCCGCTGCAGCGAGCGGACCACAGGCGCCGAGGCGCTTCGCGCCTGGGGCCCAGCCGCCCCATACATCCGCCCTCCCTCCCGGGAGAGCAGCGGCGGCGGAGGCGGCCGCAGTGGTGGTGGCGGCTCCTCCGCCCCGCCTGCCGAAACCCCCCACGCGTACATCACCAAACAGAGGCCACGGCCGCTTTGTTACCCAGGCCGGGCAGGGCCGCAGGGGGACCTGCCCAGCCCACTGCCTCCGCCTGTGGCGCCGCGGGGCACACTCGGGCCCCACGTTCCGGCCCGGGCACCCGCCCCTCGGCCTCCCTGCTGAAGCAGCGGCCCCGACCTCTGAATTCCGGCGCCGGATCTGATCCGGCCTCATGCGGCGGCCTCCGCCCGGGCCCATCCAAACCGGGCCGCAGGACCTGCCGCCTCCCTCATCCTCTGCCCAGCGACTACGGGCCGCAACCTCGGCCCGAGACGAGCGGGCCCTGCGCCTCACCGAATTTAAGGCGAAGAGGAAAGAGCCAGAAATCCCGGAGGCGGCGGCAACTGCGGCGGTGGCTCCTCTGCGACCGGAACTAACGAGAGGAGGGGAGGAGGAGGAGGGGAGAGGTGCCACCCCCGCCCCGGCCGGTCTCCTATCGCGAGATTTCTTCCTCTGGTGCTCTGCCCGCCCCTCCCTGATGGCGGCTTCGGGGCGTGGGGTGGGAAAGGAGGCAAAGGAAGCGAAGAGGATTTTCAAAGATTCTTTATTCCTCTATTGGATTCCAGATTTCCCGGACACTTAGCCTAGACTAGCCCATCTTTCTTCCATCGCCGTGTCCTCCGGCCTCTTAGTTAGCACATGGAGGGGTTAGGAGAACAAATATCCCCCACCACCCCTGCCGGTGTCGAGGAAGTTGGACACGTCCGGCCTGAGTCCCTTCCCCGCCGAGCCCCTCCCACCCCCCACGCCCCAGTAGCGCCGGAAGTCGAAGCCTGAGGGCTGGGGGCGCCCGGGCCCTTCGTGGGCGGAGACCGAGTTGGCTAAGGGGTCCATACGTGGTCTCTAGTGCGGCTCGGCTTGGCAGCACTTGCTCAGGCTAAGTCCGAAGCGGGGCAGCATTGCTCTGCGGTGCTGGCTGGGTGGGGTTGTGCCCTGCCCCTCTTAGGAGCGAGGAAAATCCAGATAGGGGTCGGAGGGAAGTTCGGCCCTCCGACCGTGGCCGCCATCCTTGCAGTGGTCTTGGTAGTTCCGTCCTGAGTATGATGGTTGTGGGAACTTGGAGATCATCAGAATCCTCTGGATGACTTGTTAAAACACCTTGCTGAGCTTCGCCTGAATTAGGTAGATCTGGTGTGGGACTCAAGAATGTGCATTTCTAACAAGTTCCCTGTGATGCTTGATGCTGCCAGTCTAGGGACCTCATGTGTGAATCGCTGAATTAGAGGATGTATCATCAGAGAGCTGGGGGACTAAAAGTGAGAAAAGTACTGTGGACGTTGTAAACCTGTACAAATAACGATGCACAGTGTCTCCAGGATCTAGCCTCATATTTATATTCCGTTTGTATGTCCGTTGTTTGCCTCTCCATCTGCTTCCTTACTCTCCTACTACCAGAGGAACCCTAAAAACAGGGTTTGTCCCTAAAATCACCTTTCTTGGACCCTGCTTCTCCTCCTTATCAAACATTTGGTAAATTAGTTTGTTTTAGTTGATTTATTTTTCCTTAACAATCTGATCTTTGCCCCATGCTCCTCCCAATTTCATGGAAAATTACTTTCTCAGAGTTCTTTCCCAGAATTATTGCCAAATCCAGTGATTCTTTCAATCTTGAGCATTTAGGGTGTTACCCATCTCCTTAAAACTTCACTCCAACTCTCCTGGTTACCTCTGCATAGTCCTTTGTATTTGCTGGCTCATGTTTTTTTTTTTTTAACATCTTTATTGGAGTATAATTGCTTTACAATGGCGTATTAGTTTCTGCTTTATAACAAAGTGAATCAGCTATACATATACATATATCCCCATATCTCCTCCCTCTTGCGTCTCCCTCCCACCCTCCCTATCCCACCCCTCTGGTCACAGAGCATCGAGCTGATCTCCGTGTGGTATGCGGCTGCTTCCCACTAGCTATCTGTTTTACATTTGGTAGTGTATACAAGTCCATGCCACTCTCTCACTTTGTCCCAGCTTACCCTTCCCCCTCCCCGTGTCCTCAAGTCCATCCTCTACGTCTGCATCTTTATTCCTGTCCTGCCCCTAGGTTCTTCATAACCAATATTTTTTCTTAGATTTTTTTTTTCTTATATGTGTTAGCATACGGTATTTGTTTTTCTCTTTCTGACCTACTTGGCTCATCTTTTTTGTAGTCACATCTTATATCATCTTTCCTCAGATTTTCTTACGTGGCAGTGTCATACATTCTCAGGGATTTAACTTTTATCTCCATTTAAAAGAGTTCCAAATTTATCTATTGAACAAATATTTGTTGAGTCCAGGCTCTGTGCTCTTTGAGGTTGAGGGAACAGCAGTGGAAAGATCCTGAGGTAGGAGAAAAAAAAACCTGACCTACTGGAGGAACTGACAGGGCTAGTGTGACTGGGGCTTGGTGGGAGATGAGAGAACTGTGCGTAGCGGAATGAAGTGGCAAGAGTCAGACCTCTAAGTCTAGCCCCATCCTTTTTCTCAAGCCCCCAATCCACCCTATCTGGTATCTCTCCTAGAATACCAAACTAAACCCTTAATACTATTGATTACTCTTCCCCCAAAACTGCGTTTCTCACTTCTGAAGTTCTGTTAAAGATATAATGTTTCACTAATAAAAATAATAGCTACTTTAATTTAGCAGGTATGTATCATGCATTCTTCTAAGCACTTTCCATATTAACCTCATTTAATCCTCAAAACTACACTATATTCTAGAAACTATTATTAGCCCCATTTTATAGATGGGAAGACTGAGGCATAGAGAGGTCAAGTAACTTGCCCAAGTTTATTGAACTAGTAAGTAAAGAGCTTGACTGGAGCCCAAGCAGTCTGACTCCACCATTATAATATACTGCCTTGCCACCAAGATCTTATTTATTTACCCATTCAACAAATATTTATTGAACTAGAGACTTCTAGAGATACAGAAGTCATAACTTAGACCTGTGCACTCACAAAGCTTATCTTCTATATTTGTCACCTTTCTTATTTCCATCCTCCTTTCCTGGTACTATCTTGATTTGGGCCTCTATTATCTCTAACTAACTGGGACTTATGCAATAACTTCCTAACTGTGCTATCTCTTTCTCCACACTTCCAGAATAATTTTCCCAAATGCAGCCAGAATCATTTCTCTTCACAGTTTAAATACCTTGGTTTGTACTTGAGGCCACCTGAGGATAGCTCTGACCAATGTTTTCCACCACTATTTCCCATCATATTGGTGGTTCTTAACTTATTACCATCCATTATGGGGTGTGTAGCAAGCAATTCTTGACAAAAAACTTTATTAAAGTTAGCAAATTATTTTCTTTAAAAATTAAAGCAGATCCAAAGTCATCTATTATAAGATCATTATCATTCATTTGCATTCTGATATATGTTCTTGGAAGTGAGAGGGAGTGGGGTTACTAGGAGTTGTATATGGCAAGCAGCCTACTTTATCTATGCTTTTGGGTGCACCCATAGGAATAGGTGCAGTGGGCTGGCATGGGAAATGTTTATAAACTGGTATCATGGCAGAGAAAGCTCTTAAACAACTGAACTCTATGTTTTAGTCAGACTGGACACACTGTGTCTTCCCTCTTCTTGAGATGTCCTTCCCTCACTTTCTATTGTCAAAATCCTACTTATTGTTTCAAGCCGTATCTTAAATACTACCCTTTCCTGCAAGCCTTTCTTTGTCATTGCATCTGATGTGAACACATTCCTTTTTTGAACTTTGCACCTTGTACTTTCTTCCTGATATTTGGTATACTTTTGCATTTGCAATTGTCTTATCTTTTCTCTTAAACTGAAATTCTTGATGGCAATGGCAATTTCTCACTCATTTTAGTGCTGCCTCAATGTATGGCAAGGAACATGCTTTAATATGTATGGAATGAATTTGATAAAGCCAGTACTTATATCACAATCATAGACTTGACTATGGAGGAGAAAGGGTGACAAGCTGGTTTACTTACAGGGATGCTGGAAGATAGACAATTAAAGGAGGATCTAGTCCCTGGCTATTTTTGTGATTTCACATGAGTCACTTAAGCTCTTTGTAAAATGTGAGTACCAAAGCTTTACATGATAGTTAAGACTCTTCTAACTCTCGTAATTGGGGTTCCAGATCTCTCTGTATCCTTGTTATTGGTATCCTTGAACTGACTGGATTTCCTAGCAATATATTCTGCTCCTACTTGATAAATACTGTACTAGTGTAACTGATGACCTTAAGGAGAGGAGGGATAAATCAGATCTTTGAGGAAATATCTCATAAGACAAGGTCCAGGGCTGCCTCAGATTGGCTTTTGTTTTGTTAGTGCTGTATAAAACTTTGTTATTCAGACTTTCAATGCTCAGTTAAGAATTCTAAACTGGCTAAACTTGCAAACTCCAGCTGTAAATAATAAAGGTTTTGGTAAAATATTAGCAACATTCGAGACAGTGTCTTTTCTTTTTTAGTAAATTTATTTATTTATTTATGGCTACATTGGGTCTTCATTGCTGCGTGTGGGCTTTCTCTAGTCGCGGCGAGTGGGGGCTACTCTTCCTTGTGGTGTGCTGGCTTCTCGTGTTGTGGAGCGAGGGCTCTAGGTGCGCAGGCTTCAGTAGTTGTGGCTCACGGGCTCAGTAGTTGTGGCACACGGGCTTAGTTGCTCTGTGGCATGTGAGATCTTCCTGGACCAGGGCTCGAACCCATGTCCCCTGCATTGGCAGGCAGATTCTTAACCCCTGAGCCACCAGGGAAGTCCTTGAGGCAGTGTCTTATGATTAAAAGTATTTTGGAACTTTTATTATTGATAGGCCAGTTTGGCTTCCCTACTTTCAATTAAGATTTATTTCATGAATGAGCATATTTTATTAATCATTCCTGGCATTCTTCATAATATTTGTATAGGACTGGTATTTCTTTTCAAAATATTTGATAGAATTCATCAGTGAAGCTATATGGACTGGGGCTTTCCTTTATGGGAATATTTTAAATTAATAGTTCAAATCCTTTACTTGTTATAGATCTGTTCAGATTTTCTCTTTCTTCATTAGTCAACTTTGGTAATTTGTGTCTTTCTAGGAGTTTGTCATTTCATCTAAATTGTTTAATTTGTTGGCATGAAGTTGTTCATAATATATATATATATATATATTTTTTTTTTTTCCAGTACGCGGACCTCTCACTGCTGTGGCCTCTCCCGCCGCGGAGCACAGGCTCCGGACGCGCAGGCCTAGCGGCCATGGCTCACGGGCCCAGCTGCTCCGCGGCACGCGGAACCCTCCCGGACTGGGCACGAACCCGTGTACCCTGCATCGGCAGGCGGACTCCCAACCACTGCGCCACCAGGGAAGCCCCATCTTCATAATATTTTATTATAATCATTTTAATATCTGTAAAGTTGGCAGTGAGGTCTCTTGTTTCATTCCTATTTTGGTAAATTTGTGTCTTCTCTTTTTTTCTTGGTCAGTATAGCTAAAGGTTTATCAGTTTGTTGATGTTTTCAAAGAAACAAAAATCTTCTGGTTTCATTGATTTTTCTCTAGTTTTTGTTTTATTTCATTAATTTCCACTCTGATCTTTATTCTTTCCTTCCAGACAAGAATGCCACAGAATTCCTGTTCTTATCTGAAGTTTAGCAGTTTTTCATGAATAAACTTCTAAATTTGTTGTTGCCCTTGGTTGATTTCTAGAGTCCTGAAATGGTAGTTTGGACAATTTTACCCAGTTTTCTAGTTTTTTTTGGAGAGAGGATTTGCTGACCTCTTTACTCTGCCTTTGCTGTGAGATCCCCATAGTACTTTTGGATTAAAAATTTTGCCCTACTTAGATGAAAGGTGTTAGTTGCAACATGTGAGCTTGATATTGCTTTTAACTCTGGTGGTGGAAATAGATGCTTCTTTTTCAAGGACAAGTAACAATAGGTCTTTATTCCCGTAGCTAGGAAGATGCCAAGGGCCTCTTTCAACAAGCACATTGCTTCCCTTGGAAAATGATCTGGGAAAAGTATTTATACTCCTATGCTTTGGATAGAAGATTATAGAACACCTGATGAACCTGGCTTAGGATACTGTATCATATATACACACACACACTCATAAATACATATGTATGTATGCATATACGTATGTGTGTTCTTGACCTAAACAGACTGCAGTTATTTCTCCAGTAAAAATAGGTTTATCTGGGATCAGCAGATAATTGCAATTAGTGGTCGGCAACCATGGTGAGACACATGCAAGTCTTGGCACAGCAAGGAAAGGAGACACTCTTTTTTTTTTTTTTTTTGCGGTACGCGGGCCGTCTCACTGTTGTGGCTTCTCCTGTTGCGGAGCACAGGCTCCGGACGCGTAGGCTCAGCGGCCATAGCTCACGGGCCCAGCCGCTTTGCGGCATGTGGGATCCTCCGGGACAGGGGCATGAACCCATGTCCCCTGCATCGGCAGGCGGACTCTCAACCACTGCGCCACCAGGGAAGCCCAGGAGAACTCTTCTATAGAGGGGAAAAGGAAGTGGGGAGGGCTATAGAAAACAAAGAGTCCATGGCTTTTCACTGGCTGAGTTGTCATCAGGAAAAAAGAGTTTTCTTATTGGGCTCTGCTCTTGTCCCACACCATGAGTGCTCCCCCTGCTGGTCTCCCAACTCTATTTAATTGAGGTTTCCGTTTATTAATTTTTTACAGTTCCCCCTTTTGATCAAGATCTTTCTCTGAAAGCACTGCTGATCAGGAGTCAAGTTTTCCAGTTTCAATGGCTTTTGTTCATCAATGCCAGGAAGGGTCCTTTCCTGGGTGTGATGTCTCATACTGGGGGAAAGTGCACAGATTGGAAACATATTGAGGTCACATTTGAGGGAGAACTCTCAAGCACTTTTTATTTAATATCCATATGTATCAAGATTATAGAGATTGGAGATTATCTGAAGTATTATGTCATCATCAAAGGTTCAGCAACAGACTTCCAACATGCCTTCTCTGTATCTTGGGAAAACCATCTCATTAGATGTCATCTGCTTCAATTCTGGAAAATCTTTACTGTCAGGTCACCAGGTGATTTGCAGTTGCCGTCAGCATTTGGTTCTTTCTTTAGTGTGTCATATGAATCTAAGAGTCTGTTCCCTGGAGTTTGGTGGCACAAGGGTTGGTTAGTAGTACTTGAAAGGGCCCTCTCCAGCAAGGTCTTCTGGAGGTTTCTTTTCCAAAAGACAAAATGTCCAGGTTTCAAGGTGTGATGCTTAAGGTCTTTGTCTTCCTAGAGTACCTGTGAAAAGATTGTCCTACCAAAACATGGTTATTTTTGATAGAAGCAATTAGGCTTTTGCAATATTGGAGTATCTCTCCTTTTATAAGTTGTGGATCAAAAGAGGCAAGAGCCAATTGCATTGGGCGTCCTGTGACTCTCTCAAAGTTTATGAGTTCCAGAAGGCATGGATCTGAGATTTCGAAGGACTAAATTAGAGGATTGAGGGAGGTAAATACAGTAAAAGTGTTGTAAAACCAACCAAACAGTACCGACTTGTCAAAGTATCTGACCAGCGGGACTTCCCTGGCAGTCCAGTGGTTAAGACTCTGAGCTTCCATTGCAGGGGGCATGGGTTTGGTCCCTCATCGGAGAACTTAGACCCCGCATGCTGTGTGGCATGGCAAAAAAAAAAAGAAGTACCTGACCAACAAAATGGTTCCTCAATCACTATGAAGTTCAAGAGGAGTTCTCCAGGTTGGGATAAATTTTTCCAAAAGTACTTTAGCCATAGAAGAGGCAGTAGCCTGTCTCAAGGGAAGGCTTCAGTTCAGTGTGAAAACAAATGGACTGTGACAAAAACATATTTATATCTATGAGATGAAGGAAGTTGTATGAAATCCATTTGCCAGAACTTGAGCGGTCCATTAAGCAATTTAAAATGTCTAAGAGCCAAAATTAATGCACAGAAATCTCTTGCATTCCTATACACTAATGATGAAAAATCTGAAAGAGAAATTAAGGAAACACTCCCATTTACCATTGCAGCAAAAAAATAAAATACCTAGGAATAAATCTACCTAAGGAGACAAAAGACCTGTATGCAGAAAACTATAAGACACTAATGAAAGAAATTAAAGACGATACAAACAGTTGGAGAGATATACCATGTTCTTGGATTAGAAGAATCAACATTGTGAAAAATGACTATACCACCCAAAACAATCTACAGATTCAATGCAATCCCTATCAAACTACCACTGGCATTTTTCACAGAACTAGAACAAAAAATTTCACAGTTTGTATGGAAACACAAAAGACCCCAAATAGCCAAAGCAATCTTGAGAAAGAAAAACGGACCTGGAGGAATCAGGCTCCTGGACTTCAGACTATACTACAAAGCTACAGTAATCAAGACAGTATGGTACTGGCACAAAACCAGAAATATCGATCAATGGAACAGGATAGAAAGCCCAGAGATAAACTCACGCACCTATGGTCACTTAATCTATGACAAAGGAGGCAAGGATATGCAATGGAGAAAAGACGGTCTCTTCAATAAGTGGTGCTGGGAAAACTGGACAGCTACATGTAAAAGAATGAAATTAGAACACTTCCTAACACCACACACAAAAATAGACTCAAAATAGATTAAAGACCTAAATGTAAATCCAGACACTATCAAACTCTTAGAGGAAAACATAGGCAGAACACTCTATGATGTAAATCACAGCAAGATCCTTTTTGACCCACCTCCTAGAGAAATGGAAATACAAACAAAAATAAACAAATGGGACCTAATGAAACTTAAAAGCTTTTGCACAGCAAAGGAAACCATAAACAAGACAAAAAGACAACCCTCAGAATGGGAGATAATATTTGCAAGTGAAGCAACTGACAAAGGATTAATCTCCAAAATATACAAGCAGCTCATGCAGCTCAATAACAAACAAACAAACAACCCAATCCAAAAATGGGCAGAAGACCTAAATAGACATTTCTCCAAAGAAGATATACAGATTTCCAACACATGAAAGAATGCTTAACATCATTAATCATGAGAGAAATGCAAATCAAAACTACAATGAGATATCATCTCACACCAGTCAGAATGGCCATCATCAAAAAATCTACAAGCAATAAATGCTGGAGAGAGTGTGGAGAAAAGGGAACACTTTTGCACTGTTGGTGGGAATGTAAATTGATACAGCCACTATGGAGAACACTATGGATGTTCCTTAAAAAACTACAAATAGAACTACCATATGACCCAGCAATCCCACTACTGGGCATATACCCTGAGAAAACCATAATTCAAAAAGAGTCATGTGGGCTCCCCTGGTGGCGCAGTGGTTGAGAATCTGCCTGCTAATGCAGAGGACACGGGTTCGAGTCCTGGTCTGGGAAGATCCCACATGCTGTGGAGCAGCTGGGCCCGTGAGCCACAACTACTGAGCCTGCGCGTCTGGAGCCTGTGCTCTGCAACAAGAGAGGCCGTGATAGTGAGAGGCCTGCGCACTGTGATGAAGAGTGGGTGGCCCCCACTTGCCACAACTAGAGAAAGCCCTCACACAGAAACGAAGACCCAACACAGCAAAAATAAATTAATTAATTAATAAACTCCTACCCTCAACATCTTCTAAAAAAAAAAAGAGTCATGTACCACAATGTTCATTGCAGCTCTATTTACAATAGCCAGGACATGGAAGCAACCTAAGTGACCATCGACAGATGAATGGGTAAAGAAGGTGTGGCACACATATACAGTGGAATATTAGCCATAAAAATAAACGAAATTGAGTTATTTGTAGTGAGGTGGTTGGACCTAGAGTCTGTCAGACAGAGTGAAGTAAGTCAGAAAGAGAAAAACAAATACCGTATGCTAACACATATATATGGAATCTAAAAAAAAAAAAAAAGGTTCAGGAATAAAGATGCAGATGTAGAGAATGGACTTGAGGACTTGAGGGTGGGGGCAGGGTAAGCTGGGACGAAGTGAGAGAGTGGCATGCACATATATACACTACCAAGTGTAAAATAGATAGCTAGTGGGAAGCAGCCGCATAGTACAGGAAGATCAGCTCGGTGCTTTGTGTCCACCTAGAGGGGTGGGATAGGGAGGGTGAGAGGGAGATGCAAGAGGGAGGAGATATGGGGATATATGTACACGTATAGCTGATTCACTTTGTTGTACAGCGGCAACTAACACAACATTGTGAAGCAATTATACTCCAATAAAGATGTTTAAAAAAAAATGAGAGCAATATGGACAAGAATCCCTGGGTTGTATTTCAGACAAGTGGGACAAGTGAGATAGGCACTTTTTGCAGCCTTGGTGTTTCCCCACCAATACTGATTGATGAATGCTATCACTTTGTCAGTAGACTAATGGTTTAGTGCATGTACAATGGTAAGCAGTGGGAATTTTAGTCTTCGGTAGGCCTGGGGTGTTATTTCATCCAAATGAGAGCTTTCTCTTTATCAAACCAACAATTGTTGAATTTTAAATCTTGTTTTTCTTTTTTTTTTTGAGGCTGGCTAACTTCTCTAGCCAGTTTTTCTAAGTTATCATTTGGGGAAATATCCCTTTGAACCATGACAGAGGTTTGGCTGCTGTTGGTTCCTTTAAGAGCAACATTCCTTGTGGAAATGTCAGCAAGATGATTTCCCTTAGCTTCCAGAGAGTCAAGTTTAGAATGCCTCAGAATCTTAATAATAGGTAAAGTGGCAGGTAAAAAGTATTGCATCCAATAATTCCTGAACATAGGGGTCATTCTAAATTTCATTTTTGCAGAAGTAAGGAAGCCATGTTGCTTCCACAACATTCCAAAATCATGAAAGTGCTTCAAAAGTATATCTAGTATCAGTATGAGTATTGGCATTTTTGCCCTTGGCCTAAAGTGCAAGCCCATGTAAGAGTGTATAATTCAGCCTCTTGGCTGAAGTAGTCATGGGTAAAGATGCTGCCTCAACAACATCAAAAGGGCTTGCAGTATCATACCCAGCACAACATTTGCCATTGTCACCTTTTTTTTTCACTATGCATTGTTTAATATAGCAAATATAGAAAATTAGGAAAAATAGAGAAGCTATGAAAAGCACTATTAACAATCTAAATTTAATGGATATATGGATTCTCAGAATCAACAAACTGAAAATCCACAATCTCCTCAAAAATATGTAGAACATTTACAAAAACTGGCCATTGTCACCTTTTAAATAAGATCCATCATTGAACTGTGAGATGTCAGCGTTACGTAAACATACTTCTTGCAGGTCATCATGGGGAGTCTGGAGGTGACCTGTCAGAATTAAGTAGTGGTGAGGGACTTTGTTAGTGATGGAAGGGAGAAGAGTAGCAGGGTTAAGGTTATTACAAAATGAAAGAATTACGTGAAGAGCAGGTAACCAAAGGATTTCGCAGGAGGTGAGGCAGCTCACTGAAAGATGTTGAGTGTGATGAGAGTTGAGGAGAGCTTCTACTGTATGGGGTATAAAAATGGATAAAGGGGATCCCACAATTATTTTCTTGATGACCTTAACCAAAAGGCTGTAACAGCTCTAAGGCAAGGGAGTATTCCAGTGCCACACAGTTCTGTTTCTGGTTATAATACCCTATGGGTTAACAGAGGCCCCTGTGTTTTGGGGTGAGTACCCCAAGGACCTTCCCTTCCTTTTCATATACAAAAGGGAATCTGATAATTGGGGTGCCCAAAGGGCAGGTGGGCTCATCAAACTCTCCTTTAAGGACTTAAAAGCTATGTTGTCTGATTCTTCCCATAAAATTGGGTCGGGGTTGATGTTCTTTAGTAAAACATACAGAAGTTTGGCCATAAAAGAGAAATTTGGAATTCAATTTCAGCAGTAACCAGCGAGCCTGAGAAAAACCTCACAGTTGGTGCTTAGTTTGGGGGTCTGGGAAACTTAGGACATTATGAAGTCTGTCTGGATCTAGGTGTAGCCCTTATTCTGATATCCGATGCCCTAAATATCAAACCTGGGTTTGGGCAAACTGCAATTTTTCCTTGGTGACCTTACATCCCTTTAAGGCTAAAAGCTTTAGCAAGTAGATGCTGTCTTCCTGTGAGGGGGCTTGAGAAGGAGAGCAAAGAAGCAAATCATCCACATATAGCAACAAAGTAGAACCTCAAGGGAACTTTATATCATCCAGAACAGGCTTCAGGATTTGTGAGACTAAGGATTCCGAGTAAAAACCCTGAGGCATTAGTGTCCAGGTGAATTGTTTTTCTTCCCAAGTGAAGACAAAATGGTATCGGCTAGCTTCATCAATCAGAATACTGAAGAATTCACTACATGAATCAATTACAGTAAAGAATTTACTCTGGTGGGAATGGGTATTAGTAATGTGTAAGAGTTAGGGACAACAGGGTGTCAAGGGAGAGCAATGTTGTTTATTGCTTGGAGGTCCTGGACAAACCTCCACCGTGGGCCCTTGGGTTTTCTCACCAGTAAAATGGGGGTATTACAGGGACTAGTACAAAGGATACTGAGGCCTTGAGCCTTGTATTCTTTTATTATGGGCTCTATGCATTGAAGGACTTCTTTACTTGTAGGGTATTGATTAATTCTGTGAGGAGGCTTTGAAGGATCTATTTGAATCTTGATGGGAGGTGTGCTGTGAATTTTGCCAATATCGGTTGGAGATTTTGCCCATAAGGAGGATGGTAGCTCCTAATTCAATAGGGACAAATGATCAGTGTTTCCACAATCATTTCTAGTGCCATGAGAGATGGAGCAAATAAAAGACATCATAGGGTCATTTGATTCACCTTGTTGGCTGCTGTGATGACTCAAATTCTAGAATTATTCCCCCTTTTGGGAGCAAGAAATTCTGCCATGATACTTGTCTAAGAAGTTTCAGCCTAATAAATGGATAGAAGAGGAGGAACTAAGGAGAAAAGGGTGTATATGTCTCAAAGGGTCTAAATGAAAGGGAATCAGTTCAGAGACAGGAATCTCTTTTGGCTCATTAGGGCTTCCCACTCTTTGAACTGTTTTAGTACTCCGAAGCAGGGGCTGCTTTACAGTAGTGCGGTTGAGCACTGAGAGTGTGGCTCTGATGTCTGTTAGGACTGGAAGAGATTCATTCCCAACCTGGGGAAATATTTCTCCAAGCCAATTATGAGGGAGGGTTGGGAAGAGCCCCTTTAGTTCCTTGGCACCCCATCATTGAGAATTGGGAGGCTGTTGGAAAGGCTGGTTAAAGGGCTGAAGGCACCTGAAGTGCTTGAATCTGTAAAATCTTTTTTCCAGTGTCCTAGCTCTTTGTAGTAGTAGCAGAAACTAGGAGGGTTCTGGTCTTATTTAGGGACCCTCAATTGCTGGAGTTGAAGATTAAGAATTTTGGCCGTCTTCCTTATAGGTGAGTCATCTAGAGTGTGAGAGCACTGGTTTGTCAGATTCACTAAATCTGGAGTGGAAATAATTTTGCATTCCATTCTGGCCTTTTTTACTTGAAGGGAAAGATGCCAGTTCAGCCCATTAATAAACATTGAGCTAAAACCCACCTGGGTGGAATCAACATCTGAAAGAAAACCAGAATTTTCTTTAAAAATTATCTGAAGTCAACTGTAAGAGTCATGAACAGTTTCATCAGGTTTTTGTGTACAAGGCTGAATTTTGTTCCAGTCAACAGGCTTTGGAAAAGCCCTAGGAATTGGTCAGTGAAGTCCGGTAGCAACTGCCCAAGCCTGATAATATAACAAGGTAGTGGGCTGGTTTCCTGTTTGTAATTTTAGAAACCTTTTAGGATTTTTTCAGTTAGCAGTTTTCATCCAATAGTGGGCAGACCTTCACTGACAAGTGTATGAACTAGCTGATATAAGTCAGAGAAACCAGATTGATAAGTTTGAATGACTATAGTAAATTCCTCAGCAAATCTGTGAGAATCTTTGGTTACTTTGGGAAAATATTTGACTATGGCTCACAGTTCAGCTTTAGTCTAGGGAATATAAGAAATTAAGGGTTTAGCCTCTGGATCCTCAGCAGGCTCAATTTTAAAGGGACAGGTTCTGATAAATTCAGAGGAAAAGGAGTGGGGAGAGTTTCAGAGAAAAAGGGAAGTTCAGAGAGAGAATTACTATGGAGGAACTGAGGGCATTAAAGGAAGGGAGGAAGATGGCACTGGAGGTGGAGCCTGAGACAAAGAAGCCTGAGGCTTTGGGAGACATTTCCTTTAATTGTTTATTTCCCTCAGTTAATCTTAAAATCTTATTTTGCAGAGAGGCAATTTTACATTCAGAAGCCTCAAAATAACAATCAAAATAGGCATCCCATTCAGTTCTGGAAGTTTTAGAGCTATTGTAATAATATAAATTGGTTTTAAGAAAATTAAGTTTGGGGATTTCAAAAGTTCCCCATAATGGCCATTGATATTCTATTTTTTATTTTTTGGCTTCACCGAGTGGCTTTCAGGATCTTAGTTCCCTGACCAGGGATAGAATCTGGGCCCTGACAGTGAGAGCGCAGAGTCCTAACAACTGGACTGCCAGGGAATTCCCATTATTTTAAATTGCCTTTGGTCAAGTCAGTCCATTTAGTCAGAAATGTGCATGAGGAAGGACAATGCATTTTAAACATGAAATCAGCCAGAGTCCCTCTCTAGGGTGGGGCCTCCTCAAAATATTTGATAACTGGGGTATCATTTCTCAGAGGTTTTTCTCCAGAGTAACAGAATAATTTTTTTAAAAATATATTATATTTAATAATATATACGTATTTATTGAAGTATAGTTGATTTACAATGTTGTGCTAATTTCTGCTGTACAGCAAAGTGATTCAGTTATACATACACATATATTCTTTTTTATATTCTTTTCATTATGGTTTATCACAGGATATTGTATATAGTTCCCTGTACTATACAGTAGGACCTTGTTGTTTATCCATTCTGTATATAATAGTTTGCATCTGCTAACCCCAAATTCTCACTCCATCCCTCCTTTATCCCCCTCCCCTTTGGCAACCACAAGTCTGTTCAGTATGTCTGTGAGCCTGTTTCTGTTTCATAGATAAGTTCTTTTGTGTCATATTTTAGATTCCACGTATAAGTGATATCATATGGTATTTCTCTTTCTCCTTCAGACTTATTTCACTTAGTATGATAATCTCTAGGTCCATCCATGTTGCTGCAAATGGCATTATTTCATTCTTTTTTATGGCTGAGTAGTATTCCATTGTCTATATGTACCACTTCTTCTTTATCCATTCATCTATTGATGGATATTTAGGTTGTGTCCATGTCTTGGCTATTGTAAATAGTGCTACTATGAACACTAGGGTGTATGTATCTTTTTGATTATGGTTTTGTCTGGATATATGCCCAGAAATGGGATTGCTGGATCATATGGCAACTCTATTTTTAGTTTTTTGATGAACATCTGTACTGTTTTCCATAGTGGCTGCACCAACTTACATTCCTACCAACAGCATTTCCCATACCCTCTCCAGCATTTGTTATTTGTAGATGTTTTAATGATGGCCATTCTGACCAGTGTGAGGTGGTATCTCATTATAGTTTCGATTTGCATTTCTCTAATAATTAGCAAAGTTGAGCATCTTTTCATGTGCCTATTGGCCATCTGTATGTCTTCTTTGGAGTAATGTCTATTTAGATCTTCTGCCCATTTTTTGATTGGGTTGTTTTTTGTTGTTGTTGAGTTATATGAACTGTTTGTATATTTTGGAAATTAAGCCCTTGTCAGTTGCATCATTTGCAAATATTTTCTCCTATTCCGTAGGTTGTCTTTTTGTTTTGTTTATGGTTTCCTTTGCCATGCAAAAGTTTGTAAGTTTGATGAGGTCCCTTTTGGGTTTTTTTTGACCACACTGCATGGCTGTGGGATCTCAGTTCCCTGACCAGTGATTGAACCCAGGCCATGGCAGTGAAAGCCTGGAATCCTAACCACTAGGCCACCAGGGAATTCCCCATTTGTTTAGTTTTGCTTTTATTTCTATTGCCTTGGGAGACTGACCTAAGAAAACATTGGTACGATTTATGTCAGAGAATGTTTTGCCTAATTCTAGGAATTTTATGGTGTCGTGTCTTATATTTAAGTCTTTAAGCCATCTTGAGTTTATTTTTGTGTATGGTGTTGAAGGTGTGTTCTAACTTCATTGATTTACATGCGGCTGTCCAACTTTCCCAATACCACTTGCTAAAGAGACTGTCTTTTCCCCATTGTATATTCTTGCCTCCTTTGTCGAAGATTAATTGCCTTTAGGTGTGTGGGTTTATTTCTGGGCTCTCTATTCTGTTCCATTGATCCATATGTCTGTTTTTGTGCCAATACCATGCTGTTTTGATTACTGAAGCTTTGTAGTATTGTCTGAAGTCTGGGAGGGTTATGCCTTCTGCTTTGTTCTTTTTCTTCAGGATTGCTTTGGCAGTTCTGGGTCTTTTATGATTCCATATACATTTTGGGATTATTTGTTCTAGTTCTGTGAGAAATGTCCTGGATAATTTGATAGGGATTGCATTAAATCTGTAGATTGCTTTGGGTTGTATGACCATTTAAACACTATTAATTCTTCCAATCCAAGAGCATGGGATATCTTTCCACTCTAAAAGAATACTTTTCAACAACTTACAGCTCAAACAACTCAATTCAAATAGCTTAAACAGTCAAATATCTCAAACAACTTATAGCTCAAACAGCCTTCAGGCCTAATACCAGTAAGTTCTAAGGAAACAGCTTGATCCCTGAGGAGCCAGGCTGAAGACTTCTCAGCCAGTTCCCATAGAACAATCCCTATTCCAATGGAATAGGTGGACAGCTGAATTGACACAGTTTCTGTGAAACAGCTCCTGTTGCAGTAGTAATGGGCCAAAGGCTTCTCAGCCAGCTTCAGTTGAAACAGCCTGATCTCAGAATCAGAATAAAGTGCCAAATGAGTACTCACATACAGAACAAGGCCTTAACCAGAAAGGACAAAACCTTAAAATAGATCCTGAATAAGTCCTGGAGAGCTTCTAGTGCAAAGAGGCTGGAAACCTGAGTCCAAGAGAAAGACATACCTTCAAACTTCAGGGTCAGCAAGAAAAGCAGTGAGCTCACTGGGCTTAATTGTGGTTACTGCACCTGTTGGCTCATCTGCCCCAGAGCCATCTGGCCCCCATATGGGTTACCAAAATATTGACCTAAAACAAATAGACTGGCAGGTATCTCTCCAGCAAAAATGGGTTTATTCAGGATCAGCAAACACACTCTATTATTTAGATTTTTGAGGCTTAGAGATTCAAGAAACCTGGCATTCAGTCTCTCCACATAGGAATGATGATAGGTTAAGGTGAAAACTCTTTGTTCTTGTAAACTGTTTATTCAGAAAGTAGTTTGAGGTGACTTGCTGAGTAAGTAATATTATGGATGACCACAATATCTACATTCTAAGTTATATAACATTCAAGGTATTTATTAATAAAACAAAAAAAAACCTAATAGAGTTAACTGTGATGGCATATGGTATAATTGTTAGCTATAGGATTATTTAGGAAGCACTGTTTATTGCTTATTAATTCATACCCTTTGGTATATTAAAATGCAA
Organism: Phocoena sinus; assembly: GCF_008692025.1. Taxonomy (NCBI): domain Eukaryota; kingdom Metazoa; phylum Chordata; class Mammalia; order Artiodactyla; family Phocoenidae; genus Phocoena; species Phocoena sinus. The sequence goes on from NC_045769.1 coordinate 35,001,803, forward strand.
AGGAAATCTTTTCCTTGTTCCTAAAAACAAGAAATCTTACTGATAACCCAGATTTAAATGTTTCTGTGTTAGAAAATTATCTCAAATGTATGTTGAACTGTTGCTTGACATATTTACATGGCCATCTTTCTTTGATGTCTTTTTATAAACCAAATTTTACTTTTTGGAGGCCTCTGTGTGATGTAAAGTTATTTACCAAAAATAAAAAGGCAACTAAACTAATAGAACTGCTTTACTATTATTATTATTATTCAAGTAGTATTCGTAGAAGCAGCAGCAGTGGACTATACTACTCTGACTAGTAGTCACTACTCCTACTGCTACTGATTGGTGTGTTCTAGTACTATTAATATTAATACACTGGTCATAGTAGACCTTATGTTTATAGAGGATGTTAATGTTTACAAAATATTTTCACATGCACTTAATTTTATTTTTAATTTATTTTTTAAATATTTATCGATTTATTTATTTATTTATTTATATTGGCTGTGATGGGTCTTAGCTGTGGCATGCAGGATCTTTTAGTTGTGGCGGGATCTAGTTCCTGGACCAGGGATCGAACCCAGGCCCCCTGTATTGGGAGCTTGGAGTCTTACCCACTGGACCACCAGGGAAATCCCTCACATGCATTTTATAACTTTCCACAGAAACTTTCTGAGTAAGAAGGACTGCTTTACTTTCAAAGTAAGCTGACAATGATTGTTATTCTTCCGAAAGAAGGCCATGGACTACTGTTAAGTAAATATAATATCAGTTTAGCTGGTGAGGAAAAAGTAGAACCTTTTTTCTTAAGATGCGTTTCAGGTTCTACTCTTAAAATGCAGTATTAAAACTGTCTTGGAGGATTTCCCAGGTCCTTCTGGGATAAAAATAGTTTTATTTTAAAACATAGCTTCCTTTTTCAGAACCTGACCAGTTGCAGGAGCTGTAGCCTCAGGGGACATTATACAATAAGTCTTACCCACAACAGAGATTCTTAGCACTAGGTGACTTGTTATAGGAAATGTAAAAGTGAAATTCTCCATCAGTTCTCTATACCTACTTCTTAGCATTCAGTTCACATTTTAAAATACAAAAATGCCATTAAGAATTTTCAGAAGCCAAGTAAAAAGGTTAAATAACATTAAGAACTTTGGTGTTTTCTAATTCAGAAAGACAAATGCACCCCAATGTTCACTGCAGCATTATTTACAATCACCAAGGTATGGAAGCAACCTAAGTATCCATCAATAGGTGAATGGATAAAGAAGATGTAAGATATAGATATATACGTATACACACACACACACACACACACACAGACACACACACACACACGGAATATTACTCAGCCATAAAAAAGATTGAAATACTGCCATTTGCAACAACATGGTTGAAACTAGAGGGTATCATGCTTAGTGAAATAAGGCAGACAGAGAAAGACAAATACTGTATGTTATCACTCATATGTGGAATCTAAAAAGAAAACGAATGAATATAACAAAACAGAAACAGGGCTTCCCTGGTGGCGCAGTAGTTGAGAGTCCGCCTGCCGATGCAGGGGACACGGGTTCGTGTCCCGGTCCGGGAGGATCCCACGTGCCGCGGAGCGGCTGGGCCCGTGGGCCATGGCCACTGAGCCTGCGCGTCCGGGGCCTGTGCTCCGTGGCGGGAGAGGCCACAGCAGTGAGAGGCCCGCGTATCGCAAAAAACAAAACAAAACAAAGACAAAACAGAAACAAACTCGCAGATGTAGAGAACAAAGCAGTGGTTACCAGTTGGAAGAGTGAAGTGGTGGGGAAGGGCAGGATAGGGGTAGGGGACTAGAAGATACAAACTGAATATGTATAAAATAAATAAGCAACAAGGGTATATTGTACAGTACAGGGAAATACGGCCATTATTTTGTGATAACATTTTTAAAATAAATTTATTTTATTTATTTATTTATTTAGGCTGTGTTTGGTCTTCGTTGCTGCATGAGGTCTTTCTCTTGTTGTGGCGAGCGGGGGCCACCCCTCGCTGCAATGTGCGGGCTCCTCACTGCAGTGGCCTCTCTTGTTGCGGAGCACGGGCTCTAGGCGTGTGGGCTTCAGTAGTTGCAGCACGTGGGCTCAGTAGTTGTGGCTCACGGGCTCTAGAGTGCAGGCTCAGCAGTTGTGGCATACGGACCTAGCCGCTCTGTAGCATGTGGGATCTTCCCAGACTAGGGCTCGAACCCATGTCCCCTGCATTGGCAGGCAGACCCCCAACCACAGTGCTATCAGGGAAGTCCCTTTATGATAACTTTAAATAGAATATAACCTGGGCTTTGCTGGTGATCCAGTGGTTAAGAATCCACCTGCCAATGCAGGAGACACGGGTTCGAGCCCTTGTCCCGGAAGAACCCACATGCCATGGAGCAACTAAGCCCGTGCGCCACAACTACTGAGCCTGTGCTCTAGAACCCCCGAGCCGCAACTAATGAAGCCCGTGTGCCTAGAGCTCGTGCTCCGCTACAAGAGAAGCCACCGCAGTGAGAAGCCCGCGAACCACAATGAAGAGTAGCCCCCGTTCACTGCAACTAGAGAAAGCCCGTGCACAGCAACGAAGATCCAATGCAGCCAAAAATAAAAAATAAATTTAAATAAATAAATTTATATTAAAAAACATTTCAAATAATTTTCTAAAACTCCATCTTAAGGTTTTGTTAACTGGTATAGGGGATGATAGAAATAAGATAACATGGTTGTCTAGAAAGATAACCTGGCCCTATGACCCTTATCTGAAGAAGATGTAGGGATCCAGCAGGCAGTGCTGGGAGCACTATTGGTTCTGAGTGCCTTCTTCCCAGAGGATGCTGTCACTTGTCTGACTGGAAGGTTAGATGATTCTGCCATCAGAGTGTTGTGCCCACTCAAAGTGAACCTGCCATGTGAGATGCTTGACCTAACCCTTAACTGGTGGAGTCAGCCAATATTTATTAAAAGAATCTGTCGATTGTTGTATTTGTCAATTGCCCAATTGCTTTAGATCAGTTTGTGACAATCTGGTCAACTGTGGAGACCACTGGAGATTATCAAAGTAAGCCACCAGCAGACTGTTAGCATTTTAGAAAGATCACTTTGGGAGAAGGGAGGTGTGGTGAGCGAGAAGGTGAGACCCCATAGGATTCTATTTTAACTAGGGCGATATATACCTCTTACAATGTGTTTTGTATAATTGCTTCTCTTCTTCCTCCTATAGATTTTTAAGCTACCTAGATTCTGGCAATACCACTTTGGGGTGGTGTATCAGGATAGAGTAGGGATGAGCAGCCAGATAGGGGAATTTTAAAAAAGCTCTTTACATAGTCCTGATATGTTCATGCTTGTTTCTTCCAGGTGCTTAAGGGAGTGGGGAGAAGAGCCTCAGGGCAGGAGAGGGGACAGGGTTTTGTTGTTGCTGTTGTTTTGTTAGTATGTACATCGTATCTCCTCAATGTTTATACATTGTGAGCAACTTGAGAATAGGATGTTGAAATATTAAGCCCCTAAACTTTGATTCATCTAGTTTTTAGTTAAAAATATAAATAAACTATTGTCACAATGGTGTTTGACAGGCCTGAGGAGGAAAAAATCAAATACTTTGCATTTTCAATATACTGATTTGGATAAGCCTTGGAGAACATTTATATGCCAGCAATTTCTTAAGCACAAGGAACTAAGATACTGAACAAGTGGAAAAAGGACTTGCTTGTATTGGTGCAGGCTCTGCTCTTGTAATATTTGCTAAAAAAGGAAGAAGTTCCTCCTTAGTTATACATTTAATGTTAATTACATCGGGCTTGTTCAAAGTTAAGACAAAGTTCCTTGCATCTTCTCCCTGGAATGTAATTGTCTACTGGTTACATTTAGTCAATAAATTATATTTGTTGTAGGATATGAAATTTATTCAGTTAAATTGTAAATGAACTGTGTTCATCAATTTCATCACTATATAAATTGTGTACCCTCTTCTGACATACAGAAAAATCTCAGAGTCCTGTGTCTGTTTTTCCTTGCTAGCCGTGTATCAGTGTCTAACTTTAAAAATATTAAACCATGACTCATATAATGTACAGTGAGCAAGATCAAAGATATAGTCAATGAGGGAGCCAAGATGAAAACACAAGTTCAAAGGAAGATATGAGAAACTGATACGGAAGAAAAAAATGCCAGAATAAGATTACACAGTTAGACAAAAACAAAACAAAACAAAAACAACAAAAAAACAAACAAAAACAAAACAAAAAACAACCCCAAACCCAAAAAAACAAAACCAAAAATCAAAACAAAACTGGTGAATGTCCTACAGGGCAAAAAAACTCCTGAAACCTTTGGGGTTATCTTTTCCACTCTACAGAAATCATTTGCTGTTTGTCAATGTTCTACAAGTTAACACCTGTATTAGTTTCCTATTGCTGCTGTAACAAATCACCACACACTTGGTGGCTTAAAATAATACAGATTTATTATCTTACAGTTTTGGAGGTCATATGTCCAAAATGGGTCACACTGGGCTAAAATCAAGTGTCAGCAGTGCTGTGTTCCTTCTGGAGACTCTAGGGGCGAACCCATTTCATGGCCTTTTCCAGCTTCTAGAGACTGCCTACCTCAAGACATATCTTTTCAGAGGATGAACCCTACTAAATAGTGGATACATAAAGTTCCATTTCCCTAGAGCAGTACTGTCCAATATAACTTTCTGGGATGACGAATATGGTCTCCTCTATGCTGTTCAATATTGTACCCACCAGCCACACATGGCTTTTGAATACTTGAAAGGTGGCTAGGGTAACTAGAGAACTGATTTTTTTATTTAATTAATTAAAATTAAAATCTAAATAAGCCACATGTGGCTTACGGCCACCATATTGGACAGGGCATCCCTAGAGCATCAAATTACTCATTAATGGGTTTATTAGTTCTGGAGTATGACTTTGAACCCTCCCACAGTATTTTTTCCCCTTATTTCCAAGTTTTGGAAAAAATTTCAACATGTGCAAGTAACATAAATAGTGACTCCAACAGATTAAAATTCAATAACAATGTAGCCTGATTTCTCTGTTAAGGAACTAGTTTCTTTATTTTTACCTTCCTTAGATCTCCTCGCTCATGAATATCTGAGTTACACAGTATAGGTTTCACAACTATCGAAACTTTCTGTTTGAATAGAGCATATTGTTTGCTCTTCCTTAGTCAAACATGTGTTAAGTATCAGTTTGAGATAGACCCTGTGGTAAAGGATGAGTAAAATACAGTCCCTGACACCACAGTGGACCCATTATCTAGAAAGGGAGAATACACGTGTAGACAAATAGTTGGTGGGAGAGAAAGAAGAACCAGATACAATAGGGCATAAAGGAGGAAAGGTCACATCCACCCCAAACTGTATCTGTTAGTCTCAGCAAGAAGGTTTATTGGCATGGTGGGTTGAATAGTGTCACCCCAAATTCATGTCTACCTGGAACCTCAGAATGTGACTTTGTTTGGAAATAGGGTCTTTGCAAATGTAATTAGTTAAGATTAGAGGTCATACTGGATTAAGGTTGTCCCAAGTCCAATGATTGCTGTTTTAATAAGAGAAAGAGAGAGAGCTGGACACAGACACACAGGGAAGAAGGCCATGTGATGATGGAGGAAGAGATTGGAGTGATGCAGCTACAAGCCAAGAAGACCAGGAGCCTCCAGAAGAGGCAAGGAGGGATTCTTCCCTAGAACCCATGGCCTTGCCAACACCTTGATTTCAGACTTCCAGCTTCCAGAACTGTGAGGAAATAAATAGTTAAGCCATTCAGTTTGTGGTCATTTGCTACAACAGCCCTAGGAAAGTAATACCTTTTTTTTTTTTTTGGCTGCACCGTGCGACTTGTGGGATCTTAGTTCCCTGATCAGGGATTGAACCCGATCAGTGAAAGCACCTGATCAGGGAAAGCGCCAAGTCCTAACCACTGGATCGCCAGGGAATTTCTTTTCTTTTTTTTTTTTTTAAGGAGAGTAATACAATTGGAAAGATACTCTGTAGCTCACAGAACTGAGTGCTGAGCTGAAGAAGCCAGGCTTCAGTTGTGTAGGAACAGGGGTACCTCTGAGGATCTCAGCTGCAGAGCTCATGTACTCTCCATGCCTGGCCCGGCCATCCAGGCAATCTGCTCCAGTGGCCTTTTAACCTCGTGTACCTCACTCAAGAGTCTGACTCTCATCAGAGAAACTCTGATCTGGCTTATTCTGTGCCTTTCCCACAGCCCTCCAGGAACACATGGAGTGGAGGACAGGTAACTTCTCAAAGGAAAAGACCCCAGTCAGATAAAAATGACAGATGACCACTATGCCAATGTTAGCACCATCCTTTTTGGAAGAAGAAACTGTCCTGTTGGATGCTACTCATTTAGCCAAGGAGGGTGGGTGGTTACAGATGTTGAGAAAGATTATCCTGGCAGCTCCGTGCAGAGCGGTTTGGAGCAAGAGTAGCTAGACAGCTGGTGACGTCAGCCAGAGTGAAGTTAAGGGAGCATGGGGGCGTCTCCTGCTGCCATGTCTATGCCAAGGAAAGAACGCTCTCATTTTGCAATCTGTGGTTTCTTAACATTGACTCATTCAATGTTGTATAGGGAGGCTGAGAGATGCCTTTATTTTCTATCGCCAATTATTTCCACCTATTTTTTTACTTCTTTTTGGTATCTTGAAAGTCAGAAAGCTTACTTTTTGCTACTTGTCTACCCAGTTATATGAGACGATCGAGTGTTTTTACTGTTCCAGGGTGGAGCTCAGAGCAGATTGTTTTTCCTTTACGCGAGAGAAAACCCACCCAGAGAAGCCAGGCTCTGAAGGCAAGTGTACAGTGCCTCCTGTGCCCCCAAGATCCAAGCGGGAAGAACATAGAGCCCAGATGAGTGTCAGGGGTTACAATTTCTCACTATTATGGGCACCAAGGTACTCCTGACATGGAAAAGGGGGTGGAATTGTCTAGACAGAGAAAGGGGGAACAGCATCTCACTCAGTGGGTCCAGCAGGGGTAACAGGCAGGAACCCCCTGCTTGCCCTGCTGCCCTAGACTCCCCCTGACATGCTGACATTTGGCCTTTGTGTCCCATCCATCTGTGGGGTCAGTCGAGAGTAGCTCTAATCTTGACAACAGTGACTGGGCATTCTGGGACCAGCTATTCCTGAAGGAAAGAAAAAGGTAAAAAGTAGCTAATAAAAGTGGTTATACTCTGCGCTTGTGTAAGAATTGGCTGGATGGGATGGTGGTATGAGAGTCTTTACACTGTATAACTTTTCATATTTTTTTAACTGTGTGAATGTGTTACTTATTTTAAAAATTTAGTAAGTTTTATTCTTTAACAAGGCTTATAGAGCCCAAAGAACTGGTTTTTAGTATGTGGCTTCAAATATGTCTTTTAAAAAAAGTATTTTATTCATATCCATGCCACCCAGATTTTAGTGCATCAACTAACATGAATAATTTTTATTCAGACCCCTCTGTTCTTAGTGCTTTATAGTTCTCAACCGTGACAAACGTTAAATAAATACCCAGTAACCATCCTTAGCCCTAATACACCAAATTAAAATAAAAATTATATTCACCATATTTAAAATGATACAAATGATAAAACACACACATTTCTCACATTCATATTAGATCACACAGTTAAGGATTTTTTGGGTTTTTTTTTTGCGGTACGGGGGCCTCTCACTGCTGGGGCCTCTCCCGCTGCGGAGCACAGGCTCCGGACGCGCAGGCTCAGCGGCCATGGCTCACGGGCCCAGCCGCTCCGCGGCATGTGGGATCTTCCCGGACCGGGGCACGAACCCGCGTCCCGGACCTGCATCGGCAGGCGGACTCTCAACCACTGCGCCACCAGGGAAGCCCAAGGATTTTTTTTAAAGAGCCAAAACATTTTTTCTTTATTACTTTCAACTTATTTTACCTTGGCTACTCCCACTAAGTTCCCCAGCTCTTCGGCGCATGTGTGCGAAAGTCTTGTGTAATTTTTTTGTCCTGCCTGTGACCCTTCTGCTTCTGTCTCCTTTCTCTTTGTGCTCCTGCCCCACTTCCTCCCTTGGACTCCTGTGGCCCAGTGAGGCCTCCAGTCAGCCTGTGGACAGCTGTGTCCCAGTCACTTCAGTCAGACATACTCATGGCCTTCAGCAGCCCTCAGCCTCCTCCAGACTGACTACATGCCCAGTCTTTGCCTTCCCCCACAGTCACCCAGAACTCCCAGCTCAGCCTCACCTCCTCTGTGCATTCATTCCGGGAGTCACTGCAGATGAAGGCTTGGTGAGCCTGATAGTGTGGATTCTGGCTGACAGGGTGTCATTTTTCCCTCTCACTTTCTGGTCAAATAAGGCCTAATTCATATGCTGGTCTCTAAAATGCAGATTAGTAGAATTTGATGGATCCTGCATGTTTGTTTTTTTTTAATGATATGTATTTTTTAAAGTTTTTTATTTATTTAAAAAAATTTGTTTTGCTGCATTGGATTTTTGTTCCTGCACGCGGGCTTTCTCTAGTTGCGGCGAGCGGGCTACTCTTGGTTGCGGTGCACGGGCTTCTCATTGCGGTGGCTTCTCTTGTTGCGGAGCACGGGCTCTAGGCGAACAGGCTTCAGTAGTTGTGGTACGTGGGCTTCAGTAGTTGTGGCTCACGGGCTCTAGAGTACAGGCTTAGTAGCTGTGGTGCATGGGCTTAGTTACTCCGTGGCACGTGGGATCTTCTTGGACCAGGGCTCAAACCCGTGTCCCCTGCATTGGCAGGCAGATTCTTAACCACTGTGCCACCAGGGAATCCTAATCCTGCATGTTTTAACTACAACATAAAGGTGATTACAATTTAGAATTCTTTTGCTCCATGTTACCCACTTCAGTATGTGGGAAAATGAGCAATTATGTATTTCTGAAACTGATACCAGATTGTATATTTTTCATAAACAAATTAAAAAAAAGTTTTGTGATCATGTTATGAAAATGTTTTTACATTGCTTTTTCCCTCCAAATTCCAAAACAATGTTAACCAGTTGAATAGCTGACCTACCATGAGGAAAATACTCCTTTGCTGTCAGACGCAATACACAGACCCATAGCTACTCCACAGTAAAAACAAAGCAATACACAGACCCATAGCTACTCCACAGTAAAAACAAAACAATACACAGACCCATAGCTACTCCATAGTAAAAACAGAACAATACACAGACCCATAGCTACTCCACAGTAAAAACAAAACAATACAAATTGCAGGTAAAGGATGACAGTTAAAGACTCAGAATGCAATTTCTATTTGCATTTTGTTTTAATTGCACAGCATGGAGAAGATTCTGACACATAGAAATAGTTGTAAGTGGTAAAGTGGCAAGAGGTTTTTTTTGGGGGGGTTGTTTCATTTCATTTTGTTTTTTTATATTTGTCTTGCAATTTGAAGCTGGTCTTTATTTTAAAGTCTGTACAAAAACTCAACAACCTGTTCATTCATTAGTGGTCTCCGATTTGTTAAAATACGGCATTTAGCACATCTGAGTGTGTGTGTGTGTGTGTGTGTGTGTGTGTGTGTGTGTGTGTAGCTGTCCTTTATTGAGTACTAGTGTCAGGCATAATACTATGCACTTTATATACCTTGTTTTATGTAGGAATTAGAGTGGACTCGCCATCACATCCATACCTGGGTGTATGTTTTTAAATTACTATTTTATAATAACTTAAAATTTTAAATGTTGCCTATTTTGATTTTTGTGGTTGGTATTGTGAGAGGAGAAACAAAAGTCTCATTTATTTAGTCTGATTTAGCAAAACTATCAATGCAAGTTCTCATCTGACAAAGCACAATGGAATTAAACATGCACATGTTAGCCCACAACTTGTGGGTTGTTTTAGACATTTAATTGGAAAATTAGCATTTGATGAAAAAACTTTGTTTTCTTTGAATCTACAGTGTTGTTCTCTTTTGCTTTCAGTTTTTCTAATGTTGCCCATTAAGTGTGCAGAAAAGCAGAAGTTTAATTTTCTAACAACGAAAATACTTGTTCCTTTTTATCAGCATATATCTCCCAGGTAGTTTTGGTGGCCACTCTCCAAAGTCCTCAGTGCTTTGTATTTTGTGCTAAGCAGCAGTACAAAATTGTAGCAGTTGAACTCAACGAATACAAATAGACAACTCTTCCAAATAGCACTGGTTAATTATAAGTGCAGTAATCAATAGATTTTAATTTGATGTTTTGCTCTCAAGTTGTAAGTGACTCTCGAAAGAATCAGGGAGTAGGATCTTTAAAATATCTTAATCCACAGCATTTCCATTTAAATTTTTATTTTAAAATAAAAAGAAAAACTGCATGTTGGGTAAAACACCCTGACCTTTCCTTTGTCAGCATCCAAAGCCTGAAGGATTGAAATGTTGGATAAGATTTGAAAAGGAAACTTGATTTACACACTTGTGCAATCCTAAGATTCCACAGAGCACAGCTTGAAAGCCACTGGACTAGCTGATCTTGTCATTTTGAGGAATAATCTTTCAGCTTATTGATCTTACCTTTTAGGAAATGACAGCAGTGTTATGCTATAGGGATAGACCAGGGTTTAAATGTCTTAGTATCGTTTCTTGGGATCTAAGAAAGAAAGCAAATTAAATACTTAATATCGTAATACCATTGCAATATTTCACCAGGAAAATGATATCAAATATGTAGGTTTTGAAAAATTTTTCTGATGGCAGGATTTTCCTGGGGAATGGGACTGTACCATTCCTTTCAAGTGAAAACTCTGAAAAGACAGTGGGTCAGTGTTGTCATCTCTGCTACCTGTAATGTTGCTAATTAAGAGCGCACTTCGATTCGTTACCTATCTTCTCTGCTTCTCAGATGTGAATCCCAAAGAGAATTATAAATCCTATGAAAACTTTTGGGGGAGGAGAACACAAAGGGGAAAGTGGTTAGGCTGAGTGTTGCTTGGAGCCTTTAGACCCAGACTCCTTTGCAGTGATCCGAGAACAGCCCTGTCTACACATTTAGCCAAATGATTTGTGTGGTACACACAAATCTTCCTTGTGGTTCTTAACTCTTGTCTCTGCTGGGAATTCTCCCTCTTAGGTTTGGCCGAAAAGCAGAACAAGCAGAAGATACATTCCCCGCCTCCACTGCTGTCATGTTTTTGCTTGCAGAGTTGACTTTTAGTTACAAAGGTGTTAAAAACATACAAAAAAACTTCCCATAAATAATGAAAAGTTATGAAGATTCCGGAAATCTTCTCCTGATATTTATTTCACAAAAATACAAAAAGATGACAACAAACACAAATAAAAACACAGCCCGACCCCCAGGATATCTTTACAAGTTTTATTCTTACTGTTTGCTCTTAATCTGTATTGAAACGTAAATGGAGGGCTAGTTTGCCCTCCTCAAAGGGATTTCCCTTATTCTCTACCTAACTGCTGCGTTGGGAGTTACTTGGCTATCTTTATTGAGAATCAGCCTGTTCCACCTGGGCTGGGCTGGATGCAGGACAAATCGACCTCGTCTGAGGTAGATTCAGGTCAACTCTTCTGCTAAAGGTGATGGCAATTTTTAGTCTCTTCTAAAACCTGCTTCCTATTCTTCTCACTAGACCTGGGTTCCTGGGGTGCCCTTCTACTTTGGGACTCAGATCAATACTCATTCTCTAGCTACCCCAGCCTTCTTGGGTCTCACCCACTCCCTAGCTCCTTGAGTGAGGACACAACTTTCCTTTTTTCTCAAGGATCCCAGCTCTGGGACTTAAACTGCTCTTCATCGGCCCTGGCTGATGGTCCCTTTAACTTCTCCCTTGTTTGGGGCCATCATTCCCTTCCTCCTTCCTCCTCTTTCTCCCTGGTTGGTTCCTTTTTTTTTTTTTTTTTTTTAAATATGTGTATATATATATTTATTTATTTATTTATGGCTGCGTTGGGTCTTCGTTGCTGCACGTGGGATTTCTCTCTAGTTGCAGCGAGCGGGGGCTACTATTCATTGCCGTGCGCGGGCTTCTCATTGTGGTGGCTTCCCTTGTTGCAGAGCATAGGCTCTAGGCATGTGGGCTTCAGTGGTTGTGGCTCACGGGCTCTCAGAGCACAGGTTCAGTAGTTGTGGCGCATGGGCTTAGTTGCTCCGTGGCATGTGGGATCTTCCTGGACCAGGGATCGAACCTGTGTCCCCTGCATTGGCAGGTGGATTCTTAACCGCTGCGCCACTAGGAAAGTCTCATCCTGGTTGGTTCTTGATAGCTATGATTAAGGCAATATATCACTATGGCTGTCAGAGATACATCTGTGCCCAGTCTCACTGGTTTCAAGGCCTAGTGTCATCAATCCAGGATTGTTAATCATCCTCATTGGGCAGTAAAGGATGAATTTAGGAGGTTCCGTTGTCCCAACTCTGCACATTCCTAAGAAGGGGTTAGCCCTTGACCAGCTCGTGGGAGATAACACCTCAGCCCTCAAAATATCCTGCCTTATGGGAGTGTTTTTGTTTACCTGAGGCCTTGGGCCATGTGATATCACTTGACCTCTGGAAGACCTGGACACTGAATGACTAAGGTCAGCTATGCAGGTGACCTCTGTCTATGTGACTGATCACTAATAAAACTCCTGGACACCAAGGCTCAGCTGAGCTTCCCTGGCTGGCAATACTTTGTGTATCTTCTCCCACATTGCTGCTGGGAAAAGGAGGTGCTATCTGTGTGACTCCACTGGAAGAAGACAACTGGAAGCCTCACCTGGTCTCTCCTGGACTTTGCCTTATGTGCCTTTGCCTTTGCTGATGTTAATCTGTATCCTTTCACTGTAATAAGCCATCACCATGAATATAACAGCTTTCTGAGTTCTGTGAGTCCATCATTGAAACATCAAAACTGAAGATAGCCTTGGGGACTTCTGACTCCATCATCATCATCATCAATGTATATTGACCATTTAATATGTGTGACAGCTGCTAAATGCTTTTCATGGTTCTTATTCAAACCTTATAACAATGCTGTAAAGAAACTAGAATTATTCTCTCCACAAACATCTCCCCTCATTTTATAAAGAAACTAAATGATCAGAGAGGTTAAATAAATCATCAAAAGTAGGGCTGGGATTGCAACCCAGATCCCTTTGACTCCAGGGCCATGTCTTAAACACAAAGCTAAAAAAGTGTGTCATAACTCCTTTCCCTGACCTGATAAGATGGCTACCATTTTCCTTTTTCCCATTCAGCATCACTTATTCCCTCCCTGGTTCCACATTAAATATGTTTATTCCAGGATGCCTCCAGCTTTACCAGACTAAAGAAGTACCTTCCAGAGACCAGGTAGGAGAATTTTTAGATGCAAAAAATACACATTCACTGGGACTTCCCTGGTGGCGCAGTGGTTAAGACTCCGACCTCCCAATGCAGGCGGCCTGGGTTCGATTCCTGGTCAGGGAACTAGATCCCACATGCATGCCACAACTACTACACGTTATCGGGATAGGTTCCAAAACCGTAAGGAAAAAGAATGCAGGCTTGTAGGACTGTCAGGACACTCCCCATACCTGGAGAAATGCAAGGCTGTGTATGCATAGGATATGGGGTTGGGGACTAGTGTTTGGGGTCAAGCCATCCAAGAACAGTGTGAGTAAAGCAGGCTGGCCACAGCACAGGAAATGTTCATATGTCTTTCCTCTTTCATCTGGCAGGAAGGGCTTCCTTTACTGCACTAAACAGGTGGCACTTTGAATGCTGCCAGCTCTCAGAGTCTGTGTACCTAGAAATGCAAAAGAAAGCAGGGAGGGAAAATGAGACATGGGTGCTAGTGATGTAGAGGGAGGAGAGCAGGTGGAAAGGAGGCTGTTTTAGGGTTTTCCTTTTTTTTAGTTTTTTTTTTTAATTGAAAGTATAAATTGATTTACAATGTTTTATTAGTTTCAGGTGTACAACATAGTGACTCATATTTTTATAGATTGTACTCCATTTAAAGTTATTACAAAATAGTGGCTATATTTCCCTGTACCGTACAATATATTCTTGTTGCTTATTTATTTTATACACAGTTGTTTGCGTCTCTTAATCTTTTTCTTTTTTTTTTTTTTTGCATCTCTTAATCTTAATGCCCCTTCCCCAGGGCCTTCTCCCCATTGGTATGTTTTAGGTTTTCAAAGTGGGGAAGGTAAATGTCTTTAGAAACAAGACACTCACCAACTTTATAGAATAACAGGGCGGGACAAGTTCTCCAAAGCAGTATTTTTCTAATTTTTAAGGTTGTGGAACCCTTCATGTCTCTGAGTCCTAAAGATTTTTTTAAAAATGAAATCCTTGTTTCTAAGAAAGGTCCTAATTTGAAAGTGTTAATTAGGCATTTTCTGTATAAAGGAAATTTCATTTTTTTCTTGTGGAATTTTAAATGACTACACAAAATACATTTTCCAATAAATACATGTTTCTTTCTCCCATCACGAAAAGGAAATTTTGTATAGAAATGATATTTCTTGCGGCATCTGTTTGAGCCAGGCTGCTCTGTTGGGCTCAGAGCAGAAACTATCACCAGCAGCACTGTTCTGACCAAGTCAACCACCTAAGAAAGGGATAAGAGCGAAATCAACAACTCTGATCAAGGTTACCAAAGCCACACTGGTAAAAAGAAAAACAAACAACTTTTGATATGATTATTCAAACTGCAGAAATTTTTATAACAAAAATGCTCCAGCCTTCTTACAAATGTCTGCTTTTCATTGATGCTTAAAGTCAATTACCCGTGAAAAACAGGCTGCTAAATCTTAAGGGCTGTTTTTTCTGCTCTCAGCAGTTCACCTTGATTTAATGCGGAAAACTCTTTTTAAGCCTTTGGGAGAGGTATATTTTGAAAAACGTCATTAACAGTTATAGGTATTAGGTGGAGACCTTAACTGTAATATTTACATGGTGACTTGTATTTACACAGTATTTTACATGCATTATTTTACTTAATTCCAAAGGAAAAATACTGAATGTTTGACCCTGATTTCTGTTTAAGAAGTAGCTATATCCTGGCTTTTATTTACCTTATGATTATAAGAGCTTGTTATAAGACGAGGTTTGGGACTTTCCAATGCTCATGTTCTAGTACACAGACCTGACCGTCTCACCTTCTTACTTGTCAGAACAAATTCTTTTGACAGAAGTATTCAAAGGCCAAATACAAAGAGTGTTAGTATCTTTATTTCTCAAAAAAAATTTTTTTCATAGTACATATTGTATGCCAGTGTGAAGCATTATATATCTCAACTAAAAAAACCACATTGGAGTTCGACCAAATGTAAATGCTAATACAGGCTCAGATTTGCTCCAAGGTGCTTTAAAGAAACTGGTCTGTGTCAAGAGCCAGGCTACAACAATTTCAGGAGGCCTGCTGTGTGAATGAACTGTAGTTCGAAAGATCTGAAGCAGCAGACCTGCACTGTGATAGGGGCTACTTGCCAGCAAACTGCTGATTGGATAAGGACTATCCGGGTTTCACCCTGATGACGTGAAGATAAAGTTGCTTGGCCACAACATTTCTATTTCTTTTCTCTCTCCGCCACGGAGAAACAACAACTGCAGCCTTTCAGTTACAAGTTTTTTTCCACCAGGGAGTCAAGATCAGAAACTTACGAAGAAGGCCATTTTGGGAGGACTACTTAGTCCCAGGCTACTTTGAATCCATTGAAACTGCCACAGGGCCTTTGCACTAGCTGTTCTCCGCCTGGAAACACACCTTTACCAGCTTTACCGCTTGCTGCCCCCACTTCATATAGGCCTCGGCTCAAATGTAAATACTCCAGAGAAAACTTCTCTAATAATCTAAAATAATCTATCACAAGCTAGCCCCTACTCTTCTATTTTGCTTCACAGTATTTATCACCACCTGAAATTGTAGGTTTCTTTATTTGTTTACTGTCTGGTTTCCCAATAGAATGTAGGCTCCATATGGCAGAGATTGACTATCTCACTATTTTTTTAGTTACCAGCAGTGCCTGGCACATGTAAAGGGCTGAATAAGTATGCTAGATGAATGAATGATTGCATGATAAATGATCAAAGCTGGGGCCACATCTCATACCCTTTGACTGTAAGAAAAGGTTAAGTTAGACAAGTTTATTCTATTGACACACGGGGATAACCCACAGTTAGGCAAGCGCTTACATTTACAGTAATTGTTTGTCTTCCCCCTCTAGAGAGAAGGCGCCTTTGAGTCTAGTTCACCACTATACTCCTCGTACCTCAAACTATGCGAGAAGGAAAGTATCATTTAATTTGATTTGATTCAGATATGAATTTGATTGAAGATATGAAATTTGATTAAGATATGAAAGGTGAGTAGGGGGTTAGCCAGGTGAGGAAAAGCAAGAAAATGGTTCCAAGCTGTGGGAAGAGCTGGTGGAGGCCTCTGTCCTTGACATGAGGAACAGACAGAAAGCAAATGTAACTAATGTGGAGAGACAAGGTGGGGTAGGGAACCCCGTGTGGCTGGGGAAGTGGGTGGGGGCCAGCCATGCTGGAGTTTCCAGGTTTATGGGTTTGGCAGGGCAATGTAAACAGGTTTATCTTTACCCTAAGATCAATGGGAACCTTTTTGCCTCTGTACATGCTAGAGTGACATGATCATATTTGTCACACCACGTTGCAGTGGGTGTAAGGAGACCAGTTAGGAGGCTGCTTTGACCCAGGCTAGAGAGATGGTAGTTGGACTTAGAGTCTCTAGAAAATAAGCTTCTTGAAGGTAGCGATCACTCTCTGTTTCATTCACTGCCGTATTCCCAGCACCCAGATCAATTCCTGGCACCTATTAGATACTCAGTAAATGTTTGTTTAATGAATGAGTGACATAGTGGTTAGAAATGGAGGAAACAGACTGGTGGAAAAGATTGTTAGGGGCATGGTGAAGGACTAGCTACTGAGTATGAGGGAGAGAACTGTCAGGCCAAGTCCAAGGTTTCTGGTTTGTGTTACTATATGGATAAAGGAGTATCGACATTTCCTGTGGCAGGAAGTGGCAGAAGAATCTATGTTTTGTGCGTTTCTGGTTCTCTCTGTTAAACTAAGAGTCAGGACTTCCTCCTCCTTGTCTCTCTTGGGAGGCCCCACTCAAGGCTGGCTTCTGGCTGTCCTCTCCTCTGTTGGTGTACAGCTGAGGAGAGGGGGCCTGCAGGCCAGAACAGAGGAACGCTTGGCTCACGGAAGTCTTGTCAAGGATTTGAAGAAGGCTATATTCTCATTGATTCAAATAGATGTGAGGTCAGTAGAATGGCTAGGAATATTGTGGGTCAGGATGAGAATGAAAGATAAATGGTCTTTCTCAACATGTTCTAAGTAGCCTTAATAACAAGAAGCTTATTATTAAGAAGTTAAAAACTTCTGCCCTGCTCTTGCCTCCAAACTTATTCCAGTGGCTATAAATAAAGATTATGAGGGGCTTCCCTGGTGGCGCAGTGGTTGAGAGTCTGCCTGCCGAGGCAGGGGGACGCGGGTTCATGCCCCAGTCCGGGAGGATCCACATGCCGCGGAGCAGCTGGGCCCGTGAGCCATGGCCGCTGAGCCTGCGCATCTGGAGCCTGTGCTCCGCAACGGGAGAGGCCACAAAAGTGAGAGGCCCACGTACTGCAAAAAAAAAAAAAAAAAAAAAAGTTATCAATTTGCTACTCCTAGTAGAAGTCACACAATAGATTTTAAAGAAAAATTTAACAATGCATCTCAACCTAAATGAATTTTCTACTCCAAGGGTAGTTTCACATAATCTGCATACAGCAGTGCAAACAAATTCTGACCTTTACTTTAATTCGCAATTTCACTATTTTAGCAATTACTCAGGGTTGGTGTCTTTGTTTCCTGGCAGTAGTGACATTTTGGGCCAGATAATTTCTTGTTGGGGACTGTCTAGTGCATCGAAGGCTGTTTAGCAGCATCCCTGGCCTCTACCCACTAGTAGTAATATTTTCCCCCAGTTGTGACAACCAGAAATGTCTCCAGACATTTGGTAGCTGTTCCCTGTGGGAGCCAAATATCCACCCTCCCCCAGTTGAGAAATGCTGCTTTAGATCCATTTCTCAGTATGACTGAGGACTCTGGGCCCCTCAGAGGTGAGTGGTTTGCTTAACATCATAGGGAATTGGTAGAGCTGGGCAGGACTCCAGGTCTTCTGAGCCCTCAGTCCGGGATTGTGTCCATGCTGCCGCTGCTTTCTAAGATTTCAGTAGCATCGTGCCTTCAATCCCATTTAATATTTCAGTCTTCAGGTTCTTAAGTGAGAACGTCTTAAGTGAAAATGTTATTCTATCAAATCAAAGCTTCTTGCTGAATTTTAGAGTTTTCAGTGAAAAAAGAATATTAATAAATAAAATCCCAGGATTGCCATTGGGCAGATCATTTATCTTCTCTGAATCTCACTTTTCTCTAGGTGCTTCATCTCCAAATTGTAACAGTTTATCGGGATTGGGTCCTGATAACCATTGACCTCTATCTTTTATTTCGTCCACCTGCTTTCATTTACCAAGCTACCTGATCCATCACATTGTGTAGTAGTAGGTTTGGATGCTTACCTTGGATGAATAGATGGTTAGCGGGGTTTGTGATGATGGCAACGTGGAGACATTAAGCTCCTCTGGGACATCGCTGATGGTTGGAATTCTGTACTCATCTGGACCTCGAGAGTACAGGACACTCCCAGAGGGAGTATTTCACCTCTTCAGTGGTATAAAGGCCCATTCCCTGAATAAATAAACCTTCAATCTGAAGGGGGAAAAATGTCAAGCTCTGTGATATCGTGTGCTTTTTAGGAGGCCTTTACCTACCCCACAGTGGCTCTCAGGAAGCAGCACCCATCTTGGTGGGCCAGCACCTACTTGCCGAATATCAGTGGCCGGATTTTGACTGCAACATGCATCCATGACGATGTCTGTTCTGATTTTCTGCCTAAGTTAAAATTACCTGACCATGAGAACTTGAATTAAAAATACTATTTTAAGGTTTATTAAATGGTCCCAATTTATTCCAGGACTCGGGCTGGTTAATTAGCACTGCATTGAACCCCATCAACATTAGAGGTGACGAGACCATCTGCTAAGCTCTTCAAATTAGTGCTAGGACTGTCAATGACCCCAGAAGGTCTTCTGCATTTGTGGTTTTGATTCCTCTCAGGTGACTCCAAAGTCCGTGGCATGTTGGTGTGTTTGAGCGTCTCTTAGTAAATAATTGAGCCTGACTGTTTATCTGATTCTCAGCCTTGATTTGTTCTAATATAATCATGAGCTCATCTAGTCCTCATAATGGTTCACTGTAGGTGGTATTATTGCCGTTTTATTGAGGAAATCATGTAGTCACAGCGGCTTGTATGAATTTGGGGATTTGCAAGATCTTGGGTGTATTAAGGGCGAATGTTGAGACCAATTTACTTCCTTCCCTGAGAAAAATCACACTAATCTGGCCCTTCTGTTGTGTCACTGGGCATGTGCATGCAGGCTGTGAAGGAGCCACAGAAAGCCCTATATGGCTGTGGTCTATCTCAGGAATATCTCTGGGCTTTCCTTCTCCCCCACGTCCAGCGTTTGTTCCAACATCATCATTCACTGTTTAGGCCCAATACCCGGGCTCCTACTTTCTAGCCCTTTGAATGGGAAATTCTCTTTTGATTCAACCATTGGCCTCTCAGACAACCTACTATGGGCACTGAGACCAACCTTCGTCCATTCTCAACCTGGATAGGGCAGGAGATTAGACACACCCCAGAGTGAGTTTTCAACTTATTTCCATCTTGAAACCTGGTGTATTTTGCATTATAGGTATTGGAAAATGGGAAGAGATGGCTGTGCACTAGTTGAACCTTCAGATGGTTTAGTTCACCAACCACAAATAGCCATCAGCAATAAGGCCTGTCATTTTATTGCTCTGATTCCTCTTTAAAATCAGTTTTGCCTCTTCAAAGAATGAACTATTTCAAGGGACCAAAGTGATACTGAAATGACTGAACCTTAAGCTATAATAAGGAAGGCAGGGAAGACCAAATCTTAACTTTTCTGGCACCCCAAATTCTGGAAGATCTCCATGAGGTTCATTTCTTCAGGGATTTCTACCAAGACCCTCAGGTGGAATTGCCAGATAAAATAAATATGTCCCATATGGTGCATGGAGCATATTTATACCAGAAAATTGTTTGTTGTTTATCTGGAATTCAAATTTAACTGGGAGTCCTATATTTTTATTTGCTAAATCTGGCAACACCTCCTTTAAGGTGGAGGATCAGACAGCTAGTTGATTTCTAAAAACAGCTTCCCACCTAGTGTAGAGCCTCAAATGGGTTACAGGGGTGCCAAGATACAGACACAGGCTTTCAGAGGTCCTGGGGCAGGACACCCAGGCTGGTCACCTGCCAACATGGTTTCCTTGTTTGCAGCAGTGTGCCGTGCAAATATGATCATTGTCTATGTGTGCCAGGATGTGAAAAACATCCAGAAACACAAGTTTTAAAATAATCATGTGAGTATTCTGTGATCCTAATTTCAGGAGTTTACTTCTTCACAATGATCTAGAATGAAAATGGAGACATAATATTAATGTGTCCTAAGGATAAAATTGAGTGGAATGTGAGGGCAGCTGCTCTCCAGACATCCCTTCATTTATTGTATTTTTATCTTATTTATGTAATGTTTAAGCAGTGGGCAAGTTAACCAAAAATGGGGCAATAAAAGACATTTTGATAAAATTTATAGGTCAGTATTTGCAAAGTCCTTCCCATTTTTACATGGACTGACCATTTCTATTTTGGGGCAAGGTGGTTCAAGATGATGTTAGAATAATTAGTGTATGGAATTTAGATGTGTCATCGGTACATCCTGTAAATTTCCTATACTTTGGATTGTACTATATTCTCTTTAAGGTTTCTGTAATCTCTCTGTTTCCAGAATGGTACCTGGGGTTTATCCTTTATGGTAGAAGTTATTAGTTTTTGGTTAAATATGACTCCCTGTCTCCAATAAGGGTTTTTTTTGGATGCTCAATTAAATAGTAAACACAAAAATTATTTTAATTACCTGCCCTCCCCTCTCCCCCAGTCTATTTCTTTAGGACCAGTAGTACCTTTGGGTTAATTGACTTTGGGGGAATATCACATTGCTATGTGCTTTCAAAATTTTTACTCAAGACAATTTACTAAATTACCTAGTCAGATAGATAACTTGACCTTCTATAGGAATAGACCCTTTTCTGAAAAAAAAAAAAAACTTTGGAAAGTAATTCTGTCTGAAATGGAATAAAATATTTAATGCATTTTTGGCTGTCATGAGCAATTCCTTCTGTACTTCTTTTTGAGTGGAAATTCAGGATAAATCTGAATTTCTAGACATTCTCATGGAATTGAAAGAATCTTGTCCTTATTGTACAAGTATTACATAATCAAATTGAGCTATTAGTGTAAACATAATTTTGTTGTTGTTTTTACTTGCTAAGAGGAAAGTTGTCAAATGACTTACCTTGTGAGCTCCTGTCAGGCAGTCACTTTCAATCTTGGAACAGGCTGCTCCACAGACATAGTAGGAAAAAGGGTCTCCTTTTCCTTTCTCCCAGTCCATGAAGGCCTTGTAGCCCCTGATGGAAGAAATAAAGCCCTTTAGCTTGGGAGCGGGGGGTACAAACAATGTTGATTTGTTTTAAATTTACCAGAGTTTTAATGACAGCATTTTATTTGATCGATGTTCATTCTGACTGCTTTTAAGTTACCCATATTTACAGTCTAGCTACTTACAGCAACACTAACATTTGCCTCCATTTTTAAAGAGGATATGCTTTGTGCTGCAGTTAGGATGCCAAAAAGAGAGAAGCCAACAAACTGTTTCGGTCCAGACCTCACAGGGTGTCTGCATCTTGAGGGTTTAAGGTTTGACTTTTAGATCTGCACGTTGAAAACCTCAATTGATTTTTATTAGGGTTCCCAGAGGGACCCCCTAGACTGTGCTAACCAAACTCATAGGGGACTGGTGGTAATTCAGGGCTGGTGAGAAAGGGCCGGTAATTCGATGTGTTTATTAATGGAAGTTGGACCCAGCTAGAGGGCTGATTTGCCCTCTTCTTGGATTATTGAACTCAGGAATTTGGAACTTATTACGTACAGGGCACTGGGCTGGCCCTTACCTCCTTTCTTCATGAGGATTTTCTATACTCGTGTGCGTGTATGTGTGTGTGTGTGTGTGTGTGTGTGTGTGTGTGTGGTTTGTTGGCTTGTTTCATTTGATTGTAAAACTAATGTCATACACTTCCCACATTTGACAATCAGCTCCCCTCTTTGTGCTTCATTTAATTAACGTGCATCTACTGAGGGCCTCCCACTGCCAGGCACTGCACCCAGGATGCCTGGTGATGACCATCCTATCCATCCTATCCATCCCTCCATCTCTTTTGCTTTGTTACCAACAATAGAACCCATTCTAATATTTTTTTCTCCTCAGCTGATACACTAACAATTTCCTTCTGACTGAGTTCAGAAGTCTAAATTAAGCATCCTATCCATCTCTCTTGCCCAGCAAGGAGCTTCAAAATAGAAAAGTTTTATGGTAAAGGGAGGGAGATGTGTAAAATTGAGTTGCAACTTATTTCTAATGATATTACTACTCATAGTAAAGAATAGTAAATAACGATTAGACATCGTAAGTCATGTTTATTTATTTTTTTACCAAATAGGGGTATTTTTATTATTTAATATTTCTTTGGACATAGCTCAAAGGCCTATTCAAAGTCATGGAATTTGGGGCCTAGAAGGAACCTTAAGGATCACATAATAAAAACTTATTTTATGGGCTTCCCTGGTGGCGCAGTTGTTAAGAATTTGCCTGCCAATGCAGGGGACAAGGGTTCGAGCCCTGGTCCCGGAAGATCCCACATGCCGCGGAGCAACTAAGCCTGTGTGCCACAACTACTGAAGCCCGTGAGCCACAACTACTGAAGCCCGCGCGCCTAGAGCCTGTGCTCTGCAACAAGAGAAGCCACCGTAATAAGAAGCCCGCACACTGGAATGAAGAGTAGCACCCCCTCGTTGCAACTAGAGAAAGCCTGCGCCCAGCAACAAAGACAAAACACAGCCAAAAATAATAAATGAACAAAAATAAAATTTATAAAAAAAAAAACCCAACTTATTTTACAACTGAAGGAACTGAGGCCCATCGTGATTTGATGGCCTCATAATTTCTTAGCCAAGTCAAGGCATTATTGTAATTTTTACCTGGAGTATCCAGTGGCTGAAAGACTGATTCTTTGTTCAAAAGCAGTTTCTATGTGCAGAATGGGCATATTTAGTCAGAATAAAATAAACATACCATCTGATAGGTGAGAAGGAAAATATTCTATATATCAGAATTGACATCTGACAATTGTTACTGGTGCTTTGTAACCAATAATAGAACCCATCCTAATATTTTTTTCTCCTCAGCTAGTGCACTAACAATTTCCTTCTGATTGAATTCAGAAATCTAAATTAAGCAAGTACAATAGAATCTTGCTACACATCTGTGGTGTAGGGGCTTAGTTCACAAGATATTTGGAGCTTCATTTCTAAGTGTTAGAGCTCTGGTAAGTGTGTGTGCAAGTGTGAGATAATTGTTCTAATGAAATAAGATATAGGACATTGTAAAGTTGGATTAAACAAGTCTTCTCCCTTGAGATATATTCAGTAGCAATTAGGCTTTTTAGTTTTATTCCTCCCTCCCCAAATATCACATTCTTATGGCTTAGGAAGGCTCAGTCTTTTCTTTCTTATTTAAGAAAGAAAAGAGGTGGGCTTCCCTGGTGGCGCAGTGGTTGAGAGTCCGCCTGCCGATGCAGGGAACACGGGTTCGTGCCCCGGTCCGGGAAGATCCCACATGCTGCGGAGTGGCTGGGCCCGTGAGCCATGGCCGCTGAGCCTGTACTCCGGGACGGGAGAGGCCACAACAGTGAGAGGCCCGCGAACCGCAAAAAAAAAACAAAAAAAAAAGAAAAGAGGTAAGGCCTCTGGTAATTCTTCATACACTTCTGTTCCTCCTCTCAGCAATGCAGTTCCCTGTGCTCTCTCTCCACTCATACCTGGGATACATCATGGAGCAGTTGTATCACCTGGTGATCCTGCCCTTTCACAGAAATCCACTCCTAGGTCTGACTCTACGTGGTGCGTGTGCGCACTACCACAGCTCTCTCAGCACAGGTTTGGATTGCTTTCTCATTTGTAGTAACAGACAGAGTGCAACACTTACCCAGTCTTTGCAGGTACCTTCTGGATTTTTCTTAATGATGGGCTCAAGGTGTTTCAGAAGAATCTGACAAGCATTCTTGAAGGGGTAAAGAAGTGAATCCTCATTAGGGAAGAGCGTGGTGGTTAGGATTTGAAAGAATATTGGTTGACAATTGATCAGGTCAGTGAATGCTTTTGGGGTGCCTATACTGACACATTGGGAATGCAGAGACGATACCAACAGCCCCTGATCATGAGGAGAGTATCAGTTATAGAGGGTGTTTTCCCTTCCTCACTCACTTCCTGTGAAACTATGGGCTCAGCTGAATTTCTACTCTCAGATCCCCTTTCTAAGAATATTCATATTCTTAATTCCTTCTTTTTTTTTTTTTTCTACATTTTGGATTTATACCTTCTTTCGTATTTTCCAGCCATTAAGATCTATGGAACAAAACATCCTATTTTCATTCAAATTTGTGCCCTTTAGTCTGTAACAGTGACATGCCAGTATCCCTCTGGGTCTGAAATATTGTTCAACTGTCTGTCCAGTCTTTTGTCTGTTCATCCATCTGTCATCAAACTACTGCAGTGAAGGCCTTGGCTTTGAGTGTGAAGTGAGAAAATAATTAAATTTGTTTCTGTGATAACCTAGACCCACAGAGTTTATGATCCATGATATAGAAGCCCCAAACCCTAGAAGATGGATTAATGCCTAGTTTGGGCTGACAACTTCCATACACACAGAGCAGTTCCTATTTTGTGTTTGATTCTACCTAAAATTGGATCTCATGAATTTGAGGTTTCCCACCTTGTTCTGAGCAAAAACAGTCTGTTTTTTGAGCCCCTAGGAGGTGTCTCCACAAAGATAAGATGGATTTGAAAGTGGTTCCTCTTGG
This sequence comes from Phocoena sinus, assembly GCF_008692025.1. Lineage (NCBI taxonomy): Eukaryota > Metazoa > Chordata > Mammalia > Artiodactyla > Phocoenidae > Phocoena > Phocoena sinus. Next base: position 35,026,845 of record NC_045769.1, read on the forward strand.
TAGCCTAAGTGCAGTGTCCTGGAAGTGAGGCTATATGCCTCTTCAGAATGTCCCAGTGGGAAAAGTGGACAGTTTATAACAGAAACATGACAAATAGATATTACTTCAAAAGTACATGCAGTCAGATCTTTGAATTAGGAATATGAAGTCATGGTTCTATTCTGAACTAGTGAAAATTTAGCAGTCTTTTTTTACATTAGTTAGAAAAATAAGTACAAAGAAAAAGGATGAGTGGTCTGGTGGAACTCTACTAATGCAGACACTTTAATTGCACCATATCTACCTGGCTGGGGTTCTGTCTGCCTACCTGCCTGCAAGAACTTGTTTGTATCAAGGGAAACTTGCACAGGTCTGCATTACTTGGTACCCAGATTTCTTTGTTCTGTGTCTCCCAGGGACACAGAAAATTTGTTCACCAAAATCCATTCTCCCCTTCTTCCATAGTAGCTGGGCCATGGTTTCCCACTGCTCTACATTTCCCCAACCTCCCTCGTTGTTGGACATGGCCTGAGACTGGTTCTGCTAATGGATGATGAGGGGAAGTGACTTGCATCCCTCCCAAGTCTGGCCTCCATGTTCTTTCCCTTCAGATCATCCAAGTGATGATGCTTAGGGCAACCTTGAAAGCCACGTGTTGAAGATGAAGGAATTGCCATCACACTCTGGGTGCTCGAATGACCGAATATTCCCTCTGGATTGTGTGCAAGAAAGAACTTTTGTTGTGTTGGAGCAATTATATTCTGGGTCTATTTGTCACCTCAGTTTAGCTTACTCCAACTAACACCCTCTCCTGGCATTTTGGTGATCCCAAGCCTATGTTCAGTGACACAGATAACTTCTCTGAATCCAACCACTGTGACTATATCCAGCTAAGAAAACCAGAGATGTGGAGAAAGCACCCAGGGAAAGACAGACAGGAGGAAGCACCTGTACACCTCTGCCATTGACATCTGAGCCAATGGATGCTGCTGTAGCAATTGTATTAGGTTCCATGGCTGTACTTGTTTCACAGATGTGCATGTATGACATGGGTATTTTTAATTCACGGCTGGCCACTCATGAGAAAAAGAAATAATTTCAAGTCTGGTAAGGACTTCTATGAAGACTTGAGTCATTATTTTTCTTAATTAAAAAATTACTATTTTTAGTACATCCGCAATATCCTTTAAAGCCTAAAATAATGTGTCTTTTAAGAATTAAAACCACTTTTTAGTAGGGCCTCATGCTATTTTTTAAAGTGTTTTCTTGGTAATATCCCACAGCAGTTCTTCTATTCAAATTTAGTGCATTTAGGATGTTAAGGATTTCCCTGTTTCTAAAGTTTACATGTGTAGAGAATAGGCCAAGTTGAGATTATTCAGATTTACTTAGTGGCAGTGGCAGGAAGAGAGACAGAGATTAGATTGACTGACTCAGTTTGGTCTTAAGTCTGTTGGTATTGGTTATCAGATGAACTTGGAAGGACCTTGGGGGCCTGTCTTCTTTCTTGCCCTCATTCCCACCTTAAGTTTAGCTTCCTCCCTCCTTTCTTCTATTTGTTCCCACTTGCTTATACTCCTCTAGTATGTGCTATTCACTTTTTCCTTTTCTGTGCTTTTCCTTCCATTTCTCTAGCAGACACATGTGGAAATTAAGATATTTAATCAAGAAAAAATGAAAAAGAAAGAAAGGGAGAGAAGGAAGGAAAAGAAAAAAGCACTGTTTTGGCCGATACTGTGTTTTAGTTTTTGCAAAAACACTTTCTCTAGATATCTGCAGGTATGTACCTGTTCATACTTGCCAGTCTTCAGACTAATACTGTTCAGTGATTAAGTTTCTCCAGAAAGATGCAAAATGAGGAAAAAAGGACACTTTGATGAATTCTTGGTGATGAAAATCCAAAAGGAATTTATTGGTCCACATCACTGGGAAGGATGGAGGAGCTAGTATCACATATATCTGTATCTAGGGGCTTTGTGGTCTCATCTGGATTCTCCCACAGCTTCTCATATTTGCTTTTCTTTCTATGATGGCCACGTCATTTTCAACAGTAGACAGGTTTCATCCATGGCACAGAATTGCCTCTGATAGCCACTGGCCTATAGCATAGTAGCTAAACTACCACAAGGGAAAAATAGTTCCTTTCTCCTAACATCTACACATCAGTTCCAGGAAAGGACATTGATTGGCCTTGCTTGGCCCTGTTTCTTCTTCCTCGACCAATCCCTGCAGCCAGCAGGGTTCAGGAACTATGATTGGTCAGACCAGGGTCCTGTGCCTATATATCTGTGGCAGGCATTGGGGCCAGGAGGGGGATGAGGTTAAAAAGTACCAGAATTGAGGAGTCTTTCAGAACTATATGGAATGTGGGAGGGGTATTCCAAAGGAGCTAAGGGGCTGGATAGTCAAAAGCCGCAGATGTGCACTATAACAATGTAGTAAATTAGTCATAAAGTTACATTTATTCAATTTAAAGCATTATTCTTTTTTTTATCCTGGGATTATATCTTCCTACTTTGGGTATATGTGTGTGTGTTAAGATATCCTTTAAAAATTATAGGATGATGACAGTTGATGAAATACTTGTCCTTGCTTCTCAAAACAATCCATTAGCCACCTGACGTTATTGTCCAAACTTTAAAAATTATACATACTGGTCTCAAAGTAGAAAAGTTGAGAAATGCCTACTCTAGGTAAGCCTAGAGTACCCACCACAGTGCTCTGGGGACATATCAATGGTGTTTTCACTAAGAACCATCTCTGTCCATAAACCTGGGCCAAGCTCCAGGAGTATCTGCACATGTGTAGGACTTCCACCACCTCAGCCATTCTCTTTCATATATAAGAAGTTTTTCAACTAAATAGTCAAGATCTTAGGGTTTGCATACAGGGAGTCATCATTGACTCTAAAATTAGTGCCAAATGTCTGTCATGTCAACAATGTATAGAGAGATGAATTTTATTTCTCTCACCTGTAGCATTTTGGTGTGAATAACTTGTCCCAGTTCGTTGACTCCATGTGTGACCAATACGGACCCATCGGTGTAGATATGAACTCTTTGAAAGTCATTCCTCTGCTTAAATCCTCTGGCTGACCACTCAACCAGCTCCTTAAACATTTGTAAGTGCTTGCACAGGTTATGTGCCAACCTGTGCTCAGCTCGACATGTAAAGACGAATAAGACGTGGTTCTTCCTCAAATAGCTCATAGCATAGTGGGGGGACAGGCTGGAGAGCAAGTAATTACTGTGTGGAATGTTCTGTGAGATAATGGATGTGGTGGAAGGGGCTCTGGGAGAACAGATCCAGCTGCTTCTGGGGAGCCTGGGAAGCGTTCCCCCAAATTATAACTGAATGGAATCATGGAGGGAAGAAGGGTTCACCACTGGGAAAGGTGGGTGAAAACTCCCCATTGTCTGTAAGGGAAAGCCCGGCTCCTTACCACAATATGAGGCCCTTTGGGATTTGGTCTCTTGAACTTTCCCAGATTCATCCCTGTCTTTTCCCTCCTTGCTTCCAAGTCTGGCCTGACAGCTGCTCCTTCCTGACCTGTACTCTTGCTGATGCCGTTCTCTCTTCCTGGCCTGCTCCCCAGCCTTCAGACCCACACCCCAAGTCTCTAGTCTGTGAAAATTTCCTTGAATGCTTCTCATTCCCCTCTGGGAAGGATCAATGACCCCTTCCTCTGCACTTCATCTTACAGGGGTGTACTGGGTTGAATAGTGTCCCCTTCCACACCTCAAACTCATGTCCACCTAGAACCTCAGAATGTAACTTTATTTGGAAATGGAGTCTTTGCAGGTGTAATTAGTTAAGATGAGGTCATCGTGGATTAGGGCGGGCCCACTAGGACATTGGCTAGTGTCCTTATGAGAAGGTCACGCGAAGATGGAGGCCACCATAAGCTAGAAGAGGCAAGGAAGTATTCTTCCCAGGAGACTTCAGAAGGAACATGGCCTTGCTGACACCTGTAGTTTGAACTTCTAGCCTCCAGAACTGTGAGAGAATAAATCTGTTGATTTAAGCCACCAAGCTTGTGGTACTTTGTTACAGCAGCCATAGGAAACAGATACTGGGGTGACAGGCTCTCCTGTGAGTCTCTCAGAGGAGGGGGCCCTGGTCTTGTTCATCTCTGAGTCCTGCAGAGAACTTTGAGCAGGTCTGAATCACAGAGACACTAAATACATGTTTGTTGAATTGGACAAATGGAAATGTGGTAGTTTTCTTTCCAGGAAGAGGAGGAGGAATTGGGACGTTATTCATGTCTGGAGATGCCCGGAAGCCCAGGGTGGCTTGGAGGCGCTCTGGGGCGTCAAGGCTTGTAGGCGCTAATAATAGTATTTATCCACCGTGGGCCTTTGACTCCCTCTGAGGAGAGTACTTCTCATACTTAACTGAGAGAGGAGGTGTTCCAGCTTTGTGAGTCATCGGCTGACCTGGAATAACACACTTCAGCTCCCAGCCAGATGAGTCTTGGGTGTGTCAATTTAGAACGCTGTGGGGAAGCTGGAGGCCTTTCAAATGGAGACAAAGTCGGCGCTGGATTTAAAGATTTTTTTCTTTTGTAGCAAGATGAGAAGCTGTCTCCCATGGATGATGGTAGAGAGTAGGCTATGGTTTAGGTGAAAGATGGCCATGCAAGTGAGGGGAGATGTGGTATAATAAAAAGTAAATATGTGGGGCTTCTCTGGTGGCGCAGTGGTTGAGAGTCCGCCTGCCGAGGCAGGGGACACGGGTTCGTGCCCCGGTCCGGGAAGATCCCACATGCCACGGAGCGGCTGGGCCCGTGAGCCATGGCCGCTGAGCCTGCGCGTCCGGAGCCTATGCTCCGCAACGGGAGAGGCCACAACAGGGAGAGGCCCGCGTACCGCAAAAAAAAAAAAAAAAAAAAAAAAAAGTAAATATGTGGCACAAGGATCTATTATACAATATGGGGAATATAGCCAATATTTTCTAGTAACTGTAAATGGATTATAACCTTGAAAATTGTGAATCACTACACTGTACACCTGTAACTATAATATTGTGCAGCAACCATACATCAATAAAAAAATAATAAAAACCAAAAAAGATGTGGTCTTTGGCCCTGGTTCTTGGCACAGAACTCCCCAAACCCTTGGAATTTACTGTCTTCTGTAAGTTAATGGGATGGTTCATGGAGGGAGCCTAGATAACTTCAGGATGGGTGCTCATTACTAGAACAACAAAGTACATGGTCAGAGGGTGCCATCTTTCAGCCCTATCTCCCGGTCTCCAGGGAGGGGAGAGCAGTTCAATTACCAATGGTCAATAATGTAATCAACGGCACCTATGTAATGAAGTCCATTATCAACCCCCACCCCCGCTCCCCGCCCCAAGTGACAAGGTTCTGGGAGCTTCTGGGTTGGTGAACACATCCACAAGCTGGAGGCAGCATGCCTGGGTGAAGAGGGCATTGGAAGCTCGACTCCCCTTCTCCCATCCCTTGCCCTGTTCACTTCTGCCATTTGGCTATTCTTGGGTTGTAGCCTTTGTAATAAACTAGTAATAATCATAGTAAAGTGCTTTCCTGAGTTCTGTGAGTTGTTCTATGGCATTATCAAACCTGAGGGTGGGTAGTGGAAACCCCTGAATTTGTATTTGTCTGGGCAGAAGTGTAGGTAGTACGGGTACCCTGTTTGCACTGGCATCTGAAGTGGGGACCATCCTGTAGGACTCAGTCCTTGATCTGTGGGTTCTGCGCCAACTCTGGGTAGTTAGTGCCGGAACTGAATTGTTGGACACCCAGTTGGTGTTGGGGAATTGGTGGAGGACAGACAGCACTTGGTGTCAGAGAGAAAAACCACACTGGCAGCTATCCAGGATCTCTTATACCCCGGCTGTTGATTCAGTCCAGACTTGTAGACGTGACGGTTAACCTCCTTGTGTCTCTTTATAAAATGGGCACTCTGGACCCAAACAGGAATGTGATCCAGGAGTCCAGGGAGTCCTACCCACCAGAGGAGCCACAGCCCTGGGAGATGTGTCTGAGATCTCCTGTGGAGGGGCTTAGGGCTGCCCTGGATAGCACACAGCATTCCAGGAACGCTGCCAAATCCTACATTCAGCATCTCATTGAATCCTTGTCAGTCCTAGGAGAAAGGGGTATTATTCTCATTTTATAATTGGGGAAGCTGAGGCTCGGAGAGCTTGAATAACCTGCTTAATATCACACAGCTAATAAGTGGCAGGGCCAAGGATTTCTCAGGTCCATCTGGCTCCAGTTGATTAGGGATTTGGGGCAACTGCTTTATTCCCTAAGAGGGATTCCCTTTGACAGGGCAGCTTTTGTGCTGTGTGTGTATGTGTGTGTGCTGGCTGCCAGTAGCTGAGTATAAGTGGAAGAATGCTTTCAATGATACACACAAGGGAGATCTAATGCACTTTCAGATTTGGATTTTAGATTTAGATCTAGATCTAATGCATGTAAGATTTTCCAGTTGCTGAGTTTCTGCTTTTGGTGGACAGCAATGGGGAGGCAGCAGCTTTTCTAACATCCTTCCTGTATATGACCCATTGGGATTGCTGGGAAACTCGTGTGTACCAGTCTTTGTGCTGTTCAAATGTCCCATCCCTATGCCGCCCTTCCTCCTCCTCCCTTCTGGAAGAGCCTCTGAATGACTTGACTCTTCTCTCACAAATCTACCTGGGAGGATTTTTGGACCCTCCCGCCCCCATTCCACCCCTGCAGAATTGACACAGATTTCCAGGAGAGGTGGCTAGGAGAACAGCCAGCCTGTCAACGGCAAGATGGAATGACTTCTCTGCCTCAGACTTAGAGGGACGGAAGAGTGCTGCAGGGTCTGGGGCACAGAGCAGGAGAAGCCCATTCTTGCCCAAGCCGTGAGACCTCCAAGCTCAGAAAGCATGGCACCATGGGCCTCGTGGGCTCCTGTCCCCTTTTGGAACAGCAGGGGGTCAGCAGGGGTCAACGCTCCATCATGGCAGTTTTGCTTCTGTGGATCTCATGCTTGCTGATGCCGTTTTCTGCCATTGAGGTGTTTTTCTACTGCACTGTGTTGAAAGTGCTTGCAGATGGGGGACTGCTCAGGAGGGTTCTGCACATTTCTCCCAGGTGCTGGGGGAGGGGCTCAGTACCCTGGGAAATGTGACACTCTTCCCACGTCGGAGAGCCAGAGTGTGTCTGAACGAGGGTTAGTTCCCACACATACAAGACTTACCTGATGATATCTTGTTGCAGCAAATCCGACTTAAAACTTCATGGGGATCATAGCAATGCCTCTCTTCTTCCAGTAATCCTTCTTATTGAATTCCTCTTATTACATTCTTCTGTTGTGAAAGGAAGACTTGTCCAGACATTCATTCCAACATCTTATCAGGGTTTCAGGGTTGAATGCCTGTTTGTAGATGGTTTTATCAACCGTTCTGTACATGTTTTTCTCCCTAATCTGAAGTGGGTAGGAAATTGAGTCAATAGTTATGATAAGACAGAAAATGATTGCAAAACAGAGACTTGTAAAGCCTCCCCACTAAAGCATAAACTTCAGTGGGGAGAAGACAGGGTCTTTCTTCTTTTTCTTTGAACAGCATGTGTTTTTGCAGAAATAGTGGGGGGTGGTATTTCTCCTGTCTTCTTCAATGCACCAATTGGGGTTTCTCCCTCCTGGAAGTGGAAGATAGAGGTAGTAACTGATTTTTGAAGGGCAGTGGGATGGAGGGGCTGAAGGGGGTAGATTTTCCTTTTTTTCCTACAAGGTTCAGAGGGGGGAGCAGTGTTGGTAGACAGGATATGAAAGCAAGGATTTATTGTCATAACTGAAGACTTGTTTTGCTAGAGAGGAAGAGCACTGCAGCTAGTGACAAATAGCAGATCTTCTCTAAGCCTTCCAATTGCCTTTGGAATGTGTGGTCAAATCTTTTTAGAAATGTATTTAAATATAGGTGTGTCGTGTCCTAGAAACTTGCAACATCTGACAAAGAAGAAGGGGAGCCCACTGAGATATGCTCAGGGTTTTTCATCATCCCCAACCACTGTGATGACAATAAAGGAATTATGATTATCAGCAGTTACACTGGCATACTACTACCTAGTTTATGAAACCAAATATTAACAAATTCATTTAATTCTCGTGGAAACTCTGTGAGGTGAATCACATTGTCCTCATTTTGTAGATAAAGAAACTGAGCCACAAAGAGGCTGCCTCTCATTGTTCAAGTGTTCCACTGGCCCAGATTACCTTTCCATTCCCTGTGCTATTATTCTTCAAGGCCTACCCCAGTGCCATCTTCTCCAGAAAGTTCTGCTTGACTCCCCTCCCCCAAGCCAATGTGATGTTTTTCTCCTTTCTACCCATAGAACACTATATGTGACTTCTCTTAGGATAACTACCGTCTTCCTTGTTCAACACACAGGTGTTCCCCTGTGTGTAGGAAGTACCTCAACAATCACAATTGTTGAATTGAAGGACAAAGGGGTTTGAAGACATGGGGAGTCTTTGCTGGAGCGGAGGGTCTATACTGGGGAAACAGGGGATAGAAGTGGAAAAAGAAGGCTGGGATTTGCTTGGAATGTGTGAGAAGTGGAAGACTGGTGTCAACAATTATCTCAGTTGCCAGCGGCTGCCTCTCTTTGGTCTGGCATATCGTACGTACTGTGTACCTTCTAGGATCTTGCACAAGATAGTATTCTTGGAGGGCATTCTTTTGGCAATACCTCTCAAAAGTTTTCAAGTGCACCAGCAATTCCACTTCTGTAAGTTTATCCTACAGATATGCACAATAGAGCAAAGATACAACCGTGGTACCTCTGTACCAATACCATTTTAATAGCAAAAAATGGGTAACAACCTGAATGTGTATCAATAGTGGAGTGGCTAAATAAATTATGGTACATTCATATTACACAGAAGTATTCAGTCATGAAAATGAAAGAAGTAGATCATTTTACCGACACGGGAAGATGGCCATGGCATAGTAAGTAGAAAAAGTAGGTGCAGAATTATGTGTTTATTATGGTCTCATTTTGGTAAATAAGCACATATGTGCACATTTGCATCATATGTCAGCATCTATGTAATTGTGTATGAATACAGATGGGTGGGTAAACATAGAGAAAGGGCTAGAACAATAAACATGGAACTGTTAACAATGGTTACCCTCAACCAATATGGACGGGGGATGAAAGGATGTCCACTTTTTCCTTTAATAACTTCAGTATGGTTTGAATTTTAAAAAGAGTAATTCCTTTCGTACAAATTAAAAAAAGAAAGAAAAAGAGAAATCGTTGCATAAGAAAGGAGACCGATAGGCAGAGGTGAGCTCTTTTAGGTAGCCCCTAATTTATCTTGAATTCTGAGCCAGGGCTAATTTGTATGGTTCTTCTGGGGTGTTTCCTTGGGTAGCTGGTTTCACACCTCATCTGACTCTTCAGCAACCTTGGTTATGACTTCGATTACAACCTTACCTCTTCTGGCGGAAGGCCACATTTGGCTGCCACAGCTGTGATGCAAGATTCTGTTACCAGGGTTCCTTGTGGGAAGCCAGATCCGCGAAAGGCCACGTCAGATGGTAAATGTGTCAGGCACGCATGGCCCTGGAACCTGAGGTTGGGGATTTTATATATGCATTTTTCAGCTTCAGTATAAGAAATTCTACTACCTAAAGTAAAAGGAGATATTCACATAATACTGGACAACATTTTTTTTTCTTTTCTCTAAAACTCAAGTACAGAGTTGAACCTCTTGTGGAACTAGGTAAGTACTTGAAGAAAGTGCTCCACAAAGACTCATATAGAAATTCTGGGGCTTCCCTGGTGGCACAGTGGTTAAGAATCCACCTGCCAATGCAGGGGACACGGGTTTGAGCCCTGGTCCGGGAAGATCCCACATGCCACACAGCAACCAAGCCCATGTGCCACAACTACTGAGCCTGTGCTCTAGAGCCTGTGAGCCACAACGACTGAAGCCTGTGTGCCTAGAGCCCATGCTCCATGACAAGAGAAGCCACCACAATGAGAAGCCCACGCACCACAATGAAGAGTAGTCCCCGCTCGCTACAACTAGATAAAGCCTGCACACAGCAACGAGGACCCAATGCAGCCAAAATAAATAAATAAATAAAAAAGAAGGAAATTCTGCATTCTGTTCACAAAGCAGGACGGTACTGGTTTCTGATGCACATACCTGCTCCGAGTCATCTAGTGTGCACCCTCCATTAATGAAGCACTCAATGTCTAGAGCTTTGATTCGCCCGTTGTTCATGAATCCCACCTGTCACCAAATGATGGACATTTTACAATATGTTTAGAATTTAATGCTAACCTTGAGCCGCAGTCCAGCTCCTCCATGGGCAGGACTGAAGACAGACCACCCCCGTTTGCTCTGTGGTGGACCACGTCTGGACGTTCTCTTGTTTTTCAGTGCTTGGCTGACAAAGACCTCCTCTGACCTGAATTTTGCTGAGCCCTTTAGTTTCAACGTGTAATTTTCTGGCTTCACAGTCAGTATGGAATTCTAAAGTTTTTGCTTGTTTCCCAGCATATAATTGCTACCCTCTTCTTCCTTGTCCTTGGAAGATTTTCCTTCACTTTTTACTGGATTTCCTTCTAATTTAGTCTGTGGTTTTCCCCCTTGTGGAAAAGTCTCTGGGATTCCAGAGTGCATTGGAATGAATCACAGTGCATCTTTTTACAGGAAAGCCTCTGGGGTCGGGGAACGGACATGGGAATGACTGCTGTCACCTTACTGAGCTAGTGAAGCACTTTGTCACTGATGAAGCATGTAACAAATGTGAGCTCATGCTGCTGTTAGTACCGGGCAGCTTGCATTTTTCTCAAGTTGCCACTCCCTTCCCGCCCACCTGGATCATTTTGTCTGCACAGCCCAGGTTGAAAAGAAATTCCCACTCCCTAGTGTAGTTCTACTAAAAAAGAATTGGCCTTGGTCCCTTTGCCTTTCTGAAATCAGGGATAGATACATTGATGGAACCATTTACCTATTTGGTTATCATCTACTCCAAGGGAACTGCTGGATAGTAAATCAGAGAAGTTAGGAAATGGAGCAAAATGTACAAATTTAGAATTTATGGTAATTCCAAAATTCTTTTTATTTTTAAAATTTTTTTAATATCCTCTCAATTGCCTTTCACCAAAACCTCCACTATTCTTTTTTTTTTTTACATCTTTATTGGAGTATAATTGCAATACAATGGTGTGTTAGTTTCTGCTTTATAACAAAGTGAATCAGTTATACATATACATATGTTTCCATATCTCTTCCCTCTTGCATCTCCCTCCCTCCCACCCTCCCTATCCCACCCTTCTATGTGGTCACAAAGCACCGAGCTGATCTCCCTGTGCTATGCGGCTGCTTCCCACTAGCTATCTACCTTACATTTGGCAGTGTATATATGTCTATGCCTCTCTCTCACTTTGTCACAGCTTACCCTTCCCACTCCCCATATCCTCAAGTCCATTCTCTAGTAGGTCTGTGTCTTTATTCCTGTCTTACCCCAGGTTCTTCATGACATCTTCTTTCTTAAATTCCATATATATGTGTTAGCATATGGTATTTGTCTTTCTCTTTCTGACTTACTTCACTCTGTATGACAGACTCTAGGTCTATCCACCTCATTGCAAATAGCTCAATTTCGTTTCTTTTTATGGCTGAGTAATATTCCGTTGTATATATGTGCCACATCTTCTTTATCCATTCATCTGATGATGGACACTTAGGTTGTTTCCATCTCTGGGCTATTGTAAATAGAGCTGCAATGAACATTTTGGTACATGACTCTTTTTGAATTATGGTTTTCTCAGGGTATATGCCCAGTAGTGGGATTGCTGGGTCATATGGTAGTTCTATTTGTAGTTTTTTAAGGAACCTCCATACTGTTCTCCATAGTGGCTGTACCAATTCACATTCCCACCAGGAGTGCAAGAGTGTTCCCTTTTCTCCACACCCTCTCCAGCATTCATTGTTTCTAGATTTTTTGATGATGGCCATTCTGACTGGTGTGAGATGATATCTCATTGTAGTGTTGATTTGCATTTCTCTCATGATTAATGATGTTGAGCATTCTTTCATGTGTTTGTTGGCAGTCTGTATATCTTCTTTGGAGAAATGTCTATTTAGGTCTTCTGCCCATTTTTGGATTGGGTTTTTTTTTTTTTGTTATTGAGCTGCATGAGCTGCTTGTAAATTTTGGAGATGAATCCTTTGTCAGTTGCTTCATTTGCAAATATTTTCTCCCATTCTGAGGGTTGTCTTTTTGTCTTGTTTATGGTTTCCTTTGCTGTGCAAAAGCTTTTAAGTTTCATTAGGTCCCATTTGTTTATTTTTGTTTTTATTTCCATTTCTCTAGGAGGTGGGTCAAAAAGGATCTTGCTGTGATTTATGTCATAGAGTGTTCTGCCTATGTTTTCCTCTAAGAGTTTGATAGTTTCTGGCCTTACATTTAGGTCTTTAATCCATTTTGAGCTTATCTTTGTGTATAGTGTTAGGGAGTCATCTAATCTCATACTTTTACATGTACTTGTCCAGTTTTCCCAGCATCACTTATTAAAGAGGCTGTCCTTTCTTCACTGTACATTCCTGACTCCTTTATCAAAGATAAGGTTACCATATGGGCGTGGGTTTATCTCTGGGCTTTCTATCCTGTTCCATTGATCTATCTTTCTGTTTTTGTGCCAGTACCATACTGTCTTGATTACTGTAGCTTTGTAGTATAGTCTGAAGTCAGGGAGCCTGATTCCTCCAGCTCCGATTTTCGTTCTCAAGATTGCTTTGGCTATTCGGGGTCTTTTGTGTTTCCATACAAATTGTGAAATTTTTTGTTCTAGTTCTGTGAAAAATGCCAGTGGTAGTTTGATAGGGATTGCATTGAATCTGTAGATTGCTTTGGGCAGTAGAGTCATTTTCACATTGTTGATTCTTCCAATCCAAGAACATGGTATATCTCTCCATCTATTTGTATCATCTTTGATTTCTTTCATCAGTGTCTTATAATTTTCTGCATACAGGTCTTTTGTCTCCTTAGGTAGGTTTATTCCTAGGTATTTTATTCTTTTTGTTGCAGTGGGAGTGTTTCCTTAATTTCTCTTTCAGATTTTTCATCATTAGTGTATAGGAATGCCAGAGATTTCTGTGCATTAATTTTGTGTCCTGCTACTTTACCAAATTCATTGGTTAGCTCTAGTAGTTTTCTGGTAGCATCTTTAGGATTCTCTATGTATAGTATCATGTCATCTGCAAACAGTGACAGCTTTAATTCTTCTTTTCCGATTTGGATTCCTTTTATTTCCTTTTCTTCTCTGATTGCTGTGGCTAAAACTTCCAAAACTATGTTGAATAAGAGTGGTGAGAGTGGGCAACCTTGTCTTGTTCCTGATCTTAGTGGAAATGCTTTCAGTTTTTCACCATTGAGGATGATGTTGGCTGTGGGTTTGTCATATATGGCCTTTATTATGTTGAGGAAAGTTCCTCTATGCCTACTTTCTGGAGGGTTTTTATCATAAATGGGTGTTGCATTTTGTCGAAAGCTTTTCTCTGCATCTATTGAGATGATCATATGGTTTTTCTCCTTCAATTTGTTAATATGGTGTATCACGTTGATTGATTTGCGTATATTGAAGAATCCTTGCATTCCTGGAATAAACCCCACTTGATCATGGTGTATGATCCTTTCAATGTGCTGTTGGATTCTGTTTGCTAGTATTTTGTTGAGGATTTTTGCATCTGTGTTCATCAGTGATATTGGCCTGTAGTTTTCTTTCTTTGTGACATCCTTGTCCGGTTTTGGTATCAAGCTGATGGTGGCCTCGTAGAATGAGTTTGGGAGTGTTCCTCCGTCTGCTATATTTTGGAAGAGTTTGAGAAGGATAGGTGTTAGCTCTTCTCTAAATGTTTGATAGAATTCGCCTGTGAAGCCATCTGGTCCTGGGCTTTTGTTTGTTGGAAGATTTTTTTTTTTTTTTTTTTGCAGTACGCGGGCCTCCCACTGCTGTGGCCTCTCCTGTTGCAGAGCACAGGCTCCGGACGCGCAGGCTCAGCAGCCATGGCCCACGGGCGCAGCCACTCCGTGGCACGTGGGATCCTCCCAGACCGGGGCACGAACCCATGTCCCCTGCATCAGCAGGCGGACTCTCAACCACTGCGCCACCAGGGAAGACCTGTTGGAAGATTTTTAATCACAGTTTCAATTTCAGTGCTTGTGATTGGTCTGTTCATATTTTCTATTTCTTCCTGATTCAGTCTTGGCAGGTTGTGCATTTCTAAGAATTTGTCCGTTTCTTCCAGTTTGTCCATTTTATTGGCATAGAGTTGCTTGTAGTGATCTCTCATGATCTTTTGTATTTTGGCAGTGTCTTTTGTATTTCGGCAGTGTCTCCTTTTTCATTTCTATTGATTTGAGTCTTATCCCTTTTTTTCTTGATGAGTCTGGCAAATGGTTTATCAATTTTGTTTATCTTCTCAAAGAACCAGGTTTTAGTTTTATTGATCTTTGCTATCGTTTCCTTCATTTCTTTTTCATTTATTTCTGATCTGATTTTTATGATTTCTTTCCTTCTGCTAAGTTTGGGGTTTTTTTGTTCTTCTTTCTCTAATTGCTTTAGGTGCAAGGTTAGGTTGTTTATTTGAGATGTTTCCTGTTTCTTAAGGTAGGATTGTATTGCTGTAAACTTCCTCTTAGAACTGCTCTTGCTGCATCCCATAGGTTTTGGGTCGTCGTGTCTCCATTGTCATTTGTTTCTAGGTATTTTTTCATTTCCTCTTTGCTATCTTCAGTGATCACTTCGTTATTAAGTAGTGTATTGTTTAGCCTCCATGTGTTTGTATTTTTTATAGATCTTTACCTGTAATTGATATCTAGTCTCATAGCGTTGTGGTCAGAAAAGATACTTGATACAATTTCAATTTTCTTAAATTTACCAAGGCTTGATTTGTGACCCAAGATATGATCTATCCTGGAGAATGTTTCATGAGCACTTGAGAAAAATGTGTATTCTGTTGTTTTTGGATGGAATGTCCTATAAATATCAATTAAGTCCATCTTGTTTAATGTATCATTGAAAACTTGTGTTTCCTTATTTATTTTCATTTTGGATGATCTGTCCATTGGTGAAAGTGGGGTGTTAAAGTCCCCTACTATGAATGTGTTACTGTCGATTTCCCCTTTTATGGCTGTTAGTATTTGCCTTATGTATTGAGGTGCTCCTATGTTGGGTGCATAAATATTTACAATTGTTATATCTTCTTCTTGGATCGATCCCTTGATCATTATGTAGTGTCCTTCTTTGTCTCTTCTAATAGTCTTTATTTTAAAGTCTATTTTGTCTGATATGAGTATTGCTACTCCAGTTTTCTTTTGGTTTCCATTTGCATGGAATATCTTTTTCCATCCCCTTACTTTCAGTCTGTATGTGTCTCTAGGTCTGAAGTGGGTCTCTTGTAGACAGCATATATATGGGTCTTGTTTTTGTATCCGTTCAGCCAATCTGTGTCTTTTGGTGGGAGCATTTATTCCATTTACATTTAAGGTAATTATGGATATGTATGTTCCTATTCCCATTTTCTTAATTGTTTTGGGTTTGTTTTTGTAGGTCTTTTCCTTCTCTTGTGTTTCTTGCCTAGAGAAGTCCCTTTAGCATTTGTTGTAAAGCTGGTTTGGTGGTGCTGAACTCTCTCAGCTTTTGCTTGTCTGTAAAGGTTTTAATTTCTCCATTGAATCTGAATGAGATCCTTGCTGGGTAGAGTAATCTTGGTTGCAGGTTCTTCTCCTTCATCACTTTAAATATTTCCTGCCAGTCCCTTCTGGCTTGCAGAGCTTCTGCTGAAAGATCAGCGGTTAATCTTATGGGGATTCCCTTGTGTGTTATTCGTTGTTTTTCCCTTGCTGCTTTTAATGTTTTCTTTGTATTTAATTTTTGACAGTTTAATGTGTGTCTGGCATATTTCTCCTTGGATTTATCCTGTATGGGACTCTCTGTGCTTCCTGGACTTGATTAACTATTTCCTTTCCCATATTAGGGAAGTTTTCAACTATAATCTCTTCAAATATTTTCTCAGTCCCTTTCTTTTTCTCTTCTTCTTCTGGAACCCCTATAATTCGAATGTTGGTGCATTTAATGTTGTCCCAGAGTTCTCTGAGACTGTCCTCAGTTCTTTTCATTCTTTTTTCTTTATTCTGCTCTGCAGTAGTTATTTTGACTATTTTACCTTCCAGGTCACTTATCTGTTCTTCTGCCTCAGTTATTGTGCTATTGATCCCATCTAGAGTATTTTTAATTTCATTTATTGTGTTGTTCATCATTGCTTGTTTCATCTTTAGTTCTTCTAGGTCCTTGTTAAATCTTTCTTGCATTTTGTCTATTCTATTTCCAAGATTTTGGATCATCTTTACTATCATTATTCTGAATTCTTTTTCAGGTAAACTGCCTATTTCCTCTTCATTTGTTAGGTCTGGTGCATTTTTATCTTGCTCTTTCAACTGAGTGTGTTTTTCTGTCTTCTCATTTTGCTTATCTTACTGTGCTTGGGGTCTCCTTTTTGCAGGCTGCAGGTTCGTAGTTCCCGTTGTTTTTGGTGTCTGTCCCCAGTGGCTAAGGTTGGTTCGGTGGGTTGTGTAGGCTTCCTGGTGGAGGGGACTAGTGCCTGTGTTCTGGTGGATGAGGCTGGATCTTGTCTTTCTGGTGGGCAGGTCCACGTCTGGTGGTGTGTTTTGGGGTGTCTGTGGACTTACTATGATTTTAGGCAGCCTCTCTGTTAATAGGTGGGGTTGTGTTCCTGTCTTGCTAGTTGTTTGGCATAGGGTGTCCAGCACTGTAGCTTGCTGGTCGTTGAGTGAAGCTGGCTGCTGGTGTTGAGATGGAGATCTCTGGGAGATTTTCGCCGTTTGATATTATGTGGAGCTGCGAGGTCTCTTGTGGACCAGTGTCTTGAAGTTGGCTCTCCCATCTCAGAGGCACAGCACTGACTCCTGGCTGCAGCACCAAGAGCCTTTCATCCACACAGCTCATAATAAAAGGGAGAAAAAGTAGAAAGAAAGAATTAGTAGAAGTAGAAGGAAAGAAAGAAAGTAAGAAAGGAGGGAGGGAGGGAGGAAGGAAGGAAGGAGGGAAGGAAGGAAAAAAAGAAAGAAAAAGTAAAATAAAATAAGATAAAATAAAATAAAGTTATTAAAATAATTATTAAGAAAAAAATTAAAAAAAAAAAAGGATGGATAGAACCCTAGGACAAATGGTGGAAGCAAAGCTATACAGACAAAATCTCACACAGAAGCATACACATACACACTCACAAAAAGAGGAAAAGGGGAAAAAAATCATAAATCTTGCTCGCCAAGTCCACCTCCTCAATTTGGGATGATTCGTTGTCTATTCAGGTATTCCACAGATGCAGGGTACATCAAGTTGATTGTGGAGCTTTAATCCGCTGCTTCTGAGGCTGCTGGGAGAGATTTCCCTTTCTCTTCTTTATTCTCACAGCTCCCAGGGGCTCAGTTTTGGATTTGGCCCCGCCTCTGCGTGTAGGTTGCTGGAGGACATGTGTTCTTCGCTCAGACAGGACAGGGTTAAAGGAGCCGCTGATTCGGCGGCTCTGGCTCACTCAGGCCGCGGGGGAGGGAGGGGCACGGAGGGCGGGGCGAGCCTGCGGCGGCAGAGGCCGGCGTGACGTTGCACCAGCCTGAGGAGCGCCGTGCGTTCTCCCGGGGAAGTTGTCCCTGGATCCCGGGACCCTGGCAGTGGCGGGCTGTACAGGCTCCCCGGAAGGTAGGTGTGGATAGTGACCTGTGCTCGCACACAGGCTTCTTGGTGGTGGCAGCAGCAGCCTTAGCGTCTCATGCCCGTCTCTGGGGTCCGTGGTTTTAGCCGCGGCTCGCGCCTGTCTCTGGAGCTCCTTTAAGCCTCGCTCTTAATCCCCTCTCCTCGCGCACCAGGAAACAAAGAGGGAAGAAAAAATTTCTTGTCTCTTCGGCAGGTCCAGACTTTTCTCCGGACTCCCTCCAGGCTAGCCGTGGCGCACTAGCCCCCTGCAGGCTGTGTTCACGCCGCCAACCCCAGTCCTCTCCCTGCGCTCCGGCCGAAGCCCGAGCCTCAGCTCCCTGCCCCGCCCGCCCTGGCGGGTGACCAGATGAGCCTCTTGGGATGGTGAGTACCCGTTGGCGCCGATCCTCTGTGCGGGAATCTCTCCGCTTTGCCCTCCGCACCCCTGTGGCTGCGCTCTCCTCCGCGGCTCCGAAGCTTCTCCACTCCGCCACCCGCCGTCTCCACCCGCAAAGGGACTCCTAGTGTGTGGAAACCTTTCCTCCTTCACAGCTCCCTCCCACTGGTGCAGGTCCCGTCCCTAACCTTTTGTCTCTGTTTATTCTTTTTTCTTTTGCCCTACCCACGTAGTGGGGGGTTTCTTGCCTTTTGGGAGGTCTGAGGTCTTTTGCCAGCGTTCAGTAGGTGTTCTGTAGGAGTTGTTCCACGTGTAGATGTATTTCTGGTGTATCTGTGGGGAGGAGGGTGATCTCCGCGTCTTACTCTTCCGCCATCTTCCCGGAAGCCTCCAATTCCAAAATTCTTGAAAGGTTTATATCGAACAGCTTAAGAATCTCCCTGCTCCCTCATTGATGGTACTATTTTGCTTAGCAAACCTTTCTTCATGAAAACTTCAGCCTAGCATTTGTCAAAATTACCAAATGACAAAATCAGACAGAAAATCTAGCTATGTGTATGCTATAAGCAATTCCCAAATGAAGCATGTTTGATATAGAAACATTACATTAGAACTGTCCTAACACTCAATCACAAACTTGAAAAGTAGTATTGTTGTCAACCAGATCCCAGCAGTTATTTTTAATAGTGTTTATGCTATAGTTGCATAAAAATGCAATGAACGTGGTTTGAGACAATTTATTTCACTAGTTTATTCTTTTTTCCTATTTGCAAAAAGCTTTTGTGGTGCTTTCATAACCATTTGGTGGAAACACTTGTAAAAAATAATTTTGCAGTTAAAACGGTCAAATGGTTTCCAAACAGTTTCCACTACAAAATAATATTTTTATAGTCAAGAAGTTTTGGTACAACAATGTCTGTAGTTTCTTTCATTTTTTTTTTGTCTTTGAGGAACCACTAACATAAATCCCATTCCTTCAATAGTGTTTTTTTTATCATTATTGGAAATTATTTTTATCATTTAGCTTCTTCATAATTTTACAACAAATTTACTAAAAGTTCCTCATAAAATGTTATTATGAGTATTCAAACACAGCATCCATTTTAATATTGTAGGTACTAAGATGATTGTTCTTAGAATTTAGCAAAATCAAAATAATAGAAAAGGATAAAGCATTCAAATAAAATGAGGCACTTTAATATTTTCATCTTTAATACTTACTTTATATTTTCCAAATAATGGGTGTCTTCTCCCAGTTATTAACATATCATCTTCACAATCAAGAACAAGACGAATGGGGTGACAAAGAAACGAATCTTAGATTCTTCATCCGTCCCACCCACCCACCCACCCATCCACCCATCCACCCATCCACCCATCTACCATCCGCCCACCTATTTATCCATCCCCTCATTTAACTATTTACCCACCCATCCATCTATCCACCTTTCTACCCATCCATCCACCATCCACCCTTCCACCTATATAGCCAACCATTTATTTAACCACCCACCCGTCACTTATATATATTCACTGAGTGCGTATGATATGCTAGGCACTGATATGAATTGATGTATGGCTAAATTACTATTATCTCTGTGTTCTAGAACTCATTGTTTGACGACCTAGCCAGAGGAGATTAATGTCACATGTCAGTTAACTTGTGTTCTCATGGCTTCAAATTTGACCCTCACCTAGATCCAACCATTTTGCATATCCCCACCACTAGTTACAGAGGCCAAAGAGTGTGAACAGGTAAATCAAACTTAACAACACAACTGGAAAAACAAGGCCAAGCACACAGCCTAGGAAGTCTGGATTAGAATCTTCATTTTCAGCTATGAATGCTACTATGTTAGCTAAGTTGGGCCCTTGGGTAGTGAGGACGTCCAGGCTTTCTGTTTCTCTAGGGCAGAGGTTCCCAGACTTTGAAGTGCAGATGAATCGTCTGGAGTGCTGGTGAAATGCAGATTCCTGAGCCTTAGCACTAGGACTCTGATTCGATAGGTTGGGAGGAGCCCTAGAATCTGGACTTTCCTCAGTGATTCTGATGCAGGTGTCTTCAGGTACATGTTGAAAACCACGACTCTACCTCTACCGCAGGGTTTTATGGTCCTCTTTAATGATGAGGACCACCTGGAGTATCAGTTAAATGTACAGTTTCCACACCCATCCCCTGGTGATTCTGATTCAGTGGGTCTGGGATGGGGAGGCAAGAATTTCTATGAGCCCAGGAGACTCTTATTATCAGCAGTTTGGGAACACTGCTCTGGGGACCACTTAGTGCATGGCAGGTGTTGTAGCTTAAGGCACTGGTTCCCACACTTGGCTGCACAGTGGAATCACTGTTTTAAAATAGACTGATGCCTGGGTCAACATGGGGAAGCCTAGGTACTGGGATTTAGATGCTCCCAGATGATTCTGATGTGCAGTCATGTTTGAGAAGTCTTAAATGCACAAAGCTTGGTGGGAATACGATGAATTAATTATCCCTTGCTGACTCCTTGTTGGGTGTGAATACAAAGAGTTTCATCATGGAAAACACTGGGGATGGATTTCAGATTCCACCTTTTCCCCACCTGTCATTGCAAAACGAGACACATATCTGAGTGCTTTGGGACCCTTGAACTACATGGAAGTTGTCAAAGGAAGCAGGACCTTTGAAATTTGCAGGCTGATTCGGGCTTTGACATAGTAACAAAACAAAACAAAAAACAGCCATAAAAAATGAACGAGGAATAACCATTGTAAAGCAATTATACTCCAATAAAGATGTTAAAAAAATGAATGAGAAATAGAAAAGCCAGCGCCATGAACAGAATGAACAGTGAAAGAGCAACACTTCCGGTTGAGTTCAGCCCAGGAGCTCTCTTTGAGGTTGTCATGTGTCAATTGAGCACACATTGAAGAGCAAGCCCTTCTCAGGAGCAGTGAGGGAGAGGGTGGGAGCCTTTTTTACCTCGTCCCACTGTCTTCAGCTGACGGTAGGAAGGAAAAGTTGGGGAGCAGCCTTCCCCCTTGACACTCCACTTGGGCAGGTGACTTGCCCCACCCCTAAGTGGGTCACCTTCCCTGAAGCTCGGGGACGGGGACGGGGCCGCGTCAGCTCTGGAGGTGTTCAACAAATAATACCACTTTTCCTTTATAGAGCAAATTAGCCTATTCAAAGTTCTATGTGCACTTGACTTTTCCAATAACTCTAGGAGGGTGGGTGTTATCTACAATTATAAAGAAAAAGGGACAGGAGGCTGAGTTGCCCAAGGACACTCAGGTGGTTATGACAGCAGCCCAAGTGACTCTCAGGCCACTGATTTGCTCTCAGCTGTGTGCATTTTACGCCCTCCCGTGCCCCCAAGCGTACTTACCTGATAGTGCCCACAGCTGCAATAGCCCTGATACAGCTGGTCCTCCTACCTTCCCGCCTAAACCTCCACCCACTTGTTTTACATGACAGGTGATTCTGTTGATGGGATGTTTAAAGTAGAGGACACTGTTTTCTGTAAAAGGTAGATAACAGGAAAGGTTTACAAGATTGAAATGGTAAAGAAGGTTTTTGCTTCCTGAAACATCACAGCAAAATTCATCGACATCTACTGTCAGTAAAAAACAAAGAAAGAAACAACTGAGATAGTCTGAATCTGTCTTTCAGAGCTTTACTGAGTCTATAAACATTGTTAGTCTCCAGCAGACTTTCCAGCAGAAAAATGGTACTTTCCTAAAGGGAAACTGTCCTGGATTCCTGTCAGAACCTGAATCTTAGACAACCACCTACCCCTAAAGTCCCAGCAAGGGGAAAGCTAGCGAACACCTGACAATTTACTAAAGAAGAAGATATGTTTGCAGCTAAAACCTGGAGCACTTTATGACTGGGGAAATGAAAATGTGCTGTGAGGTGATGTGTTTACTCCAAAGGTTACCTGTAGTGATTATTTTAGGGAAAAATCAAGTACGGAAATAATTAAGTGTTGTCATCCAATCACAATCACATTTAAGCACGAAGTCCATGAATGTACACCTCAAACTGAAAATGGCTGTGGCAGTTCTTTCATTTACTTGACAAGACCAGAAAAATATCAGAAAAGGTTCTGGGGTCTTAGCTGCTCTGCTGATGTCCGATACTTGGATTCTAAGATTCTGCAGGTAAAATGGTGGCCAGCTGTGAGACTGTGGAGGTGGAAGGCCATGACACAATTAGGAAGCTGGGGGTGATCCTGGACCTCACCTGCACGTGGGCTGGATCCTGTGTTGACACGTAAATGTCCAGTTCTTTGTCCTCTGTCTTTGGAATAACAAGCACTCGCTGTGTTTCCATGTAAACCTGTTCCTGTCCTCCAACATGGATTTCTCCTGTCAAGGGTAAGCACAGGGAAATGCCTGAAGTTGTATGCTGGTTGGGGAATTCAAAAGCAGGTGAGACGTGCACTGGCCAGCTGGATTTGTCCTGACCAAGGCATTGATGGATCAGGCGTTTGTCCTGTGACAACTGAGGCCATCTGTTTCAGAGACTGAGGTTCTGGATAACAAGTTGAAAGTGTCTGCTTCCCTTCTTCACTCTGTCCTTGACTAATCAAAGTCTTAGGAATTTTTCTTCTGTTTATTCTATTGCTTCCTACCCCCCACCCCCCAAAACAACACATAAGCCAATTTGAAAGGAAGCGAGAAAAGAGAACTTTGGCAAAATGCCAAGACCTTAGAAGCTGGTCTTTCTGAGAGGAAATCACGTGTTCTCAATGTCTGCTTCAGAAGAACGTTGTGCAAAGATTCTGTGAAACATCCTGAGTCACTTCAGCAATTTGAGGGACTTTTTCAAATGCCTCCTCAATGTTTCCTTGTTCAAGTTTATTTTTCAGGGCACAGGAATGAGTTGTGTTTTATGGCATCCTGAGTGACAGGAAGAAAAAGAGCTCATTCTTTTGACTGTTTTCTTCCAATGGCAATGTGTTCTTACTCAAAAACCAGTAAACTCCTGAAAATCGCCATCTGCTAAGACACACAAAGGAGTCAGGCAAGCAAGGGAGCACATACTAGAGTAGCAGACTCCCCGCAGAGATGAGATGTCGGAGGAAATAACTTCTACATTGCAGAGAAAACCAACAAGGATTAGAGAAACATTTAGAGTTGAGATCTGGGGACACCATGATGGTCCGGGATGATAGCTACTCATTTCTCATTTTCAGTGTAGATCTCCAGGGAACAAGTGATAGATCCAAATGCAGTAAGAGTGAGGCTCAGGGCCCTCCCTTTTTCCCCTCTTCTGGAAGAAAAATACTCGTGTCAGACTTAGGGAGCTCACGTATAGGATGGAGACCATGTTAATGGGGGAGGACTAAAGTCCTAACACAGCTCTTGGGCAAGAAAGCCCACCAGACACAGTACGCAGTTTGTTCATTTCTTTTTGTATTTGGCATATCTCATAAGGGCCTTTCTAGCCCTTTGCTCTAGGGGTGTTTTTTGGACAGTTACATGAACTGACTCACACATGAAGACTGGAAGCCATCCTGTCCTGTGGTTCTATGGATTGACCTAGGACAGCTGATCCTTGCTTAACCTTTAGATCCAGGTGTTTTCCACACTTGACAATGGCCCCTGACTCCTGCATTCTCACTTGCCAATGGCCTTAAGTCCATCGCCTTTCTTGCTAATGACGATAATGGGAATAATGAAAGCAGCTAATATTTATTGAGTGCATGTTTTGTGTCAAACACTGTACAATATACAGTGTATTTACATGTATTCTCACATGTATTCTATTATTCTCTCCATTTTCCAGTTGAAGAAACTGGGCTTAAGGAGGTTAAAATAACTTTCTCAAAGTCACGCTTCAAATAAGTGATAGAGGCAGCTTCCAAGCCTGGGCTTAGTTTTCAGAAGCATCTTGCCTAATAATGAATACTGGATTTCTCAAAGCAGCAGGAAATGAAGAATATAGTTGAAATTTTAATTTTTTGCTAAACCAAGATCTCAATATGTCACCGTAGTACATGTGGAAGTATGTTTATTGCCGTCCCATAAATGTGTCCTAGGGTAGTATAACCTTATTATAATATATGCTATATTTATCAAGTACTAACTACCAACATGTGCCAGGCACTGTTCTAAGTGCTTTGTACATATTAACTCATTTAGTCTTACAACAACTCGATGAGGTAGGTATTATTATTTTCATTTTACAAATGAGGAAACCATGGCACAGACAGGTTAAGAAACTTGCCCAAGGTCACACAGTTAGGAAGTGGTGTAGCCAGGATTCAAACTTGGCAGTTTGGTTTTATTTATTATTATTATTATTATTTTGCGGTACGCCGGCCTCTCACTGCTGTGGCCTCTCCCGTTGCGGAGCACAGGCTCCGGACGCACAGGCTAAGCGGCCATGGCTCACGGGCCCAGCCGCTCCGCAGCACGTGGGATCCTCCCAGACTGGGGCACGAACCCACGTCCCCTGCATCGGCAGGCAGACTCCCAACCACTGCACCAGCAGGGAAGCCCTGGTTTTAGAACCTGTGCTTTTAACTAGTACCCTATACTGCCTCTCATATATATAGTCACGTTAATGAATGAATGGATTAATGAGTATTGGTATATATGACTGTTCTTTTAGCTACTTTTTAAAAATTTATTTATTTTTTATTTTATTTACTTATTTTTGGCTGTGTTGGGTCTTTGTTGCTGCACGTGGGCTTTCTCTAGTTGTGGCGAGTGGGGGCTACTCTTTGTTGCAGTGTGCAGGCTTCTCATTGCAGTGGCTTCTCTTGCTGGGGTGCATGGGCTCTAGGCGTGCGGGCTTCAGTAATTGTGGTGCATGGGCTCAGTAGTTGTGGCTCACGGGCTCTAGAGCACAGGCTCAGTAGTTGTGGCACATGGGC
Source organism: Phocoena sinus (assembly GCF_008692025.1). Classification (NCBI taxonomy): domain Eukaryota; kingdom Metazoa; phylum Chordata; class Mammalia; order Artiodactyla; family Phocoenidae; genus Phocoena; species Phocoena sinus. The sequence continues at coordinate 35,051,824 of NC_045769.1, forward strand.
TTAGTTGTTCCATGCATGTGGGATCTTCCCAGACTAGGGATCAAACCCATGTCCCCTGCATTGGCACATGGATTCTTAACCACTGTGCCACCATGGAAGTCCTACCTGCTATTCTTCATAAAAGGATTTAAAAATTTTTAAAAATTTTATTTATTTATTTTTTGGCTGTGTTGGGTCTTCGTTGCTGCACAGGGGCTTTCTCTAGTTGCAGCGAGCGGGGGCTACTCTTCGTTGCGGCGCATGGGCTTCTCATTGCGGTGGCTTTTCTCTTGTTGCGGAGCATGGGCTCTAGGTGTGCAGGCTTCAGTTGTGGCTCTTGGGCTCTAGAGCACAGGCTTAATAGTTGTGGCGTACGGGCTTAGTTGCTCCGTGGCATGTGGGATCTTCCCAGACCAGGGATCAAACCCGTGTCCCTTGCGTTGGCAGGCAGATTCTTAACCACTGCGCCACCAGGGAAGTCCGACCTACTTTTCTTCGCAAAAGAATTTTTTTGCTGATGGGGGACAGTCCTAATCGGAGGGAACTCTGGATCTCTAAACATTCCAAGTCCCAATATATTTCATGAGTGTGTCCTTTGGGTACCATTTCCCCCTTGAGGAAATGGGATTGGAATTAAAATTTCAAAAAACCCTTGTTAGGATCCTAGTACAACCCTAGGAAGGGGGGTGAGCCAAGAACAATGGCTTGGACTTCTTGCAAACTTGATGAAATGGGAATTTGGAACAGAGTTGATTTGGTTTAGAAAGAACAAGAAACATGACCTCTTTAACACTATGAATATTGAGTAAGTTGTACCTTTTAGGCACATTTTAAAAATGTTCAAATGGTTCACTAGGGCCTTTGAAAAAATTTTATTTTCTTTCACAAGCAAAGGAAGAAATAAGCTTTTCTCAACTTTCATTGAATTAGAACATGCAAACCCCTGTCCACATCTCACTTTTCTAATCTAAGTTCATTATTTTTGCTGGAAGTAGCATTTTCATTCCATCATCTAGACCCAGAAATGAGAGTGGAAATTTCTGTGGAATTTCATCATGAAAGTCCCACTGCTTTTGGGCTCTACCTTGAAAAGATTATTGTTCCCAATGTCCATTCTCACTATTTTCAAGTAATAGAATCCCCAATTTCTAGTGAATACCTGGCCACCAAGAATACAGTCTACCTTTCCCAGATCCCCTTTCTAGGTATGTTGGTGTGGCATGTGACTAGGTTCTACCCAAGGAGAGGTAGGAAGGTTATGTGCAGCTTCTGGAAGTGTCCTTAAGGGGAGGGGATATGCTCTTCGTCATCACCTCATTCTCTCTGCTGACTGACATGTGTTCTCAATGGCCAGAGTTCAGTAGCCATTGTGGACCAAAGTGTGATCTGGAGAATGGAAACCACGTAGGACGGAGCAACTATATACAAGAAGGCCAGACCCTTGACACTTAGAAACACATATAAGCCCGGGACTGGCCACTTCTAGATTTTCTGAACGTGAGAGAGAAAGAAACTTCTATTTTTTTCCTGTTTCTTGGAGCCAAAGCTAATTTTAATTCATTTAAGTAATATCTTCCAGAGCAAGCTGATTTTTCCGGAGCAAGCCTGTGACAAAAAAAAAAAGTAGAGCCCTGAATTAGTCTCGCATTAAGAAGTTTGTAAAGGAACTTTTGATTCTACAACCTTACGGGAGAGATCAGGCAGCCTGCTTTCCTCAATGGTGAAGATTATGGGCTCCAGTTCTTCACAGGTTACCTTTATCTTTTTGCGTGCTTTGCCTGTGCATCTGTCTCTGCAACCACAGCACAGATGATCTGGCCCACACAGAGTACCTGCGGAAAGTACATACATGAAGCAGGTGGAAAATTCTGGGTAGAAGTACTGTTAGTGCAAGCTTACCAACGGCTGGTGTCTTAGTTATCATTGTTGACCAATAATAACCACATGTGACTACATGTGCTTGGCTAAAAAAAATTTCTTTTAAATTTTAATTTAAAAATTAATTAAAATCATACAGATGCTTCTACTGGCCATTTTACTCAGTGAATGTCAGCCCCAGAGTGGATGTGAGACTGGCTGTGACCTGAATCGGCTGCATCCTCTGTCAAGGGTCGTCCGCAAGTGTCGCCTTCATGGAGTCATTTTAGAGTTTAAAGATAAGGAGAGTATTTTTTGTACAATGTGATTCCTGTGCTTCCCCCCACCCCACAACCCCAAAATTCATATGTTGAGGGGCTGACCCCAAAGGTGACTGTATTGGAGATAAGGCCTTTAAAGAGGTAATGAAGGTGAAATGAGGTCCTAAGGGTGGAGCTCTAATCCAGTATGACTGGTGTCCTTATAAGAAGAGGTAGGGACAAAAAAAAAGAAGAAGAAGAGGTAGAGATACCAGGGAGGCTCATACACGGAGAAAAGGCCATGTGAGGACACGGGAGAAGGTGGCCATCTGCAAGCTAGGAAGAGTGGCCTCAGGAGAAACCTGCTAACACCTTGATCTTGGACTTCTAGCCTCTAGAACTGTGAGAAGATACATTTCTCTTTTTTAAGCTATCAAGTCTGTGGTACTGGGTGGACCAAACGATTCGTTCAGTTTTTTCCGTAAGACGGCTCTAGTAGCGCTTAGTTGTCTTTAACTTCATTTGAAACAATTTTGTTAGATTCTATGTGACAGCTGTCATATCAGTGTGCATTTAGAAAAAGACATCAAAACTGGTGAATTTTTGTGTAGCCATTTTAATATTGAAGATGGAAGAAAAAGAGCAACATTTTCGGCATCTTATGCTTTATTATTTCAAGAAAGGTAAAAACGCAACTGAAACGCAAAAAAAGATTTGTCCGGTGTATGGAAAAGGTGCTATGACTGGCTGAACGTGTCAAAAGTGGTTTGTAAAGTTTCGTGCTGGAGATTTCTTGCTGGACGATGCTCCACGGTCCAGCTGAGCATCAACACAGGTAGACCACTTGAAGTTGATAGCGATCAAATTGAAACAATAATTGAGAACAACCAACGTTATACCAACGCGGGAGATAGCCAAACGTACTCAAAATGTCCAAATCAAGCGTGGAAAATCATTTGCACCAGCTTGGTTATGTGAAGCGCTTTGATGTTTGGGTTCCACATAAGTTAAGTGAAAAAAACCTTCTTGACCATATTTCTGCATGCAAATCTCTACTGAAACGTAAAGAAAACGTTCCGTTCTAAAACAAATTGTGACGGGTGATGAAAAGTGGATACTGTACAATAACGTGGAACAGAAGAGATTGTGGGGCAAGCGAAATGAACCACCACCAACCACACCAAAGGCCAGTCTTCAATCAAAGAAAGTGAGGTTGTGTATATGGTGGGATTGGAAGGGAGTCCTCTATTATGAACTCCTTCCGGAAAGCCAAATGATTAATTCCAACAAGTACTGCTTCCAAGTAGACCAACTGAAAGCAGCACTCAACGAAAAGTGTCCAGAATTAGTCTACAGAAAACGCATAATCTTCCATCAGGATAACGCAAGGCCGCATGTTTCTTTGATGAACGGGCAAGAACTGTTACAGCTTGGCTGGGAAGTTCTGATTCATCTGCTGTATGCACCAGACATTGCACCTTCGGATTTCCATTTATTTCGGTCTTTACAAAATTCTCTTAATGGAAAAAATTTCAATTCCCTGGAGGACAATAAAAGGGACAGTTCTTTGCTCAAAAAGATAAAAATTTTGGGGAGATGGAATTATGAAGTTGCCTGAAAAATGGCAGAAGGTAGTGGAACAAAAGGGTGGATACATTGTTCAATAAAGTTCTTGGTGAAAATGAAAAATATCTTTTATTTTTATTTAAAAAACTGAAGGCACTTTTTGGCCCACCCAATATTTTGTTATGGCAGCCCGAGCAGATAACATAGCTCCTAAATAACAGCCAACCTCTTCATCTGGAGTTCAACCAAAAGGACAGTGGTTTGTTTCATGGCTGGAAGAGATACAGCCTGAGATGCAACAGTAGTAGCTAACACCTACTGAGAGCCTTCACATGCCAAGCACTGTGGTAAGCACTTTGCACGTATCAGCTCATTTAAATCTCACAACAACACAGTGAGGTGGGTGCTACGATTATTCCCATTTTACAGATAATGATATTTTACAGGTATCATGATACCATTTCACAGGTGATGATACGCAGCTAGTGAGTGGCAGAGCGAGGCCATGAACCAAGGTAGTTTGGCTCCAAAAGCAAGTACTCAATGAATGATTGTAGACTTGAATTGAAAGGTCAAGGATGACATGAGCAACTTTATTAAAAATGGAGTATGTGAAGGTGAGTGGGAGGTGGCAGGAAGAGGGTTAGTCCAGGAAAGGAAAGAGTTCAGTGTAAAGAACAGAGACTGGCTATATATTTGTACTCTCCTTTCTAGATTTTTCAAGGGTTTTCTATCCTGATATATGTCAATTCCAGCATTTATTCTTCAAATAAGAGTAAATTGACTCAAGAGCACACAGTGGGAAAACTCGGACTTGTTGTTTTCCTGTAATAAATTTCCTTTTCTCGATGTTATTTCCTGATTCCAGAAGAGTAGGTCCATCTGAATAAAGGCATTAGGGGTAGAGAGAAGCGGGAAGAATTGGCACTTCTAGCCCCCAGTGACAGAGAGGGCTGGGAGGCGACGGAAGGCCACCTGGAGGTGGTACCTTGGTGATTATCTGCACAAAGTCATGTGGGAAGGCACGTTCTGTACCTTACCTTATCCACGGCCAACAGTTTGTCATTTTGGGTACCACTGGTGCCTGGAATGTCCTCCGCTCTTATCACATCAACCACCCCAGGTAGTTCAAGGGCCTCGGACAAATCAATTGATCTGAAAAAAGAGAAATATTTAAGAAGTAGAAATCAGCAAGCTTTGAGGGCCCTAAACCTGAGGGAGAGATAGAGCATGGGTGAAAATCAAAATATATAACAACTGGTTCACCGTAGGCCCTGACCAATCAGAGCTGATCTGACACAGAGCAGGGTCCAGGAGGCCCCCTGCTGGGCCTGGGGTAACATCATAGCTACTGGGATGGGAGGAGAGGGAGGGACCAGTAGGGCTGTGGCAGGGGTGTCCTTAGGAAGCTTAGGACAGTGGCCATTTACCATTCATTCATTGTTTTATCACCAGCTGAATATTAGCCCTACTCAGAGTTACTCCTTTGAGCCATGCTTGAGGCAGCAGCAGGGAGATGAGATTAGAATGAAAGCGAGGGCCCTAATTGTGATTTTCGTCTCTCTTTCATGATGGGCATTTCAAGTTACACTCCCTTCCTCCTCCTGGGGCTGGTGACCTTTTTAAAATTCTTTCCATAAGGTTCTTTGGGTTTAGAACATTCAGGAGAATGGTCACATTCCTCCAAGGGAATCCCCAAGTGTGCTTTAAAAAAGCCTTTTGAAAGCTTTTCATTTACTTACATGATTTCTGCATGGGCTTTGGTACTGGTCACCAAAGCCATTGAAAGTTCTTTATCCAGCATGGGGATCTCATCACAAAATATGGCTTCATCTGTGCCATGTTTAAGGCCTGGTAGGTGCATGATGGGGCATCCGACTGGATCTTGGAGGGATTGGTGAGAATCCACACTCTACAGAGAAAAGACAAGAGTTTCCCTGGAAAACTTTAATCTTCAGAAGTGACCTGGCCGATTACCAACACTCCTGATTCAGGATTGAGAAATCAGATGGTCACCCTCAGGCAACAAACAGTGGAGTGGGTCAGATGAGCGTGGCAATTTAATGATGTAACTAGACTGGGGAATTGTTATTTCAGTTATGCGGCAATGCTTTAGACAGGGCCAATGTTTTGGCAAAATTGTGAAGTAGGTGAAGGGGCACTCTGGCTTCCCCTTTTGGCATGTTCTTTTCCCAAGTGGTGCCCCGCACCCCTTTATTCTGGAATTCAGAGGGTCTCCCTGTCCTGCTTTCTTACCTTTCCAATGATCAGCCTGTTTACACGTAAAGTGACCATGATGATGAGGCCTTGAGTGCTGTAATTCCTGAGGATGGGGGACCAAAATCTAAGCCAAAAGCCTGCTTATTGGCTGAAGCAGGGCCTCTGGTGGGAGATGGGGGGCACATGGCAATGGAGTCTATCCAGATCTGGTCTAAGGTGCCTCGGCTGCCCTTGTAATATTTTTGTGCACAAAAACATCACTGGCAGTATAAGTAAATGGATGAATTGGGAGGTTGAGATTGACATATATACACTATTGATACTATGTATAAAATAGGTAACTCATGAGAAGCTACAGTATATAGCACAGGGAACTCTACTCAGTGCTCTCTGGTGACCTAAATGGGAAGGGAATCCAAAAAAGAGGGGATATATGTATACGTATAGCTGATTCACTTTGCTGTACTGTAGAAACTAACACAACATTGTAAATCAACTGTACTCCAATAAAAACTAAAAAGTAAAGGGAGCATGTGTTTATTCTGGAACTCTTCTCAGCGAAGATCTATGTGTGGACTGTGTGTGGAGATCGGGTGGCAGGAGGGGCTGTGCTCTAATAGATAATAATAGAGATACTTTCTAAATTGTCCTTCAAGAAGAGGGGCTTCAGTTACTTGCAGGGCTCTTGTCTTGCCGACTGGAGATTAAACATTTGCAATCAGGGCTGGAGGCTGAACCTTGCTACTGTCCTGCTCTGTCCTTCCCCCCACTCCTGGCTTAGCTGCTCCTCAAACAAATGCCCAAAGAACAGCAGTTTGAAGGCACTCTCAATTATTAGTCAGATGGTCAAACTGTTTCAGGTCGGTTTGGCCCTGAGTGCATCCAGCGGTAGCTCAGGCCTGGTCTTAGATCCAGCCTCTCCCTGGATCGACCTGAACAAAAGGGCCAATGTGCTAGCAAAAACTAGAAAGTTAGAAGGGAAAATCACAACTTTGAAGCACTTGCCTGTTCACACAGCTACAGCTGTCTCTTAGTTTCTAGGTTTCCATTAAATTAAACTCACTGACCTGGTACCTTTGGACTCCCTGGGGTACTGTGACCGGGAAGTCTTCTAGAGCACTTAGGAATCGGTCTGAAATTTCAGGATAACGGCGTCTGTTCTGAAAGACGATTCAAAACAATAAAGATAAGCTGATTAGTCTCTGATTAAACTGGGCTTTGAAAGTGACTTGGCTTAAGTAGCCAAGAAACCGTAAGGTTCGGGTAGCCTGGATGACGCAAATCCACATCACCTCCCAGGATTCACTTCTGTGAATGTTCTTTGCCCTCCCTCCCTTTCCACATAAGGAAGACCTGGACTGACTGTGAATCTGATCCTCAAGCCAGTCTGAGGAGAGAGAGGCCTGCCAGCAAGCTGGGCAGAGGCAGGAGGAGAAGCAAGAAAATCTGGGGTTGGAAAAGCCATTCTAGAATGAGCTGGGGTGGTTCATTGTACACAAAAGAGCCCAAATCCTGATTATTTTCCTCAGCAACTCAGTTTTTCTGAGAGAGCAGCAAAACTGGGAAGGCTCTCTGGGTGTCACTGAAACACATCAAGGGTCTTGATTAAGAAACTCAATGGCAGCAAGAGTTATTCTAGTAAATGTGGTTTGTGAGGGTCTTCATCTTTCTTTCTTTTCTTTCTTTTTTTATTTTGGCCTCGCCGCACAGCTTGCGGGATTTTCGTTCCCCAGCCAGGGATCAAACCCGGGCCCCCTGAAGTGGAAGCACGGAGTCTTAACCACTGGACCTCCAGGGAAGTCCTGTGAGGGTCTTCATCTGAATGAATGAAAACCAGACAGTTTAGGAACACACGTGGGGTGTGACTGGGGAACAGGGGTGCAAGTTAGGGTGAGAGTTGTAGTCACAGTCAGGGGAGGAAAGATAGATTCAGAAGAGAGAGGGGGAGGGGGAGAAAGAGAGGGAGAAAGAGAGTGAAAATATTTTGCTTTGGTAGGTAACATATTCCAGAAGTTTATAATCAGAAATTCTGAAAAGAAGCTACTTAAATATTAGCATATAAACCTTTTAGGTTTTTTTTTTGAATTTAATTTTATTTATTTTCTTATACAGCAGGTTCTTAGTAGTCATCCATTTTATACACATCAGTGTATACATGTCAATCCCAATCTCCCAATTCATCCCACCACCACCCAACCTTTTAGATTTTTTGAAAACTAAATTTTTGTTTTACATTTCATATTGAATATAAAATTCTAGAATAGGCAAAACTAATCTATAGTGTCACAAAGCAGATCAGGGGTGTTGCCTGGGGGCAGGGGTGGGAGGATTGACAGCAGAGGGGCAATAGGGCACTTTTTGGGGTGATGGAAATACCCTATCTCTCGTTTGAGGTGATGGTGATGCCAGTTTACACAATTGTCAAAACTCTCTGAGTTTAAATAGGCGCATTTTGTTCTATGTAATTCTACTTCAATAAAGTTGATTTTAAAAAGAAAAGAATTGCACATAGGAGATAGGGGTCCCGTCATGTTTCCCTGCTCAGGGCATGTGGTAAACATCTGTGCATTGAAGACAGCCTGGCATCCTGAGCGTCACGCAGTAGCCCTTCAGGGCTGACTTCCGGAAGAAGGGATGGCTGGGAACTGACAGGCTGCCCACAAGACAGTTTGCAAGAGTAGTGGGGAAGGTGGGAGCTTACGCTGCCAGGAGCACATAAAAGCCAGAGCACTTACAGGCACAGAGAACAGTTCTACTCGCTTCTTCTGTTCCTGCAGAACTTGTAGGTAGAATTTGAAGAAGAAGCTGACCACCAGAGTCCTCTCGAATGCTACCCTCCCACCTGGAGCCCAGCCTGGGAGGGAAAGGTCGTCCAGGAGCAGCCTGCAGGCCTCATCCAGCATCAGCTCACCCCAGCACCTGGAGAAGGGCAGCCTCAGTGACTACTGGCACGTGCTAGATATTGGATGGTGGCGGTTCAGACACCCCCGAGTCTCATTTTATGAGTTGCATAGGCACTTAGAAATCACCTAAACAAGGCATTCAGGAAAACTGGGGCCTGGTAGGCTGTACTGAGTAGCCTGAACATGCTGGAACCAGGCATTAAATAAATAGACCATTAGGGTCAATTCCATTATGAACTGGACAGGACTTAGACTTGGACACTGCCTTTACTGAGGAAGAAATAGAGTGCCCCCGAGCAGTGGGAGTGGTGGGTACCACTTGGACGCTGCCCGGTGTGGGTTTGCAGGAGTGTTGATGTGTACAAGAGCAGTGGGGCTGAACACAGTCCTGGGCCATTTTTGTTGTATTCCTCACTCAAAGAGTGGCACCTAATTAATCAAAGTCAAATAAGGTTGGATTCATTTAGCAAAATTATAGAAAGAACAAGCAGTGATTCTACATATAGGAGTTTCCATCTTCCCACTTGTTTTTTTTTGACGTCAAGCTTCACCATCAGGGTCCAGGGTTTGTTGCTTACCTCCCCAGGAGCTGCTGGCAGGATTTTTGTGCACTGACTGTGGCAGCCCCGACCCCTCTGTAGGCGATGCTCAGGTCCTCGACGGTGTCTGGGCCCTCCCTGAAGAGGACTTGCCTGCCAGCATTCACATGGGCCAAGGCATTTTGCTGGCACTGAGCCTGTCAGAAGGCTGACACAGATTCCCACTGTGGAGACAAAAGCCGTTTGGAGTTATTTGATATGTTAAAACTAAGAGCAAGTTTTCTGCTTCTTGGTGCCGCTAATTAATCACTTAGACTCAATCTAAATGGACACAAAGGACACTTAGCACAATTTGAGGACAATTTGGCTGCCTGTTCGTTCAAAGAGAGAATGACGTCCTCCCAAAGGTCTGTCCCCAACCCCCCATACCCTCAATGAACAGGGATCACTGTGCACTTTCCCTCTGAGGCCAGGATGCCTCTGCACAAAATGCCTGGAGCATTTCCACATGCTCTTATTTCCGGGTGCCATTAACTCCAGTCTCCAGTTCCCTTTGTCCCCTGTGAGGATGGAGGAGCCTTCTCAACACAGGTGCTTTTAAACGTGATTTGCTGAAAGTGACCCACCGAATTTCTTGGTTTGTAGATGCTATCATTTTTCCATTTTGCAGAGTTCGTAAAGACGTTGAATAGAACTTTCCAACGGTGGACTAGGGACTCTTCTATCTGAGACAAGAGTCAGGATGGTGATGGCTGCCCCCCTTACCCTTGGCACCATGACCACTGGTGTGCTGACATAGTGTTAACGGAGATGGCCGGTGCCTCGAGTGTGTTTCCATCTGTGTGGCCACCGAGGGTGCTGTGTTTGGTTAGCTTGTTTTCCTCTCTGGGGCCCTTACCCAGATGCACACTGGCTCGGGAACAGATTTCAAAGTTTCCATTCCCAAGGAAAAATAAATGAAGGTCGTACATGGCTGAAAGCATGACTTAATATAAGACTTCCTACATGACCAAGGTGACTCCTGGCTTGGGATCCCTGTGTGTGTGTATGAAGTATTGCCCCTCTTGGCAAGACTGTCCTCTGGGATTCAGGTACAGTTTGGGGCAGAAGCACAGGGAACAGGGAGTGAGGACAGAGGGCTCCCTTGGTAGCTGGCTGGGTGGCCACATCTCCCCCAGGGCTGGTGTATTAGGCACTCCTGTTTCTCTGAACTGTTGGGGTCAGCTCCGGGGTGGGGGTGGAGCACAGAGGTCCGGCCGCAGCCTCTGCCTCCTTTGGGTCAGGTGGAGAAGCTCATTCTGCAGCAGGAGAACTTGAATTTCCGCCTGCCGGCGTTGATGTTGGACACGAGGGGGTGTGGAAGTACCTCCGCGGGCCGGGCAGGTGCCACCCCACAGCTGAAGCAACGACCGCAGCTGGTCACTGGAGCTGCCTGCTCAAGGGTTGCTGAAAGCCTTGGTGCCGCACCAGGCTACAGAGGACAGGAAACAGGTTTTCAGGGCAGCCTTATTTTCCTTCCATCTGTTCTGAAATTTCTACAGATGACTGGACTCCGTTATGCAAAGAGAAAAAACAACTCTCAAAAGTGACCAGCAGAATTCTTACCTTTTGAGAGTGGGGGATATGCGCAGACTCCGCAATTCCCTCCGGCTCCAGGTCTGCACTCGCCAGCCCAGCAAGAAAATGTTCGCTTAGAGGAAATCTGTTGAAGAAAATGACATTTCTGCACAGGTACAAGAGGATTGCGAGATTATTCTGTACTCTTAAACGTCAGCAGCGGAGAAGAAAAGGTCACCTTTCTCTGCGAGGAGCAGCGCGGGGATCTGAGTGCGCCGTGGACCAGGCCCCCTTGTCCCTTCCACAGGGAGGGGTGGCAGCAGCTGCATGACATTTACTCTTGTTAGTGCATGCGCCGTGTGAACTGGGTCTCTTCCTGTCCCCAAGGCCTGTCAGGCCTGTTTTCATCTTTCAGCAGAGGCTGGTTAACTAAATCTGACTCATTCAATACTGGGATCAAGGTAAGGGCGTAACTTAAGCTGAGACGTGGTTTGTTTCCATTATGAACAGAGCTCAAATCATTGGCTTTGCCTTTTGTTCTTGCCACCGCTGTTGGCCTCTAAGCGGGATACCCACACCTTTAAAGCAAAGTGAACAATTCACAAAACCTCCTTTCGGCCCCGTTGTCACCCACATGGTGGTCAGAGAAGTCCCCTCTGGCTTTAAAAAGTGGTTGTGGCTCCACAGAGGAGATGTGGTGAGGAGATCAAGCGGCGGTGCAGGGAATCTGACGTGGGTTCTGCTCCAGGCACAGCAGCGGTATGCTGATTGGAAGGCAGGCGGCAGGGGGACCCCAAAGGAGCCCCTGTGGACCTTTCCCTCCCTGCTACTGGCCTCACCGGAGCAGGCTGAGCTCAGGCTGGAGGTGGCTTTGGCAGAGCTGGGAAAGCAGAGACCTTAAGCCAAAGGTAACGACCAACATCCCAGCAGAAGAACACAGCTAGTGCTACGAGTCCTAGTGTAGAAGGCCCCATGGGGGCCGGGCCATCCTTGCTATCCTGATGCCCCAGAGCCTAGGCTGCTTCTCCCTTAGTCTTTGGGGGTTGAGCTAAGGTCGTCCTGGACCGCAGGCCTGGAGGACTCAGCAAAACAGTTGACTGGGCCAGGCAGGGGTGAGGCCTTTCCTCTCCTCCCCGCTGGGTGGGTCCCACACAAAGCTGAATGGGGGCATGAGAGCTTGTCCTCTGCCAGTAGGTCTCTCCCAACACTTCTCAGTTCCCACCCACCAGGGACAGCCAGCAATCCCCTGGGGAGGGTTACAATGCCTGTAATATAATTCCTGGTTGGCCACACCCCGAAGTTCACAAGGGGCAGTGTGACTGCTCCCCTGCATCCAGTGCCAGCCTGTCAGCTGGTAGGAGGGCATTTGATGGGTGAGGGAGGGGGTGGAACAAGGGAAGCGGGGAGTTAGAAGCCCTGGGGAGGCGCTGATGGAGAAGAAACAAGCATGCCTATTTGGAAATCAGGCAGATTGGGTCTCCATCCCATGCCCGCCTCTACAAGCAACCTCCACCGGGTGGTTGCACACATTAGACGTGATGTGTGTAAAGTATCCAGCAGAGCCTGGCACAAAGTCAGCACCCAGTAAACGGGAGTGCTAGCATCCCTGTAGCAGCCGGAGGCAGTGTGAAGGCTGAGCACTTCGGGGGAGACAAGGGTGGTATAGCACGGAGCGCCCCAAGGGAGCGTCCCTCTCAGCCAGCACATACAATTAGTCATCGCCTTCCTCCTGCCCCCAGGGGCCCCGCGATGTCCCCAGCGTGTCCTAACTAGATCTGTGGCTTCTCTCACAGAAACTGGGGGTGTGGGCATGAAGAGAAGGAGGTGCTGGTCCTTGGGCCACAGAGAGCCTTCACGTCAGCCTCTGATACCGCCCCAGGCTGACGCGGGCTAACTGAACTGTGGTCCAGGCTGGGTGTTGCGTGTATGTGTGGTAGGTGGTGAAGAAGGAAGCATCAGCCACCCCTTGCATCAGTGTGCCTCCTGCCAGGAGCCTGAGCTTCCCATGGTGGATTGAGAGCCAGAGACCTGGGCTCTGATATAGCAATTCTTTAAAAAGAGACAAAAACTTTTTAGGTTCTGTCCAGAGTGTTCTGGGGTAGCTTACCTTCTGATATCAGATTGAGGTTAGTGTTGCCCACAGCCAGAAATGGATTCAGATCTGAATAGCGATGCCGGCTTATAATGTGTCCCCCTAAGGACTAAGGAGAGAGAGTTACAGCCTCGGCCTTCGATCCCTCAAGTCTGAGACCCATAGGCACCTGCTTACGGTCTTCTCTGGTAGTGAAAGGGTCAAGAGGAGTCTCAGTGTGCTCTGCAGACAAGACTCAGTTCAGACCATATGGGAGGCCTCCACCCACCTGCGATTTTGGATCGGGTGAGGAATGGATGGTAACACTCTACGGCATTTGGTACGTTCCACCTGCTGTCTAACCCCTTCACACGTATTTACTCAATCCTCACAACAACCCAGTGAGATGATGCAATTATCCCCCCTTTGCAGATGAAGACACTGGGGCACAGAGAAATTATGAAATTTGATCAAGGTCTGCCAGCTAGGAAGGGGCAGGACTGGGATTCAAGTGAGTGAGGCTCAGCAGCCAGTTCTGAGCCACCCCTACTTAGCTGGTGCAGGTGGCCACAGTGCTGGCCACAGAGGTGCCATCCTGCCTTGGGATCTCAGCCTCATTGCACGGCCTCTGAAATTGCTGTACTTCCCGTGGGCTGTGTTAAGGTGCTGGGCATCCACATCACTGAGGGAGAGTTGTCCTTTTCCTCTTGGGAGATTCCACTTGGATCTGGTTGAGGCTGTAGCATCTCAGAACGTGGCAGGGAGGGAAATGACTGGCCAGTCCACTCAGTGCTCTCCTTCCCACGTAGTGATGGAATCTACAGTGACAACCTGGGCTGTGTTGACCTGGGCTGAAACATGGGTGAGGACAGGAAACCCCAGTTCCTCTATGAACAGCTCAATTTTTTTTTTAACACCTTTATTGGAGAATAATTGCTTTACAATGGTGTGTTAGTTTCTGCTTTATAACAAAGTGAATCAGTTATACATATACATATGTTCCCATATCTCTTCCCTCTTGCGTCTCCCTCCCTCCCACCCTTCCCATCCCACCCCTCTAAGTGGTCACAAAGCACCGAGCTGATCTCCCTGTGCTATGCAGCTGCTTCCCACTAGCTATCTATTTTGCGTTTGGTAGTGTATATATGTCCATGCCACTCTCTCACTTCGTCCCAGCTTACCCTTCCCCCTCCTTGTGTCCTCAAGTCCGTTCTCTAGTAGGTCTGTGTCTTTATTCCCATCTTACGCCTAGGTTCTTCATGATATTTTTTTTTCTTAGATTTCATATATATGTGTTAGCATACGGTATTTGTCTTTCTCCTTCTGACTTACTTCACTCTGTATGACAGACTCTAGGTCTATCCACCTCACTACAAATAACTCAATTTCGTTCCTTTTTATGGCTGAGTAATATTCCATTGTATGTGTGTGCCACATCTTCTTTATCCATTCATCTGTTGATGGACACTTAGGTTGCTTCCATGTCCTGCCTATTGTAAATAGAGCTGCAATGAACATTTTGGTACATGACTCTTTTTGAATTATGGTTTTCTCAGGGTATATGCCCAATAGTGGGATTGCTAGGTGGTATGGTAGTTCTTTGTAGTTTTTTAAGGAACCTCCATACTGTTCTCCATAGTGTCTGTATCAATTTACATTCCCACCAACAGTGCAAGAGTGTTCCCTTTTCTCCACACCCTCTCCAGCATTTATTGTTTCTAGATTTTTTGATGATGGCCATTCTGACCGGTGTGAGATGATATCTCATTGTAGTTTTTGTTTGTTTGTTTGTTTTGGGGTTTTTTTTGCAGTACGTGGGCCTCTCACCGCTGTGGCCTCTCCTGTTGTGGAGCACAGGCTCCGGACGCGCAGGCTCAGCGGCCATGGCTCATGGGCCTAGCCGCTCCGCGGCATGTGGGATCTTCCCGGACCGGGGCACGAACCCGTGTCCGCTGCATCGGCAGGCGGACTCTCAACCACTGCACCACCAGGGAAGCCCTCATTGTAGTTTTGATTTGCATTTCTCTAATGATTAATGATGTTGAGCATTCTTTCATGTGTTTGTTGGCAATCTGTATATCTTCTTTGGAGAAATGTCTATTTAGGTCTTCTGCCCAGTTTTGGATTGGGTTGTTTGTTTTTTTGTTATTGAGCTGCATGAGCTGCTTGTAAATTTTGGAGATTAATCCTTTGTCAGTTGCTTCATTTGCAAATATTTTCTCCCAATCTGAGGCTTGTCTTTTCGTCTTGTTTATGGTTTACTTTGCTGTGCAAAGGCCTTTAAGTTTCATTAGGTCCCATTTGTTTATTTCCATTTTTCTAGGAGGTGGGTCAAAAAGGGTTTTGCTGTGATTTATGTCATAGAGCGATGAGCAGCTCAATTTTAAAGTTCTTGTTTCCACTGAGTGGAAATCTGCTTCCCTGGATTCTCAGCTATCGGTCGTACTTCTACCCTTTGTGATCATATGAAATACATCACACGTCTCCTTGGGAGTCTAGAAATATTTGAAGGCAGCTGTCATGGTCCCTCTGATTGTCCCCACCCCCACCATTCCTCTTTCTGATGTGGTTTCCAACCCCTCACTCTCCTGCCACCATCTCCTTGCCAGGCTCCAGGGTTTGAGTCAGAGTTCCTGACAGTGAATGGGAACATTTTGGAATCACTTGAAGAGATTTTTCAAAGGAAACATGTTCTCTCTCCATTCTCTGTATCCCAAGGATTTCTAATACACCGTTTGGGGTACATAAGGGAAGGAGCGTGTGTACTTTGAAAACTTACTTCTGCTTTCTTCTGAGGTCAAAAACAATCAGACCTTGAAGTGTGATTCCCTGATCTGAGCATTATTCTTCAGCTGTGATCTGAACAGTCTGAGGTAGAGGAGACTACCCTCCTTATTTTAGGTATTATACTCCTGTTAATGCAGCCTAAGTCTAAATTAGCTTATTTGAAGGTCTTATCACAAAATTAGCACTTGTATTCCTACTTGGCTTATTCTGTTGAACTTGACTTAGAGTCTTCTTTGAAATATGTTATTAAATAATGTTTGTTAAATATTGAATAGTTACTTATTGTGCCTGTCGTTTCAATCTGCTGAGACCCTTTTGCACACTGATTCTGCCAATGCCTATTTCAACATTTCGGTGAGGTTAAGAAATAGGTGCAGTGGGGCTCGTGATTGGCCCGGAGGACATACGGCCACGTTCCAGATCTGCCTGCCCGCCAGGCTCTTCAGGTGCTTCAGGAATGCTTGGTATGTCTGGGTCTTCTCCCGGAACTCAGATACCCTCTCAGCCAAGATGTCCTTGACCTGGGCCAGAAGACAGGCAGCACCTATTGTCAGTCCTGGAGAGCACATTGTTTTTACAGGTGAGGTGGGAGGAGCAGCTGGATTATAATCATGGCTCCAGGGCCTTGGTGACCAGCTAGTGCGGTGGCTCTCCACACTGGCTGCTCAGAGAATCAGCAGAACTCAAACAGCACAGATGGCCCACTCCCACGTCAATCAAATCAGAATCTCTGGGTGCAAGGCTTTATCAAAGTCTCCTCAGGGAGTTCTCCTGGGCAGCCAGGGTTGGGAACCCCTGTGTTGGTCTACACTCTTTGAATGAACGCAAGAAAACAGAGGCTAGAGAGAAGGGATGACGGTAAAAACTAGCAGGTGGCAGACTCTACTAGAACTTTCCGTGACCCCCTCCTGACTGACCACAGTGAAGCTATGCAAAGCTGTTTTGTGATTAAGGGGCATAAATATGATGGCATGAAAACAATCAAAGGTCTTTCAATTTCCTAGGTCATTGTCTAAAATCAATAGTGCTTTCACTGTTGATTTGCACCTCTACAGGTAGCCTTGCTATTCAAAATCGTCAACAACCTGTTCCAGGAGGGGCACCGGCCAATCAGAATGAACACAGCTTATGCAAGGAGCTGCCCTAGGTATTACGTTTGTTGTTGTTAGGTGTGTGGATCTTGGGGGTTCCCAGGGAGGAGCTTGGGGGCAGGAGCAATGGAAGAGCATCCATCTAGGGGGATCAGGGCAATGCTATTTGCTGGCTGGCAAGGAAGTAATTCAGAATTTAAAAACCGTTGCAGCCATACTCATGAGTACTGGCAGTATCTTAGCGCTGGCTTTGGGCTTCTCTGTAGTAGGGATGTAAAGCGTTCAGATCAATCTTTGAAAATGAAGAAGCCACCAAACCATGAGGAGGTGACTTAGCTGGACTTTAAAAATTAATCTCTCTGGGGTTTGTAGAATGAATCACTAACACGTAGAATCTGATTTGACATCATTTCCAAGGCTGGGTTCTAACCTCAGTTAGTCTGTTTTTTAACAGGCTGTGGGCTGGGCTTTGACTTTTCTCTTGTGGATTAATCGTGGAGAATATTTCACCCCCCCACATAACTTTATCTTCATCAGTATTAACAATGTACTTGGCACAATACTTCCCCCACCCCTGCCAACATACATGCACAACACCCCCTGCTGCTTCAATGATCATAGCTAACCTAATTGATTAGGGAAACCACTAGTTTCTCCTTATTATCTATATGCTAAGCAAATCTTGCCTAAAAGTAACTAAACTTCTCCTCTGCCCTGGAGCGTCTCTCAACTTAGAGTCCTCACCCTGCTTCTGCTTCAGCATCTCATCCAAGGCACTCCGTAACACGGGATCCCATCCCAGACCCACCAGGGATGGTCTATTGCTTCTCATCACTACAAGTTCCAGTAAAGCTTGGTCTTTAACTTCTGCAAAATCCTGCCTTCCCTTTGCCTGCAGAAGCACTGGGAAGACCAAGCTTGTTTCCTATCATACAGTTCCTCCTACCCTAGAGACCCAAAGCCTTCTTCGTAGGGAAAAAATCAGAGACAAAGACATTATTATTAATCTTTTTAAGGTCAGGAGCATCACACAGGCCAGTATGATCATCCCTTATTTGACACAGAATAGGGCAGTTCAGCCCTAGGGGAGAGTAAACTGTCAGCTGTTGCTACTGCCTGGGTTCTCAGAAGAATGGATTTCAAACTCAGGCTTAGGCCAGACAGTCCATTTTGGGGCTCTCGCCTGGCTCTTTCCATTGCTCACATTACCCCTCACTCTGTGCCAGGCATGACACTGCTGTACCGAGGAAATTCTATTTACTGTATTTCCATTCATATTTTATTCCATCTTTGGTCACAAAACCTAGCCTGTATTTCAGCAGAGTTGAAAAGAGCCTTATCTTTGATTCTCAGAACATGGATTTTGTGTTAACTCCATGCTTCTCAGAGTTTGCGGGTCTATGGGTAAAAGGCGCAGCAACTTTCTGGAGCGTTTACTATGCTAAAGATTTCGAGGAAAAAGAAGGATACAGAGCCAAGCGTGTATGTGACATGGATTAGCACACAAAATTTAAACAAACGGAAGCTGTCACAGAAACTGATTTCCTGCGGGAGACTGCTGGTGGTGGTGGTGGTGGGTACATCTGGCTCCCACGTACCCCTCCCCCACCAGTGTCCTTCCTTCTTCTGGGCCTTAGGAAAAGTTTGGGCATCCTTGGAAAGGTCCCTGGAGGCCACTAGAGATTACTCACACTTAAAGTTTAAGGGGCCCCCGAGGAAAGTGCATTGTTTGTTTCCTCAGATTTTAGAATCTGGCTCTACTTTGCCTGCAGAGTCCAAACTGATAAATAGCCAACTGGACAGGCCGTGGGGTGGGCCTGGGGGACGGGGAATGGCAGTAAAGACAAGAGTTCTGGATTGGAAGTGGGAGATGTGTGGCTTGATGACCCGCCACTAGCCAGTTTGGGGACCTTGGGCAAGTTCACTTCCCTTGAGTCCTGGCCCTGACGGAGGTAGATATAGGGGCTCAGTGGGATGGAGAAAGTCTTCCCCCTCCTTCAAACAGAGCAGCTTATTTTCATTTACTAAGATTTGTTTGAGGACAGGGTTGTGGTGCTGAAGACAAGTTTGAAAACCGTGGGCTAAACGATGCCTGGGGTGAACATGAGGGGAAGGGTTTTCGGGTCTTGACCGTCTGCTTAAGCTACTTGACTATACTCCCAAGCCATCCATTTTACTATTCCCTCTTTCTCTTCTCTCCAACCCCAAGATTTCAGATAAATCTAAGCACGTTCTCCTCCTCTTCTGAGTGGTATGCAGGTGTGCTACCTGAGTTGTCCCAAGGCTGAAGCTGTGAAGCTGTGGTGCTGGGCAAAACCAGGAAGGGTCCCTTTCCTAGCAAGTGGGTGGGGTGAGGCCAGGGAAGGGCAGGCTTGCTGGTCTGCAGCACGGTCAAAGTCTGGCTGATGATGGTTGAGGCCGGGAAGGTAGGACTCCTGGATGGCAGTGATACAGCCAAGGTGGGTCCCCTCCCCTGCCCACCACCAACCTCCAAAAACATACGGTGGCCTACCAGTCAGTCCGGACTAAAGCTTTCAGTTCAGTCAACCTCCCTGTTGCCTGAGTTAAGGAAGTCATTATTACCACTGCCTCCCAAATTCAAGTTTCTGACCCACTGATTTGTTTGTTTGTTTTTTGCATTAAGTTATTTGTCAGTAATTTAGCACATATATGCATGTATCTGGGACAGGCACATATATGCTAGGAGATCTGGGAGATGAGGGAAGGACTAAAATAAGGTTCCTTTTGCCAAAGGGTTTGCAGTGTATCTTGAAGGCAAAGCTTTGCATGTTTCCTTCCTACTCTGTGGGTGCCAGCTTGCCTGATGCAGTATCTGTACAAAAGGGGCCCTTAAGGATGTTGTAAGTGACTGGGGGTGTTTGCCTGGGCAGGTTTTTGTCTCACTTGGCCTTTTGCCGTTGTCCCCATGAGACAAGTAGCATTTGAGTGCCAGACACTACATCACCTACTTTCCTCCTGTGAACATACTCCCTCCCTGGAATTGACCATCCAACCATTGGAGAGTGCCAGTTCTCTCTTGCTGTCTTCCCATTAAAGTGACACTGCAAGACTGTGGCTTTTTTTTTTTTTTTTTGCGGTACGCGGGCCTCTCACCGCCGTGGCTTCTCCCGTTACGGAGCACAGGCTCCGGATGCGCAGGCTCAGCGGCCATGGCCCACGGGCCCAGCCACTCCGCGGCATGTGGGATCCTCCCAGACCTGGGCACGAACCCGTGTCCCCAGCATCGGCAGGCGGACCCCCAACCACTGTGCCACCAGGGAAGCCCGACTGTAGCTTTTTATAGGCAAGAATCCTGCAGCTGAGTGCAGGGTCTTGAATGACATTATCCAAGTACCTCATATTCTGTGCAAAGCTTTTGACAGTAAAGTTTCATGGTGGGGATGTCATATCACATCAGAAAAATGATGAAGAACTGGAAACAGGCCAGACAAGATAAAAGTATGAGGAGGTTCTAAACTATATAGCAAGTTTTAAGTTTAGTGCAGGAATTGGTTCATTGATATTTTACGAAGAACACCTGGAACTCACCATCACTTGTTTTAGACACCATAATCAGCTCAGAACTCCTAGCAGGAGAGAGGAGAACTGGGTGAAAATGTCCTTGAGATTTCAACGCAGGTCCTGAAAGTAAATGCATTATATATTCTAGAGAGAGTTAGGAAAGAGAAAATGCAATTTTTTGGCATTGAGAGTTTCTCATAAAAATATTCAGATGCTAATTTTAAAAACTGGCAATAAATGTGTATAGATGTTGGGCTTCCCTGGTGGCACAGTGGTTGAGAGTCCGCCTGCCGATGCAGGGGACACGGGTTCGAGCCCTGGTCTGGGAAGATCCCACATGCCGCGGAGCGACTGGGCCCGTGAGCCACAACTACTGAGCTTGCGCGTCTGGAGCCTGGGCTCCGCAACAAGAGAGGCTGCGATAGTGAGAGGCCTGTGCACTGCGATAAAGAGTGGCCCCGCGCTTGCCACAACTAGAGAAAGCCCTCGCACAGAAACGAAGACCCAACACAGCAAAAATAAATTAATTAATTAAAAACAAAAAGTACCAATGCCACCGTGGATGTGAGGATTAAATTAGTCAATGCTTTAAAAAAAAAAAATGTGTATAGATGTGAAAGCAGTGGCCATACACCCTGCAAAGTAATTTTATAGCACAGTCTCTCCTGGTATATGTACTTATTTATACTCTCTACATGTATATAAAAATAGGAAATAAAATGGATGAGAGGTTCTTAGAAAACCCTTGCATGTTGGCACCAGGAGACACATATAAAGATATCTGTAATAGCAAAAACTTGGATAATACTCCACATCCTTGAGCAATAGAATGGATGAGCAAATTGTGCCCTGGACACACGATGGAATCCAGCAGCACAGTCACACGCAACAATGTGGGTGAATCTCAGCTCAAGAATGTTGAACGCACAAAGCAATTGCAGAAGAATAATACCGTGTCAATTTATGTGAAGTTCAAAAATATGCAAAACTAAGGGACATGGTGCTTAGTTACTCAAATATATGGGGTAAAATTGTAAAAATGAGGAAGAGACTGACCAACATCGTATTCAGGCTAATGAGTGCCTCTGAGAAGAAGGTGGGGGGGGGCTGCGGTTTGGGAGGGCCCATGGGGCATTCAAAGTTCTTGGTAAAGCTCTGGTTCTTAAACTGGGTGTGGTGATGACTGGGTGTGCATTGTTAATATATCCATACATATTTTATAAAATTCTATTTTATTTAACAAAAACAAAGTTAAAAAGGACAAAGTAAATTAAATGATAAACTGTCCTCTAATACTTTTTTCCCACACCTCAAGAGGTTACACTGCATACTCCCAGGGTATATGTACCTCCAATTTTGGAGACCATTTTATATAATAATACGATATTTATATTATACTTTAATATTGTATATATAATTTATATATGAGTCTATATAGCACATATATGCTAGTATTTATAAAAATATATAGTAGATATAAAAATACTATGTTATGTAAATAATTATTATATAATATACAATATAGTAGTACATTTTATGATACAGTATTATAGCATTTTTATTTAAAAAATGAGGTTTTTATCCTTAAAAAGTAGTTTTTGTAGACTGTGAGCACAGTGGGGGACAGGAAATCCACCTCGGCACAAATGGTGGAGTGAGAATCGTTGCAATCACTCACCCAGTGAGGTGTTGCCCAGGATGAGAGGGCCTTACAGGTGTTTTGCTTTCAGCTCCAGGAGGTCCTTGAGGGTCCCAGGGGAGATCCAGGTGACGCTCTTTCCATGAAAGGCCAGGGTTCGTTTCTCTGGGTTCTTTGCCATTCTCTACGTGCAAATAACAAGGTGTGTGCACCTGTGCACACCTGTATTCCTGGGTTATGATAGATCCTAGGTGGAGGTATGTTCCTCTAGAGAGATTTCAGAAGTTCTGGGGTCCCCTTGACCAAAAAGACACTCACTACACCCATTGGCTAAGGCCTGAATTTTCCATAGTTAGATATTTACTCCTTTAGCTTAAGCCTTGATAATGTGTAGTTCTTTGGAGGAAACCGACAATATGAGCTGGCATCTGTCACTGACCCTTCAGTATAGATTAATTCAACGTAATTTAGTATCATGGCCTTAAAAATCATAATTATACTAATACTCCTAAATTAGAATCTTCAGCTTTTCCTCTGAAATCCTGAACGAATACTCAGTGTCTCTCCTTAGATGTGTAAAAGGCATCTCAAATTTAACGTGTCCAAAACTGAGCTCCTCATATCCCATTGCCCTCCAAGCCCCGGAAAAGGACCCCCCAAAGGCAAAAGGCCCTGCTCCTCCGGAGGTCTTCCCCTTCTCTGTAAATGGCCACTCCCCTTTCCAGCTGCGCAAAGCCCTGGAGTCAGCAGTGACTGTGCTCTCTCTCTCACACTGTACAGCAGCGGCCCCCAACCTATCTGGCACCAGGGACTGGTTTCGTGGAAGACAGCTTTCCCACGGACGTGGTGGTGGGGGGATGGTTCAGGCAGTAACGCGAGCGATGGGAGCAATGGGGAGCGGCAGGTGAAGCTTGCTTGCCCGCCCCTTACTCCTGCTGTGCTGCCCTGTGCCTAACAGGCTGCGGCCGGTATCTGTCCGCGGCCGGGTGGGTTGGGGACCCCTCCCCTCCCCTCCCCTCCCCTCCCCTCCCCTCCCCTCCCCTCCCCTCCCCTCCCCTCCCCTCCCCTCCCCTCCCCTCCCCTCCCCTCCCCTCCCCTCCCCTCCCCTCCCCTACATCACATTCATCAGGAAATTTTTTTTTTTTTTTTTTGCGTTATGCGGGCCTCTCACTGTTGTGGCCTCTCCCGTTGCGGAGCACAGGCTCCGGACGCGCAGGCTCAGCGGCCATGGCTCACGGGCCCAGTCGCTCCGCGGCATGTGGGATCTTCCCGGACCAGGGTACGAACCCATGTCCCCTGCATCGGCAGGCGGACTCTCAACCACTGCGCCACCAGGGAAGCCCCATCAGGAAATCTTGTTGGCTCTTCTTCCAAAATGTATCCAGAGTCCACTCCCTCCTCACCACCTGCATGCTGGCCTCCTGGTCCAGCACCACCATCCTCAGGATGACATTAGTGCCCTAATGGGCTCACTGCTCCTTCCCTCGCCCCCTCTGCAGGCTATTCCCATCCCAGCAGCCAAAACGACCCCGGATCCCATTACAAGGTTAATAGGAGCGTACCCCTCTTCTGTCCAACCTCTCTGATAGCTTCTCATCTCAGGCAGAGTAAAAGCCAAGTAGTCTAAGTTCAGCATGGTCTGCCCACCCCGCTGCCCGCAGCTTTCCGATCTCTCTGGTTCACTGCGCTCCAGCCAGGCTGGCCCCTGCTCCGTCCCTTGATCAGGCCAGGAGTTCTCCCCTCCTTGGCACCTTTGCACTTGCTGCCCCACTGCCTGGACTGCTCTTCCCCCATGTATCTTCGTGGCCAGTTCCCTCCCCTCTTTCAGGACTTTCTTCAAATGTTATCTTCTCAGAGAAGTTTTCTCTGACCGGATATTTAAAGTAGCAACTCCCTGCATCATCCTTTCCCCTTTCTCTGTTTTATTTTGTTCTCCTTCTCACTTGCTAACACACTATAACTTATCTAGTATCTTGCTCATTGTCTGTCTCTGCCACCAGATTACAAACTCCTTGGGGTCAGGTCTGTGTGAGTTTTGTTCCCTGTTGTATATTCAGTACCCCAAACAGTGCCTGGCACATTGCTGAATGATGAATATTTGTTGAATGCATGAATAAACACATCAGAATCTTTCAGAAATAGGCATTTTATGGAATGGGACCACTGGATGTTAGAGAGGAAAGATAGAGATGCTGACAGAGGGAAGGCTGAGGTGTCGGGAGGCCCTGGAAGTGCCCCTTGAGGTCAATATCTGGAAAAGGCTGGAAAGGCCAAGTTAGAAGCTGAGAAAAACTGGATTGCTTGGGACAGTCAATAGGGACACACTGCAGATGACAATGATGGGAGTAATGACGAAATCGCTGTAAAAAATAACCTCGGCTGAGGCTTAAGGGAAAGTGTGCAGGGCAACAGCCAGGGCTTGGTGAGCTGGACAGGGACAGGCATACTGATTTGATCAAGCATTTCCACCATTTGATAATTTCACAGGATGGAAAGTGTGGTTTTCGAAAACTGAGCTTATAACCAGTGGCATTGAAACGAGCACATAAAACACCCAACTCATCTTACCAAGAGTTCTGGGGGAAATGTGAGCTCCTGGGTAAGGTCTAAGGGCTGGAACTCCTCTTTTGCAAATAGCTCCATGCAGATCTCTATAAAGGGCAGAAGAAGATCGTTCTGTCAGCCCTGCTCAAATGGAAACAGCATCGTAATTCTTTACATTAATTAGGCAAAATGAACATAGTAATAACTTTCTGATTCTCCTTGTATGGGAAAATAGTTCAAACCAAATAGTTTTAAATAAGAATCTTGTTGTTAGAGAAACACTGATTTGACACTAATGTGATGTTAAAGAAAAGAGTATTCTATTAAATAGTTCAAACAGTACCCTGCGAAACACCAAGACAGCCTATGAGAAACAATCACAGGTCATATAAGTTTGGGAAACCCTCTCCACTGTGCCCCAACCTCTGTCCTCTCACCTGTCAAGTCAGGATTCAAAACTCTGAGAAGTCCTATAGTTTAAGTAAAAAAAAGACTCTAAACATACAGACCCATGTGTAAACACACACACACACACACACACATACACACATACACACACACACACCACTTGCTTTAATAACAATAGTTAACATTTATGGGGTGCTTACGTTCCAAGTACTTTTACACGTATTAATAATTAATCCTCACAACAATTGTACAAAGAAAGTAAATTATCAACTCCACTTTACCTATTAGGAAACTAAAGCACAGTGAAAAGTTACCCAAACTGGAATCTTGTCTGAATCAAACATATTTCAGTTTTTGGAAACACTTATTCCCAGGAAACCTTCCTAAAGAGAAAGACAAATTGGGAGGGAACTGTGGGATGCAGGGCTAGAGGGCTGTGTAGTGGGGAAGAGCATGGGGGATAGGGAGACAGACAGGTCTGGGTTCCTTCTCAATTCTGCCATGACTTGGCTCTCTGACCCTCTCAATGGAAAGGTACTTAACCTCTTTGAAGATTAAATAGAAATTGTGACAAGTAAGTGAAATGACCTGACATTTGTCCAATACTGCTCTGCCTTTTTTCCTCTCTCTCTAAGGTCTTCCTAGGTTGCAGAAGGACAACTTGCAGTTTTTCCTTGTGTAGGTTAGGACCCCAGACTGAAGCATAGCCGGCCAACATCTGCAGATCAGTTTTTGTGTAAGTTGGAATTAGAAGTATAGGCAGTACCTGATAGTGTCTGAGAATTAAAATGTAAAACAAACAAAATGAATCAGAGCTGAGGGATTAAAGTTCCCCTAAACAGGGACCAGGCCAGGACTTTACAGTTACCCCATGGAAGCTATTAACATAGCTTCAAGAGAAGGGAGTGTCATGGGGCAGACACCTGCCATCCAGCAGGTCTACCTGATGGATGGAGGGGCGTCTTCTATGATGTTACCCTTAAGATTATCCAACTGCTCTGCATCCATGGTCACCAAGCAACCTTCGCCTTATAATGTGGCTTCCTGTGTGTCTTTTTGTATAGGGAAAGGACATGTGGCTCAGTGATCCTTTGTGTTTCTCTTTATAAGGAATATTGGGGCACAGTCCAATTTAAATATGTTCTTTTGCATTTGGTTAAAGTGATCCAGGTGGACCCCAGAGTGCAATCATTGCCCAGATTGAATTCCCGGGGTGTTAAGGATAGAAACACATACAGCAGGGAATGACAGGCTCAGTTTTGTCTAAGGCCAACTGTGTTCTCTTAGTTTTCCGTGTCTACAGGGAGCAGACTCTATTTTTCCTATATTTGAACTAGGAATTCTTTCTAAGTAATTCCTTTAAGAGCTTGGCCGTGGGTCTTTTTTTTGAAACTAGTGTCTCTCAGAGAGCAAAGCCAGAGACTGGTGTGTTTCCGGCTGGACTTCCCAGCTGTGGGAGCCATGAACTCGCCATGTATCTTTGGACAGGCTCCTCAGCCTTCCTGACATTGCAGTGTCCTCTCTCTGCAAAGGAGGAGATGGTGATAGAGGCCAACTCTGCATGAGTAGCGCCAGGCAAGAATGGGACTCATCGTAGTTGGGGTAGGTCTTTTTTCTCTTGTCTGAGTGGGTTTATGATTTATTGTTTCAGCCTTCCAGAGAGTGAAGGGGAAATCAGAGCGTGGGCTTTGAATCACCACTTTACCCAGATCCCAAACGAAAAGTGCATTATTCGTGCCTGCACGTTGGACGTTTGTAAGTAAAGCGGAGAATGACCATCAAAACTCACAGCACAGTTGCAGAACTGGCCGGCATTAAGCGATACTCTCAGGAAGAGGACAAACAAAGGGACTCACGTCACTTTTCCTGTCTAGCGAGGAAGAATCATTTTCTCCCCGATCCAGGCGGCATTTTCCTGTTCCTTTCTGTTGACAACCATTTGACTCCTAGGATAGTGAAATGCCTTGAGATGAAAAACTTTTTAACATGTAAATGGGTGTGTGCCTTGAAGGGTTTGACAATTTAAATGAGGCTCCAAACTTTTAAAGTCACTTTTGGTGGTTTCTACTGGAATAGGGGTAATCACAAGATCTTCCTTTTTTTTAACTTTATTTTTTAAATACAGTGATACAGATAAATATGTAGAATATATAATACACACACAGTATATATTTTATAGCTTAAAACAATAATAAAGAATATGGAGAAGCATAAAAGAAATAAACTATCATTACTCTATCCCACTGATAATATTTTTATGTAATATATATTTGTACAATAGTTATAGTACAATATACTTTTTACTTTGACTTTTTGTTCATTTATTTGCCTATCATTAAAAAGCCTTTAAAATATAATTTTGCTGATTGCATAATAGTCCATCTTCTGGCTATTCCGTAATATAGTTGTAAAATTTGCTATTGATGTATACTTAGTGGGTTTTTTTTACATTTTATAACTACAGATAACATAGTGAACATTTCTGTTCATTACATGTACAGCTTTGTGTACATCTCTGAATTTTTTCTTAGGTGAATTCCTAGTTGTAGAATCAATTGATAAGATGCTTTTCACAGCAATAATAATGTATCCATTCTCTAGTATATACAAGACTCAACGACATTGAGTATTATCATTTATAAAGGGACCTTAAAAAGAGAAAAAAAAAAGAAAGACAAAACAAAAAAGAAAACCATTTTGGAACCAGATCTTCCCGACATTTGCGATCTGCATGGGACTGGCTGGGAATGAATGGACAATCAATGAATTTTAAAGCGGGTTTCCACTTGCTGGTTCTTTCATTTCCCATTTTCTCCAAGCTTACCTCTTGTACCTTCTTCCTCAAATAGTCTCTCCTAAGTTTCTAGTAGAATACTTTCTTCCAGATACTTCAGTTCTCTGTCTCTGCACAAATGTCTCAGGCTGGCAGTTGTGCACAGACAGCTTCTTCTCTGTCCAAGAAGCAAAACCACCTGAGCGAAGCCAGTAGTGCTTCCTCTTTCACTCAGAACTCTGAGCGCTCTCATGAGTGAGAGATAACAGAAGTCAGTCTTCTCTTGCCTAATAAATGGGAGCCTTGGGTATTCCCACCGGGGCTAGGTTCCTTTCACCCATTAAGGTCCCTGGGGCCAGTTGGCTGCAGGGTGGGTCTCTGACTGTATTTTTGCTTTTATCCCCAGAGTCTGTGCCTGGAAAGATGGATAACGTCCACATTCCAGAGGGAGAGAGGTTGCCTTTAACTTCCTTTATTTGTATTTCACAAGTGTTTTCCTATTTACACCAGCAATTTGATGGGTTTACAAGATACTCATTTTCTCAGCTTGTCACCTGCTGGCTCCCCCATGTGGCAGTAGAAGATGGGACACTCACTGGGGACCTGGCTGGCTCTGGGGAGTGGGACACACATGCTGGTCTATTTCCAGGTCCTCATCCACTGTTTGTGGAGTTGAGGCAAGAATACAAATGGAGGCCCCCAGCCTGTGGCCTGCTGCCCTTCCCTCCCCACCCTGCCTCTGTTCTGTACCGTGAAGGGCCTCACACACTTGTGAGCCAGCCTGCGTGTCCAAGCTCTGTCTACTCGTTCCCCAAACAGCTAGTCTTTGGCCTCAGGGTGTACATGCTGGCTGTTATGATCTTCTCGAGGAAGATGGACTTGGGGAAGAGATTTGTGGCTGGGAATGGGGTCAAGAATGTATCTGGAGCACAGTCTAGAAAAGGGTGAAGGCTCGAGGCAAACAAGTCACTTTGGCCCCGTGGCCTCCTGAGATTGGCTGCAGGAGGACCAGCGAGGGGCTCTCCAAAGTTTGGAATCCCCCTTGCTTGGGTCTAAGGGCAGTACTGCCTACATCCATCCTGCCCTCTGTAGAGGGTGATCAGATGTACTTGTCTGGTTTCCCTGGCAAACACTATTCATAGTGTGGACAGCATCCTCAATACAGTAGTAACTATTTGTTGAGTTCTTACTAAGTGCCAAGGAAGACTTTGTTATGAGCCTACAATTTCTCATTTGATTTTCACGGCAGCCTAGTGCGGTATCTCTCTTTGGTGGGGGAAACTCCCTGCACTCTGGTACTTGGGGTGAATTTTGGATTCCACTCTAGATTTTTGGCTTCTTTATCTGCTCACACTTTCCCAGCTGGTCTGGATTCTTGGAACTAACCTTGCATCCCCAAAGCAAACTCCATGTCTTTGCTTGTCTCCTTGGGTTTCCTTGAGCCCTCCTGCATGTCCTGTCCCGAGGCCTTGCTGAACTAGCCACGGAAGATGTCTGGCTGGCTGGCTAGACCACCCAGCTTCCCAGTGGTGTGATGTAGAGCATCAAAGGTGGTGTAACGTTCACCCTTCTCTCAACAAAGAGCTCAAACTCCAAGGAGTTAGTTGGAGCTAACTCAATTGGTCTTCCTTATGGTCTATTTAGATGGTCTAAAAAATTAGGGCTTCCCTGGTGGCGCAGTGATTGAGAGTCCGCCTGCCGATGCAGGGGACACGGGTTCATGCCCCGGTCCGGGAAGATCCCACGTGCCGCAGAGCGGCTAGGCCCGTGAGCCATGGCCGCTGAGCCTGCGTGTCCGGAGCCTGTGCTCCGCAACAGGAGAGGCCACAACAGTGAGAGGCCCGCGTACCAAAAAACAAAAAACAACTCACCTCCTGTGCTCCCAGCCTGGACCAGCTGTCACTGTCATTCTTGCTCTGTAGGTTGCCCCCACAGTCGCCTACTCACCAAACAAAAGGTCCCTCCACTTGCAAGAATTGGCCGATACCCAGTGCAGTGGCATAGATTACCTAATCAGAGGAGAAGAAAAGTTATCAGTATTCTCTATTTTTACTGACTTTTAATTTATTTTTCTTTAGAAAATTGAAACAAACACTGGTGTTTTGTTTTGTTTTTGAGAATATTTAAATAGCCACTAGGCTGTTCACTGCTTTTTTTCTTCTTAGATAATTATCCTTCCCACCACCTCAATTCCAGTTTTATTCTCTGTTCTAAAGAAGATGATAGTCTGTCTGGTGAGCTCAGTTGCATCCATCTATTAAATTATTTATTCATTCAATATGTATCTACTGACAGCAGCTATATTTCAGATACTATGTAAGATGCAAGCGATCCCAAAACAAGAAAATGTGGCCGTTTCTAAGGCACCATATGAGTGAAGTGTAATGCCCCGGACAGGTTGTTAATAGTGCCCCTCAGTGGATTTTAGGTCACTGCATCAGAATTTCTGCTATTTGTTTAAAACGCAGATCTCTGGCCTTTCTCCAATTCTCCTAAATTAGAACGTCTGGGTCCCGGTGGAGGAATCTGCATTTACGAGGTCTGCGGGTAATTCTATTGCATGGTAAAGTGTAAGAAACTCAGGTTTCCACAGATGAAGGCGTGGGAGAGGGTGGGTTGGAGGAGGGTCAGTGTGGACTCGAGTTCAGCGGGGGAGACTTCACAAAGAAGCTTGGATTGAAGGATGAGAAAGCAATGGATTGGTGGAGAGCAAGGAAGGGGCATTTGGGGTTCACAGCGCAGCACAAGCAGAGGTGCAGAAGTGGAAACATGCGGAGGATTGAGGGTTGAGAGGAGTCTGGCCAGCAGGGACTCATGTAGCTGAGGAGGAAGAATGAGTTTGGGAGGCCAGCTGTTGGACTTCTCTGGATGCCGGGTGAAGGAGGGTAGGCGTGGCCACACGAGGGGTAAGGAGCTGCTGAAGGACCTCAAATAGTGGAAGGACCTAAGGAAGGCAGGGTTTTAGGTGATTTGATCTGATTTTCTGCAGTGGAGCAGAGAGAGTAAAGGAAGTCCACCGGCAACTGGCAGATTAGGAGAGTGTGTGGTGCTCACCCTTCAGGCCTCAATCTAGGGATTTGTATATCTATGGTGTAACAGATATCTGGTTTAAGGATTGTTGACAGCTGAACGTGAGCTTTATTGATCCTGCAAAAGGGATATGTTTATGAACTCCTCTCTATTTATTTATTTGGCTGTGCTGCGCTGCTTGTGGGATCTTAGTTGCCCAACCAGGGATTGAACCCAGACCCTCAGCAATGAATGCAGAGTCCTAACCACTGGACCGCCAAGGAATTCCCATGAACCCTTTAGTAACTTAAACCCATTGCAAAATTTAAAGGATCCCTTCGATACATGAAGGGCTGTGTTATGGGTTGAATCGTGTCCCCCCGCCCCCAAAGATAGGTTGACGTTCTAACCTCTGGAACCTGTGAATTTGACCTTATTTGGAAATCTGCAGTGATGCAGATGTAATCAAGTTAAGATGAGGCCCTACTGGATTAGGGTAGGCCTTAATCCAGTGACTGGATTGTAAGAAGAGGGAAATTTGGACACAGACACACAGGGGAGAAGGCCGCGAGAAGATGGAGGCAGAGACGGGAGTGATGAATCTCTTAAGTCAAGGAACGCCAGGACTGCTGTCCACCACCAGAAGCTAGGAAGAGGCAAGGAAGAGTCCTCTTCTAGAGCCTAGATTTCAGACTCTTCACCTCCAGAACTGCGAGAGAAGGAATTCCTGCTGTTTTAACACCCGCAGTTTGAGGTGCTCTGTTATGACAGCCCGAATGAAGGCAGCCACATAAGTCACTGGGTAGAAAAGTAGGGTGTCAAGATGCGGGTGTGGGCCACGCGTGCTCTTTAGTTCTGTGTAGCACGTGCTCTGATGAGCTGATACACCTTGACGTTCTTCTCTGCTCAGGGGTGAAAGCAGCTACTTCAGAAACAACCGAGGGGTCCCTGAACGGGGCTGGGGTGGCATTGTAGGTGGGGAGGAACAGGCTGACGCATGACCCCACCTGGCTTTGGCGGGCAGTGGGCTTGTTCAAGTCAGACCTACCCCCCAGGGCTGCCGGCAGCTGCTCCTCTGAAGACTGTGGGTGGCTCCTGGGCAGCGTGTACGTGGACATCACCATCCCTGGGGTGCAGATCCTGCCCCAGGTGCCATGGCTCTCGGCAGTCTTCTCCTGGAAGGACACAGGCATGGTCACAGGCCCTGCCTTCCTGCTGTCACCGCCTCCTGCCAGGGTCCACATCCTGTGTCTCTCTTGTCATGGTGGAACCCTCTCCCTGAGCAGTGTACCCTCCCCTTGGGCAGAGTGGGCCGGCATCCCCTTTCCTTCTGGAGGAGGTGACCTGGAAGCCGTGTTCTAGCATTACACTTACTTCTCAAGCTCGAATGCCCAGATCCTTCTAATTGGGAATTAGCACGCAACCTCCATTCCCAGAGAGAGAATTCTCCAGAAATCAGTAATTGTAAGGAAAGCGTGTGTAATTTCAAAAACAGTTTCCTTGAGCACCCCTATTTCTTTCCCAGCCTGGTTCTGAGCATGGGGTCACCTCTTTCTGATTAACTTGGAGACTCTCCACTATGGACCTCATGTTACTTTGTTCTTTAAATTCTTCTGGTGTGGCTCAAAAGGAGCTCTGCTTTCAAAGGTCCACGATTTTGGTCTGTGTTCTAGATCCTTGCTATTTAAAGTGCAGTCCGTGGACCAGCGGTGTTGGTTCCACCTGCGGTCTTTTAGGAAATGTAGAACCTCAGACCTCTGCTCTAAACTTCTTGACTCATAATCTGCATTTTTATTTGCGGTACACGGGCCTCTCACTGTTGTGGCCTCTCCCGCCGCGGAGCACAGGCTCCGGACGCGCAGGCTCAGCGGCCATGGCTCACGGGCCCAGCTGCACCGCAGCACGTGGGATCTTCCCGGACCGGGGCACGAACCCGTGTCCACTGCATTGGCAGGCGGACTCCCAACCACTGCGCCACCAGGGAAGCCCCTCTGCGTTTTTAACAAGCTCCCAGCTGATTGATTCTTGGGCACGTTAAAGCCTTGCTCTGGATTCAGAATGGAGTATAATTCTAGGATTTGGGCTTATTGGCCTTGGGGTGAACATCCTCTCTGACCTTCTCAGAGACTCTAGTAAACTCTGCTGGGTCTTTTGCCTTTGTTGACCTTCCTGGAATTGACTCTTATGTGGTTAAATCCAGACTCCTTCTTCCTGGAAGGACTCGCAGTGTTAATGGGTCTGGACTTATGACTCTCCAAACCCCTGTGACAATGACAGAGGAACTGGTGTGTTTATAGCAGTGCATGTCACAGTACTCTTAAAACTCCACGCCAGAGGGAATAATCCTGAATTTTACCCTGTTATCCTCAGAGGTGTTTTATTCAATGCACAAAGCTCTTTGTGCAATATTTATTCTGCCTCACGGTCTAATTGGCATTAATCAATGTTTTGATCATGCTGTTATCATTCAAGCAGAAAAAGTAAGAAGAAAGATAATCAGCTAATGAAATGTAGATGGATTTCTAGCTTTCTTTTAAATCACTTAACAGATATTATTATCTTGATCAATATGCATCCAAAGCTTCTACTTACTGGACCACAACCTAAGAAGCCCCAGGAGGCACAGTCAACACAGCGCTGATTACAAAGACAGAGTTAAGAAATGAGAAATTTAGGATGTGCTTTTACCTGCACGGGGTGAAGCCTCATTTTGATGCTTCCAACACCTTTCACAGTGGTGACAGCAGCCCCACGCAGAGAGCAGATGGGCACCAGGCACACGGTGACAGAGAAGTGTCTTATATGAGAGGCACAAGGAAAATCCGAAGGAGGAACACAGCTCTGCCCTGTGGGGAATGTGGGAACCAAGAAGGGCAGCAGAAACCACCCCCTCTCCCTGTCACTCAGCCGAGAGGATGGAGACCTGGAGGAGTGCCTGGGAGGAAGAATTGAGAGTCCTTTCTGCTGACTCTGTATTATCTATAAGAATGGAGATCCTTAGGGGGAACGCGGGCATTCTGAACCTCAGAAACATTTTCCAAGCCTAGAACAGACCCACCTGGGTCTGGTCTCAGTGGGAATGGACTCGTGTCATCAGGAATATAGTTGGATGTCAACTAGTAAACATTAGGACATTGATCCCATAAGAGGTAAAAGGCGCACCTTTGTCTTTTAACTGTATTTGATAATTTTTTTGCTTGTTCATTTTAAACTCTCTGTATAAGGTCATTCAGTAGAGTTGGAAGGCCTGTGTCCTGAGGCCATTTCTTGATTTCTTGGGCCAGTGGATTTGGGAGCAGCCCAAGTCCTGGAATCCGACCCTTAATGAGAGGCTGGAATCATGGCCCAGATCCAGCCCAACAGTAGAAAGAGCATTAGTGTCAGAGCCAGAAAACGTGGGCTCAAGTTGTTGTTCTACATACTAGTTGCATGACCTTGAACAAGACACTTCATCCTTCTGACATCAGTTTCCTCATCTGTAAAATGAATGCTTGGCCTAAATTGCGGTTTCTTTCTTTCTTTCTTTTTTTTAAAAATAAATTTATTTATTTATTTATTTATGGCTGCATTGGTCTTCGTTGCTGCACGTGGGCTTTCTTTTTCGTTGCAGCAAGCAGGGGCTGCTCTTCGTTGCCGTGCGCAGGCCTCTCGTTAAGATGGCTTATCTTGTTGCGGAGCACAGGCTCTAGGCACGTGGGCTTCAGTAGTTGTGGCACGTGGGCTCAGTAGTTGTGGCTCACGGGCTCTAGAGTGCAAGCTCAGTAGTTGTGGCGCACGGGCTTAGTTGCTCCACGGCATGTGGGATCCTCCCGGACCAGGGCTCGAACTCGTGTCCCCTGCATTGGCAGGCTGATTCTTAACCACTGTGCCACCAGGGAAGTCCCTCTTTCTTTCTTTCTTTCTTTCTTTTTTTTTGTTTTGGCCGCACTGTGCCCATGCGGGATCTGTGGTATGTGGTATCTGCAGTATGCAGGATCTTCCCTTCCCTTTGTTCCCCAGGGATCAAACCTGTGCCCCTTGCAGTGGAAGCACAGAGTCTTAACCTCTGGACCAACAAGGAGGTCCCTTAATTGGGGATTCTTAACCTGGGATGCATTGATGGGCCTTGGGAGGTCCACGATCTCCCGGAAATTGGGTGCAAAACGTTATTAGTTTTTGTAAAAGCTCATAGATTTTATCAGCTTCTCAGAGGGGTCTAAGACCTAGAGAGAGTTAGAATCACAAGGCTGGAAGGTCTTTGAGATCTTCGTAAGCTGTGAGATGAGAGTGCAAGCCTGGTCTCTGGGCATCTGGACAGATACCTTATCTCCTGGGACGTGGGGTCTCGCTTAGACACCGTCATGGTGCAGGCACCACAGCATCCTCTTCTGCAGGCGTACTTGGTTCCTGTCAGGTGCACTGGGAAGGGTGGTCAAGGAAAGACTCCCAGGTGGACACGTTGCCTCTATCAGAGCTGCCTTCCTAGGGTGTCACTAGCGAGGAAAGTCTCCTTTGTGGGGTGAGCTGCAGATCTGAGAAGGCATTCGCCTGCCCGCAGGCCTCAGTCAAGGCCACTCTGTATCTTCCTAGCCTTGTGACACTGGACATAGGAACCTCTCCCTGCCTGTTTCCTCACTTGCAAAGAGGGAAAGGCAATACCTACTTTATCTTCTCAGGCTTAGCATAAGCATCTTGTAGGATAACAGAAGTAAAAGCCCTTGGAAAAATCCTGTTTCGTTATAGGTATTCTTCTGGGTTCCAATCATGTAATTGGAAGAGAAACACTTATTTTTAGCAGTTTAATGTATTGCTAGTTTTGCCCAGTAATTTGTACTGCATTTGAAACCAAGTCAGTGACCCTTTGGAGAAAACTCCCGTCCTTATTTTCATATCCCACCCGGAGTGTCCCTCTGCTCCTGCTTGGTCCAGGTCCAATCCCAAGGCTCAGCCTCTGCTCCTCTCTTTAGGTATCCTTCTCCCTGATTGTGGCCCATTTCCACACAGTTTATGGACTGGATGTAATTGACTAGACTGGCTAAGAAGACTTTGGAATCTTTGGCTTTCTTTTTTTTTTTAAGCCATATGGCTTGCTCATCTAAATTAAGTCATAACCATAAATGCTTATCAGAGAGGTGTGTGAATGAGTGGAGTGGGCTGGGTGTGACTGGAGAGCTTGTGCCCCATTTTAGATGGAGGATGACAGGCCCCACTCAGCTCTAAGCAAGACTGCTGCCAGGCAGGAAGGACTATCTTCCCATTTTTCATGAGAAATTCCTTTTTTTTTTTTTTAAAATGAGATTTCCTAATTTTAAAACGTTGACAACGAATTAAAAACCATGTGGGCTTTTAAACAAAACTTGTAATTTCTGTCTTTTTTTTTTTGGCTCCTCTGAGAGATCCATTAGATTTACCAATTAAAATATGTTTGCCATTATGAAGATCTAAATTTCAGAATATAGAATGGTGGGGAAAATCTGTTGTGAGAAAACAGATGTAGAGAAAGGTAATCTTCTCCTATGACACGTGCTCTTCCTGAATCTGGAGAATTTGGTTTTCTTCCAGGGAAGGGTACATGCAAGACAAACCTCTATTACATAACCACTGTCTTGGGGATCTGGAAGGCACTTAAAGGAATAATTAGTGCTGAAAGAAAGAACTTAGCTTCTATTTCATGGCTATTAAATCAAGATATAAGAAACTCTGGGGAAACTTTATCCTCTCCAAATAGCTCAATTAACTTAATATCCTTAGAACCATTGCCAAAAGCAAATAGAGAGCAAGGACCACGGGACCTGGCTGTGTGGGGATGGAGAGGTTTGATTAGTTCTCATAATTGTAGCTGGCCTATGTTTTTTTTTTCAGTACGCGGGCCTCTCACTGTTGTGGCCTCTCCCATTGCAGAGCACAGGCTCCGGACGCGCAGGCTCAGCGGCCATGGCTCATGGGCCTAGCTGCTCCGCGGCATGTAGGATCTTCCCGGACCGGGGCACGAACCCGTGTCCCCTGCATCGGCAGGTGGACTCTCAACCACTGCGCCACCAGGGAAGCCCCTGGCCTATGTTTTAAGGCAAACACAGACACAGCCAAGACTTGGATCAAAAGGGTCCAGTTCTTTTGTAAGAAGGTTAGCAGGGTGACTTTTGGGTCCACATTCCTCTCGATCACCTGCACTGGAAACAGAAAAGAGAATATTATGGGAATTGAATGGGTGACCCAGAGGAATGCCTGTCATGGCCTGCTTGGTTTATGGACTGGGGTATATTAGGCCTGATTTCATTTGCCTCTCTTTTTGTGCTCTACAGGCAAACAACTTTTACACACATCTATGGAGTAAAAGGTGCACCAAGCATCTGTGGCAACAGTGCTCTTATATGTGATTAGAGTTGGGAACCACCACTGAGTAAAGATGCCCCTGTGTTTTCCTCTAAGAGTTTTATAGTGTCTGGTCTTACATTTAGATCTTTAGTCCATTTGGAGTTTATTTTTGTATATGGTGTTTGGGAGTGTTCTAATTTCATTCTTTTACATGTAGCTGTCCAGTTTTCCCAGCACCACTTATTGAAGAGGCTTTCTTTTCTGCATTGTATGTTCTTGCTTCCTTTGTCATAAATTAGGTGACCATAGGTGCATGGGTTTATCTCTGGGCTTTCTATCCTGTTCCATTGATCTATATTTCTGTTTTTGTGCCAGTACCATACTGTCTTGATTACTATAGCTTTGTAGTATAGTTTGAAGTCAGGGAGCCTGATTCCTTCAGCTCCATTTTTCTTTCTCAAGATTGCTTTGGCTATTCGGGGTCTTTTTGTTTCTATACGAATTGTAAAATTTTTTGTTCTAGTTCTGTGAAGAATGCCATTGGTTGATAGGGATTGCAATGAATCTGTAGATTGCTTTGGTTAGCTCGTGGGAAGCAGCAGCATAGCACAGGGAAATCATCTCGGTGCTTTGTGATGACCTAGAGGGGTGGGATAGGAAGGGTGGGAGGGAGGCTCAGAAGAGAGGGGATATGGGGATATATGTATGTGTATGGCTGATTCACTTGTTGTACAACAGAAACTAGCACAGTTTAGAGAGAGCTATAAGATAGAGAGCTATAAAAAAAAAATAGAGCTATAAAACAAAAAATGCCCCTGGCACTTAAATTCTTCACGTTTGCTCTACTATCTAATTTTGTGGAGTCTTTCAACCCAGTATTCTGTACTCTTGAACTACTTCAAATTGGGGAAGGACTTGGATGCTGTGTGTGTGTGTGTGTGTGTGTGTGTGTGTGTGTGTGTCTGTGTCTGTGTCTGTGTTTGTGTATGTAAGTGCGAAGGGTCCTTGAGGGAGGAAGGCTGAATAGTAAGGGTTTCTATTCTGGCACCTCTGAGACACCTCCTGTGGGGAATATGTTTGATAACATCCGGGATCCTAAGACTTGGTGGCAGAAAGGGGAAGTGAGGGAGTTGCTACCATCCTGGAGTGGTCCCTGAATGTGCCACTGGCAGCGTGGCCAATGGTGAGCCTTGTGGCCCCAGCTCAGGACCCAGGGAGGCTCTAGGAGAACACTAGAATTCCTCCCTCCCTCACCTTGAAAACTGGGGGCTTTGGCACTCTAAAGCCACGGAGGGAGCTTCTTTGCTGCTTCTTTCCCATTTGCTTATTTCCTTTCACTTTTTCTTTGGGTGTCCTGTAAACACCTCCAGCCATTTTGTTGCAACAGAGGAAAGGAAGCTACAGTGGGCCATTCATGTTTGGTTCTTCTTCCTCCCCAGAAGAAAAACATGAACTTGTGTAGACCTCAAAGAATAAAATAGTACAGGAAGATGCTTCCAAGTTGAGATATTACAATTCAAGAGCTTTCTGGGGTCTCTAGGGGCTGCTACCAATGAAAGAAGCAGCCCTCATCTGCCTGCCCTTACTTTCATCCCAGGTCTTTTGAATATTTATTTATTTGGTTGCCCAGGGTCTTAGTGGTGGCATGCAGGCTCCTTAGCTGCGGCATGCATGTGGGATCTATTTGCTTGACCAGGAATTGAACCTGGTCCCCCAGCATTGGAAGCGTGCAGTCTTCACCACTGCGCCACCAGGGGAGTCCCCCAGGTCTTTTGAAAGCACTTAATGAGAATGTGGTTGGATAATATTTTTATCATCCAGCTGATTCCACCCCTACCACACAACCGGTGTTTCCTCTAACCCTTGACTTATTCCCTGTCCGGGCTGCAGCCACTTCATTCTGGGCTCATGACTCAGAAGGGATGCGGGACAGAAAATAGAGGAAGGAGGCTCCAAAGCCCTAGCCAGTGGAACAAGTGAGTAAGGACTCAGCTTGTAAGTGAGAGTTTTGGAAGAATGTTTGGTGTCTGCTGGCAGTGGAGACTGGATACAGGAGAGAGAGTTAAAACGAAAGTCATGAGAAGGTAGAGGCTCTGCTCTATCTCCTTCCTTGGGCCAAGCCCCCACACGGGGCAGGGGTGGAGGTACCTGACCAAATTCCAGCTAAGCTCATGGGATGGGAAGGCTGAGGGGCCCTGGAGGACAGGTGGCAAGACCCCAGAGAAGCTGCATGCCATGGAGCACAGAAGGGTCCCTTGAGAGACTCATGAGAGGAACAGGCCCGGCAGAAGGCACTGAGGGTTAACTAGTGGCCTGTGTGTACTGATGGTGAGGCCTGGAGGGGTGGCTGCCAGGGAAAAGTGTTGCAGAGTTTCCTCCTGCAATTCAACTGCAACTCAGGGAAAGGGGGGGCCTGGAAATTGACTGCAATTACACGTCAACTAATTCTGTATAATGGAGACTCAACAGAAAAATTAAGTTCAAAAAATAGAAAAATAAAGAGCGCTCCATTTCTTATCCTCCTGAGTTTGAGAATCGGTATATGTTGCTAGAATGGAGGGCCTCCAGTATATCAGGCCCAGTGCTAAGGGCCTCGTATAAGAATTTAAGAGGTTCCTAATCAATGAAAGAAGCGTCTCTCTCTTAATCTTTACAATAGCCATAACGATGGGCACCCTGAGGCTCAGGGAGGTGAAGAAACTTGTCCAGTAAAAGGCAGAGCCGGCTTGGAACCAAGTCTGTCTGACACCGAGGCACGTGCCATTACCCCCAATGCTTTACCGCCTCCCCACATTCCCAGAGGTCGAGCCTGGGTGGACCGGATAACGGGCCAAATTAGCCTGGTTCCCAGCCTATGGCTTCTTGTTCCTGATTGGAGCGGTCTCAACCCACACAGGCCACAAGTGCTCTCCTCACATTAGAAGTTTCCTGTTGTCTCTGCAAACTATGGTAGTGATACCCAACCCTTACCTTCCACCCATTCACAAAGAAAGCCAATTCGTCTGATCTCGATGGGCAAGGCATTGTACCCATAGATAAAGTTTCACCTTCCAGCTCCAAATGGGAATGCTCTTTGGCACCAGCTGCAGAAATGAGCAGAAAGGATTTAGGTCTGAGCAACTGAAATCTCTCCCTGTGTGGAAGCAGACAGCCTGGAGCCCCAGAGAGCAGGGCAGGGGGTGGAGACTCCCTTGCTTCGTGGCCTTTTAAGTCAAGGGCACCTGTGTGGCCCGGCCTCC
Organism: Phocoena sinus; assembly: GCF_008692025.1. Classification (NCBI taxonomy): domain Eukaryota; kingdom Metazoa; phylum Chordata; class Mammalia; order Artiodactyla; family Phocoenidae; genus Phocoena; species Phocoena sinus. The sequence goes on from NC_045769.1 coordinate 35,092,082, forward strand.
TAGCTCATGCCTCACTTTGCCTCCCACCAGTCCTGGCTTTGAAGCTTGCTCGTGAATAGCCCACACCTCTTCAGTGTGAAAACCATAAACAACTGTTTAAACTTAAACCCACTCTGCATGCTGCTTCCGCCCCAGGGGCATGTCCTGGATGCACTTCCTCCTTCTCATGGAGAGCTAGCAGTGGGCTTTCAGAGACCTCCCACTTGCCCCAACGTTTTTCTTATTCTAGCTGCAGAAATGTCTCCTCATAGGAAATTGCATGGACAAGTCCAGTCTGTGCCCTGAAGTGGAGGTGTAGGGTGTTGCATCCACCCAGCACCTTGATGCCCTTCCTCCTTCCTCCTGGCCCACAGGATTATTCCATTGGAAAATAATGATCCAGTCTAGGTAACCACTCAACAGATAAATAAACTGGGGCCCACCTCTCTGAGCGCAGCTTCACCGCTTTCTCCCTTGGTCATCGTCTCTGCCACACTGGCCTTTCCCTGCTTCTTGAATGTGCTGAGTTCCTTCCTGTCCTAGGCCTTGGTGCATGTTACCCGTTCCACCTCGACTTCTCTCAGATGCTGGTATGTCTGTGCCTTCTTGGTACTTGGGTCTGAGCTCTTCCCTGACTACCCCGTCTGAAGGAGCATGTCCGTCACTCTCCTAACAGCTCTGTTTCGTTTTCTTCATGACACTCAGTCCTACCTGACGTGGATGCTTCTTCACCTGGTATTTGCTTTCTCCACTAGAATGTAAGCTCCCTGAGGGCACCACTGTATCCCAGGCCTGGAATGGTGCCGACCACAGAACAGATGCCCAATGAGTACCTGTTAAGTGACCAAAGAAGGCTCTTCCATGCTGCAGTGATAGCAACCCTGTTCCTGTCCAGCTGTGGTTGTTTGTCCTTGTATCTTCCCTCCTTCTCTATTTACCATCAAAAAGCAGCATCAAACCTCCCTTCACTGCTTTCTCTCAATTCCAAAGGCATCTGCAGATCCAACCAATTGCTTCTTTACTTTCTACTTAATAAACCAGGAAACCAGTCTCTAATCTGCTACTAATAGTTTGTTGGCTTATCAATGTTCATGTCTCATTTTCCCAATTAGGTAATAAGCTCCTGGAGGTTAAGCAGCCGGTTGTTTCCCCCACCATGCTCAGCATGGATGACAACTTGTTCATTGCAGGGATTCATGAATGCTTGACTGATTACCCCAAATACTTTAAATGAAGGAGGCATTAGTGATCATTCATTCATTGGCCCAGCAGTTATTAAGCATCTACCTTGCACCAGGCACTATGCTAAGTGGTAGAGGCACGGTGGAAAATAAGATCTACATGTTTTCTTCCTCCGAAGAGTTTATAATTAGCAAGAGAGACAATTAACATGTAATTAAATATCAACCATTGTGAGAAACATAGAACAGGGGAATTAGCTTTGTCTGGGGAGAGGGATCAGAGAAGGCTTCCCTGAGGAAGGGACATGTAGGCCCGCAAGATGACTAGGAGTAGATTCCAAGAGAATTGGGAATGGAGGGGAGGCAGGCTGGGGGAGAGGGAGAGTGGCATGTGGAGACGGAGGCCCTTCCTCTGGCTGCTTCCACTTAGGGGAAAACCGACACAGGGATTGTTTTAAGGGTCCACACGGTCTGTTCACCATCTTATTCTGCCCTTGTGTTTTTTTTTGTTTTTTTTGCCTCTGCCCCTGGCAGTGGAAGCATGGAGTCCTAACCACTGGACTTCCAGGGAATTCCTTCACTCTGTTCCTTAAAACAGAGCAGCCAGTGATCACAAAGAGCACACGATTCCCATCTATAGGAGCGCGGATACTGCCAACGAAAAGCATAAATCATGGTGTTTCAAAATATTTATAGGAGTAACTCCTTCAGAGTCAATATAAAACACAAGCATTTACTGGAGAAGATCACTTTTAGAGTACGAAAGTCAGATTACGGTATTAGAGTTGGAAGATATAAGTACTATGGATTAGGGAACCAAATACATTCATTGCTGGGAAACTGGAAACTGACCTTGAATGGCTTTAAAGGAGTGTTTTTCAAACACGTTTCAGCAGGGAAAGTTTTGCTTGAATGGTATCTTGTGGAGTATAAACAAATTATTAAGACGGTTACTGCTTATCCTGGAGGGCTATGGGTGAGGCCTGAAGTCCTCTGGTTTTCTCTCCTTCGGAAACCCTCAGGGCTCTGGGGAGCTGAGTCTAAAGATCCCTCATGGCAGAGGGAACAAAGGTTGTTCACAGTAGGAAGGTAGGAGGTTGTCTCTGCCAAGTTTTTCTGATTCTCAGATCTCGTTCAAGACAACAGGAAAAAAGCAACCACTGCCTTTTTTTTTTTTTTAATTTCTTTCCTTTTAAATGGGTTGTTCCGGTGGGTGAGAGAAATGCCACATCTGTTGACCCAGGTGCTTGTATGTTTGTTATAAAAAAGGTCTTATGAGTTACATCAAAGAATCCCTGTCACCCAGGGAAATAATTCACATTGGAAATGACACCCCTCCCCAACAATTCAAATGAACTTATTTCTGGGGAAAAAAAAAATGTAACCAGTCTTGCCTGCTGATGTAAATGGAAAAGTACTTGCCACCACTTCTGTGTCCCTGGGGGGCTGCCTTCTGTTGCAAGCTCCTCAAAACCTGAAGATGGAACACTGGCAAGCAGACCAACAGAGGGTGCTTTTAGGAACCCTAGGTTGGTCATTAAATGACCTTAGGTTGGTCATTACATGTCTATGTTCCAGGCCCTCCATTCCTAACCTCTTTGACTGTGAGGTCCCTTCCCTGCCCCTCCCAGCTCCAATCTTCCAGCCTCTGTGGAGCCAGGTGGCTGCTGGGCTTGTGGGAAGCTGAGTGCCAGTGAGGCCTGGGCTGTGTGTGGGGAGAGGTTCCAGGCTGGGGGAAGAACCTGGAAATCTGCACTTTGAGAACTGTGAATCTGGAGGGGTTTGGTCCTTTGGGGTGCAGGTATGCCACATGGGCCATCCAAGCCCTTCCTTCCCAATGGTCTGGGCGAGTATGAGGGGAGTCAAGGGAGCTGTAAGGCTGTGAGTCTTCCTCAGTTTCCTTAGAAGGGTGCTGGCAGGCTTCCTGCTTCTGCCCTGCCAGCCCACCGGGTGAATCAGGATCACTTTGGCTTCTATAGCCTGGTGCTTCTTAGGGTACTCCAGTAACTAGGTTGGAGCCCAGTAAGCTGACAAATATATTCAAGGGGGCCTGTGGTAGATTGAGCTGCATGAATTTCCCAATGTGATCTTATTTGGAAACTGGGTCTTTATAGATGCAATCAAATTAAGGTGAAGTCACACGGGATTAGAGTGGGCCCTATAAGGGCCCTTATAAGGAGAGGAAGATTTGGAGACAGACAGACATACACGGAGGGAAGATAGACATGGAGGCAGAGATTGCAGTGATGTGTCTATAAACGGGGAATACCAAGCATTGCTGACAACCACCGCAAGCTAGCGAGAGGCAAGGGACACTCCTTCCCTGAGCATTCAGAGGAAGTATGGCCCTGTTGACACTTTGATTTCAGACTTCCAGCCTTCAGAACAGTCAGAGGATACATTTCTGTTGTTTTAAACCGGGCAGCATGTGGTAATTTGTTAGCGCAGCCCTTGGCAACTCATACAGACCCAAGAGTTAGAGGGACAGTTATTCAAAATAGAGCACACTCAGCAAAAGGGAGCTGTCGGAGGTGACAACTGTCAATTTGAATTAAAAAAAAAAAATGATCCTTGAAGTGCAGCCCTCATTAGGGCTGCCCCTTCCATCAGAGGCCCAGTGTGCAAGGGCCTGGGAGGCAGAATGATTTCAAAGGAGGGGCTGCTGCTGCCTTGTGCCTGCACTGCGGGCTCCACTTCCTGTCCAACTGGTTAGGTGAGGGCCTTTGGCTGGTCCAAGCTGCACAGCCTCCACCTGCCTGCTGAGTGTACCAGCTGGGGCGTGGCTACCTCTGCCTGTTGTTGAGGGATGGAGCCACCTGAAGCTGTGCTGGCCACCAAGCAGGGAACAGCCTGGGGCGGGACAATGGTAGACAGCCCCCTCCAGGGCAATGCCCAGCAGAGGCATCGGGCCCAACTTCTGCCCAGCAGAGCTGACGGGGTGGGACCCTGAAGGCAGTCCCAGCGGCTCCTGAAGGCAGGTCATAGCCCCAGTGGGCCTGGAAGCTTCTAGAGCATCTAGCCAAAGGGGATTATTCTAGAGCATCTAGCCAAAGGGGGTTATTCTAGAGCATCTAGCCAAAGGGGGTTATTCTAGAGCATCTAGCCAAAGGGGGTTATTCTAGAGCATCTAGCCAAAGGGGGTTATTCTAGAGCATCTAGCCAAAGGGGGTTATTCTAGAGCATCTAGCCAAAGGGGGTTATTTTAGAGCATCTAGCCAAAGGGGGTTATTTTAGAGCATCTAGCCAAAGGGGGTTATTCTAGAGCATCTAGCCAAAGGCGATTATTCTGGAGCCTTAAGGATTTGGAATCTTTGGACCCGCCATCCTTTTCTTCTTTCCTATTTCTTCCTTTTGCAATGGAAATGTCTATTCTATGCCTGTCCCACCATTGTATTTTGAAAGCACATAGCATGTTTTATTTTCTGTGTAGCAGTTTGCCTGCATGAAAGAAGGACATGAATTCTGTGGGGCAGGGGTGGAATGCTATGGTCTGAATGTTTGTGTCCCCCCAAATTCATATGTTGAATCCTAACCCGCAAGATGATGGTATTAGGAGGTGTGGGGCTTTTGGAGGTGATGAGGTCATGAGGGCAGAGCCCTCATATAGTGCCCTTATAAAAGGGACCCCAGAGAGCTCCCTTGCTCCTTCTACCAAGTGAGGGCACAGTTAGAAGACAGCAGTCTATGAACCAGGCAGCAGGTGCTCACTGGACACCAACTCTCTGGTGCCTTGATCTTGGACTTCTGGCCTCCAGAACTATAAGAAATAAATACTTGTTGTTTGTAAGCCACCTGGTAGTATTTTGTTATAGTACCCAATGGACTAAGACAACCCCTGCCCCCAAGACTTTCTCAAGATAAAAACCAACCAACCAACTAACAAACAATTCAATCAATGGAGGAAGATTGGGGAGATGTGTCTACAAGCCAGGGAACACCAAGGAAGACACTCTCTGTGAGCTGAAGAGAGATCTGAGTCTAGAGATTGGAAATTCTCCTCAAGTTCCAGGCTGGATTGAAGAGAAAGACACCCATCTGACATCTCCTGACACCATTTTCCTACTCCAAGGATACAAAGAATTTCTTACAAGGTACTAGGTTGAAAGATCAAGTTTTCTATGAAGGAAAAAAATTCAGCTTGGCGTCAAACTTCTCGCTGCCACGTGGACGATAGAGGGTGGGAGACTAGCAGCTGCAGGTTTGGTTTCTGAGAGGAGAGAAGGGCAATAGATACCCTGTGGGTGGAGCTAAGTATTCCTGCCAGGGTAATAACCACCTTACCACCTGAAAGGATCAAACAGAAAACAACTCCATTGAGAAATGTGAAGAGGAGAGGAAGCCTGAATTATATAAATGTGACATTATATTATTTGTTATATATGTATAAATAAATAGAAAAATTAAACATTTTAGATAATTATAAGATATAGAAATGAAATAACTATTACTACTTAAAAATAATGACTAGCAGATTGGATTAGAAAAATACCCACCCTCCGCCCCCCCCAAAAAATATATATACATATACTAAGAAACATGTTTAAAGTGAAAAAGAAAGGATGAAACGTAGATGGGTGAAAGACATAACAGGCAAATGTAAACAACAAGACAACTTATTATGGAAGAGAATGGCAAAGATTAAAGCTCTGTCACTGAACAAAGCACCAGGAACAAATGTATTTACAGATGAATTTTACATAATTATTAAGATAATGCCAATGTTATTTAAACTCTCCCAGGTCGTATACAATAGAAATTATCCCCAATTCATCTTATAAACCTAGCAAAATGTTAACAACGAAACCCAACTCAGACAGTACAAAAAATTGTAGAATAGTTCTGCTTATGAATGTAGACACAAAAATTCTAAATAAAATATTAGTAAATAGGATCCAGCAATGCACTAAGGGATAATACACGAAGTAAGGCTTGTTTCTGGGACACACATGCAGTTCAATATCAGAAATTTAATCACATTTTAAAATTTAACTTAGTTTGTTACATCAAGAAAATAAAGGATCAAAATTAATCAAATTGATAAATGCTATTAAGTTACTTGATAAAATTCAGCAGACATTCCTAAGAAATACTCTAACTCAAAGAGAACAGGAAGAAACTAGTGAATAAGTGTATTTACAAAAAACAATAATTAATATTATCCTTATAGGCAAAAATAAAAAAATTCAATTAAAATCAAGGATTAGCTAGGGATGCCCTTTCTTACCATAATTGGATAACACTGCCTTGGAGGTTATAACAGATGTAGTAAAATAACAGAAAAATGAGATAACTTGTATAAGTTGATATAAACATTGGAAGAGAAGAAAACTCGATTTAGTGATTGGATATAATATAAATATTGAAAAACTAATAGTTTTGGTTATTATGTAAATACACACTTAAAAATGGAAGCGGAAGGACTTCCCTGGTGGTGCAGTGGATAAGAATCTGCCTAACAATGCAGGGGACACGGGTTCGAGCCTTGGTCCCGGAAGATCCCACATGGTGTGGAGCAACTAAGCCCGTGTGCCACAACTACTGAGCCTGTGTGCCGCAACAAGAGAAGCCACTGCAATGAGAAGCCCACGCACTGCAATGAAGAGTAGCCCCTCCTCACCACAGCTAGAGAAAGCCCGCGTATAGCAACAAAGACCCATCGCAGCCAAAAAATAAAAATCTTAAAAAATAATAATAGGGCTCCCCTGGTGGCGCAGTGGTTGAGAGTCCGCCTACCAATGCAGGGGACGCGGGTTCGTGCCCCGGTCCGGGAGGATCCCACATGCTGCGGAGCGGCTGGGCCCGTGAGCTATGGCAGCTGAGCCTGCGCGTCCGGAGCCTGTGCTCCGGCAACGGGAGAAGCCACACAGTGAGATGCCCGCGTACCGCAAAAAAAAAAAAAAAAAAATCTTGCTTCCCATCTATTCTTGTCTCCCCATGGACTCGCTCCATTATCAATTGCCTTCCTAAGCTCTTCCTTTCTAGGGTCTCATTTCCCTAAATTCCCTTGAATTTAAAAGTAAAGTTCAAGTGTTTGTTGTGCTAAAAAATATCCCCAAATCATTGTCTCTCTTCACCTAATAGCCCATCTTTCTCCCCTTCTTAGTCAAGTTTCTTCAAAAGCTGTCCAAGACTTCCTGGCCCTCCAGTCACTCCTGTCTGTACCTCACCATTTGTACCTCGCCTTCTAGCCCCACGTCCCTGCTGACAATGCTCTGGGAGCAATCTAATGGCTCTGGGCCACTCCCTGGCGTTTCATACTATTGAACTTCTACCATCTTGGAACTTTCTCGTCTAGTTACTCCTCTTGGTCTCCTTTGTGAGGGTGTCTTTCTTTGCCCATTTCCCTGTCTGTTGTTCTACAGTGTCCTGCACTTAGAAGCTCTTCTCTGGTTCCTGCTACATTCCAGACAACCAGGGCTGAAAACTTGCCTTCACCACTAACTGGCCCTCATGACATTGACAAGTTATTTAACCCTCTTACCTCCGTTTCTGCTTTTTTCAGTATGAGTGATACTCAAGCCTATCTCAGTGTTGTTTTGGGTACTGAATATGATAACATATGTAAACTACTTTGAACAGTGCCTCACGTTCAATAAATGTTAGCTATTTTTATTATCATTTTTAGTATTTATGTTGCTAAAGTCGAATAAACTATAGCTCCGGGTGAGACCTGTCCTCTGAATAACAGACCTGTCGACATAGATACCTGTGGACAGTCCCTCTCAGGTGTCCCATAATTACTGCAATGCAATGCGTCCAAAGCTAAACTCACTCCTTTTCCCTCCTCTGCTTCTCCTCTTCCTAATCTGTGAACAGCATCACCCAGGGACCTAACAGAAAAACTTGGGAATCATGCTAGACAACCCCCCACCACATTCAGTTAGTGAGCAAATTTACATTTTAGGTTAAGGTGACCTAGAATGCTCAATCATGTAGCATGATTTGAGGTCTCACTCAGCCCTTCCAGGGGAACAACTCTTCTAGTGTATGTTGACCTAACTCTTCTGCCAGGACAATGTATCACCTCTTTGTATTAAAGGCATCGTTGCCTGGCTCCCACTCTGAGATCTCCTGCTCAAAAGCAAAGGAAGTAGCTGTACAGCAATAGAGAGCATGGCCCTGAGAGATTGGCACACAGGACAGATATACTCTGATGGGAAGAAAGTCCATGGGAAAGATCTGGAGCTTGGGACGTTGCAGGAGAGCAGGCCTGGAGGCCGTGTGAGCGCGATGGACACCTGGAGAGAGGAGAGGGGACATATGGACAGGAAGTGGAGGCCCTGCACTCTTTCCAGAAGTGCTGGGGCCAACACAAAGGATACTGGATCTTCTTGGTCTCGGGGTTGTATCTTGACACCATGACGGTGCAGGCACCGCAGCCTCCTCCCCTGCAACCATACTTCATGCCTGTGAGGTGGACCGGAAGGAAGGGAGTCAAAGAAAAGAGGGGCCCAGGCCGCTCTGCTTTCCACTGGTTTCTTCTTCGGATACTGATAACAAGTAAGTAGTTTTCTGGAGTCTCCCACCAAGATTTCCTGCTTAGAGAGTTGTTCTACTTTTTTGCATATAAATGAGCTAACTGATGAAAGGGGAGAAGAAATCCCTACAGACCCACACTACACTGCTTTATCTGAAAACCCCCGATGCATTTCTGAATGCAACATTTTCTGGATTTTAGAAACATAGTACAATCGCCCTCCAGGTGGGGCTAGTGTTTGCAATCAAACACTGTTTCTGCAGTGAGCCATATGTATATTCACACTGAGTGGGACACATGAAGACTACAGAAAGCCTCATGCCAGTTAGATCAGAGTCTGCATCCCAATGAGTATGAAAAAGCCTGTTGAATTCAGGGTTGTGGACGATGGATTCTGGACTCGTGTTATATTATTGCTGTGGAAGTGCTAGGAGATGGTGCACGTGTAAAATTCAGAAACCCCCATCGGGAAGTTAAACTTTCCCTGGTTCGGCAATGTAATGCTTTTGCTTTCTTATGGGATTAGAGAATATTAATTGAATAATCTTGGCTCCTGAACCAGTAATGTCAACAGCCTCTGTGTTCCCCTTCCCTGTAAGACGCTGGCATATTTTCACAAAGAAACAACAAACAATATATGTAAATCTCCTGCTATAGGTTCTATTAGAATCTAATGCAATTTGCTTGGGACCTTTTCTGGGTGAGGTTTAAAAAGGACTTCATGGGTGCAGATTATACTCGGCTTGGGTGGAGTTATTTCATCTTGGAAGTTGCTGCCCATGAAGAAGTAATACTAGATCAAGACACCTTGGAGTAAAGTGCTGAGATTCTTTGCAGAGGTTCAGAGGGGCTGCACACCCACTTCCTCTGTTCTTTGGTCCTCAGTCTAAGCCAGCTCAGGAAAGTCAAGCTTTCGACCTTCAGGCAGGGTCATGTGGGTGATACCTAGTGAGAGTGCACCGTTGACCAGAACAGAAAAGGCAGAGAAACCCTTTCTTTTTGCCTTTGGTGTCCTGACATTTCCAAGCAAAGGAATCCAGGAGCCGTCTGTCTCAAAGATGGAGGCAGATTTTCACTTTCCACTCTGTCAGACCTTAAAACAGCTCTGTGCTGCACATGTTAACATTGCCTTGAGTGAAAAGTAAAACGTTGATTCAATTGGCTGCTTTGCCCTCTGGTCGTCAAACAACTCATTTGATGCCACTCCCACCAGCAGTGTCTGACTCAAGCAGTTTCTTCCATATTCTGTTGACTCATCCTAAAGCTCATCATTAGGTAGGGTTGCCAGATAAAATATAGGACACCCAGTTAAATCTGAATTTCAGATAAAAAACGAATTATATTTTAGTGTATGTCCCATGCATTCAGATTCACCTGGGCATACTGTATTTTTATATGCTAAAGCTGGCACCCCTACATAAGTCAAATACAAACAATAATATATCAGAAGTTTATTTTTTGGTCCTTTAAGAAAAGAGCTTTCTGGGGCTTCCCTGGTGGCGCAGTGGTTGAGAATCTGCCTGCTAATGCAGGGGACACGGGTTCGAGCCCTGGTCTGGGAGGATCCCACATGCCGCGGAGCAACTAGGCCCATGAGCCACAACTACTGAGCCTGCGCGTCTGGAGCCTGTGCTCCGCAACAAGAGAGGCCACAATAGTGAGAGGCCCACGCACCGTGATGAAGGGTGGCCCCCGCTTGCCACAACTAGAGAAAGCCCACGCACAGAAACGAAGACCCAACACAGCAAAGATAAATTAATTAATTTTAAAAAAAGAAAAGAAAAGAAAAGAGCTTTCTCAGTGCCCCCAAGATACACAGCCCTACAGCATATCCAGAAGTTACCCTGAGACTAAATGCTCATGGCCAGCATGGGCAGTTGACCATGGAATTTCCACTGGCTTCTGGTCATCCATCAGTGATTGATTGTGTCCTATGTGCCAGGCAGAGAATGTGACGTCAGGGTCAAACTTGATTCTTTGCCTCAACGATCTCACTCCTCCTTCATCTCTTGCTACACCCTCCCATCCCCACACACAACTCCTTACATCCATCAGAATAAATTGCTTTCAGTTTCTCAAAAGCAATATATTCTCTCGCCTCTGTATCCGCTCCAGCTCGCACATAACATCGACAAGGATACCCTTGCCCCCAAGACTTCCCTTTGCCTAGCAACTCCTATATAACCCTCCTCTCCTTCTTCCGTCCCCAAGCCTGCTGTGAGTGCCCTGCCCGTGTCCCGACAACATGGCACTCATCACACCCGCTGTCTACTTCTTCACTGGCTGTTTCCCTCACTAGACCGAGGGCAGAGGCTGTCTTCTAGCTTACTGTCATTTGAACACCTGGTGCTTGGTAAAATTCGTCAACTGAATAGTTGTTTCAAGAACTGCAAGAAGTGTTAGGGCTTCAGTGATGGTATATGCAAGGGGAAAATAAGGACAAATGTTTAGGGAGCCTCTGACACATCCCATTTCTCCAGTTTTATCCTAGAGCTAGGATCTCACCGGGATTAAGCAACTCTCTATGACACACCCTCCTTGACCCAAGCAGCTGTGGGCCATCCACTCTTTGTGGTGCATTATCTTGTTTTATAGATTGGATCCCTTAACAGCAGGCTAGGAGGTGTCATGTGGAAGGAGAGATGATGCAGGATTGCACCCCAACAGGTCTGGGCAGGGAGGCTGGTCTGGGTGGGTAGCTCAGTGGGAGGCTGTGAACTTGGGCAAGGAAAGAGTGGAATGGTTGAAGGGAGGTGGAGATGGCTCCAGACAAAGTTTCCTCTTTGTGTGACTGTGTCTTGTCCTGGAAACGACACCTAAGCCAGGCTTCAAGCCAGCAGTAAATTGGAGTTTTGTGGCAGCCTGAAGTTTTTGTAATATTGGACACCTGCCTTAAGGAAAAAAAGATAAAGTTATGAATAAACTTAGGTAGAGGGCTCTGGGAGGGACCATGAGAGTCCTGTGGAAAGTGAAGAAGGTCAGTGCTGGTGTGTGCATGTGGGGTGCTGATTCTGGTAGGAAATCTGTGCTTATTCATAAATATTCATGAGAATCACCCACTTGAGGAGCAACTTAAAAATAAAGCCCTTAATTCCATCTCAGAACTGCTGACTCTGTAATCAGAGGTTGAGATCTGGAAGTCTTAGGTGAGTCTTAATTCCTCAGCACAACTTATTTATGATACTAGGCACCAGAAAGGAATGAACAGAGAGGGACACTGGGGGAAGGGGTGGGAAGATGGGAGGCTGGGGCTGCTTCTGGCTATGCTTACCTGGGAGTCCATGAATTTTCAGCTTGTTCCTGATATAGGATTTCTTCATTTTAGGATGTCTAGAGAAAGCATGGTAAAGTGTGTAGTAGATTTAGAAGTGTAATAAAAGGGAAGTGATACGGTGTGCTAACACTGAGATTTTGAAGCTGGGTAAATGGGAGATGGCGGAACCAGTGAGGGAGGATTTGGCCTGTTTGGTTTTTGTTTTGTTTTGTTTCAACTATAAGCCAATTCCTGGAATAGTGAGTGCAATAGGGACACTAGGGGAAGATACTGGCTACAGTAGTAAAATAATGGGGTAGGAAACCAGATTGAAATGTTAAATAGTGAAAGATGGAGGCTGGAGAGAAAATGAGGCATCACATACACACAATTTATTAGATAAGTCTGGCAAGGAAAGAACAGGGAGAAAGGAAGTCATGTTTTTAGATGTGCGCATTGGGAGGCAAAAAGAGGCAGAAGGAAGTGAAGATTCTGGAGGCAGGATTGTATTGTACACCACTGACTCCTCAGTACTTAACACAGTGCCTGGCTCTTAGTAGGTGCTCAATAAGTATACTTATTTTTAACTTATTATTTGGTTATTTATTTATTCATTGGCCACGCCTTGTGGCTTGTGGGATCTCAGTTCCCCGACCATGGATGGAACCCAGGCCACGGCAGTGAAAGCCCGGAATCCTAACCACTAGGCCACCAGGGAACTCCCTTAACTTATTATTTTGAAACAATTATACTCTCACAAGAAGTTGCAAAAATAGTACATGGTCCTATGGGCCTATCCCCCAGCTTCCCCCAGTGATGACATCCCAAAAAACTACAGTACAATAGCAAAACCAATTGACATCGCCATCGTGCTGATAACCAGACTCCAGAGCTTCTTCAGATTTGATCACTTATGCATGCACTCATATCATGTGGGTATACTCAGTTCTATGCAATTTTATCTCATAGATCTGTGTAACCACTGCCACAATCACTCCCTTGTGCTACCCTTTAATAGTTGCACCCAAACCCAGGAATTTCTTTTTGACTATTTATTGAAGGTGCAGGAGGAGTGAGAAGTGAAAAAGGGTCCAGATCAGAGGTTAACAGCTGGGAGTGCATTAGTTATACATCGGGATTTTGAAATATATTTATAAAATCTTGTTTTCTCTGACACGGATTATAAAAAGGTGACAAGCCAATGAAATGCCCTTGTGGGAAGCTATTGTCAGTAACATGCACCCTTGAGCAAGTGGCTGGACATTTTTAATCTTGTTTTTGGTGGGGACCTGCCACGCGCCATGCAGGATCTTAATTCCCCTAGCAGGGATTGAACCCGTGCCCCCTGCAATGGAAGCCCAGAGTCTTAACTGCTGGACCCGCTGGGGAATTCCCTGGCTGGACATTTTTACATTCACACTCCTGAATATAAAACCATCATCAAGGTGACCATGGGGCTCAAAAGTCATAAAGTTATTTCCAAAGTTAGCCCCCTCGTGGTTCACTGGACTGTACAAATTGAACACAAGCTTATTTACCTGGAGCAAATACAGAGTGACTGTCTTCAGAAGTCTTAGCATGGTCTTTTTTCACCACCCAATCCAGATCGATTGCAGTAAGATGTGAGGATACAGACTTTCCTCAAGTAGAATAGTAGATTTACTTCAGGATCACCATTCTTCTCTATGACCTATACTGTTGAAATAAGAGAAGGGATTTTAGGAAGATAATACCAACATGTTGTGGCGATTCTATCCGTTGTTTTGGGGGGCACTTTTTTTTTTTTTTTCCTGTACGTGGGCCTCTCACCGTTGTGGCCTCTCCCGCTGCGGAGCAGAGGCTCCAGACATGCAGACTCAGCGGCCATGGCTCACAGGCCCAGCCGCTCCACGGCATGTGGGATCTTCCCGGACCGGGGCACGAACCTGTGTCCCCTGCATCGGAGGCGGACTCTCAACCACTGCGCCACCAGGGAAGCCCGGGGGGGCATGTTTTTGACAGGTGGTGGCTTCACAAGGACCAAAAACAACAAAGGAAACCATTTCTAACACTTGGAACTAGAATTTTGGAGAAATAATGGAGCATTATTTCAGAACTTTCTAATATATGTGACAATTGTAAATTCTGTATTATTTTTCCTTAGAGTTACCTGGAAAGGACCAAGATGGGGAAACAGGTAGATTCCAAAATTGACTCAAGATAACTCACAGCCACATAAAGTCATAAAAATGTTTAGCCTGAGAAGATTCCCTAAGGGAGTCATAAGGGAGTATGTTATAGGGGAGCCACTTCTGTCTCTGCCACCTCCCCTCCCCCAGTGAAACGGAGGTGCCAATGTGAAGGAAGAGCAGAAGAGAACATAAATCTCTGCTCTGTCTGTTCTGTGGTGCTCCAGGCTGCTCCTCTCAATAGATCAAACCTGGCACATGAGATGAAAGCTATCTGCTGTCCCTGGCTCAGGCAGCTCCTCTGCTGGGTACAGTCAGGCAAGATTAGAGAGGAGAATTGGAGAGAAACTCATCAGGAAGGGCAGCAACACTGAACCCAGAGAAAAGAGGACACAGGCTCAGTAGTTGTGGCTCGCGGGCTCTAGAGCGCAGGCTCAGTAGTCGTGGCGCACGGACTTCGTTGCTCTGCAGCATGTGGGATCTTCCCGGACCAGGGCTGGAACCCGTGTCCCCTGCATTGATAGGCGGATTCTTAACCACTGCACCACCAGGGAAGCCCCTTAATCTTTTTTTTATATTCACTTGTTTCTTCAAATTTAAGGGTTAAGACCTCGAACTACTTAAAACCAGAAACATGTACATAAGCTTGCTATGGCCTGGAGACCATTCTCAGGACTCCCTTAATCCTACAGCAGCTTGGTAAAATGGTATTGTCATCTTCACTTTCAAGATGCAGAAACTGAGGCACAGAGACATTAGGCAACTTGTCCAATGTCACATAGACCATGGTGACAGAGTTGCTCCAAAGTCTGTGTCTTTGACCTCCTTCCTGTGCTCCAGATGGAAACATGGTAGGAAATGAGGCTGGAGGAGTTGCCAGTGACCAGAGTCTGAGCCAGAGCATGTAGGGAGGCCTGGTAGGCATGGTAAAGGTTTTGCTGAGCTGTCTAAATATGATGGGAAGCCATTGGAGGGCTTTTAGGAGGAGGTGACAGGGTCTAAGTTTTAAAAAGATGGCTCGGCTGTTTGCAGAGAATGAAGGGTAGGGGCAAGGGTGGGAGAAGAGAGAGAATTAGAAGTTATGACATTGGCCTAGTCAAGGGATGATGAGGCTTGGACTAGGGTGACAGTTGGGGGAGTGGTAAGAAGGGGCCAGATTTGCTGACAGATTGGATGTGAGGGGGGTGTGTGTGTGTGTGCGTGTGTGTGTGTGTGTTTGAGGGGTGGAATCAAAAATGTCTCCACAGGGCTTCCCTGGTGGCGCAGTGGTTGAGAGTCCGCCTGCCGATGCAGGCGACACGGGCTCGTGCCCCGGTCCTGGAAGATCCCACATGCCGCGGAGCGGCTGGGCCCGTGAGCCAAGGCCACTGAGCCTGCGCGTCCGGAGCCTGTGCTCTGCAACGGGAGAGGCCACAACAGTAAGAGGCCCGCGTACCGCAAAAAAAAAAAAAAACAAAAAAAAAACAGTCTCCACAGCTTTTGGGCTGAGCAGGGGACTGGAGTTGTCTTTTACATCTCAAGTTCTATTTGGATACGTAAAGTTTGGGAACCCTGAAAAACATGCACGTGGTGCAGATGGAGACGGTGAGTGGGTTGTTGGATATTCAAAGCTGCCTCCCTTTGCTTCCTGTCTTGAGGAGAGGGAGGGCTCCGGGTTTGGGACAGAATTTCACTACAGAGACTCCGATCTTCCTTCGAGCCCCAAGTTCTGACCTCACCAGCTGGGCAGTACAGCCCCACCCTCCCCTGCCTTGCTGCCTCCGCAGTTCCCATCCTCATGCCTCTGCGTGCTCCTTACCCAGACAGGGGTTTGAAGGATGAATACAAGAACAAAGAAAGGACATTTCAGCAGAAGGAACCACCGTGTAAAGTCAAGGAAGTTTGAAATTGCGTATTATGTTTCAGAGATTTACAAGTAGTTTTATCCTTGCATATGAATTGCATGAGAATGAGTGAGAGGAATATGAGTATCAAATAAGATGATTCATTTATTCAAAAATATTTGCGTGCCTGACAAGATCCCTGTTCTCCTGGATCTTAGGGGTGTGTGTGTGTGAGTTCTGTGGGAACCGTAAAGTACTACATATTGGGTTGGCCAAAAAGTTTGTTCGGGTTTTCCTATAACATCTTACAGAAAAACCCAAACGAACTTTTTGGCCAACACAACAAAATGCCATGCATTTAGAATGTGATGGGATAAAAACAACTAGAGAAATAAGTTAACTTCAGGAAATGGTAAGCCATGTGATAAAGAGGGGAAGGTGATAAAAACTGACTTAAAAGACTAGTTTAGTTTTGGGTATTCAGCACTGCGGTGCATCTGAGCTGAGTCCTAAAGGCCAGCCTGCTGAGAGAAGGCACAGGAAAAGAGCCCCAAGTGGCCCCAAGGAAGAAATGAGCTTGTCATGTTGAAAAGCAGAAAGAAAGCCAGTGTGGGTGTGTGTGGAGAGAAGGAGGAAGATGGTATGAGAGAAGGTCAGAGATGGCAGGGCCAGGGAGAGGGGTTCGCAGGTTTCTAGGTGGGAAGGGATGCCACGGAGAGTTTTGAGCTGGGATGTAACATGATTCATATTAGATCATTCCACTGTACAGAGAATGAGTTATTGCTGGTAAGAGTGTAGCCTGGAGACCAGATCTGAAGCTATTGACGGGGTTGATGGGGAATTAGACTAGGGTGTAAGGTGGTGGCATCAGAGATGGAGAGAAGGGGACAGACTTGGTATGAATTTTGGAGGTAGAACCAACTGGATCAGTTGATAGATGACATACAGGTGGAGGTAAAGGAAAGAGAGGACTCAAGGATCAGTCCTAGGTTTTTGGCTTGAGCAGGTGGGTGAACTGTGGAGCCATTTGCTGAGATAGGAGGACTGGGTTCGTAACGTTGGGGGTGGGAGCAAGGGAGCCAAGAGTCTTCTCCTGGGTCTGTTCAGCTTATTTGACTTTCAAGTGCACATGTCAATTGGATATAGGAATCTGGAGGTCAGAGGAGTCATCCAGACTGTAGATGCCAATTTAAGAGTCATCAGCTCCCAGATGATATATAAGCACAAACTCCATGGGAACTGTAAAGTCATATTTCTATTGTGGCAGGAAATATTAGCTGATGTGCTTCCCACTTGCCACTCCTTTTCCCACTCTTCAGGTATTGGTGAGGGCCTGCCACACTCCCAGCCTTCAGAGTGCGTTTCTTACATCAGGAATGCAAAAAGAAATGCAGAAATGCCAGGCACAGAGACAGGGATGCCAAAGGTGAGTGTCTTCTCCTAATGCCACTGTCCCAAATCTACTACAGGATCTTTGTACTGCTGGGTTTCCATTGAGTAGGACTCAGTTTCTGCTGCCAGGTGGAATAGAGCTTGAGAAAGAATTTAAACATATATATTTACATATATATATATATATAATTACTATATATACATATAGTAAATGAATATATAAAATATATTACAGTTGTGTAATAGCTACCCTTTATTCAGTACTCAAGTACATGCTGAGTGAAAAGCTTCCCTGTATTAGCTCATTTAATATTTGTGATAATCTTTTTATTTTTTAACATCTTTATTGGAGTATAATTACTTTACAATGTTGTGTTAGTTTCTGCTGTATAATGAAGTGAATCAGCTATATGTATACATATAACCCCATATCCCCTCCTTCTTGCATCTCCCTCCCACCCTCCCTATCCCACCCCTCTAGTCATAAAGCACTGAGCTGATCTCCCTGTGCTATGCATCTGCTTCCCACTAGCCATCTATGTTACATATGGTAGTGTCTATATGTCAAAGCTGCTCTCTCACTTCGTCCCAGCTTACCCTTCCCCCTCCTCCTGTCATCAACTCCACTCTCTTCGTCTGCATCTTTATTCCTGTCCTGTCCCTATGTTCATCAGAACCTAGGTTCTTTTTTTTTTTTTTAGATTCCATATATATGTGTTAGCATACGGTATTTGTTTTTCTCTTTCTGACTTACTTCACTCTGTATCTGTGCATTAATTTTTTTTAACATCTTTATTGGAGTATAATTGCTTTACAATGGTGTGTTAGTTTCTGCTTTATAACAAAGTGAATCAGTTATACATATACATATGTTCCCATATCTCTTCCCTCCCACACTCACGTGCATTAATTTTGTATCCTGCAACCTTACCAAATTCATTGATTAGTTCTAGTAGTTCTCTGGCGGCATCTTTAGGATTTTCTATGTATAGTATCATGTCATCTGCAAACAGTGACAGTTTTACCTCTTCTTTTCCCATTTGGATTCCTTTTATTTCTTTTTCTTGTCTGATTGCTGTGGCTGAAACTTCCAAAACTATGTTGAATAATGGTGGTGAGAGGGGGCAACCTTGTCTTGTTCCTGATCTTAGTGGAAATGGTTTCAGTTTTTCACCATTGAGAATGATGTTGGCTGTGGGTTCATCATATATGGCCTATATTATGTTGAGGTAGGTTCCCTTTATGCCCATTTTCTGGAGAGTTTTTATCATAAATAGGTGTTGAAATTTGTCAAAAGCTGTTTCTGAGTCCACTGAGATTATCATATGGTTTTTATTCCTTAAGTTGTTAATGTGGTGTATGACATTCATTGATTTGCATATATTGAAGAAACCTTGCATCCCTGGGATAAACCCCACTTGATCATGGTGTATGATCCTTTTAATGTGCTGTTGAATTCTGTTTGCTAGTATTTTGTTGAGGATATTTGCATCTATGTTCATCAGTGATATTGGCCTGTAGTTTTCTTTTTTTGTGACATCTTTGTCTGGTTTTGGTATCTGGGTGATGATGGCCTTGTAGAATGAGTTTGGGAGTGTTCCTCCCTCTGCTATATTTTGGAAGAGTTTGAGGAGGATAGGTGTTAGCTCTTCTCTAAATGTTTGATAGAATTCGCCTGTGAAGCCATCTGGTCCTGGGCTTTTGTTTGTTGGAAGATTTTTAATCCCAGTTTCAATTTCAGTGCTTGTGATTGGTCTGTTCATATTTTCTATTTCTTCGTGGTTCAGTCTCGGAGGATTGTGTTTTTCTAAGAATTTGTCCATTTCTTCCAGGTTGTCCATTTTATTGGCATAGAGTTGCTTGTAGTAATCTCTCATGATCCTTTGTATTTCTACAGTATCAGTTGTTACTTCTCCTTTTTCATTTCTAATTCTGTTGATTTGAGTCTTCTCCCTTTTTTTCTTGATGAGTCTGGCTAATGGTTTATCAATTTTGTTTATCTTCTCAAAGAACCACCTTTTAGTTTTATTGATTTTTGCTGTTGTTTTCTTCATTTCTTTTTCATTTATTTCTGATCTGATTTTTATGATTTCTTTCCTTCTGCTAACTTTGGGGTGTTTTTTTTTGTTCTTCTTTCTCTAATTGCTTTAGGTGTAATGTTAGGCTGTTTATTTGAGATTTTTCTTGTTTCTTGAGGTAAGATTGTATTGCTGTAAACTTCCCTGTTAGAACTGCTTTTGCTGCACCCCATAGGTTTTGGGTCATCATGTTTTCATTGTCATTTGTTTCTAGGTATTTTTTGATTTTCTCTTTGATTTCTTCAGTGATTGCTTGGTTATTTAGTAGTGTATTGTTTAGCCTCCCATGTGTTTGTATTTTTTATAGTTTTTTTCCTGTAATTGATATCTAGTCTCATAGTTGTGGTTGGAAAAGATACTTGATGCATTTTCAATTTTCTTAAATTTACTAAGGCTTGATTTGAGACCCAAGATATGATCTATCCTGGAGAATGTTCCATGAGCACTTGAGAAGAAAGTATATTCTGCTGCTTTTGGATGGAATGGCCTATAAATATCAATTAAGTCTATTGGTCCAATGTGTCATTTAAAGCTTGTGTTTCCTTATTTATTTTCATTTTGGATGATCTGTCCATTGGTGAAAGTGGAGTGTTAAAGTCCCCTACTATTATTGTGTTACTGTCAATTTCCCCTTTTATGGCTGTTAGCATTTGCCTTATGTATTGAGATGCTCCTGTGTTGGGTGCATAAATATTTACAATTGTTATATCTTCTTCTTGGATTGATCACTTGATCATTATGCAGTGTCCTTCTTTGTCTCTTGTAATAGTCTTTATTTTAAAGTCTATTTTGTCAGGATTGAAAATAAAAAGACACAAATTATAAACCATTCAAACAATAAGTAGACAGAGAGTGTGACTACAGAAACATCTAACAACATTTCAAGAAAGAAGTATACAATTCAGAGCAAAAAAAGAAGTATTACCAAAAATAATGATAAATGTGACAATTTATCAGAAATACTTAAAAATCCTAACAGTGATTTATTTAATAACAGGACTTCAAAATACAGTGTTAAAGTCCATATACCACCACCAACAACAAAAATGTCTATTTTGTCTGATATGAGTATTGCTACTCCAGCTTTCTTTTGATTCCATTTGCATGGAGTATCTTTTCCATCCCCTCACTTTCAGTCTGTACATGTCCCTAGGTATGAAGTGGGCCTCTTGTAGACAACATATATACAGATCTTGTTTTTGTATCCATTCAGCCAGTCTATGTCTTTTGGTTGGAGCATTTAATACATTTACATTTAAGGTAATTATCGATATGTATGTTCCTACTACCATTTTCTTAATTGTTTTGGGTTTGTTTTTGTAGGTCTTTTCCTTCTCTTGTGTTTCCTGCCTAGAGAAGTTCCTTTAGCATTTGTTGTAAAGCTGGTTTGGTGGTGCTGAATTCTCTTAGCTTTTGCTTGTCTGTAAAGGTTTTAATTTCTCCGTCGAATTTGAATGAGATCCTTGTTGGGTAGAGTAATCTTGGTTGTAGGTTTTTCCCTTTCATCACTTTAAATATGTCCTGCCACTCCCTCTGGCTTGCAGAGTTTCTGCTGAAAGATCAGCTGTTAACCTTATGGGGATTCCCTTGTATGTTATTTGTTGCTTTTCCCTTGCTACTTTTAATATTTTTTCTTTGTATTTAATTTTTGATAGTTTGATTAATATGTGTCCTGGCATGTTTCTCCTTGGATTTACCCTGTAAGGGACTCTCTGTGCTTCCTGGACTTGATTGACTATTTCCTTTTCCATGTTAGGGAAGTTTTCAACTATAATCTCTTCAAATATTTTCTCAGACCCTTTCTTTTTCTATTCTACTCCTGGGACCCCTATAATTCCAATGTTGGTGCGTTTAATGTTGTTCCAGAGGTCTCTGAGACTGTCCTCAATTCTTTTCATTATTTTTTCTTTATTCTGCTCTGTGGTAGTTATTTCGACTATTTTATCTTCTAGGTCACTTATCTGTTCTTCTGCCTCAGTTATTCTATTATTGATTCCTTCTAGAGAATTTTAAGTTGCATTTTTTTGTGGTGTTCATCTTTGTTTGCTCTTTAGCTCTTCTAGGTCTTTTTTAAAAGTTTCTTGTATTTTCTCCATTCTATTTCCAAGATTTTGCATCATCTTTACTATCATTACTCTGAATTCTTTTTCAGGTAGACTACCTATTTCCTCTTCATTTGTTTGGTCTGGTGGGATTTTACCTTGCTCCTTCATCTGCTGCTTATTTCTCTGTCTTCTTATTTTGCTTAACTTACTGTGTTTGGGGTCTCCTTTTCACAGGCTGCAGTTCGTAGCTCCCGTTGTTTTTGGTGTCTGCCCTCCGTGGGTAAGGTTGGTTCAGTGGCTTGTTTAGGCTTCCTGGTGGAGGGAACAGGTGCCTGTGTTCTGGTGTGTGGGGCTGGACCTTGTCTTCCTGGTGGGCAGGGCTGTGTCCAGTGGTGTGTTTTGGGGTGTCTGTGAACTTAGTATGATTTTAGGCAGCCTTTCTGCTAAGGGGTGGGGTTGTGTTCCTGTCTTGCTAGTTGTTTGGCATGGGGCATCCAGCACTGGAGCTTGCTGGCTGTTGGGTGGAGCTGGGTCTTAGCGTTGAGATGGAGATCTCTGAGAGATCTCTCATCGATTGATATTACGTGGGGCCGGGAGGCCTCTGGTGGTCCAGTGTCCTGAACTCGGCTCTCCCATCTCAGACCTCAGGCCTGACACCAGGCTGGAGCACCAAGACCCTGTCAGCCACATGGCTCAGAAGAAAAGGGAGAAAAAAAGAAAAAATAATAATAAATAGAGATTTTAATTACTAAAATGAAAATTTTTTTTAATTTAAATTAAAAAAATTTTAAAGTAATAATAATAACAGAAAGAGAGCAACCAAACCAATACACAAATCCACCAATGATAACAAGTGCTAAAAACTATACTAAGATAAACATAAAAATCAGAAACAAATCAGTCGCAGACAGCAAACCCCAAGTCTACAGTTGCTCCCAAAGTCCACTGCCTCAATTTTGGGATGATTCGTTGTCTATTCAGGTGTTCCACAGATGCAGGGTACATCAAGTTGATTGTGGAGATTTAATCTGCTGCTCCTGAGGCTGCAGGGAGAAATTTCCCTTTCTCTTCTTTGTTTGCACGGTCCCTGGGGTTCAGCTTTGGTTTTGGCCCTACCTCTGCGTGTAGGTCACCCTCAGGCATCTGTTCCCCACCCAGACAGGAGGGTGGTAAAGGAGTGGCTGATTAGAGGGCTCTTGCTCACTCATGCCTGGGGGAGGGAGGGGTACGGTAGTCATAACTGGAATGTGGGGCAGCCTGCGGCGGCAGAGGCCATCATGACGTTGCAGCAGCCTGAGGCACGCCGTGTGTTCTCCTGGGGAAGTTGTCCCTGGATCACAGGACCCTGGCAGTGGCGGGCTGCACAGGCTCCTGGTGTGTGTGTGTGTGTGTGTGTGTGTGTGTGTGTGTGTGTGTACTGACCTGTGCTTGCACACAGGATTCTTGGTGGCTGCAGCAGCAGTGTTAGAGTTTCATACCCATCTCTGGTGTCCGAGCTCATAGCTGCGGCTCCTGCTGGTCTCTGGAGCTCATTTAGGTGGTGTTCTGCCTTCTGTGTGCAGACGGGGAAGGAATCCCCTCTCCTCACACACCCCAAAACAATGGTCTCTTGCCTCTTAGGCAGGTCCAGACTTTTTCCCAGACTCCCTCCCAGCTAGCTGTGGCGCACTAGCCCCCTTCGGGCTGTGTTCACGCAGCCAACCCCAGTCCTCTCCCTGCGCTCCGACCGAAGCCCAAGCCTCAGCTCCCAGCCCAGCCCGCCCTGGCGGGGGAACTTGTCTGCACAAGCCTCTCGGACTGGTGAGTGCCAGTCAGCACCGACCCTCTGTGCGGGAATCTCTCCGCTTTGCCCTCCGCTCCCCTGTTGCAGCGCTCTCCTCCATGGCCCTGAAGCTTCCCCCCCCCGGCTCACCCCCTGTCTCCGCCAGTGAAGGGGCTTCCTAGTGTGTGGCAACCTTTCCTCCTTCACACCTCCCTCCCACTGGTGCAGGTCCCATCCCTATTCTTTTGTCTCTGTTCTTCCGTTTTTCTTTTACCCTACCCAGGTACATGGGGATTTTCTTGCCCTTTGGGAAGTCTGAGATCTTCTGCCAGCGTTCAGTAGGTGTTCTGTAGGAGCTGTTCCACATGTAGATTTAGTTCTGATATACTTGTGGGGAGGAAGATGATCTCCACATCTTACTCCTTCACCATATTGAAGGCCCCCCATTTTGATAATCTTTGAGGTAGGAATCAAATCTCCATTTTACAAATGAGGTTCTGAGGCACCCAAAGATAGTTACATGTTTTGTACAAGTGAGTCTGTGCCCTATGAGATTCCTATTTGTAATTTCTCATCCTTGTTTCCTCAACCACCTGTGAGACAGAGAATAATTCTCAGTTTCCTTGGAATGCTGGAATAGTCTACCCTAACAGAGTAATAAAGTTTTCACTGCCTGTGAAATAGAAACTATTGCAGCTTTTAAATGTCATGGTAATTTATCCCCTAGCTTTTATCCATCACGTTTTTAAAAATTGTATGGCTTGACTCTGGGTGCCTTCTAGCCCCTCGCTGGGTTGGCTTAGTTTTACCACTGATGGAAACTGCTTGGTTGAAAGACCCAGTACCACCCTCCTGAGATGTGTTGGCAATTCCAGGTCCAGGTTATTTCGACATCTTTTTCAAGCAGATGGAGCTGCAGTGTCTCCCTGGTGAGTAGAAATGTGTATATATAGAACACCAACTGTTCCTTAAGATTTAATAGCACAGAGTTCCTTCCAGGGCTTGTTTGAGCTTGTAATAATACAGAGATATGGTTTCTCCTATCATGTGAAAATGGGCAGTTATCCCTTGGAGTTAGATATTTCTTGAGGTCTTGCCTTATCAGTAGGCATGGATCTTGTTTGCTCAAAGATGTAAAACTATGGACTTCTCATCCTCCCTGGAAATGCAGGTCATGTTGGGAGCTGGGCTGCATCACAGGCCTGGAGATTTCATGGAACCACCCTCTGGAGTCTAAAAGCACCAGCTGTTGAAACACACACATGCCACTTGTCCATGTGTAACAAATCAAACACCCAGACAGAAATAAGGCCCCTTAGGACAGAATTGTTTAAAGGGTACTGCTTTCCTCAAACATTTCCATAGCTTTTGCCTATAATTTACAATCTGTACTTGATGTTGTTGTTTTTGAATTCTGGTTCATCTATGCAATGGAGCCCTCGGTTCTGCCCACCAAGTGGCTGGCCAAGAATTCCATAGCATTCTTCTGCCATGCAGTTGCTCTCTACCCCAGGAGCTAAGACAAATGGGCACATGGAGGGCTGGATAACACTGCCCTTCTCTTCTTCCGGTCAAAAGCGGGGGTGTGGCCTCTCTGCCACTCCCCGCTCCCTACCCGGCACCTCCTGTGCCCGCTGGCTCACCTGCATCTCTAGCTGGGCCCTGCTATAGGGCATTTCTATTTCTATTAGACATTGTCTGTTGTCATTGTAACAAAACGGGCTATTTTTTAAGGCTTCTGGCTTCTGCGGTGTGACAGGGCAAAGACTGACGCAGTAGGTGAGTCCTTCCCACCCCTTCCTCCTTCCTCCTCTCTACCCCTCACAGGGAGGGGCATTTCCCCCTCCCCACAGGTCTCTGTGCTTCCCTTCCTGGAGAACAAGCTGGTTAATGGTGGGGAGGAAACAAAAGGAAGAAAGAGTTGGGGAAGACAGACAGGCCAGACTAGGGTTAGACAGGTGGGTTTGCAGTAAGGGCAGTTAGTTGCAGGGCTTGACCGAATTAGGAGGAAACAGGCTTTCTGGAGGTGTGATGAGTTACAGATTTCAATGAACATTCTTCAGGAGACACAAAGACTGGAAAACACACTAACATTATTTTTGGCTACCAGACTGTATTTCTTAATGCCGCTTGGTACATGGATCCATGGGGATTGGAATCTGCTGGTACACAAATTTGGTCAGCCAGGACCAGAACATTTATTTGGATCCTAGTGTACTTTGCTGGAGACAACCAGTCATGCTCTGTGGGCGGACCCTGTGAGAGTAGCACTGTCCATTACTGGCACTTTCAGCTCAAATCCCCTCTCCTCCATCTCAGGACCTACCTGCCTGCGACTCTAGGATTCTGCCCTCTGCTGGGCTGACGTACCCCAGTTCAAAGGGCCACGAAATGTTTTCTTTTCTTTTAAAATCAGAAGAAAAAATGAATATAAACCACCCTGGATTGTACTTTTGTACCAATTCAGCCGTAAAATATAATTTCTAATATTTGTTTATGGAGGAAGGAGCCCCCAGAGGCAAAAGTCCCCCAAACAGGCCCCATCTTGTACCACCTGCCCCAGTCACAGGGCCCACTACGATCACGGCAGGTTGAATTCAGAAGTGGAATATGTGCAACATGGCTTGCCCACAGCCCTAAGCCAATTCTTCAACTTTGCTTTTAATAAAACTGGTATAGTAATTTGATCTTCATCTGTTTAATTCCTCTGTCTCTCAGTTGTCCTGAAATCAGGCAGCCTCTTCAAACCCCAGCACATCAGCTAATTATTTCAGTCTCACATTCCCAGCTTAGTTCACTAGGTCAAACCCATTATTTTCACAAACTTCTATATGGCTAATGTTATTCTTGACACCTTTTTGATTCAACTAAATTTACCCAAATAAAAGCTTCACTGTGGTCACATGGACTCCTATGGTTTGGGTGTCACTCTAGCATGCGGAGCACCCAGACAGGTATGAGCCTTTTGGGATCTGGCTCAGTAAAGGGGTCTCTGTATTTGGTTGTGGGCACCATAACTTTGACTCTAACAGCCAGGTTGAGAGCCTCCCAAAATAGACTTCTGTTTTCCGTTCTAGTCCCTCAAACTTGCTTCCACACTGCAACTGGAGGGATCTGTTGAAAACACAAATCTGAATATGTCAATGTCAACTGCGTGTGCCTAAACCCCTCAGTGACCTGCCCTGTATTTGGAAGAAAGCGAAGATGTTAACATGGTCCTGCCTGGCAGGCTCTCCATCCCACTGACATGCTCCCTGCACAGGCCTTCTCCCAGTCGCTGGCTCACACCCCTCATTTCCCACCGCAGAGCCTTCAAGCGTGCTCTTCCCTGGCACCGTCTGCTGCAGTTCTTGCCCAGGCAACGTCCCCTTATCCTCAGGGCGTGGCATTGCTGTTGCTCTCTCAGAAAGCTGCTGGACTCCCAAGTCTCAAAGTCCCTTATATTATCTTCACTGACCATTTCATATTTCTTCAGAGCACTTAACAAAGCTTGCAATGACATTTGTGTGATTACTCGGTTAACATCAGGTCTCTCCTAGGATCATAAACTCCATGCGGGCAGGGTCTGTCTTGTTCACCACGTGTTTCCAATGTCTAGCACAAAGCCTGGTTCACCTATGACTTTATAAAGACAAAATGGATGCTCTTTTAAAAAGAATGACTAAATTCATACTGTAATGAGCTTAATCCTGAAGATTTTAGAGTGGGTCTATCCTGTTCTTTCGTACTAAAGAACTGATAGTAAGCCTATCCACTGTGGCTCAGATGATAGTCTGTGTTCTTTCTGGACCTTCTTCTGCTGTTCTTGTCCTGCTAGGAGTCCCACTACTTATTTCAGGGCTTTCAGTGCTCATCACAGACAGTTGCTAACTTTTACTTAGGCACTCGCTCAAAGAAAAGTCTTTAAGTACAAAATCCCTTTCAGTGATTTCTACTGAAGTCTTGGCCTCTCTCCAGTTTGCTTCACAACTGTCTAGACGGCTATTTAACTTTTTAATGAAAAGGACTGCATGATGCTGTGGCTTTGTTTAACTTGAGCATCCTGTGTCTGTGTTCTCTTTGGTAGCTTCATTCTCTCTGCAGGACTGGCAATGCCGCCATGACTCTGCGCTGGTGAAGGCACCTGCATTCTGGAATGACAATAAGAGTTCATTTTTATTGAGTGCTCACTATGTGGCAGGCACTGTTCTAAGTATTAACTTATTTAATCCTCAGATCAATCTAATGAGGCAAGGTACCCATTTACAGGTCCAAAACACCAAGGCATGAGAGTTTAAGAAACTTGCCCAAGGTCATACTCTAGAAGTAGTAAAGCCGGGACTCAAACCCAGGTAGCCTCGCTCCAGCATCCTGGCTGGTCACCACTAAGCACTTCTCTTTACAGAACGGTTTCCTTCGGCCCTTGCCTGGTAC
This sequence comes from Phocoena sinus, assembly GCF_008692025.1. Lineage (NCBI taxonomy): Eukaryota > Metazoa > Chordata > Mammalia > Artiodactyla > Phocoenidae > Phocoena > Phocoena sinus. Next base: position 35,119,653 of record NC_045769.1, read on the forward strand.
AGTTTTCAGTTTCTTTTTCCTACCAAGACACTTTTCAAGAACCACTGAATCTACAGCAGAAAACAGCCAGGCTGGCTTAAACAGGTTTGGCCTAAATTCTCTTTGCTCCAGAGCACAAGGATAAACGCCACCACTCTGGTCTCGTGGTCATGGGTGCTCAAGACGCCCGGCGGCGCTCTTTCTTTACAAGGATGCCCTGGAGGGAGAACTGAGGATGGCTGCTGCTGGCCTGGTCATTGTCCCCTGGCCCCCGCGAGCGGGTCCTGGCTGGGCTGGCTGGCTTGTCTGGGTCCTGGTCCTCCCCGCGTCGCGGCGTCAACGGCCCAACGGCCGCGGTGCCCAGGGGCCTCGCGGGGCGGACCTTGGCGCGGCCGGACCTCCGCCCAGCCCCGCCCCGGCCCGGTGACCCCCGCCCCGGTGACTTCTCCCCGCCCGAGAAGCCCGGCCACGCCCCGGACCTGGTGGGCGCACGACCACGCTCTCCGTTGACTCTTATCTGAGAAAGCAAAGTGTCCGTGTCCCGTGGGAAGTGTCGGTTGAGCAGGTAGCATTCATTCCTCGCTCATCACCAGGCGCTTCGCATCTCGGCGGGACCCTCGCCAGGCCTTGGGCGGTCTCGGATTTATGGCGAGACGGGTGTTTGGGCACCGGGAGAGGCTGGTCAGAGTGGCCAGTGGCCCCAGACCGGGTCTGGGTGAGCTGCACATCACCGAACGCTTCCCAGGCCGCAAACGGTTTGAGCCTGTGCACTTTTTCCCCCCGAAGTCGCCCAGCGTTCCGCGGCTTATTTCCTGTGACCGCCTCTCCCGCCTGGCTGGCCTCATCCATGCCATTGCCAAGTGACATTTGCCCATCAGCCCGCAGACCGGAGTCCATGGCTCCTCACCCGAGTTTTGAGACCCTCAGCCCCCCTGGAGTTAGGTGCACATTAATCGAGGCTTGCTGGGGTTCATCCACTGCAGGGGTGTGATCTTGTGCTTTTCAGGCTAGCGGAGGAGAGGGTTTTTGTTTTAAGTAGGTGTGTAATGGGGGACTTTTCAGGGCCTTTCAGATCTTGCTGTCTAGTGGTCTCCCCCTTCCCCGTGGCAGACGTTGGCTCTGCCTGAAGGTGTGTTCCTGCTCTGGCTGTGTGCCCAGACTCCAGCGCTCACCACTTCTTTCCAGGTGTTCAGTGCTTCCTGGCTCTAATGACTAATTTGCACTGACTCATGAATCTGTCTGCGGCCCAGACCTCTTGCCAATCCTGAATTAACTGCCTGTTGGATAAACCCCTTGGCTGACTACCAGGCTATAAATCTAAAATCAAATTCTCCACCTTGCCTTTGAAAGCAGCTCCTCCTCCTGTGTTGTCTACTTCTGTTAAAGGCACTTCCTCCACTCACCTGAGTATAACCTCGGACTTACCTTGGACTCCTTCTCCCCTGCCCACCCTATCCTATCACCCCATCCTATCAGGTGGCAGAGGCTGATAATATCTATCGCTAGTACTTATTTAGCTGTTAATATGTGTCAGACTATGTTAAAGACTTTTACAGCTCAGCTCATTTAATGCAGGGCCTCTACTAGGTAGGTACCAGTTTTTTTCTCTAGTTGACAGGTGCAGAAGCTGAGGCACCGACAGGTCAAAAACTTGCCTAAGGTTAAAAAACAAAATAGACATTTCTCCAAAGAAGATACACAGATTGCCAGCAAACACATGAGAGAATGTTCAACATCACTAATCATTAGAGAAATGCAAATCAAAACTACAGTGAGGTATCACCTCACACCAGTCAGAATGGCCATGTCAAAAAATCTACAAACAATAAATGCTGGAGAGGGTGTGGAGAAAAGGGAACCCTCTTGCACTGTTGGTGGGAATGTAAATTGATACAGCCACTATGGAGAACAGTATGGAGGTTCCTTAAGAAACTACAAATAGAACTACCATACGACCCAGCAATCCCACTATTGGCCATCTACCCTGAGAAAACCATAATTCTGGGGCTTCCCTGGTGGCGCAGTGGTTGAGAGTCTGCCTGCTGATGCAGAGGACACGGGTTCGTGCCCCAGACCGGGAAGATCCCACATGCCGCGGAGCGGCTGGGCCCGTGAGCCATGGCCGCTGAGCCTGCGCGTCCGGAGCCTGCGCGTCCGGAGCCTGTGCTCCGCAACGGGGGAGGCCACAACAGTGAGAGGCCCGCGTACCACAAAAATAAATAAATAAATAAATTTATAAAAAAAAAAAAAAAAAAAAGAAAACCATAATTCAAAAAGAGTCATGTACCACCATGTTCATTGCAGCTCTATTTACAATAGCCAGGACATGGAAGCATCAACAGGTGAATGGATAAATAAGATGTGGCAGATATATACAATGGAATATTACTCAGCCATGAAAAGAAATGAAATTGAGTTATTTGTAGTGAGGTGGATGGACCTAGAGACTGTCATACAGAGTGAAGTAAGTCAGAAAGAGAAAAATAAATACTGTATGCTAACACATATGTATGGAATCCAAAAAATAAAAATGGTTCTGAAGAACCTCGGGGCAGGACAGGAATAAAGACGCAGATGTACAGAATGGACTTGAGGACACGGGGAGGGGGAAGGGGAAGCTGGGACAAAGTGAGAGAGTGGCATGGACACTTATACACTACCAAATGTAAAATAGATAGCTAGTGGGAAGCAGCCGCGTAGCACAGGGAGATAAGCTCCGTGCTTTGTGACCACCTAGAGGGGTGGGATAGGGAGGGTGGGAGGAGGAAGCAAGAGGGAGGAAACATGGGGATATATGTATATGTATAGCTGATTCACTTTGTTATAAAGCAGAAACTAACACACCATTGTAAAGCAATTATACTCCAATAAAGATGTTAAAAAAAAAAACCACACAGCTAGTTTAAGTGGCAGAGCTGGGATTTGAACCTAGTCATCTGATTTTTTTTTGGCTGCATTGGGTCTTTGCTGCTGCACACAGGCTTCTCCTTGCAGTGGCTTCTCTTGCTGCGGAGCACAGTGTCTATGCACACGGGCTTCAGTAGTTGTGGCACGTGGGCTCAGTAGTTGTGGCTCACGGACTCTAGAGCGCAGGCTCAGGAGTTGTGGCCCACAGGCTTAGTTGCTCCACGGCATGTGGGATCTTCCTGGACCAGGGCTCGAACTCGTGTCCCCTGCATTGGCAGGCAGATTCTTAACCACTGCGCCATCAGGGAAGTCCCAGTCACCTGATTTTATAAATTTATTTGTTTATTTATGGCTGTGTTGGGTCTTCGTTTCTGTGCAAGGGCTTTCTCTAGTTGTGGCAAGCGGGGGCCACTCTTCATCGCAGTGCGCGGGCCTCTCACTGTCGCGGCCTCTCTTGTTGCGGAGCACAGGCTCCAGACGCGCAGGCTCAGTAGTTGCAGTCACCTGATTTTAAAGCCACTATATCGCAAACCTTTTCCAATAAGTTAGCATTTTATGAATATCGCAGCTCAGCGATGGAGGCAGAAGAAATAAGACATGCCACCCAACTCTAAGGCTTGCAGTCCAGCTGGGGGTGAAGAGAGAATTGGAGCTCTCAGTGTACAGTCCCCAGCGCGGGGAGGTTGGTATGGCCAGTGCTGTTTCCATGGCTGCTTCTCCACTAGACTGACTGCCTCGGGGCAGACATATCGTTACTGTGGTTCTCCCTTGGTGCCACACAATGCCTCACACAGAATGTGCTTGTGGAACTGACCCAAACTGCTAAATGGTGTTCAGACGACAGATGCGATAGCAGGGCAACTGTGGGCCAGTCAGTCTGGCTGGGGTCATTGGGAGGAGAGGAGACTTGAGGGATAGAATAAGATTAGAGGTTGTTATAGACTGAATGTTTATGTCCAACCCCCTCCGCTGCCAATTTCTGTGTTGAGATCCTAACCCTCAAGCTGATGGTATTTGGAGGTGGGGCCTTTGGGAGGTGATTAGGTCATGAGGGTGAAGCCCACATGGATGAATTAGTGCTCATATAAAAGAGACCCCTGAGAGCTTCTTTACCCTTCTACCATGTGAGGATACAGCAAGAAGACAACCGTCTATGAATTAGGAAGCAGGATCTCACCAGATACCAAATCTGCTGGCATCTTGATCTTGGACTTCCCAGCCTCCAGAACTGTGAGAATAAACGTTTGCTGTTTAAGTCTATGGTAATTTGTTATCACAGCCTGAATTGACTGAGACAGAGGCCCTTTTCCTTTGATGTTTTTTCTTCCCCTCCCCTCCCTTTCCCTCTCCTTCCCTCCCGATCCCCTTCCTGTCCTTTGTTCTCCCCTCCTCTCTTTCTTTCTTGGTATGCACTTTTAATTCTAGATCTCGTAAAAGTTTATTTCTTAAGCAAAGAATTGATCCTCCTTCCCCAGCCCCCTACATCCACTAAATCTCTTCTAACTACCAGTGCCTGTAAGTCTTGTCTTTTTTTCCTCAGGTTAAGGTGTAGTAGGGATTGTCCAGAGCAGTGCTGTCTGTCCAATACAAATGTAATGTGACCCACAGATGGAAGCCACATATATAATTAAAAAATTTCTAATAACCACATTAAGAAAAGTAAAACAGGTGAAATTCATTTTAATAATATGTTTTCCTTAACCCAATATAGCCAAAATATTATCATTTCAACATCTAATCATATAAAATTATTAATGAAGTATTTTACATTCTTCTTTTTTGGTAACATGTTTTCAAAATCCAGTGTGTATCTTGCACTCCTAGCACATCTGTCTGGACTAGCCTCATTTCCAAGCTCAACAGCCACTTGTGGTTTATGTCTATGGTATTGGGCAATGCAGGTCATGCTGCTCTAAGGAAATGATCATGTGCAGCACACCTGGGGTAAGCAGAGGAGGCTGATTGTGGCTGAAGACTGCTGCACAGCTCAAAGGATCAAAGCCTGCCTGTAACCCATTCAGGGCCCAGATAGGAAGCACCATTTCTCAGTCCTTTAAAATGCATATGCCCTTTTGATAAATATAAAAATCTTACAGCTTCATATTTGAAAATATAAAATGAGTAAGTTTTATTTTTGAAATGAAAACATTCTATTTGTTGAACGTGTGAATTTAGTTTTAAATTAACATATATCACCAGCCCCCATGCTCATTAGGCATCACTGAAAGAGCTGCAGAGAATTCACAGACAGAAAGGAAGGACCTCACACCAAGTCTGAGAAAGGAAGGACCTCACACCAAGTCTGCAAACCAATTCACACAGGCCATCCGAATCAGCTCTGGCATGGCTGGACTGTTGCTTGTTAAAGTTGGGGTCAGGCCCCTCACCCTGTGAGATGCAACCACAGCATCTGTTATGGTGAAGAACATAGAAAACCCCAGAAATATTCCTGACTCGTCTAGGCCCTAGGGGTGGAGGAGAAGAAATTAAAAGGGAGGGTAATAAATAACATACCCTGGAACACCCCGCCCATGAAGGGTAGGCACAGTGACCTAGCTGATTTACATAAGCACCTTAAGGTCCCCCTTTCTTCCATCTCTGGAACCTGTAGCTGGCAGTCTGCTGGGGAAGCACAGAGCGGGATCTCTCTTGTTCACTACTGTATCCTCCAGCCTGGCCCAGTGACTGGCCCACACAGGGGTGCAATGAATGTTTGTAGAATAAATACACCACTGATTAAACATGTGTCAGTCCTGGCTGGCAGCCTCTGGCCTCTTCTAAATTGTTGCTTCCTGGGATTATTCTTTTTAAGATGAGGGTATTTTCAACTGTCACTTGTGAGCAGTTCCAGGGCAGCCCCGAATTCTGTGGCAGAGCTTGGTTTCTATTTGTGCGGGGAACTGTTTGGGCCCCGACGGAGCTCTGTTCTGGAGGAGAGTAGGCCCAGGCAGTAATTCAGAAGCTGGCCGAGCTTGCAAGGTGTGAGTGGCTGGCTGAGGGCTGGAGTGCACATGCCCGAGGGGACTGTGTGGGTGAGGGTGGCCAAGCTGGCCAAAGCTTCAGGTATTACCTACAGCACAAACTCTCAAAGGATGAGGAGTGTTTAGAAACATCTTGCTTTTTGGATGACACGCCTAGTCAGGCCCATGTCAAAGATTTATTCTCTGTATGTATTCTGAATTAAGAAAATAATAGGTTTTTAAAAGCTTTTTCCAAAGTATAAACTTGGAGTACTATAATAATGAATCAATGCTTTTACAGAGTAAGTATGCCCCTTCTCGGAGAGTCCAGTGTGTCCTCTTGGGGGGCAGTGCCTGCCGTTGAGGGTCTCTGGGTTAGGTGTCCCCCGGCTTCTGTTCTAATTCTGATGGGGTATGTTTCTGGGTCCTTTCCAATTTCCAGTTGCCACTGACACCCCACCCTGTCTTCCTTTCCTCCTGCTAGGGGGTGTTCCTCTTTGGTATCTTCCTCTTATCCTTTAGTCTTCTATCTACCCCCACTAAGGCCCTCCTGCTGCCTCAATCCCACCCCACTTCCCACACACAAGCCTGAACCCTGCTCCCTCACCACCAAGCTCCTTGTGTTTTGTTTTGTTTTTTAATTTTAAAAAAAATTTTATTTTTTGGCCATGCCTCGAGACATGTGGGATCTTAGTTCCCTGACCGGGGATCGAACCCATGCCCCCTGCAGTGGAAGCACAGAGTCTTAACCACTGGACCACCAGGGAAGTGCTGCTCCTTGTGTTTTTACGTGTCTTTTTCTCAAGTTGAAATCTAAGCATCCCAGAACATGGGCCCTGTCCAAATGTGTCAGGGATACTCATTCATCCTGTCCTCTCTTGCAGGCCTTGTCTCTCATTCTGCTGGCTGCACAGGTTGACTCCTGCACAGGGGCTTTCAGGCAGTGGAAGCCCAGTTTGCTCCCCAGGCCCTGACCTGTGAGGGGCACGTTGGAGGAAGGGAGCCTTTTCTAAGGTAACTGACGATGCTCTATGGGCTAGAGCAACCTGCAGCGGTGACCAGAACCTACGTGACCCTGCTGTGATGGAGCTTAGATCCAGGTGGGGAGATCCAGTGGGGAAATAAGTAGACTCAGAAGTAAGCTTAGAACTGGGGCAGGGCAACAGATGAAAAATAAAAGGTGCTTAGAGACAAAACCGCTGTGGGCACCTAGATAAGGTGACAGGCAGAGCTGACTTCCTGAAGAAGTGATACTTACAGTGACACCTAGGAGGCAAGAAGGTGCCAGTCGGGTGAGGGAGGGAGGGGAAGTCCCAGGCAGAGGGGCAGTGTGATGGTTAAATTTATGTGTCAGTTTGGCTAGACTATGGTGCCTAATTGTTTGGTCAAACACTAGATGTTGCTGTGAAGGTATTTTGTAGATACAATTAACATCTACAGTCAGTCGACTTGTAAAGTAAAGGAGATTGCTTTGACACTTGGGTGAGCCTCCAAATCAGCTGAAGGCCTTAAGAGCAAAAAACTGAGGTTTCCTGAAAAAGGAATTATTCTGTCTCAAAACTGTAACATAGAAATCCTGCCTAAGTTTTCCTAGCCTGCTGGCCTGCCCTACAGATTTTAGACTTTTCACAGCCCTCGCAATTGCATGAGCCAGTCCCTTAAAATAAATCTTTTTGTGCACATATATGTATGTATATGTGTACTTTTGTAGGTATATATGTGTATCTATATGTGTGTATGCACGTTTACATATATATGTATGTGGATGCATGCATGTAAGAATGTATATACGCGCCATCATCACCCTGATTGATGCCGGCGGCATGTGCGAAGGCTTTGAGGAAGGGAAAAGCTGGGTCTGTTCAAGGAGCTGAAGAAGGCCACGTGGTCCTAGTGCAGTCATTGTGGCACAAGGATCCTTGGGAAGGGTTGGCAGGGCAGACCATGCAAGGCTTTGGCAGTCACATTCAGAATTGCATAGTTTATTATCAGAACAAGGGAAGCCATCGAAGGGTTTTTACTGTGAATTACATAACTTTCTCTCTACTCATGTATTCTTTAGCTAATCTGTTGCCTAACAGATCAATTATACCTTAACTCATATTAATACGCCTAAGATATCCCTCAAGCCGTGAGTGACTAATGCTGGGAATTAGCAGGCAGGGGGGAGAGTTATTTTGGCCCAAGAAAACTTCAAGGGCCTTCATATGACATCAACATGTGGCTCACTACTCCACCTATACTGGTTCATTCGGGTCCTGCAGCAGTGACCACGGAGCAGCTCTGTCATCGCCAGCAGTCTGGTCTTCCCTGCAGCTGGAGGTACACAGGTCTCCCCTACCTCCCTCTGGGTAAGCCAGAGTGCTCCAGGGAGGTAGGAGGGATCCTATCGTTGTGATTCTTACACCTGTCTCCTCTGTGATGCCACCAGTGCCTTTCCACATATACTCCACTCTTGAATCCTGTCCACCACCCTGGGGAATGAGGTCCCTGCACTCTGAGTGCCTTGCCCAGGGTCAGGTGGCTAGATGTGGTGGAGTCGGGGCTCAGTTGGAGTTCCTCAGGGTCCAGGCTCAGGGCTATTGCCCCTCATGCCTCAGTTGTCTTTATTCGAAAATAGGCAGATGCCAGCCCCCGGGCAGAGTGTCCAGGGCTGGGAGGGTTCATAGGGTGAAGAGACATGGGGTGAAACAGGACCCTGGAGGGTGGCATTCATCATAGCCTGGGTTCTGCTGCTTAACCCACCAGATACCTAACTGTATCAGAGCTCTAGAGTCGCTTGGCCCTAGGAGACTGCTCAGACTCCCCAGAGATCCCTTAGAATGCAGACTCAGTACATTAGTTTACAAGAGAAACCACACTGTACAGACAGCGTTGGCCCAGTGCACTGTTTCTGCAGGCAAAGGTACCGGGGAAGCCAAACTGCGATCAGAACACTTTCTGGTGGGCTTAACATTGGGCAGAAATATTTGAATGATATTTCACTCTAGCCATAGAGAAACCTGATGAACAATACCCCATCTCAGTCAAAACAGGGACCATATGGGTCATGTTTGTGGCCGAACTCCCATATAACAGGCGCTTGATGTAAATATTTATTGAATGAATAACTATGATTAAACACCTGTCTAGGATGAATTGCTTATTAGTGTTAACAGTAACATAAGTAACACTAGCAGCTCACACTTACTGTCAGTTGACCATGTGCAGGCACCTGCCAAGCGCTTTGCATGGGCTGCATCCCTTAACCCTCACAACAATTCTATGGGTCAGGCACTGCCATTGTCCCTGTTTTAGATGAGGAAACTGGGACTCGGAACAGTTAGGTAGCTAACTGCCCAAGGCCCCACAGCTAGTAAGTGAGGGAGCTGGGATTGGACTCAATTCAGTCACACTTCTGATGTGTACTACTGTGATTTAACCTCCCTCTCGCCTCAACAAGGCTGCGGCTACAGCCTTTTTCCTCTTTGAGACCAATTTGCTATAGTTGATGATGACTCGCCTCTTCTATAGACACACTCTTCTTTGATATGGGAATACTGTTTCGTCTGCAGGGTGGTCATGTTTGTTGATACGCCTGATTTTCCCCTCATCTCCAGGTTACATGGTGATTTCTCCAGTCTCATTTTCTGCCACTGTGCATTGAATGATATTACAGATACCCGCTGTCTCTATTGTACAGAGCTTTCTTATTTCCTTAGAGGGCTTTCCCCTTTCTCCTGGTTGGCATATAGCAACTATATAATTTAGTTGTTTATACCTCTGAGTGCTGGACTAGGGGAGAAGCCCAACACCTAAGACAGGTAATGAAGCCCAGTCCATCTGCACCTATGAACGAAAAGTCCCAAGGGGTCAAGAACTCTCAGGGAGAAGATACAAATGCTCCCCAGGGCAAAAAGGCATGGGCTTCACGACAGGTTGATAATCCCAGGTCTCCAGTGAGGTTCCCTACTCTCTGACATATGGCCTAGATGGGTATGCTATTGGGTGAGGAAGACAGGGAAACTGGGAGACAACGGTGTATGTAGTGTTGGGTTATATGTTGTTGAAAAAGCAACAACAACAGCAAAAAACACAAAGAGAATTGTGATGCATCCTTATGGCCTTTTCCACATGTGGTTCTGAAACTGCACAAGGTGACACTCTCCCAATCTACCAGATATATTTATCCCAGGATTTCAAAAGTTCACCGCCATTGGAAAGGAGATTCTTCTACCACTTATACCCTTATTTTTAGGGCCTGGAATAGGTTCCTAGTTGTCCTTCTTGTAAGCCCTCTGGAGGAGGTAAAATCTGAGAATCATGGGTCACCTTCCCAGTCCTGAAGAGTGTCTGTGTCAGTCCAAACTTGCCACATGTATGGATTTCCAAAGGATTTTTGGAAATTAGTGAGAACTCCTGATACTCATTTCACATAGAACAATGCATTTTCTGAAACAGATCATTTTGATGCTATGAAAATATATTCTGGCAAAATATATCATGACCTTTTAATTTTTTTTTAAAAATTATTTATTTTATTTGTTTATTTTTGGCTGCGTTGGGTCTTTGTTGCTGTGCGTGGGCTTTCTCTAGTTGCAGCGAGTCGGGGCTACTCTCTGTTGTGGTGCATGGGTTTCTCATTGCAGTGGCTTCTCTTGTTGTGGAGCACTGGCTCTAGGTGCACGGGCTTCAGTAGTTGTGGCATGCGGGCTCAGTAGTTGTGGCTCACGGGCTTAGTTGCTCCGCGGCATGTGGGATCTTCCCGGACCAGGGCTTGAACCCATGTCCTCTGCATTGGCAGGCGGATTCCCAACCACTGCACCACCAGGGAAGCCCTTAATTTTTATTTTGATGAAGTTTGTTTAAAAGAAGAAAAAATTTAAGTGGCAACACAGGCCCTGAATTTTTGAGTAGTCCATCTTTTTAGGAAACTACTAAAATGAAAAGATTACTTATTCTGAAACTTGCTCTGTGATGGATTTAAGTTCATGATACTTGTTAGGGCTTAGTAGAAGGATATGTTGTTTATGAGATAAACTGTACTGGGATTACCCTTGACCTGGATATAGTATGTGGACACTTCAGAGCAGATTTTCTCAAACTTTTTTTGACCATAATTCACTGTAATATATAAATTTCACATTTTTACCAGTACGCTCAATGTGTGCTACATTCACACATACAGAGATTTAAGAAATAAATCCCGTCCCTCATGTATAAAACATTTTGATATTGCCTATATTAGTGTATTATATTCTGTTTAATTTAAAAATTGTGGGTTGTAACCTAGTACATTAACTTTATGATCTTCTATCAGGCAGTGAACTGCAGGTTGAAAAACTATTCAGGAGCCTACCTGAGAAATTTTACCCAAGGGACAGGAGAAGGGCCAAGGAAAGAACAATCTCTTTCTTTAGGAAGTACAGTGTAGTAAACTTTACACTTTCTGTGGGGAAATACAGACACTGATGGAGGGGGCCTGGGAGCCAGCCATAGATTTGATGCTATTAAAGAGAAACAGCAGTTTAACCCACCAAATGTTTGTTAGGTGTATCTTATGTGTAGCCATTGCTCTGGGACTGAGGATACAGGTGAGAGAAACAGGCCTTGGCCTCAAGATGCTATAGATACTGACTAGTGGATAAGGCTGTCTAGGAAATGCCCATAGAATAAAACCAAAGAGGTCCAGGACGGAGTCCTGAGGTACACCAACATTGGTGGGAATGTGCAAAAACAGACAAACAAAAAGCAAACAGGGAAGGAAGAGCCTGAGAAGGAGCGGGAACATCACGAGGGTGAAGCATCATAGGAACCAAGGGAGGAGTGTATTTTAAGAAGGAAGGAGTGGGAGAAGCTAACCATGACGAATCTGCTAAGAGGTCAAGACGGGCTAAAGTAGCACAGAGGTCTTTGGGAACTTTGGGAACAGCTGTTTCAGTAGCATGATGAGAGAGGAGGCTAGATTATACGGTTGAGAAGTGGGTAAGCTATAAGCTGTATAAACCAGGTTTGGTGAAATGCTATCAGAGGTGATGGCCTTTGAAGTGACAAGCTCAGAGAAACATCACCTTGGCTTTATTAACGTTTTCCATCCCAACACCCCAACTCTATGTGTGGGCTGATGTATTGCCACATCACAAATAACGATCAGTTCTGTAGATTGAAAGGGTATTAAGCCCAACCTCTTTGAGCTACTATATCCAGGACCATAACTGAGACCAAGATAAGGATGTTCATCTTGCCATGTCAGTCTTTAAAACTTAGAAAAAGATGAAAAATCAAACGGAAGACTAGATTCTCCAGGGACTGGAAGCCCCTAAGCTCCACACATATTAAAATGGGAGCCCAGGTTTTAATCCCCTTATGTGACATTTAGGTGATTGCATAAAACCCTCAGCTTTCTTTAATAGGGAAAAGGAACACCAAAAAGTTCCTGAGAAATGGGAACATAGTCGGCTTTAGACAGGAGTAGTAGAGCAGGGGTCCTGGAAAGTCAGATGAGTGACAATTCAGAGTATCCACCCAAGAAAGGGTTGATTACATTATTACAGAATGGATTAAGTTCCTGTACAATGACATCTTTGAGCTTGGCTTGAGATAGGGGATGTGTCACTGTACGTTGGAGGGGCTGGGGTAGTGTAGGAGATCCCTTTGGGCATCATATGAGGGTTGGGATAGAATTGGAGGGAGAAGGGAGAAGGATGCAGGACCAGCTTTCTGCTTCAGCACCCTGAGCTTGCCTAGCAGGGATGCCCTGGTTTTGTTCTCTTCAGGTGTAGATTTCACTTTTTGGAATGTTGGGGCAACCCTCTCACTGGTAAGGGTGGCCTCAGGAAGGAAGGCCCTTGGTAACAAAGTGTTGTGAGTAGGACTTAACTTGCTTCTTGCTTGGTAGTGAGGTTCTGGTGGTGATGTAGATATTTCCTCCCTCTCTAACAGTGTGAGCAAGTTTTACAGGATGCAACCTCCTTCTTGTTTTAGGGGATAGAAGATGTTCCTTCTCTTTGCTGCTGGTCCAGAGGCTGAACAGGGTGAAAGGAATTCATCGAACATCATCTGCTCGTTCACCTGTTCTCTCAGAGAAGGTGAGCAGCTCCCACTGCTGGTTTGCTGTGTGGACATTCCAAAATCCTGAGACTTGTTTGAGATGTAATCCAGACAGGCTGACTGTAAAAGAAATCCTTGGAGTCTTATTTTGAGACTTTTACCAGTGCAGGTGAGCTACTGCATCACGTGGTCCAAGAGTGCGATGGGATTGTTCAGGCTCTGAGGTTCTCATGGGGGGCATTATGTAATTAATTGGGGGCAGAGATAAGCCAGCCCAAGAAAGCTGCAGTAAACACAGCTAAAGGTTCAGAAAGAGGGAATGCATGCTCTACCGGCTAACAGAAATCCCCATTCCCCCTTGTCTCCACTTCCCTCCGAAAGGAAGGAGTGTTGCCACCAAAATAGGCCAAGGGCTAAGGCTATTTTATTGGTTACTCCTTTCATTGTGGGGACATTTCAATGAGAAGGGCTTTCCTAGTGACAAGCTCAAATTGAGATGTTCTCTCACCACTGTCTTGTGTGCTTTTCTGTCCATAGGATGGGAGGAGTGAGAAGGTTGGGGCTGCTTTCAAAGGGAGGCTGTAGAGGTGAGATGCAGGAGATGCTGGGCAGGGTCTCCTCTCCTGAGAGGAAACAGGTGCACTCTCTCTCCCTCTCTGGTTCCTCTTTGCCCCCATGACTTTTCCTCCTACTAGGCTAAGGAAAGAGAGCTTGGGACATTGCCAACAAGGGAGCTGTCCAAATTCTGGAAGGCCTGGGGTGGGGATTAAACTCTAGATTTTATGGAGAAACTCTTCTTACCTCCAGTTTATGCAAAGGAATTTTCATAAATTGGGCATACTGTCCCTTGCATTTGCCAATGTAGCTCCCAACTTTCTACATCAGGGCTTTGGGCTGAAGATCCAAAGGAAAAATCAGCTTATTTGTATGTCAGTGTCTGGGACTTTTGAGGGCAGGAGTCAGAGAGTTTAGGGGAGTTTAGGATTCCCTGTCATTGCTATTTATAATTATTTGTCAACTACCCCACCGTGAGACGATTAAAAGCTTCTTTTAGAAGCATAAACAGAAAGGCTCTACAAATGTGTGTGTGTATGCATAAGTTAAAACTTTTCTAGAGAAGAATTTTGTCCTTAAGTAAGAGATACAGAAAAACCAACAATGCTCACTTAAAACCAATGTCCGTATTGTTTATTAATTCAAGGACTCAGTAGTTTGTTCAACCGGGAAAACTTTGGGAAGTTTTCAATGTGTGTATACATGTGTGTGTGTATCATTGTTGGAACTGACTTTTAAATATGTATGAGAAGTTTTTTTGTTTTTGACTTTTTTCTTTCTGGAGATGTACTGATTAATTGAGAACTGAGGAGTTCATTTTTTTCTAGACAATTCAAAACCCTGTTTCAGGGAAGAGAGTGAAGTGTCTGTCTTCTAAAGCTGGACAGTGTATAGGTCAAGGGTCAGGGAGAATAATGTAGGTCCCCAATTGTTCCCATACTGTCCCTTGCTCTTCACAGTGGTATGCTCTACTTATATAATCTTTTCTAGTTGCAAAACAGATAATTTCTCTTAAACTTAGAGTGGGCTGTTGAAATACCTGAGTTTTAGTAATTTTTAGGGGCTCATAAGGGACATTTGACAGCATCTGAGGAGAAAGGATTTCTGCTATGAGATTATAAGTGGGAACATTGAGGAGTCTTTGGCATCTGGGGAGCTAGTCCTTCTTCCTACATCATTGTGAATCTGGAGACAAATCTGCCTTGGTTAGTGTTTTCCCAGATTAGGCACCATTAGCCTTTGCTATCCCAGTAATTCCTCACCTGTTATATTGAACCACACGAAATTATCATTTTTATGTCAAAAATAGTCAAACACCAACAAATTAATATGGTTTAATCCAATACTAAACAAGGGCATCTACTGATAAAGTACTACACTCTTGTTTTGAAATGCTTTGCCCTATTCTTCTAGTAGATATACGGATTTATTTAATTTTTATATTTGGTAAAACCAGTTTGGAAATTTTGGTACATATTTGTCTGAGACACTCGAGGAAGGATCCATTTGATAGTCTTGGGTCAAAGAGGTTGGGTAAAGCCAGGATCCACCTGGAAACCTTTTGGGTCTTATGGGAGGCCTGTTAGCCATAAGAAGTGAGCAAAGTAGATGCAAACTGCATTGGCAGGCCCTCTCCCTCTGCCTTGGGGGACCCTGGCTCCTCCTGTCATCCATTGCTACATGAGGGACAAGGGGGATGAAACTGTGAGGGCCTGTGAAAGGAATCAGGTTTATCTTTTTATTTTATTTAAGCATTGGCTCAAATGCATCCCTCTGGGCTAAGCTTGAGAAGTGCCAAGTCCTCTGGTGCTGGCAGATGATACAAGGACTACAAAACCTCCCAATACTCTGCAGAGGACACCAATATGGCTTCTGTGTTTTATCAAAAAACCCCAAGGACTCTGGACACTGAAATGAATGTCTTGGTGCTAGAGACACCTTCTGAGAACTAGTTATAGCCGATAGGAGCTGTAGTCATGCCTTTACACTCTGGCATCATCTCAATGTAGTTTTCCCTTCTGTGTTTTCTCTCTTGCGGTTTTCATTTCTGTATCTCTCAGGGTTTTATTCTCAGTGAATTCCTCAATATGATTTTTTTCCCCTGAGAGATAGATAGATTGGTTCACTCATTCATAAAATATTTTTACAGGACAAATGAAAGGAAGGTTTAGATGCTTACCTCGGCGGAATAGATTGCTATTGGATTTCGTGTTGGTGCCAGCAGAGGCACAGGGAGCTCCTCTGGGATATCAGCACTCTTTTTTTTTTAAATCGGGTATTTTGTGCAGCTTTGGACCATGGGTGTCTACCATTCCTTTGGGAGAAAATTTCAGCTCCCCAGAGTATAAAGTCCAAGACCTTGAATAAACACTCCTTCAAATCTAAGGCACAGAAAGAAATGAACCTCACTTTTTTATACTGTGCTAAGAATTTCCAGGTATCACCTAAAGATGTAGTTCCTTTAGTGACTGACTCCTCTGGAGTCCAGGAGTCTCCAGCTCTCAATATTCTACTTGCAGATGCAAGAAATGACTTTCTGATGTTCTTCTGCAGATTTTAGGAAAGTGCCTGTATTTGCTTATAAAAACAAATAATGCTAATCTTCAATGGTCCAAAGAATCATTTGCATAATGGTGATTTTAGAAACAGATCCCCAATTCTCCTGTGGTCCAACCTTTAGAACAAGGTTCATTCATCTCAAAGTCATTTGACCAACAGAAGGAGCTCTCAGATCCTTTTTTAGTTACTAGGATGTCTTTCAAAGTCTGAGGATGGTGGCCAAGGTCTTGGATCTGTTCTCTCTCAGGGGAGAATGTCCCAGCCAATTTCTTTAGCAGTGGGTTCATATCCCAGCATCAGTCCCCCTCTTTCCCTCATTCCAAGGACTAAATTCTGACACAATTTGACTACATTTTTAATCTAGTAGTTATTTAAATAGAAGTGAGCCCTACAAAAATTTGGTTCAAGAAAGAATTAATGATTAGAACTGCGAATTTTACGCTGAAATAAACTTTCAAGCATTTTCTTTGTTCATATTTGCGATATGCTAAAACATTTGGATTATATTAAAATGTTAAAGAGCACAATTGTTCAGCTCTTCACTGTGGAGTTAAGGCCCCCAAGCTTTCACCCTTGGCCCATCTATTCTCTCTCCCTCTCCCTGCCATGATCTTGGATTCTGTTGTGGTTTCAACTACCACTTCTCTGTGGATCACTTCCAAATCTACATCTTCATCGCAGGCCCTGAACTTTGGACTTGGATCTCCAACCTTCCCCTTGACACTTCCACCTGGGTCTCTCATAGATACCTGGGAGTCAACAGAACTAAGCTGAGCTCATACTTTTGTCTTTTAAGTGTTCATCTCCTTCTTAACTTGAAATTTCAGTCCCTGAGACCACTATGATTGGATCTCCATTATGGAAATTTGTGATCTAGTCTTTCTTTCTTTTTCTTCCTATCTACTGCCTACCCCATCGACACCAGCCAATTTACCTCACATTTCTGAACATCTGTCTCCTCCTCCTCACTCTTCTACTGACCTAATTTATGCTTCTTCCATCTCTTGCCTGTCTGTGATGAGTTCCTGACTGATCTCCTTAGTGGTTACCTAGACAGTCAATCATCAGTCAGTGGTTCCTACTGTCAGTGGGTATCACACACTCCTGGAAAATTTGTTGAAAACACAGATTCCTGGACCCTACTTGATTCAGTAGGTCTGTAGTATTGCCTACAACTATGCAATCTATAAATGTTTGTTGAATGAATAAGTAAATTCAAGGATTCTCCTTCTACACTTGTATGAAAAAATAAAAGAAGATAAGGAAATAATTTTAGTTAATAGAACAGTTTAGTGATGCCCAGGAAACAGAAGAAAGAGCGTTGCTTCTCTCAACCTGTATTCAAAGCAAGTAAAATATGTGATTAGTGTGTGGAACATTCATGTACCAACTCACTGGTGCCATAGAATAGGGTGTGTACGTATCTGTCCTATGTCAATTTTCATTTGTTTCAAAATAATTTTTTATTTTCCTTTCGATTTCTTCTTTGACCCAATGGTTGTTTAGAAGTGTGTTGCTTAGTTTTCACATATTTGTAGATCTTACCACTTTCCTCTTGTTGATTTCTGGTTTCATACCACTATGGTCAGACAAGATAGTTAATACAATTTCAATCTTCTTAAATTTGCCAAGATTTATATTGTAGCTATCATATGATCTGTCCTGGAGAATATACCATGTGCACTTGAGAAAAATGTATATTAGGCTGTTGGATGAATGCTCTGTATATTTCTATTAAGTTCTCTTGGTCTAAAGTGTGGTCCAATTCCAATATTTTTGTTGATTTTCTGTCTGGATGATCAGCAATAGTGCTGAGAGTGGAATATTGAAATCCCCTCCAATTATTTTATGTTGTCTATTTCTGCCCTAAGACATGTTATTAATTGCTTAATATATTGGGTTGGCCAAAAAGTTCATTTGGTATCTTCCGTAAGATGGCTCTAGTAGCACTTAGTTGTCTTTAACTTCATTCGAAACAATTTTGTTAGATTGTATTGTGACAGCTGTCATATCAACAGGCATTTTTTAAAAACTTATCAAAATTGGTGAATTTTTGTGTAGCCATTTTAGTATCGAAGATGGAAGAAAAAAAGCAACATTTTCCAGCATATTATGTCTTATTATTTCGAGAAAGGTAAAAATGCAACTGAAATGCAATAAAAGATTTGTGCAGTGTATGGAGAAGGTGCTGTGACTGATGGAACGTGTCAAAAGTGGTTTGCGAAGTTCTGTGCTGGAGATTTCTTGCTGGACAATGCTCCACAGACAGGTAGACCAGTTGAAGTTGATAGCAATCAAATTGAGACATTAATTAAGAATAATCGATGTTATACCTCACGGGAGATAGCCGACATACTCAAAATATCCAAATCAAGCGTTGAAAATCATTTGTACCAGCTTGGTTATGTTCATCGCTTTGATGTTTGGGTCCCACATAAGTTAAGCAAAAAAAACCTTCTTGACTGTATTTCTGCATGGAATTCTCTACTTAAAAGTAAGAAAAATGTTCCATTTTTAAAATAAATTGTGACGGGTGATGAAAAGTAGATACTGTACCGTAAGGTGGAATGGAAGAGATTTGGAGCAAGCCAAATGAACCACCAACACCACCACCAAAGGCCGGTTTTCATCCAAAGAAGGTGAGGTTGTGTATATGGTGGGATTGGAAGGGAGTCCTCTATTATGAGCTCCTTCTGGAAAACCAAAAGATTAATTTCAACAAGTACTGCTCCCAGTTAGACCAACTGAAAGCAGCACGCGACGAAAAGCATCTGGAATTAATCAACAGAAAACACAAAATCTTCAATCAGGATAATGCAAGACTGCATGTTTCTTTGATGACCAGGCAAAAACTGTTACGGCTTGGCTGGGAAGTTCCGATTCATCCGCTGTATTCACCAGACATTGCACCTTTGGATTTCCATTTATTTCGACCTTTACAACATTCTCTTAATGGAAAAACATTTCAATTCCCTGGAAGACTATAAAAGGCACCTGGAACAGTTCTTTGCTCACAAAGATAAAAAGTTTGGGGAAGATGGAATTATGAAGTTGCCTGAAAAATGGCAGAAGGTAGTGGAACAAAAGGGTGAATACGTTGTTCAATAAAGTTCTTGGTGAAAATGAAAAATGTGTCTTTTATTTTTACTTACAAACCGAAGTCACTTTTTGGCCAAGCCAATATTTTGGTACTTGGGTGTTGGGAGTGTATGTACTTAAAATTGTTATATCTTCTTAATGTATTGACCCCCTTTTCATTTTATAATGACCTCCTTTGTCTCTTGTTACCCTTTTTGGTTTGAAGTCTATTTTGTCTGATGGCTATGCCTGCCTGTCTGTTGGCTATGCCTGCCTCCTTTTTGTTTCCACTTGCTTGAAATACCATCTTCCATCCTTTCACTTTGAGGATGAATTAAATCTCCTGCAGGCAGCATATAGTTAGGTCTTGTTTTCGGGTTTTGTTTTGGTTTTTTTGGGGGGGTTTTTTATTCATCCAGCCGCTCTGTGCCTTTTGATTAGTGAGTTCAATCCATTTACATTTAGGGTGATTATTGACATGTAAGAATTTTCTACTGCCATTTTATCTTTTGCCTTCTGATTATTTTGTCTCTCCATTGTTTCTTTTTCCTTCTGTTTCTGTTTACATTTTAAGTTGGTGGTTTTCCATGAGGATTTGCTCAGTCTCCCTGTTTTTAATATTTCATGTCTCTATTCTAGACTTTTGCTTTGCGGTTATCGTGAGGTTTACATAAAACATCTCGTAAATAAAATAGTCCTTTTTCTTCTGATAACATTTTACTTTCAGTCTCCTATAAAGCCTTCATCTTTTTACTTTCCCCCTTTTATATTTTTGATGTAACAAATTATCTCTTTTTATGCTGTGATTTTATTCCCAAGATGTAGTAGTTATAGTTATTTTTAATGATCTTTTCCTATAACCTTTGTGCTATAGGTAAGAATATAATATATTATTCTAAAAAAAAAGTTATAGTATTCTAATTCTGACTATTTATCACCTTAATCAGAGTTCTGTGTACTTTCCTTTTTTTGTTTCAACTTGAATAGCTCCTTTTCAACATTTCTTATAAGGCAGGTCTAGTGGTGGTGAACTCCCTTCGCTTTTGCTTGTCTGGGACAGACTTTATTTCTCTTTCATATCTGAAGGATAACTTTGCCAGAGAGCATTCGTGGCTGACAATTTTTATCTTTCACTATTTTGAATATTTCATTCCACTCTCTCTGGCCTATAGAATTTCTGCTGAGAAATCTTCTGATAGCTTAATGGGGATACATTTGTAGGTTACTGCTTTTTTCCCCTGGCTGCCTTTAAAATTCTTTACCGTTGACTTTTGACAATTTTAATATAATGTCTCTTGGGGAAGGTCTTTTTGTGTTGCAAAAATAAGATGTTCTATAGCTACGTACATTTGTATATTCAGTTCCTTCCCCAGTTTGGGAAGCTCTCAGCTATTATTTCTTTAAATATGTTTTTTCCTCCCTTGTCTCTTTCTTCTCCTTCTGGGATGCCCATTATTCTTATGCTGGCTTTTCTAATGTAGTCAGATAGTTCTCATAAGGTTTCTTCACTCTTTAAAAATCTTAGTTCTCTCTCCTCTCCCACTTGAATCATTTCTATATTTCTATCTTTGAGCTCACTAATTCTTTCTTCCATATGATCTGCTCTATTTCCGATGTATTGTAACGCATTCTTCATCTCATTTATTGAGTTCCAGAAATTCTGTTTGGTTCTTTTTCAGATTTTCAACTTCTTTGGTAAAGTAGTCCTTCTGTTCATTAATCTTATTCCTGAGATTATTGTATCGTCTTCCTGAATTTTCTTGTAGCTCATTGAATTTCTTCATAACTGCTATTTTAATGTCTTTATCAGTTAGATCTCAATACTCCATGTCTTTGCTAGAAAATTGTCATTTTATTTTTGTGATGCCATATTACCATGATTTTTCACGGTGTTTGGTGAAAAGTGCCTCTGTCGCTGCATTTGAAGTAGCAAATTTCTCATTTAGGCAAGGCTTTATTTTGATTCTAACCGTTCTACAGACTGGTAGTTAAGAGCATTCCTTTTGTTTTCCAGAAGGTGGTGCTATAGCACAAGTTTTTGGTTTCTCTTACCAGCTCTCATTAATTGCTGAGATTGGGCAGTGTATTTAAAAAAAAAAAAAAAAAAAAAGCAAAAGGTGATGGCAGAGCAAGTGAGCCAGTTAGCACTTGGCGCTTTGAGTGTACCGATGCCTGATAGGGAGGTCCTTCAGTAGAGGAGTCCCAGAGGTCCTTGGGCAGTGCTGTTGCCTCCTGAGGCAGACAGCGGGAGACATTTTCCTTCAGTTCTCTTTGCCTGCTTCCCTTTCCTCTTCCTCTCCCCAGTCACTCTGGCCTCTCCTGAGAGAGAGCAACAGAGCAACTGATCCCTACAGCTCAGCACATGGCTGGGCAGGCCCCGCTCCCTCCCCCCGACTGCCTTCACCCTCCACCTCCTCAGGTAGAAAAGTTGTGATGGCTGGAAGCCTTCTCTGCCGCCACCAGCTCTGCCTCCAATTCCCTCTCTTTGCCAGTTCCTCTAGGGTCCAATCCACCTTCTTTCAGATGCACAGAGGGATGGATCTCACGGGTGTCCTGTTTACGCCTTTCAGGGTGCTTTTTTTTTTGCTTATGGATGTCCGATTAGTTGTAAATCAACGGGGAGAGAAAAAAGGAACGACTCATGACACCGTGCTGCTGATGTCACTCATTATAAAATTTTTGATACGTAATCTAATAGAATTTTTAAGGTTTATAAGTACCTATACTTGTCCATCTCCCTATAAAATTAAAGTTGCAAATTTTCACCATAATCAGTCTTAATATTATAGTCATTAAAAATAATAGTAATGAAGATGAGGTAATAATGTGGCAAATAGGTATGATAAAAACATATCAAATGGGGGAAAAAAGGCAGGATATGAAATTATGTACATGTAAGACCTGAAACCATAAAACTCCCAGATGAAAACATAGGGGGAAAAGCTTTCTAACATTGGTCGTAGCAATGATTTTTTTTGGAATTGACACCAAAAGCACAGGTAACAAAAGCAAAAGTAAACAAGTGAGACTACATCAAACTAAAAAGTTTCTGCATAACAAAGGAAACAATCAACAAAATGAAAAGGCAGCCTACGGAATGGGAGAAAATATTTGCAAATCGTATATATGATAAGGGATTAATACCTCAAATATATAAAGAACTCATACAATTCAATAGCAAAAATCCAAATAACTCAATTGAAAAATGGGCAAAGGACCCAAATAGACATTTTTCCAGAAGAGACATATAAATGGCCAACAGCTATATGAAAAGATGCTCAATATCACTAATCACTGGGGAAATGCAAATCAAAACCACAATGAGATATCACTTCACACCTGTTAGAGTGGCTACTATCAAAAAGTCAAAAGACAAGTATAGGTGAGATGTGGAGAAAAGGGAACGCTTGTGCACTGTTGGTGGGAATGTATTGGTGCAGCCACTGTGGAAAACCAGAAAATTAAAAATGGAGCTACTGTATGGCCCAACAGTTCCACTCCTGGGTATTTATCCAAAGGAATTGAAATCACTATCTTGAAGAAACATCTGCACTCCCTTGTTCATTGCAGCATTATTTACAGTAGCCAAGATATGGAAACAACATAAGTATCCATTGACTGATGAGTGGGTAAAGAAAATGTGGTCTATATATACACTGAAACACTGCTCAGCCTTAAAAAAGAAGGAAATCGGGACATTTGCAACAACATAGGTGAACCTGGAGCATATTATGCTAAGTGAGATAAGCCAGACCCAGAAAGACAAATATTGCATGATCTCACTTATATGTGGAATCTAAAAAAGCCAAACTCATAACAACTTGTACTCTAAAGAGAGTAGAACGGTGGTTACCAGGGATTAGGGTGTGGGGAATTGGGGAGATGTTGTTAAGGGTGTAAACTTGCAATTAGTAGGTAAGTTCTGGAGATCTAATGCACAACATAATGATTATATCAACAATTCTGAAGTGTAAACTTCAAAGTTGCCAAGAGAGTAGATCTTAGTGGTTCTCACCACAAAAAAAGAAATACAATAATATAATAGAGGTGTTAGCTGATGCTAATCATATTGCAATATATAAATGTATCAAACTAAAACATTGTATACCTTAAACTTACACAATCAACTATACCTCAGTTAAAAAAAAATTGTTAACATGTCTTACACAAAGTAAACACTCAGTAAATGGTGCTTATTCACTAATCCTGGGGCTAAAGACAACCTGTTACACATATTTTCATTTAAAAGTTATGTCTAGTTTCAAGTTTTCTTTGTTTTTCTAAGTCTCAAGTTTTCTAAGTTCAAGGACCATATTTTTCATCATCAGGATATTTTACTAATTCTTTTCATATGAACTTATGCTTGATTCATAGTCACCAACTTTTTCATATCCTCCCATTTAGAAAAATAAGTATATTTCTTTGAGGAATGGAATTTAAACATATTTACCTTAAAGTCATTTCAGTTCGCTCTACTCATCCCTTGGTAACAAATTCTTCCATTTGTTGTATTTCATGGCTTTAGTTTATAGTTATAAGTTTACAACATATATTATAACATAATAAATGTTAGTATTGTATATATGAACAGTGCAGATTATAATATTTTCTGGGTATGACAACTCCTTTTTACCATTCTTCTTGTAGACAGGTTGTTTTTGACATATACATTTAAAAAGTTGTGCAGTATTTTTCAGAATACCTGTCAGGAAATGCCCATGTTCACACATTAATCAGAAGAGGAGTTTGAGAAGCCTTGCAAGCTTGGGGAAAAGAAAAAAACAGCCAAATACTGGCAGTGGGCAGGGAACCTCGGCCAGGTTTGGCATTTCCTGGTTTGGCTGCCAGTGAGGTGATGTGTGAGCCTGGCTTTGTATGGTTGCATTGAAGAGCCGGATCATCAACCTCCCTTCTGATTCTGTGCATGTTGGGAACACTTCTGGTTGTGATTTGGCTTCCTGTGTAGACCCACCTCCAGGGAGGAGACTGTGATGGTCATAGAGAATCTGAGTAGTCTGTTCCTTTTACGGTAGTTATGATTCTTGTTCCACAACTATAAAAGAGCAAAAAAAAGCAGGGAGGGTTTTCTGGTGATGTTTTGGCTTCACATCTAAGTTTACTTTCAGAGAGAAAGCAAAACAGGTCAGAGGCCAACAGTAGAGTGAATTTAAGAAATACACAGAATGTTATGAGGTCTTTAGAGGACTATAAAAAGCAAAGGTCAGCAAGCAATCTCCTACTCATGGTATCTTGGGACTCCTTGTAGAGGTCTTAAGTTTAGAGAAATATAGCAAGTTAGTGCCTTAAAAAGAGTAACAAAAATGATCACACTGTAGGAAAAGTGATCCTAGAAACAAAGAACAAAAATTCATGACCAGCTTTGGCCAGTGGGAAAACCCCTTCAACACTTTCTGTGTTCTTTTGACCTGTTCTCATCATTCTTCAAGCACTCCCTTGCTTTCTGGCACAATTAGATTTTCAGAGAGCTGACTCCATGCTCTTTCCAGATTTGTCCGTGTTTCTATGACTCCAGTATAAAAGTAGGCAGGTCATCTCACTTGGCCTAGACAGATCTAGGAACAAGGCTCCTGCCCCGCCCTGAGCCTGCACCCCACTCTGGGTGGATCCCAACCTACTTCCGGGTGTGGGTTGTGACTTTATGGCCATCACCAGGAAATCATACCACCCTCCCAATAAGCCCGAAAGATGTGCCCATATATGCTTATCTGGTAAGAGCAGGGTTAGTTTTTGTTGCTTCCAGTGGGATCTCCTTGTTGCCTGCTTGGACAAACTCCTTTGTCTGATGTGGTACATTGTTCAACTTTATTTGTATGGGGCTCTTTTGGTCATCTATGGTTTGACTCACAGCTACTATAATCAAGCCTCCATTTGACAAGAGACCCTCAGGAGGCAGAATGTAAGGCAATATTTCTGGAGGGCAAGATATACTAGGAAGCAACAAATGTTGCATCCTATTAATTATTGAGACCGAAAGGCATAAGCGCTAAATCCATGCCAGACAGCACTAAAAAGCTTTGCAAAAATCCCTCTATCCTAAGCTGTTGACATTATGCACGGGACCATCAACAACTAGCTTGTAAACCTGTGGTTGTTTTAGGTGTAACGAGACGTTACATGTAGGAAATTATGGGACTTATCTCAAAAATTTCCGCCACCCCAGCATGATAATACATTCCTCTCCCTAATGAAAGAAGCATTCCTTTCAATGAAAGTAAAATAAAATAAATAATAATAAACAGTATTAAAAATGTGAACAATGAAGCATGACTTTTCAAAGCTTCTTTTCTCTTCTAATACAGAATACTTTTAGGACAGTATTAAATACCCGTTACCTAAAATATCTAAGTGGTAGAAAGACTAATGCTTTTGAGTAAAGGCTTCGTTAACCTGCAAAAGAGAAATGTTTTCAGAGGAAAAATATAAAACTGGACAAAAGGAGCGAAACATGGGAAAATGCCCATTTTCTTGCAGTCATACTTCTTATTATTGGGAATATTAATTTGCTGAGTGAACAGCAAGCATGGTGAGGAGACAAAGTCACTGTTTTGGTGAATCTGTTTGAAGAACAATTGTAAAAGTGATGAAGGTAAAAGTCTGTGGTGGAAGTTTAAATGCAGGGACCCCAAGCAAGATCTTCCTGTCCCCATTCCTGGGCCTAGGGTGGAGCTACAGCTCTGGGCTATGGTTAGAATATGCATAGTATATTTTTCAGTTCAAAGGAACAAAGTGAAAAAGAGGTAACTTTGGTAGATCACTTATGTTGCTGCCAGTGTGTCCCATCCATCACTGCTCCCTGAGGGTTTCCCGTGAAACATCAAAGTGACTTTCAAAACAGCACTAATTAAGCACTCATGTGGCTTTGCAGAACCTCTGCTCCCTCAATTTTAAAATCTGGGTCATGTTGTCATATGAACGTTTTATTCCTGGCAGAAGAGCAAGGACTGCCACCCAGGGGATACCTATCCAGTTTTCCCATGAAAGTTTAAAATGTGCATGTGGCGAGCAGCACATATTTGTAAATTAGTCAAAGATGTTTTTCAAAACATGACCAAACTTAACAGCTTCTCACGCAAGGACTTTCTATAAATGTATTGCTTTTTCTCTGTAAATTCCCAGAAGTGAAGGGGATGGTGTAAGGTCTACTTTCTTTTTTTTTTTTTTTGCGGTACACTGGCCTCTCACTATTGTGTCCTCTCCCGTTGTGGAGCACAGGCTCAGGACGCGCAGGCTCAGCGGCCATGGCTCACGGGCCCAGCCGCTCCGCGGCATGTGGGATCTTCCCGGACCGGGGCACGAACCCGTGTCCCCTGCATCGGCAGGCGGACTCTCAACCACTGCGCCACCAGGGAAGCCCAGGTCTACTTTCTTTTGCTAATAACCAGACACACACTAAGTTGCATTTAAACAAGAACAGCATTTAACAGCTCTGAACTGCTTCTCCAGATGTGAAAACATATCCATATGAGCCAGATACTTCTGTAAAATCTGTGTTGCTGATCCGTATCTGTCGCCTAAGCTCTTGCTACTTAAAGTGTAGTCCAACAGCATAGGCATCACCTGGGAGCTTGAGAGAAATGCAGCCTCTAAGGCGCCACCCAAGACCTGTTGAATCAGAATCTGCATTTTAACAAGATGCCCAGGTGATCCGTCTGCTCCTGAAGATGGGACAGCACTGGGCAGGGGAGGAGAAGGAAGCCCTGAGGGGTGCAGTAGAACATGAGACAAGCGCTTCTACCACACAGCCCACCAGAGCTCTGCAGGCTTCAGCCACACCTGCCCCTTCCGGGTGTCATTAGGATTCTGGCTACTAATGGACTCACGGTGTTGCGTGAGGGTCTGGCAGGACTGCTGCAGGTGGAAAGAGCAGAGTGACGGAGAATTAAATGGTCAGGACTTCTAAATGCAGCAGAGGTTCTCACGTGGCACCGACCATTATATTCTCTGTCCTTCCTCAAATAGCTTGCATGTGGTTTGACCCCACATCTAGGTGACGGCCAGGCCCTGGTATTCCTTGTAGAAACGGTGGGGCTTAGAGGGTCACCCAGGAGGTAAAGGAGGAGGCTGGAGGGAAGCCAGACAATGTGAGCCCCATTCGCCCAGTTCTACCAAAATAGCTCTGTTCTTATTTGCTTGATCTGTTAAGGTTCCATTTAAGATTTGCTGAATACTTAGCAAGGCTACGGATACCACTGCCCAGAGCAGCGAGCGCCAGAACTATTCCCAGATCAGGTTAAGAGCAAGGCCGCGTGGTGTGAAGAGACGTGGGTTTTGGAGCCAGACATCCCTGGGCTTGAATAGCTCTGCTTCTCCTCAGCAGACGTACACTCTCCATGCCTCAGGTGTCTCATCTGTGAGCTGGAGATACTAACAGTAGGTGACCACACACCTGGTCTGCCCAGGACAGTCCCTTGGTCACACTTCTTATCTTTACGTTAATATTGACGACTTCCTTTGCTCTCCAGAGTATCTTGGTTTGGATGATATGGTCACCCTAATACCTACTTTGAAGGGTGGTTTTAGGTACTAAATAAGATTAGGTAACTACAGTGCTTGATGTCATCTAAGTGACACTTATTAAAGAAGACATTCTTGTAACCCGAATGGTTACAGAGTTACCAGTATTGAGTAGGTTACTCTTGGCCTTGGTACTCAAGTTCGGCAGACCAAACCAGGGAGATCTCTGCCCACACCCTTTCAAAGTGGAACGTTGCACTTGTCCTTTTTTAGCTACCATGACCTTTGGCTCTCCGAACCCCTGAGAGGGCTGTCTGGGGTGGTCATCGTTCTCAAGTAAGGAGGTATTTTGTGTAGGGGCTTGTTATAACTGTGCTCTGCTTGGACGTAGAGAGTGAAATGACGAGGGTACAGGAGTGGTACCAATTTACTTTTCAAGCCTTTCAAAGAGATAACCTCCTGGCTCAAGATCTACTTATCTCCACCTGAGAGTTCCTCTTGAGCCCCCTTCTTCTGTAGTTTCCCATGGCCAGGCTGGGAATGAATGGATCATATTACATTCTATACTTCAAATAATGCTTCAGGAAGAAAGGCAGTGTGTCCTGCCTTTGTGAAGTTAGGGTCTTGGGGTGGTGTTCTTAAAATGTATTAAGGAAAAGTAGAACTTAACGCTGCTAAACAATAATCCAGTGCCCGCTATTTCAGGTGGTCCAGAGAAACGCTATGACATGGTGTTTTACCCTCTTCTGTCCGGTGCTCATGAGGAAGGACGGCATCATGAGAAATTTTCTGGACTCTAGAGCAGAGGGCTCCTCTGGAAAAAGGGTTTGAGATTTAAGAGGAGGTTTGGTGTCAGTAAAATCATCACCCACACAGCTTTTCCATTGACATCTGCACTAGTGGAGGCCAAGGTTGGGCACAGTCATGGTATTTATCTCGCCAAGATGTATACAAGACATCAGTATCTTTAATTCATGGCTGGCTACCTGCACAGGAAAACAAGGGGACAGAATGTGCTCTGGGACACTAATTTAAACCTATAGAAAAGTCTTTTATCTCTTTTGAAAAGTGATAAGGAGATTCATAATCTATGGTTTAGGTGGATACATGACAATCAAATATTTTTAAGAGTTTAAAAACTTTTAAATAGGAAGTGCTTCACTATACCCCAAACCTGTCAAGTGTCAGAGATCAAAACAAATCCCACAATGCCACATGACATGGGCTTAAAAAAATCTTTATTGAGGAAAGGGGGTTCTTGCAAAGAGAAAGCACAGATTCCCCATCTTTTCATGACCCATGGAGAGGCCCACTGTACATGCAGCATGGGTCCATATTCTAGAGGAAGGGCCCTGACTCTACTGTGGGTCCCCCTTTGATGGGATGAACATGAGAAAGTGGGCTCATTGATGAGGCAATGAACAGGTTGTCTGGTACCAGGAAGTCTGAACTTGGGGTGCTAATTATGTACAAGAGTTGTCTGGGAATGCTGGTAGCCCAGCATCTTGGCTTAGGAGCCCTTGAGCAATTACAGATTCTCTACAGGAGGGAAGGAGCCAGTGGTCCTTGTGGAGCTGAGTTTTGGTGAAACCCCTCTCAGTAGAGAGGGGAGGTGAAGCCCCCTTCCCAAATCCCAGCTGCCTCATTGACAGGTAATCCAGAATGAGCGCCTAGGGACACCTGTGGGCAATTGTGGTCATTGCATTAGAAAGCCCACAGGTGATAGAATAGTGTCTGGGAATATTTTATAAAGTCTAACCTTGGCTGATGGCGAAACTGAAACAACCTCACACGTATCATTTTGGTGTTAATACCTTGTCCCGATGCAACTACATCATGAACTACCATTACAGCCCCTTCTGTGTAGACATGAATCAAACAGCAGCCTGGAAATAAAATTAGAAATCTGTGCTTCCTGCCATCTGTACACGAATCTTTGACAGTGAGGCAGTCACAAATGAAGTACCAAAAGTCCCTAAAATAAAGACAGTTTCATTCAAGTACGTACAGGATCAATGGGTTCATCCAAAGGTGTGTGCCACCTGTGAACAGCAAAGGTGCCGCTCCATGAAAACTGTGAAGTAAAGGAAAGCCTACACGTACACTTTATTGTTGGAATTTAGTCCTGAGCTTCCTCTCGGTCCTCTTGCCATTTTCAGCTGCATGAATAGTTACAGTTTGAATGCCTGCTGGGCACTGTTCTCCTATCTCCCTCTTTCCTATTGTGAGGTTGAATTCAATGGGGAATGCTCTCACCCTGCTTCTTCTGCCCTGCGAAGCAATAACAAATTGACCCAAATTGTTAACACCCAGCGGAATTTAGAGCTCCTTGTCCTTTGTTGGCTTACTGGCTCCTTTTGCCCGCAGTTGTCATTTAGGGATCGCCACTCTGTCCTAGTGAGTGTGTGTTCCTGTTCCTCTGAGCCTATTACTGTCAACTGCTTCTGGGGAGTAAAAAGCATGCAGAGAAAAGTAAGGAATAGAATATAGCAAAGTATAAAGAAAAAAAAAGCATCCATTATCTCATTGCTCAC
Source organism: Phocoena sinus (assembly GCF_008692025.1). Lineage (NCBI taxonomy): Eukaryota > Metazoa > Chordata > Mammalia > Artiodactyla > Phocoenidae > Phocoena > Phocoena sinus. The sequence continues at coordinate 35,149,729 of NC_045769.1, forward strand.
ACCCTGTTATCATAAGAAAAATTGAATAGTGCTAATATAAGTCCTCAGTCCCCTATCTGCAATTATGAATTCCAAAAAGCCCTGAAAGCCAATGTGGTGGAGAAACCTGACTTGATCTTATCCAATGATGAGATTCATAGTCTTTTAAAAATCTCAGTGTGAGTAATCATACACTTCACTGAGGAAGTACAAACTTGAATAGGGTATGTTGCCCCAGACTCTGCTGAAGATTTTACATAGTATCTGGTAGACAGATCATATGATCTTTTAAATCAGGAAAATTAGGATCCCAAAATACGTCTGGCCTAAAGGGCTTCATAGAAGGGATTATGAACATGTACATGTACCCGGTTAGAAAAATCAAACAATACAGGAAGGTACAAGATGAAGAATGAAGTCTCCCCTGCCCACTTATCAGCCCTGTCTCTTTTCCTAAAGGTAACCACTGTCATCATTTCCTTGAAATTCCTTCTAGAATTTATTTTTATGAATACGCCATAATTTTGTGAGATGATTTTTACAAAAGGTATAATGTTATAAACATCATTCTTGGATATTTTCCCATAGCATATAAAGCTCTACCTCATTTATTTTAATATCTGCCTAGCAGTCCATCATATAGATGCAGTGTAATTTATTTAAGAAGTCCCAAATAAGGAACACTTTTTTTGGGGGGGGGGCTGCCCTCTTGTATAAGTATCTCCTGAATCAGTGAGTCCGACCCCAGGTAAATAAAAGAATGGAAAGAACAGCTCTGCTGGATGGTGCAGCATTCCCAACCTTTTGTGGAGCTGGGACAAACCATTGTTTTCTGGATCTCAGGACAGCACTCCTCCTCCAAGGTGTTATAGCGTATCTTTGTTATTTAAATTAGAATACATGTATTGTGAGAATTAAAAAATATGTGTATCACAAAATCATGGCGGGGTGGGTCATGAAGACTCCATCTATAAATGGAGTGGGCTGTGGGTTTCTATTTGAGGGCTCATTAGGAAGCAAAGGTAAAAGGTGGGGCCTCCCTCAAGGAGATGAGCAGGTAGAGAAAAGATGAGTTCTGAAGCTTCTAGAATAGTCAGAAACATCGGGGGAACACAGGAAAAAGCCCAATAGGCCAGTGATACCTTCATACCTATTGCCAAGGGATTAGACAGTGAGTCAAAGGGGCCGTGGGAGGGACTCAGTGCGGTTCTGGAACACGAGACAAAGCTGCAGAGGCAGTTGGGCTTGGATGAGGGTCAAGAATGAGGCCCAGGCCCCGGGCAGGAGAGGAGCTGCTGAGAAGTGCCCACGTAAGTGTTTCCCTTGGTATAAGCAGAGGAGGGATGTGCCTGGGACAGGCTCAAACCTCTGCCCTCCCTCCTTCCAGATGCCAAGGGTGTCATGCCGTGACACCTACAAGCCTTGGGGTGAGGGCGGTGGGAGGGAAGAGAGGAAACGATGAGTGAGCTCTGTGGAAGTCGTTTGGGGGAAACCTGGGACATCCATCGAAAGGACACGCAGTCACTAGAGTAGAGCTGAAGATGGGGTGGCCGAGCATCAATGTCGGGGAGCTCTGATGTGCGACCGTCAATGCCAGAAGGCGATCAGGGGAGGGAGGAAGTCCAACGTCCAGGGAGCCCCAGCTTAGAGACTGCAGGGAGGGAGCAGGGTGAGACGGGAGCCCTGGGGATTCTATCCTGGCTGACGAGTCGCTGTGTTTTGTTTGGCTTTCAGTGGCGTCCACAGGTACAGCCCTTCCTCCCTTGGCTGCTTCCCGTCTCCTGACAGCAGCCCACGCTCACACCTCAGCTCTTTCCTTCTTCAGACTAAACGTTCTGAGTTTCTTCCATTATTTTAATGTTGTAGCTCTCAATCACTGTTCTGGTCGACTTACTTGATACTCTCTGGTGGGCTCTATTGAAGAACCCTGAACTATTTATCTATCTGTTGAATGAATGATCCCTCCAAGGGAAGCAGCCGTATATGACCCTCTACCTGCCTGACCCCTGACTCCTTTATGGTGTGCTGTCACACACTGCATTTCAGCACATACTTGTTGAGCATCTTGTATGTGTATTTTATGTGCTAGATACTAGGAGAATAGAAATGCAGAGGCAGGAAACTTCCCCCCACAAGAAGCCAGTGGTCTGGCAGGCAGACCAGCTTGTGACAAGCCACTTGATTCAGAATGAGATGTTCAAGGTACTGGGCAAGAGAGCACCTGGCATGTGGGAAGTGCTCACCAATTATGGTGCTGAATGAACTGTGGAGGGAATCTAGACTCACACGGGGAGATTTCCTAGAGAAGGTGATACCTGAGCAGGGATTTACTTCTAATGCACGGTGGAGTGGGAAATCACCCATGCTTGTAAATTAGTCTTGATAAAGCTCAGAGTAAGAACCAAAGAGCCTCTCCCACAGGCTGAAATCTCCTGGGGTATAGTGCTTGGGCTTTGTGATGGTTGTTTTAGATTCTTAGTGGTATTTTCTGCTTCTTTAGAGACTCAAGGCTATATTCCACAGTGTTGATGGTGCCAGAAGAATATCCTTCAGTGAACAGGAGCATTTGTATAACCAGGTTATAAATACATGGGGATGAATCAGGCTTGGCCCAGTGTCACCCCAAATCCTAATCTGTCTGTATTCCCAAGGTCCCCCCAAACAAGGAGACCTGCAAATGCTATGGCTTCTCTTCGTACGTTCATCCTGCTTTTAGCTTTTCTCTCATTCCCTGCATTAATGTTCCCTTTTCTTTTATGTGCAGTGACTCAGCTGTCACAGAGTGCAGTAGTGGGGCTTGATAAGAAGGTGCAGAAATCACATTGTCAGCGGAGCCTGTGCGTGAACACAGGGTTCTGTAGATATTTGAAACTGCAAGCTAGTCAATCACTGAATTTTTACTGCACGTAATGACTTTCCACACCTTATATTTCCCAAGTAGTAGGTGGCATCCTCCATTTATTATTATGTCATGCCTACCTTCAGAATAAAATGGATTGGAATAAAATGGAGAGGAAAAAAATAGAATCACAACTTTAAATGATTTGAGACTGTGAGTTCATGTTTATGGAGTATTCCAGAAACCATTGTCATCTTCTCGACTATATGAGTTAGGAGACAAAGAGTAGAATAACACCCAGGAAAGAGTAGGAAGCTATAAATTTCTTGCGTCTTCTTGATAAATGAGGCAGCTGGGAAGCTATCTTTATGTTTAAGAAGTTCCTTTTCTGTTGATCTTTTTAGGAGTCACAGTGGACCACTTTTTGTGGTTTTTGTACATAACTCTCAGTTTTTAAGATTGCTTATCAAAAGCAATTCATTGGATTTCCTCTGAGTAGTTTGAGATTTTTCTTCAGTGCTTTCTTTTTTTTAAAATTGAAGTATAGTTGATTTTCAGTGTTTCAGGTATACAGCAAGGTGATTCAGTTATATGTGTATATTCTTTTTTGGATTCTTTTCCATTTTGGTTTATCACAGGATATTGAATACAGTTCCCTGTGCTGTACAGTAGGACCTTGTTGTTTATCTATTTTAAGGATAGTAGCATGTATCTGTTAACCCCAAATCCCTAATTATTCCCTCCCCCCACATTTCCCCTTTGGTAACCATAAGTTTGTTTTCTATGTCTGAGTCTACTTCTGTTTTGTAAATTTACAAGTTCCTTTGTATAATATCTTTAGATTCCACATATAAGTGATATCGAATGATATTTGTCTTTCTCTGTCTGACTTACTTCACTTAGTATGATACCCTCCAAGTCCATCCATGTTGCTGGGAATGGCATTATTTCATTCTTTTTTGTGGCTGAATAGTGTTTCATTGTGTACGTGTATATATATATATATATATATATATATATATATATATATATATATACCACATCCTCTTTATCCGTTCCTCTGTTGATGGACATTTGGGTTCCATGTCTTGCCTGTTGTAAACAGTGCTGTTATGAACATTAGGGTGCATGTATCTTTTCGATTAGAGTTTTCATCTTTTCCGGATATATGTCCAGGATTGGGATTGCTGGATCATATGGTTGCTCTATTTTTAGTTTTTTAAGGAACCTCCATACTGGTTTCCATAGTGGTTGTACCAATTTACATTCCCACCAACAGTGTAGGAGGGTTCCCTTTTCTCCATACCCTCTAGTTTGAGATATTTTTTGATTCCTTTATTATTAACTTTGACAAGATTCTTTATATAATTAATGGTGTTAATGATTCACTGTTCTGCAGAGTTTTGTTTCAAGCCTTAATTTCTCATATTCTCCATCCAAATACCAATCCATGTTCAAACCTTGCCATTTATTTCTTCTCTCATAATATTTCTAGGATTCCATTCTCCTCTTTCAACAGCCAGACTTTTGTCTGAGGCTTAATTCTCTCACATCCAAACTACTGCAGCTGTTCAAATTCCAGAGTCTTCTCTAACCATTTCTATTTTAAATCCACCCCATAAAAGTGGCAGAAGCCACCTCCCAAGAAAACATCACTTTGCTTGCGGCACCCATAACAGAAACCTAGTGGTTTTTCTTCAGTATACTGGAGCCCACCCTTTTCTTTTTTCACTAAGTCACTTAATACCACCTCCTTTATGAAGCTCTTAAGATCACAGTCTGCCTAATTTTGGTTGGACTACTAAAAATTGAACATATGCCTATAATGCCTTTTAAAAATGATCCTGAGTCAGGCGGGCAAGGCAGCCCATGTGCCACGAAGATAACCTTGGGTCTGAGGCTGGTGATGGTCCCACTGAGGCAGGTGAGGAGTGGTGATGGTAACTCTGCAGCTGCAGGTGGGAGCAAGTTAAAGAAAGGTGTCTCTCTTTCTTTGTATGGCTGTGTGTCTGCTCAGTACAGGATCCGTGTTTGACTCAGCCATCAATCAGGAAATAATTTCTGCTGCCTCACTGGGCAGAATACAGCCCACCAGCACAGAATGCTGGGCCCCACTAGGAATAGACGGGTAGAAAGTAGAGCAGGTGAGCCCCTGGACGAGAGGCCAGGGGAGGAGCAGGAGGCATTCTTCGCAGTGAGTGGTGGTGGGAGCAGCCTCTGTGGAAACACGATGATAAGAAGACTAGGTGTCTGGGAACTGAGAATAATTCGTGTAGTGCAAGAAGGGTCCTGAATCAGACATCCACAGAGCTGTGTGGGGTAAGAAAGATACTAGAAACATAAACATACTGTAAAATTGAAGCAGAGAAAGACCAAGGACGGTCTTTAGCTCTGTCTGAAGACTCACCAATTCTTGGATGAGGGATGAACTGAAAATATCAAAGCACCACTGCATGTAATTTCTATCATCTTATTCTCTATATTTACATCTAAGTTACATAAAATTTTAAATGATTTCTAAAGATTCAGGGATGCATAATTAATTCTTGATATACTTCTGGGGAAGAAAAGAGCCCCTCCATGGATTGTTATCAATAGATATTTGGATTGGGTGGCATCTCGAGAGTCTTGTGCTCAGAGTTTGCAAGACTGATAAGTAGCTCCTCATAAAGCAATGCATGAAGGAAAACAAACAAAAAAGCCTGACTGACAAAATCCCACCCCCAGGGATTTTGATCTAACTGGTCTGAACGGGAGATAAGTATTAGCATTCAAAAATCTCGCCAGGTGATAGTAATTGCGCCAGGGATTAAGACCACTGCTCAAAAGAATGGTCTTTGCTGGGTCATTTCTGCCTGGGGGTGGCGGGAGTCCCAGGAGCGCCCCAAACACCATGGCTGGGCTAAGAGGAGTAGAGGCGACGATAAACACCATGAGTCCCAGCTTGTGGCCCGTATCCCAAGGGATAATCATGGCAGGTAGGTTGGCAGGAGATGGTATGTCACACTCTTAGGTGTACAAGGACACTGGGGAAGAACAAATTGCTAATTATATTTCTGAAAACTCTTCTGAATCCCCTGAAGAAGTCTTTGTAAAGTCTGAAGTTAAGCCCAAATAGCTTACCAGTGAAATGTCAACAACTGAAGCATTATATACAGCCATTAATAGTTATGAGGACGTTTTACATGATAAAAAAAATCACATAAATGGCGATGGGGAAAATTCTCTAAAATTGAATATATCAACAGAAACAAATGAATTTAGCTGTATGTAAAACTGATGCTATTACCACAAAACATTAATCCAAGTAGATGTTGAACTCGATTCTCAGGGTATACACTCTCACTAGGATCGATCGTTAGAATAAAAAGAAAGCTTCGACTTTCCTTGGGAAGTTTGTGGTTTGTACTGCTGAGTGTAGTAATTCTGAAGCTATTTTGTGTGGGTGTTTACAGGACTGAGCAAATGAATAAATACATGTATAGTTTTGGGAACCAGAGTTCTCAGTGTGGGTGAAGGGGGATACAAATATGGAGTGGGGGAAAGTGAGGAAGAACCCTGTAGTTTTGGATTGAAATTAGAAGTATTAAAAGAAATATGAACTCCTTTCTTTTAAAAATATGTGTTTCCTAGCTGAATATAGGAAAGAGTAAAGACACCCCAGTAGACACCCCTGGTTTCTCAATACCATTTCCCACTAAAAGTAACCAGGGCTCCCTGGAGAAAGGTCAATTCCAGATTTGGGGCAATCTTGTTGAATTAGAAAGTAAGAATGTGCTCAAAAACTGATGGATTTATGTCAAAAGGCTACAGGAGGCAGCTTGAAGGGGCTCCTACTGGCAAATGTGGAACAATCTGAGTGTCAAAAATCATATGGTTGGAAAGGATTTTGACACATTAAGTTTTTTAAAGTCCATATTGATACAAAAAATTTAAATTTCTTTACAGAAGAATGTCAAGTAATAAATGTAAAATGTATAATAAAGTTAGAAGAGATCACCAGGCAAGAATCATCAGTGATATTAAAACCAATGGGTGGGGCTTCTCTGGTGGCGCAGTGGTTAAGAATCCGCCTGGTAATGCAGGGGACGTGGGTTTGAGCCCTGGTCCGGGAAGATCCCACATGCCACGGAGCAGCTAAGCCTGTGCGCCACAACTACTGAGCCCATGCACTACAACTACTGAAGCCTGTGCTCCTAGAGCCCGTGCTCCACAACAAGAGAAGCCACCGCAATGAGAAGCCTGTGCACCACAACTACTGAGCCCATGCACCACAACTACTGAAGCCTGTGCTCCTAGAGCCCGTGCTCCACAACAAGAGAAGCCACCGCAATGAGAAGCCTGTGCACCGCAACGAAGAGTAGGCCCCGCTTGCTGCAACTAGAGAAAGCCCATGCACAGCAAAGAAGACCCAATGCAGCCAAAAATAAATAAATAAAATAAATTTAAAAATAAATAAATAAAACCAATGGGTGAAAGATTTGGGAGGAACAGAATATTCATTCAGTCTCAAACTATCACTCCACGGATAGCACATTCACTACAAAGGGGAAAAGATACCTTTGCATGGGATAAACCTGGCAGTACCACTTTAACCAAATGATCAAACTTAATATCACTGATAATGGGGCACATTAAGGTCTTGTGCCTCCAGATGTGTGGTGCTCGAAAGACATTCCTGATGTTCCTGCCAAAAATGTTTACCCTGAATCCAATCAGGAGGGGAAAACCATCAAATCCAAACAAAGGGATATTCTGCTGAATGGTCCTCCTGGCTCTTCAAAAATATCGATGCCATGAAAAAAAATATCTGAGACAGTTTTAGAATAAAAGAGATAAAAGAGACATGCAGTGTATGATCCTGGATTCAATCCTGGACCAGAAAAAAACAAACCAAAAATTCCCAGGACATTATTGAGTCAATTGGAGAAATTTGAATATGACTCATATATGAGAGAAATAGTATTATGTAACGTTAAATTTCCCAAGAATGATTGTGTTGTGATTATGAAGGAAGATACTGTAGGAATACGTGTGTGTGTGTTTAACATTTTATTTCCTTCTGATGTTTTGCTATTTAAATTTTTTATTTTGAAGAATTTCAAGCATTCAGAAGAACGAACACTGATAGAGGAGGGTGGGGTAGGGGAGAGAGAGAGAGAGAAGGGCACATATATGGCAAAATACTAATAATTGGTGAATCTAGGGGAAGAGCATATAGGTTTTCATTTTTCCAAATGAAAATTTTCAAAAAAATTTAAATAGTAAAACATAAGAGAAACATGTTAAATAGTTTTCAGAGAACATTTAAGAGGTAGTTGGGAGGATTTTCTGCAGGAAATGAGGGTGAGAGATTGAGAATGCCACTTAGTTTCCTGCTTTCTGTGCATAAGTAAATGATAAGGTCATTATTTCAGGTCAAAAACAGAATAAGAAATTGGTTTAAGGAGGAGGATGGTTAGTTGAGTTTTGATCTTGTTGATTTTAAGGTGTCCATGGCCCAACCAAATGAAATATCTTAGATAGAGAAGTCAGATCTTCATGGGAAAAGTCAGGGCTAAAGTGGATAATTACCAGCATGGGGAGGGTAGAGAAACGATGAGAGACAGTGAGAGCACCAATGAGACCTTAAAGAAAGTGAAGAGCGGTGAGCTACGGGATCCAGGGGAACTCTAACATTTAAAGCAGTTCTTAATCTAGGCATCAAGGAGTCTGGGAGACCCCACAGCATTTGCCAATATCCACTTCTCTTCCTTCCTAAGTGTGTAACTAGCTACTTTTCTGTTTCTCCTGCCTCTAGGTGAAATCGTGTGACTGAGCTCCAGCCAATGGAATGGGGGCAGGTACCTTCCCCTGCTTTTAGGTGATATCATGTGACCAAGCTCTGGTCGATGGAGTGGGGGGCAGGCAGCTTTCCCTGCTTCTAGGTGACGTCATGTGACCAAGCTCTGGCCAATGGAATGGGGGCAGGATCATATGCATCTTTCACTCTCCCTGACTTCCCATCTGTGCAGTTGGAAGCTGAAGACTCCAAGGTGGCTGAGCCACATAATGTTGGAGGGCGGATCCCTGAATCAGGCTTGGAGAAGAGCCACCTAGGAGAACATTCACACTGATTTGCCCAATCAAGAAATCAACCTCGGTTGTGCTAATCCATTAAGCTTTGGGGTTGTTTATTGAAGCTGGTAGACTTACTTATACAGGAAATAGTTTATCTGGGAGAAAGATCCTTTTTCTTTGGGAGAAAGGTCTATACCTTTATACTCTAAGGGGTCTGGATTTCCAGAAGAATAATAGGTCTAGGCAGAGATGGAGGAGCCAGAGAGAAATTAAAGAAGGAACAAAGAGGCATAAAGACAAACTCGAGAGATTAATGTCAGAGAAGCCAGGAGAGTAGAGTTGCAAGGACCAAACGGTCTGCAGTGTAGAAGGCAGCAGAGATGACCAGAAAGAGCTGAAGAGTGTCTCACATTGGAGGACTAGTAGGCCGCTGGTGGCCTTGGCAGAAGCAGTAAGTTGAGGCATAAACAGGAAGGAAGGAAGTACACAGGGTACGAAATTGCTATAAAAACTTGTCTCTGAAGGGAAGGATAAAGAAACAATAGCTAGAGGAGGAAGCAGAATCAAGAGAGGGTTACGTTTAAGGATGGGATGGACTTGAGTTTCTCAGAATGAGGCAGTCAAGAGGTGGAAGTTAAAGGTATGGAACATAGAAGGGATAATTGTGGAGAGTGAGTGGAACAAGGGAGCTGGTGTCAACACTGACCCCGGAAAGGAGGGAGGGGCCCTCACCATCCGAGACTGCATGCATGGTGGAGGTGGGGAGGGGAAATGGGGATTGGGGCCGTTCATACTTGATGGGCCTCAATTATTGTTATTCCTTTTCTATGAAGTAGGAGGCAGCTATTATCTGGGAAGAAGGGGAGGAGGACTTTTGGAGGAGACTAGAGGAGACTGGTACAAATCGGGGCTGGGCTTTGCCTCTTTCTTGATGTTTAATGTTTGCCTAAGCATTAGCTTTTATACCTGGGTTCCACAGCTATAAATCAAGAAAATGACAACACCTCATTTAGAAATGCATCATGACCCCAAAATCGTGACTAGAAATGTACCAACCTGTGTTAATGCTGCATCCTGGCTTGACAGGTATATGTCCACTTCTTTATCCTCTGCCTTTGGTGTCACATAATAATGTTCCTGTCCTAAGTGTGTTTCCCCTGCTAAACACAGCAAGCAGATGAGGGGCTTATATTTATTTTTATTAAAAACATTAAAAAAATTTATTTTTAAATTTTTTGGCGTTGCCTTGCGGCATGTGAGGTCTTAGTTCCCCAACAGGGATCGAACCCGGGCCCTCGCAGTGAGAGCGCAGAGTCCTAACCACTGGACTGCCAGGAAATTCCCACAGGGTCTTATTTTTAGAGCTACTTAATTTAAACATATTCAAAACACAATACAGCACATTTTACTAAGTGTTACTATTATTTTCTTCTAGGTCATGGGAGCAACATTTGGTTTCCTATCTTGATTACAAAGAGTCATTTTAATTTGGCAGCGTTTTCACAGGCAGCTATTATTATACGCAGGAGAATTGAGCGATTATGTGCAATTTTAAATCTCCCACGTGTTTGGCTCCAGTTCCCTATCCGCTTTCATTGGCATATTCTCAAGAACTAGAAACTAATTATTACTGACTTGAGCAAAAAGTCAGTGATCAGATAAGAATAAATAATGAGATGTTCTCACCCAAGGGTGAATCTACTTCTGCAATGAAACTGCCCAGGGGGCAGGGGTGGCTTTACCCAGCACATAGAGACTAGCACTTCAGCAGTCACACCCAGCCAGTCATTCGTCTTGCATCTATCTACTAGAAAGATTAAATCCAAACCACAACCAGCACCCACTGAAAGAGGCCTCTTCAGGTGTGGAGAAAAGGGAACCCTCTTACACTGTTGGTGGGAATGTAAACTGATACAGCCACTATGGAAAACAGTATGGAGGTTCCTTAAAAAAACTAAAAATAGAACTACCATATGACCCAGCGATCCCACTCCTGGGCCTATATCCAGACAAAACTGTAATTCAAAAAGATACATGCACCCCTATGTTCATAGCAGCACTATTCACAATAGCCCAGACATGGAAGCAACATAAATGTCCATCGACAGATGAATGGATAGAGAAGATGTGGTACATATATACAATGGAATACTACTCAGCCATAAAAAAGAACAAAATAATGCCATTTGCAGCAACATGGATGCAACTAGAGATTATCGTACTAAGTGAAGTAGGTCAGAGAAAGACAAATACCATATGATATCACTTATATGTGAAATCTAAAATATGACACAAACGAACCTGTCTATGAAATAGAATCAGGCTGGTTCTATAGAAAATAGACTGGTGGTTGGTTGCCAAGGGGGAGGGCAGTGGGAGAAGGTTGGACTGGGAGTTTGGGTTTAGCAGATGCAAACTGGTATATACAGAATGGGTAAACAACAAGGTCCTACTGTGTAGCACAGGGAACTGTAGTCAATATCCTGTGATAAATCATAATGGAAAAGAATATGAAAAAGAATATATATATGAGTCACTTTCTGTACAGAAGTAATTAGCACAACATTGTAGTTCAACTATACTTCAATAAAAAGTTTTAAAAATATATTTAAGGGGGGGACCTTGAAGATGGCGGAAGAGTAAGACGCGGAGATCGCCTTCCTCCCCACGGATACACCAGAAATACATCCACACGTGGAACAACTCCTACAGAACTCCTACTGAAGGCTGGCAGAAGACCTCAGACCTCCCAAAAGGCAAGAAACTCCCCACGTAACTGGGTAGGGCAAAAGAAAAAACAGAGACAAAAGAATAAGGACGGCACCTGCACCAGTGGGAGGGAGCTGTGAAGGAGGAAAAGTTTCCACACACTAGGAAGCCCCTCCGCGGGCGGAGACTGCGGGAGGCAGAGGGGGGAGTTTCGGGACCGCGGAGTAGTGCACAGCGACGGGTGCGGAGGGCAAAGCGGGGAGATTCCTGCACAGACGATCGGTGCCGACCAGCACTCACCAACCCGAGAGGCTTGTCTGCTCACCCGCCGGGGCGGGCGGGGCTGCGAGCTGAGGCTCCGGTTTTGGTTTTGGACGGAGCTCAGGGAGAGGACTGGGGTTGGCGGCTTGAACATAGCCTGAAGGGGTTAGTGCACCACGACTAGCCGGGAGGGAGTTCGGGGAAAAGCCTGCACCGGCCGAAGAGGCAAGAGACTTTTTCTTCCCTCTTTGTCTCCTGGTGCGCGAGGAGAGGGGTTTAAGAGCGCTGCTTAAAGGAACTCCAGAGACGGGCGCGAGCCGCGGCTAAAAGCGCGAACCCCAGAGACGGGCGCGAGCCGCGGCTGAGGGCGCGAGCCCCCGAGACGGGCGCGAGCCGCGGCTGAAAGCGCAAACCCCAGAGACGGGCGCGAGCCGCGGCTGAGGGCGCGAGCCCCCGAGACGGGCGCGAGCCGCGGCTAAAACCGCGGACCCCAGAGACGGGCGGGAGACGCTAAAGCTGCTGCTGCCGCCACCAAGGGGCCTGTGTGCGAGCACAGGTCACTCTCCACACCCCTCTTCCGCGGAGCCTGTGCAGCCCGCCACTGCCAGGTTCCCGGGATCCAGGGACAACTTCCCCGGGACAGCGCACGGCGGGCCTCAGGCTGGTGCAACGTCACGCCGGCCTCTGCCGCAACGTCACGCTGCCTCTGCCGCCGCAGGCCGGCCCCGCACGCAGTGCCCCTCCTTCCCCCATCCCCCAACCCCCGGCCTGAGTGAGCCGGAGGCCCCGAATCGGCGGCTCCTTTAACCCCGTCCTGTCTGAGCGAAAAAACAGACGCCCTCCAGCGACCTACACGCAGAGGCAGGGCCAAATCCAAAGCTGAGCTCCTGTGAGCTGTGAAAACAAAGAAGAGAAAGGGAAATCTCTCCCAGCAGCCACAGAAGCAGCGGATTAAAGCTCCACAATCAACTTGATATACCCTGCATCTGTGGAATACCTGAATAGACAAGGAATGATCCCAAATTGAAGAGGTGGAATTTAGGAGCGAAATCTATGATTTTTTTCCCTTTTCCTCTTTTTGTGAAGGTGTACGTGTATGCTCCTGTGTGACATCTAGTCTGTATACTCTAGCTTCCACCATTTGTCCTAGGGCTCTATCCGTCCATGACTTTTTTTTAAAAATTCTTTTTCTTAATAATTAAGTTTAATTGTAATAACTTTATTATACTTTACCTTCGTTCTTTCTTTCCTTCCTTCCCTCCCTCCTTTAGACAACGAATCACCCCAAATTGAGGAGGTGGTCTCAGGGAGCAGGATTTATGATTTTTCCCCCTTTACCTCTTTTTGTGAAGGTGTATGTGTATGCTTCTGTGTAAGATTTTCTCTGTATAGCTTTGCTTCCAACATTTGTCCTAAGGTTCTATCCGTCCCTTTTTTTTTTTCTAAATATTTTTTAATTCAATAACTATATTATACTTTATTTTATTTTTACTGTATCATCTTTCTTTCTGTCTTTTTTTCCTTCTTTCCCTCCTTCCTTCCTTCCTTCCTTCCTCCCTCCCTCCCTCCCTCCCTCCTTTCTTTCCTTCTTTGCTTCTTTCTTCCTTCCTTCCTTTCCTCCTTTCCTTCTTTCTTTCCTCATACTTCTACTAATTCTCTCTACTTTTTCTCCCTTTTATTCTGAGCCGTGTGGATGAAAGGCTCTTGGTGCTCCAGCCAGGAGTCAGGGCTCTGCCTCTGAGGTAGGAGAGCCAACTTCAGGTCACTGGTCAACAAGAGACCTCCCAGCTCCACATAATATTAAACAGCGGAAATCTCCCAGAGACCTCCATCTTAACACCAGCACCCAGCTTCACTCAACGACCAGCAAGCCACAGTGCTGGACAACCTATGCCAAACAACTAGCAAAACAGGAACACAACCCCACCCATTAGCAGAGAGGCTGCCTAAAATCATAATAAGGCCACAGACACCCCAAAACACACCACCAGACGTGAACCTGCCCACTAGAGAGACAAGATCCAGCCTCATCCAGCACAACACAGGCACTAGTCCCCTCCACCAGGAAGCCTACACAACCCACTGAAACAACCTTAGCCACTGGAGACAGACATCAAAAACAACGGGAACTACGAACCTGCAGCCTGCAAAAAGGAGACCCCAAACACAGTAAGATAAGCAAAATGAGAAGACAGAAAAACACACAGCAGATGAAGGAGCAAGATAAAAACCCACCAGACCTAACAAATGAAGAGGAAATAGGCAATCTACCTGAAAAAGAATTCAGAATAATGATAGTAAGGATGATCCGAAATCTTGGAAGTAGAATGGACAAAATGCAAGAAACAGTTAACAAGGACCTACAAGAACTAAAGATGAAACAAGCAATGATGAACAATGCAATAAATGAAATTAAAATCACTCTAGATAGGATCAATAGCAGAATAACTGAGGCAGAAGAACGGATAAGTGACCTGGAAGATAAAGTAGTGGAAATAACTACTGCAGAGCAGAATAAAGAAAAAAGAATGAAAAGAACTGAGGACAGTCTCAGAGACCTCTGGGACAACATGAAACGCACCAACATTCGAATTATAGGGGTTCCAGAAGAAGAAGAAAGAAAGAAAGGGACTGAGAAAATATTTGAAGAGATTATAGTTGAAAACTTCCCTAATATGGGAAAGGAAATAGTTAATCAAGTCCAGGAAGCACAGAGGGTCCCATACAGGATAAATACAAGGAGAAACACGCCAAGACACATATTAATCAAACTGTCAAAAATTAAATACAAAGAAAGCATATTAAAAGCAGCAAGGGAAAAACAACAAATAACACACAAGGGAATCCCCATAAGGTTAACAGCTGATCTCTCAGCAGAAACCCTACAAGCCAGAAGGGAGTGGCAGGACATACTGAAAGTGATGAAGGAGAATAGCCTGAAACCAAGACTACTCTACCCAGCAAGGATCTCATTCACATTTGATGGAGAAATTAAAACCTTTACAGACAAGCAAAAGCTGAGAGAGTTCAGCACCACCAAACCAGCTTTACAACAAATGCTAAAGGAACTTCTCTAGACACGAAACACAAGAGAAGGAAATGACCTATAGTAGCGAACCCAAAACAGTATATAAAATGGAAATAGGAACATACATATCAGTAATTACCTTAAATGTAAATGGACTAAATGCTCCCACCAAAAGACACAGATTGGCTGAATGGATACAAAAACAAGACCCTTATATATGCTGTCTACAAGAGACCCACTTCAGAACTAGAGACACATACAGACTGAAAGTAAGGGGATGGAAAAAGATATTCCATGCAAATGGAAACCAAAAGAAAGCTGGAGTAGCAATTCTCATATCAGACAAAATAGACTTTAAAATAAGGACTATTAAAAGGGACAAAGAAGGACACTACATAATGATCAAGGGATCGATCCAAGAAGAAGATATAACAATTGTAAATATTTATGCACCCAACATAGGAGCACCTCAATACATAAGGCAAATACTAACAACCATAAAAGGGGAGATCAACAGTAACACATTCATAGTAGGGGACTTTAACACCCCACTTTCACCCATGGACAGATCATCCAAAATGAAAATAAATAAGGAAACACAAGCTTTAAATGATACATTAAACAAGATGGACTTAATTGATGTTTATAGGACACTCCATCCAAAAACAACAGAATACACATTTTTCTCAAGTGCTCATGGAACATTCTCCAGGATAGATCATATCTTGGGTCACAAATCAAGCCTTGGTAAATTTAAGAAAACTGAAATTGTATCAAGTATCTTTTCCGACCACAACGCCATGAGACTAGATATCAATTACAGGAAAAGATCTGTAAAAAATACAAACACATGGAGGCTAAACAATACACTACTTAATAATGAAGTGATCACTGAAGAAATCAAAGAGGAAATAAAAAAATACCTAGAAACAAATGACAATGGAGACACAACGACCCAAAACCTATGGGATGCAGCAAAAGCAGTTCTAAGGGGGAAGTTTATAGCAATACAAGCCCACCTTAAGAAGCAGGAAACATCTCGAATAAACAACCTAACCTTGCACCTCAAGCAATTAGAGAAAGAAGAACAAAAAAACCCCAAAGCTAGCAGAAGGAAAGAAATCATAAAAATCAGATCAGAAATAAATGAAAAAGAAATGAAGGAAACAATAGCAAAGATCAATAAAACTAAAAGCTGGTTCTTTGAGAAGATAAACAAAATAGATAAACCACTAGCCAGACTCATCAAGAAAAAAAGGGAGAAGACTCAAATCAATAGAATTAGAAATGAAAAAGGAGAAGTAACAACTGACACTGCAGAAATAAAAAAAATCATGAGAGATTACTACAAGCAACTCTATGCCAATAAAATGGACAATCTGGAAGAAATGGACAAATTCTTAGAAATGCACAACCTGCCAAGACTGAATCAGGAAGAAATAGAAAATATGAACAGACCAATCACAAGCACTGAAATTGAAACTGTGATTAAAAACCTTCCAACAAACAAAAGCCCAGGACCAGATGGCTTCACAGGTGAATTCTATCAAACGTTTAGAGAAGAGCTAACACCTATCCTTCTCAAACTCTTCCAAAATATAGCAGAGGGAGGAACACTCCCAAATTCCTTCTACGAAGCCACCATCACCTTGATACCAAAACCAGACAAGGATGTCACAAAGAAAGAAAACTACAGGCCAATATCACTGATGAACATAGATGCAAAAATCCTCAACAAAATACTAGCAAACAGAATCCAACAGCACATTAAAAGGATCATACACCATGATCAAGTGGGGTTTATTCCAGGAATGCAAGGATTCTTCAATATACGCAAATCTATCAATGTGATAAACTATATTAACAAATTGAAGGAGAAAAACCATATGATCATCTCAATAGATGCAGAGAAAGCTTTCGACAAAATTCAACACCCATTTATGATAAAAACCCTCCAGAAAGTAGGCATAGAGGGAACTTTCCTAAACATAATAAAAGCCATATATGACAAGCCCACAGCAAACATCATCCTCAATGGTGAAAAACTGAAAGCATTTCCACTAAGATCAGGAACAAGACAAGGTTGCCCACTCTCACCACTCTTATTCAACATAGTTTTGGAAGTTTTAGCCACAGCAATCAGAGAAGAAAAGGAAATAAAAGGAATCCAAATCGGAAAAGAAGAAGTAAAGCTGTCACTGTTTGCAGATGACATGATACTATACATAGAGAATCCTAAAGATGCTACCAGAAAACTACTAGAGCTAATCAATGAATTTGGTAAAGTAGCAGGATACAAAATTAATGCACAGAAATCTCTGGCATTCCTATATACTAATGATGAAAAATCTGAAAGTGAAATCAAGAAAACACTCCCATTTACCATTGCAACAAAAAGAATAAAATATCTAGGAATAAACCTACCTAAGGATACGAAAGACCTGTATGCAGAAAATTATAAGACACTGATGAAAGAAATTAAAGATGATACAAATAGATGGAGAGATATACCATGTTCTTGGATGGGAAGAATCAACATTGTGAAAATGACTCTACTACCCAAAGCAATCTACAGATTCAATGCAATCCCTATCAAACTACCACTGGCATTTTTCACAGAACTAGAACAAAAAATTTCGCAATTTGTATGGAAACACAAAAGACCCCGAATAGCCAAAGCAATCTTTAGAACGAAAAAAGGAGCTGGAGGAATAAGGCTCCCTGACTTCAGACTATATTACAAAGCAACAGTAATCAAGACAGTATGGTACTGGCACAAAAACAGAAAGACAGATCAGTGGAACAGGATAGAAAGCCCAGAGATAAACCCACGCACATATGGACACCTTATCTTTGATAAAGGAGGCAGGAATGTACAGTGGAGAAAGGACAGCCTCTTCAATAAATGGTGCTGGGAAAACTGGACAGGTACATGTAAAAGTATGAGATTAGATCACTCCCTAACACCATACACAAAAATAAGCTCAAAATGGATTAAAGACCTAAATGTAAGGCCAGAAACTATCAAACTCTTAGAAGAAAACATAGGAAGAACACTCTATGACATAAATCACAGCAAGATCCTTTCTGACCCACCTCCTAGAGTAATGTAAATAAAAACAAAAATAAACAAATGGGACCTAATGAAACTTCAAAGCTTTTGCACAGCAAAGGAAACCATAACCAAGACCAAAAGACAACCCTCAGAATGGGAGAAAACATTTGCAAATGAAGCAACTGACAAAGGATTAATCTCCAAAATTTACAAGCAGCTCATGCAGCTCAATAACAAAAAAACAAACAACCCCATCCAAAAATGGGCAGAAGACCTAAATAGACATTTCTCCAAAGAAGATATACAGAATGCCAACAAACACATGAAAGAATGCTCAACATCATTAATCATTAGAGAAATGCAAATCAAAACTACAATGAGATATCATCTCACACCAGTCAGAATGGCCATCATCAAAAAATCAAGAAACAATAAATGCTGGAGAGGGTGTGGAGAAAAGGGGACACTCTTGCACTGCTGGTGGGAATGTGAATTGGTTCAGCCACTGTGGAGAACAGTATGGAGGTTCCTTAAAAAACTACAAATAGAATTACCATATGACCCAGCAATCCCACTACTTGGCATATACCCTGAGAAAACCAAAATTCAAAGAGAGTCATGTACCAAAATGTTCATTGCAGCTCTATTTACAATAGCCAGGACATGGAAACAACCTAAGCGCCCATCATCGGATGAATGGATAAAGAAGATGTGGCACATATACACAATGGAATATTACTCAGCCTTAAAAAGAAATGAAATTGAGCTATTTGTAATGAGATGGATAGACCTAGAATCTGTCATACAGAGTGAAGTAAGTCAGAAAGAAAAAGACAAATACCGTATGCTAACACATATATATGGAATTTAAGGGAAAAAAATGTCATGAAGAACCTAGGGGTAAGATAGGAATAAAGACGCAGACCTACTGGAGAACGGACTTAAGGATATGGGGAGGGGGAAGGGTGAGTTTTGACAGGGCGAAAGAGAGTCATGGACATATACACACTAACAAACGTAGTAAGGTAGATAGCTGGGGGGAAGCAGCCGCAAGGCACAGGGATATTAGCTCGGTGCTTTGTGACAGCCTGGAAGGGTGGGATGGGGAGAGTGGGAGGGAGGGAGACGCAAGAGGGAAGACATATGGGAACATATGTATATGTATAGCTGATTCACTTTGTTGTAAAGCAGAAACTAACACACCATTGTAAAGCAATTATACCCCAATAAAGATGTTTAAAAAAAAATATATATATATATATATATTTAAAATTTTAAAAGGAGGAGGAGTCCTCTTTAAAACCCACAGGGACCTCAGCTGTGAAGAATAAATGGTTGTATGTGAGGGGGAGAGGGGAGGGAAGGAGTGGAGGATAAAATCTTTTTTTTTTTCTAAATTTCACCGAAGTGGGAGGTAAAAACTTCAGAAATCTATAATTAATCGTAGGTAGTAGAATATAAAGTTTGTTTGCCTTCAAGAAGCTAGAGATGGTGCAGAAAAGTACCAGGGCAATTGGAAAGAAGCATTTAATGATCAACCCATCAACATAAATTTTAAACTGACCTGGTACCAAAAAATATTTATATATGGACAGCTTTTGAATTCATACCCCTGAATATCTAGGATGGGTATCCTGGAATTATTAGGTTCATCCAATTTTAGTTCTCTCTGTGATAGACGTCTGGGAATTTAATAGTAACTCCAATGAAAAGTGTTGCTAAAGATTCTGTTTTCAGGCCTCTCTTTCTATCTCTTCTCCCTCCAGCTTCTGCCATGAGTTTGGTGGCTATAATTTTCCTTAATAAATCATAGGACCAATTCCTTCTCTCTCCACCCCTTTACTTCAGATTCTGGTCTTAGAGTATTTGTCTTTTTATTCGGAAATCTCTGAAGAACTAGGTGTGATATATGTTTTAAAAATTGATTTTCAGATATTATTCTCTCCTTTGGTGATGGCATTCACTCACACGGCTTCTCCCAAACCTACATCTCCAGCCTCAGCATTTCTCAAAGCACCAGAATTTCCTTCTAACTGGCTGTGGACAGTACCCTCAAATGGCTTGCTGGCCCCTTGAACCCTCGTCTTCTGCCAATCTCTAATTTCAAGGTTTTCTTTGATTCTTTTTACTCTTCACATCTAGTTAGGGACTTGTACCTGTATTCTCCTCTCTACTCCAAGGTGCCAGCCGTCATCTCTCACTTGGCATACTATAATGACCTTTGACCTTGTTTCCAGGGGACACTTACATCCAAACTGCACTGCCAGGTTCACTGAAGGGAAATTTTGATCCTATCACCTTCCTATTCAAACCCTCAAATGACTTCCATAGTCTATGGAACCAGTACTATTTTTTGGCCAAGGCTTCAATGTCCTTCCCACTCTTCTCTGAGTCCGATGTTCTGGTTGGTCCATCTCTTTACTAACTTCCACGAGAAGAATTAAGATGAGTCAGTTGCATCCAAGTTCTATAGAAGCAGCATCATCGATTAAAATCGCATCAGTATTTTAAAACTTTCATGATGAAAAGGGACTTAAGAATTGACCTTCAATTACTTGATCAAAGGTTGGAATGCCTCCTCCTCCACATTTCTTTGTTCTCAGTTTTTGTCAGGCCTGATGCATGACCTGTGTTGTGTTGCATCCCGTGGGTGGTAACAAACAAAAGGTATCACCGATATAGTGTAATTCAAGATTCCTGATTTTGGTCGCCTCCACATTCTCACACTGAAAACCAAACGCAGTGTTAACCGTCACTCCAGGAATTTCCTAGGGCAGCACAGATTTCAGACACAATGTCCTAGTGCCTCAAACCATCTTGACCTGGTACAGCTAAGAAAATATGACCATCATATAATGGAATCCCGTCATGTGCATACTTAACTTACCTATGAACTTCAGCCTTCACTGAAACTGGGACTCCTCTAACACCTTTAATCCTCACACCACAAACATTCTGGAGGCTTAATTTAGATTAGTCTAATCCCTGCAGGCGAGCAGATGGTCTTTAGAATTCTCCCTCCACCCCTAGCCAGGAATTTGATGGGGATGTTAGAGGAGAATGATTTCAATACTCAGACACCTGCATAGAAACTTAACCCTTGTTCCGTATTTTAAGTCACGTTGTTCTCAGACTCTAGTTTGCATAAACATTACCGAATAGGATCATATGTATAAAACCTTGTGTTCTGGACTTTATGGACAATTCAAGGGATTTTTCAAGGTTACTTTTAAAATTTATTTTTCAAAATTAAACAACACAGAATCAAACAGAATCAAAATGTATTTGATGGACAGTCTTGCCCCCATCATAAGTAACATGTCAGAAGGGAATGAAAATGTATAGCAGCAAGGTCCCTGTCAGCCAGGGACAACATGCCCTGGGATGATGCGTGGGGTTTCTTGTAGGGTAGAGCATGGGGTTTGAACGCCAGCTCAGCTCTGCCACCACTAGCTCTATGACCTCAGGCAATTCACTAGAACTCTCTAAGCCTCAGTGTCTTCATCTTAAAATGCCAACCTAAGAGGGTTCTTTGCTGTCTCAAATTCATTCTGAAATAAGGCTTAGTACAAGTAAATAACCTAAGGTTCTAAGGTTGTGAGGAGGGTTACATGTGGTCCCGTGTATAAAGGCCTTTGGAAAATAGCACCAGGGAGTAGCAGTTGCCACTATGAAAACACCATGAGAATCTGAGACACTCTGGTCATACCACCTGGTCCTATGCAGATGGCTTTTCTACTTCACGGCCATTATCATGGGTCATCCTGAGTTTTTATCTGGTGGACCACACCAGGCAATGCCAGGGCCTTGGAGGCATCGGTGGGACTGGGGAGGAAACAGAACCACAAAGGAGCCAAGTGTTACATGGGATGTCGTGGCCCTCTTATGTGTGAACAGCATCTCAGGAACCCCAGTGTAATTCACAGGAGCACCACCAGGCAAGTCTATAATGGCAGTGTGTTAAAACTGTGCTAACGCTATGGAAGTGGAAAATATTGGTTTCATTGGATGCTGAGGATGACAAAAAAGGGCGTCCGCAGGGGAGCATTTTGTTAATCTCACCTTCCACTGAAGGCACATCCTTGAGGTTTCCTAAACCAATGCTCAGTTGGTGGCTCCTTCGAAGATGGACATTCAGTAAAACAGTAGAGAGAATTGTAGCTCTTTGAGATCTCATGAGCTGAGGAGGTAATTGTCATCCTTTACATTCTCGGGTAGTAACGGCCAGCTCTTCATATACCAGCTCCTTATCTTGGCAGGGGTGCACTCTTTACCTGCTCCCAAACCCAGTTTTCTTTCTTCTTTAAAAATTTTCTTTGACCAAGCTAAATGCTGGGATTGCTTTATTGTGAAATACTTTGATGTACTGAGTTGGGTAGATTGTTAATAGATAATTATGCCTTTATAATACCTGCTAGATATTTCTGGCTTTCTAACTCTGCCCTTGTTTACTTACATGATTTTAGCATGTGGTGCTGGTTGCACACCCAGGAAGCATTCTCCTGCTAAGACAGGCATGCCATCACAAAATACAGCCTCTCCCGTGGCATCTTTAATACCTAACTGGTGCATGATGGAGCATCTACCTGGGTCTTGGGGGGGCTGCTGAGGATCTACACTCTGTGTTTACAAAAACAAAGCCAATCACGAAGCAAATCAACCAAGCAGGAGTGTTGATGAGATGGAGACATCCACTAAGAAATGGGTAGATCTTTCCCTAGTCTATGTGAGAAAGAACTTTCCAAACTAGTCTGTTCAACTTAAACTGGAATTTTCTTCTTCCTCGTTGTCTTACAAGTGTGAAGCTGAGAGGGTAGGTGTGATGAAGATGAGTTGGGGTGGGGACTGGACCACGAGAGAAGATGGATTTGGGACAGCTAATATGTGGGAAAGTCTGCTTTTCTGAGAAAGCATACATGTTTCATAAAACAGATCTTAGTGAAAGTCCGCTTGAGGTAAACATTTCTAATACTGGCAAGTGGAAGGCCATGTGCTCTGGTCAGCGTCATCTGACAGCTTTGGAAGCCAGCCTATGTGATATCTCCCTCCAGGCAGGCAGTGCTGATCAAACGAGGGTCACATGGGAAACTGGGAGACAGGAGTTCTAGTCCCAGTTCTGCTGTCTTAATTTTGGGAAGGAGTTTTTGTTCATTCGCTTGTTTGCTTTAAGCCCTTTGGGCTTCAGTTTCTAAACCAGCAAAAGTGCAAGATTAGATCCATGCTTCTCAACTAAAAAACATTTGAACTTATAAACCGAGAGCGGAGAATTTTCTATTGACGTGGGACTCTGAATTTGGAGGTGGACTGAGGATAAAATTCCATTCAGGCAAATGGGGCAACATGTAAAAGAAGATCTTTAAGGAGTGTCAGCTCTTACCTTCTGTAATTCCATGTAACCAGAGGAATTCCATGTAACACAGGGAATACTCCTATCCCCTGCAGACGTCTTCCAGAGATCCTGGGGATGAACACCGGGCAGATCTCCAAATAACAGGCTCTTTTGTGCCATCTGGTAAACCTATGTGGGCCAACAACCAACCCAGCCACAGCGGATCAGTCAGTGCCAGTGCGAGAACCAGCTTTCTGATCTGGGAAACACGTTTGACCACTGCTCTGCCCTCTCTCTCCTGCTCGTCCCGGGTCTATAGCAGTGGGTTGGTCTGGGGTCCTGAGGACCATGTGAATGTGACCGTCTGTCGTGCATGCATACAACAATTAAGTCTTTCTGCTTCCAGCCACAGGGGTCAGCCACAAAATCCTTTCCCCCTGCATTTCTCTCAGGCTTCCTGCTGCCTTTTGTTGTATTTTTGTCCTTCAGATCTGTCTTTAGTGTTCATTTTTGTGAGATTTTATTAGCATAAATACATAACAGAGCTATAGGGAGGGTGGGAGGGAGACGCAAGAGGGAGGGGATGGGGGATATATGTATACATATAGCTGATTCACTTTGTTATACAGCAGCAACTAACACAACATTGTAAAGCAGTTATACTCTAATAAAGATGTTTAAAAAAAGTCAATATAATTTTTAAAAAAACGTATAACTTCACGGATAATTAAAGAAATGCTAATCAAAATAATAAGATACGCTTTTTTCTAAACTGTCAAATATTAGAAATATATATATGTTAGAAATATATATACTGTCTATATACAATATATATAAAAAATATATATACCCAGTGTTGGTAAGGGTGTGATGAAATAAATGTAATCATACTCAGTTGCTGAAAGTATAAGTGGAAATGTATTCCTAAAGGCTACAAGTATTAAGGACCTAAAAAGTGGACAGAAACTTCACTTCTAGGAATTGATTGGAATCGGACGTAAGTGGAAATGAAATGCAAAGGTTTATGTACTAGAACATTCACTGTAATATTGTTCTGTTCTCAACAATGAGGGATTGTTACATAAATTGTGGCATATCCCTCTGAATAAAAAATCATAGCCATTAAAATTGTTTTTGAAAACTAGTGACATGGAAAAGTGTTCATGATACACTATAAAGTGAAAAAAGAAACATGTCTGATTATATGTAAAACATAATCATCACTTGGTAAAAATATGTGTTTTATTTATTCACATATTTATATACACCCTAAAAACTCTTTAAGACTAGAGGAAATCTATTAAAATCATAATGATGTGTTAAGAAAAACTATCCAAGGCTTGGAAAAAAGAATGACTGTATGTCCTTTCCATGTCATATCAAAACAGTCTAGCAGAGCCGCTCAGTGATTATCTGATTCTCTAGGGGAACACTCCTTTGTTTAAGTTACTACAGTTGTCACCTCTTATCTGAAGGGACTGTATTCCAAGACCCCCAGCGGCTGCCTGAAACTGCAAATAGAACTGAACTCTATACATATTGTTCTTTTCCTCTACATACATACCTATGATAAAGTTCATAAATAAGGCACAGTAAGAGAATATCCAGATTGCCAACATCACTACCCTCGCTCTTTGGGACCATTATGAAGTAAAATAAGGGTTACTTGAACACAGGCACTAGGATACCGTGGGTATCCGAGATGGCTACTAAGTGAACAATGGGAAGGAAACGCTGAACTAAGGGGTGATTCATGTCCCTGCCGGGATGGAGTGGGACGCCGAGAGATTTCATCATGCTCCTCAGAACGGTGCACAATTTAAAACTTATGAATTGTTTATTTCTGGAATTTTCCATTTAATATTTTTGGAGTGCGATTGACCAGGGGTAACTGAAACCACAGAAAAGTGAAACTGCAGATAAGCAGGATGACTGTCTTTACTATTGATTTAGAGCCTGGACTCTGTGAAGTTACATGACAACATGTGGATTTTTTTCCCCCAGTAGCTAATCAAGTTGTATCTGCTCTTAAAGGTTACGGTTTTATTCTCTGCAAGATAGGAACCATCTTTGTATCTAAACTAGCAGTCTTCCTTCCTTGTTCTCTCAGTGCATGTACACTCAGTCTCTCAAATTCACTTTCATTCAGTTTTATCATCTAGCTGGTTCCCTCAGTGATGAGTTAAATCAGTCTTTCATGTGTGCTTAGTTTAGATTTGTATGAGAATCAAGTTTTTAATATTTTCGAAATACTTTGACTGTGGCTGTATATTGGAGGTAGGTTTATAAGAGATTTCAGTGTTCTTCCTTACAGCCTTCCATATTTGTCAAACATCCACGAAAGGACATGTTTCACTTTTATAAAAAAAGCACAAAATGTATGTGTATACTCGTATACGTACATTCTAAGTTGATTTTTCAGTCCATGCTTGACCTGGTCCTATACCCAGTGAAGGGCTTACCTCCCCGATGATTTCCAAACCTGGCTTTGCAACTGACAGGGCAGACTCTGACTCCAGGGGACAGATAAGAAAAGGTGTTATTATGCTCCCAGAAAACTAATCTGTGTTGCTGGATAAGTACAGGTAGGTTGATAAAATCCATTTCCACTGTCAGCTGAGCTGGACGGGGGACAAACTTCTTTAGTGGGAGCTGAGGACAAGTGCCTGAGTAAGGACACGCCCCCTCCCGCCCCCTTCATCAATGGAAACGAGTCAGAGTCCTGAGTGAGGGACAGGAAGCACAGGAAGGTCTGAAATGTGAGACCCAGGGGAAGGCAGAGGACCACAGGAGGAAAGGGGGCCAAGCATGAGAAAGAGCGGGAGGCAGCAGACTGGAGGGGGAGCCTGTGGAGACCCCAGTGCCCCCTTGTAGGCTGGGAAGGGAGCTGGTTCAGGCTAGTCTTTTGCACCCACACTCTGAATTTATCTTTCATCTTCCCCTCCCGACTTCACCTCGTTTCCAACCCCATAGCCACGCAGCTGACATGACTGGGGTCGCTGGTATTTGCTTAGAAATGCACGTGAGAATTTCTGGCAGTCTCTTACTTTTGTTGCTCTCCTTTGCCTAATTTATTGACTATTGGAAACAATTCTTAGTGAAAAATCCAGATTCGAGTGCTTTAAATGCTGTCTTCCTGCAGAGACAGCTGCCTCACTCAATAATAACCTAGGAACAGAGGTGCTGTCATCCACTGGGCTCTGTGGTACATATTCTGGCCTGGAGACACCACCTAGACAGCGACCACCTGATTTCTCTTTGTCACTAAGGCCAGGACTGATAACACATCTGTTTTCTTGGTTCTGTCACGTCAGAAACCACATCAGAGAAAAAGCCACATCCCTAAAACTAGAACATAAATTACACCGAGGCAGGCGAGAAGGTCTTTGCTGCCCCCTGTTGGTGGGATTCTACTAACCCCTAACATTTTATTTCAAACATTTAAGCAATATGCTACCTGGTTTCCGTATTTTTACTCTCTGAGAGTTCTGGTCCTGGTTTTGCCACCTATTCACTGTGAGACCTTGTTGAAATAATTAAATTTCTCTGGACCTCAACCCTCCTCACCTATACCACAAGCTTATTAGTCTCTTTCAATGATACGATTTGTGATGCTAAGGATCCTAGGTTTTTAGAACTTTTTAAGAAGATGGATAAGAAAATAGTGCAATGACCTAAAGCCCTCTAATGATGTAGATCAACATCTAATCTGTTATTATTGTTTGCACCTAGGCATGTGTAAAATATTTGCTGCAAACTCTATTTTTATTATGCTGAATCCAATTCAAGATAAAAATAACTAAAACAGATGAAAGTGGACATCATAAACTTCATAATCTTATACCTTTCTAAAGACAGAAATGAGAACAGAAACTAGGACTTGATCTGGTTTAAGGCTTGCATGGTTTGAAGGAATTTACTGCGTTCCTTCTTGTTGGGGGGTGGGGGAAGAAGCATTAATTACAGGCACCATATACTACTGAAACAACCTTATACTTTATTAATCCAGTAGTATTCTTATTATAAAAAGGCATTCTAAAGTTAAAATGAAATTGAAAATAGCCACACATAGTATCGTGACTCTCCCATGATATGGTTATATCCAGATGTATCTAGGGACCCTGCCTTGGAGAAAAAGCTTTCCACCTGTGCTAAGAGAGCAAGACTCCTCCAGCTTACGGGAAGCACTTTGCCGAGGCTACAAGGGGCAATTTGTTGGGCAGGAGGGTCTGAATCAGTGAGTGAATGTGACAGTGCCAGACAGACGGTATACTGTGGGAGAGAGCATGTGGGTGAGTTTGAAGAGCTGAAACATCTTGAGAGGGTCAGTGGTAAACACAGGTATGTTACTCACAAGAACAGTGACGTCAACAAATAAAATCCAAATGACAGTGATAACATCAATCAGTGAAAGACAGCCATAGAGGCATGTGATTATTTTCAATCCAAATCCTGAACTGTAGACGTGCAACTAAATATTCCTCCCCTGGAAGCAGTCTCCTTGGGAGGGTGCTGTCCTCCTCAAGATATTTGGGGAGCCCTCTGGGAGGGATGTTCTTTCAAAGCCTGTGGCCTCTGTGGCAATAAATGTTTATCCTTTGAAGGGGGGTAGCTTCATGGTAAGACATTCAAAAGCCAGCTTGACGGATAAGGCAGAGGGTCAGATTGGCTAAAACATTTTTTGGTCCAAAGTCAAGTAAAGGGCTTGCCTGGTGGTGCAGTGGTGAAGAGTCCGCCTGACGATGCAGGGGACACAGGTTTGAGCCCTAGTCCTGGAAGATCCCACATGCTGTGGAGCAACTAAGCCCGTGCACCACAACTACTGAAGCCCGCGCGCCTACAGCCCGTGCTCCACAACGAGAGAAGCCACTGCAATGAGAAGCCTGCACACTGCGGCGAGGAGTGGGCCCCGCTCACTGCAGCTGGAGAGGGCCCGTGCGCAGCGGCGAAGACCCAACGCATCCAAAGGTAAATAAATAAATAAATTTTAAAAAACGAAAAAAAGTTATTTAAAAAAAAAAGTAAAAAGAGACCTATTCTTCTCGTGTAGTTTGTAAACCAAAATGTGTTCTGTTTTGTCTTCAGTTTCACCACAGAGGGGCACTTCCCCAGGCCAGTCCTGTGGGAACTTCCCTTTCCAATTAATTTACCTGACAAGGTCAGTATAAATCTAGGTATTTTATAGTCAATAGGCTCTTGACACCATGAAAGATGTCTTGTGATCCTCATGAATCCTCTTCTGGGGATTTCACTATAGTTAAAATTGTTCCCAGTGAAGCACTATTGAACCCTTCCCATGGCTGCAGTACAGATGCAGGCAGCCCAGAGCTGACAAGGAACGAGGGCGTCGGGTGTGAGTGAGGGCAGAGAAACGATGGCCCGTGGGCAACACACAGTCACAACCTTCCTTCTGGGGAAGCTGCCTCCCAGGGAAGGCCATGGATGAGGATTCCATCTTTGAAGAATTCACTTTGAACACTGGACTGCAGATAGACTGAGATTACCATCAGTGGTTAAAGGCCCTCGCAGAGAGATACAGCCGTTCTAACTCAAGCAGCTAGAATGTGAACAGAACAGGATCCCGAGGAAGCCAACAGAAACACAAAGCCCCAGCATTCAAAGAGGAGGGTTTAGACTGGGCTGCAGGCACAACCCAACAATTCTTTCATACAGAGACACTGAGGGGTAACGAGGATAACTCTGTGGTATGTTATTTATATATAGATTATAGTTTATAGTTAATATTTTATAGCTATATATGACATAGTTGCTATAATATAGAATTACCCTAAAAGGTTGAAAAAATTGTGTCATTCTCATTCACATTGATTACCAGTTCAGTTGCTCTCAACAAATCCATTTAGTTGTCTTTTTAAATCCCCTTTGGGGGCTGATAACATAGACTCTCTGGATGGGATAGACCCTCAACAGACAATGGCAGACAGGGCCTGGGTGGGGGGACCAGGAAGGCAGCGCCCACCTCCCTTAGAACCTGGTCATTCAAGTGGCTTATGCCACGAAGATCTGAAATTAAGTAGTCTGTCTGATTTGGCCTTGTGGAAGCACAGATGGATGTAGCAGGAAACGGCAGCAATACTGAGTGACACAACCTTTCCTCACTAAGGTACCCACACCCGGAGGTGGGCCAAGAGAACACAGAGCCATGATCTGCTGTGAAGCCCAGGTTCTCAGGTGATTCACCGCTGTGTTTTCGCCTCTGGGAGCTGTGTGGCGGCCTCTCCCAGGCTGTCCTGCCCGAAAGCGAGATATCGTCATTCATATTCTGTAAGCCTGGAAAAGAAGGCGAGTAGGGAAAGAAGGCTCCCGTGGACATATGGTGACAACTTCTTCGTTCGTAAATGTCCCATTTTTCTGATTATTAAAGTAACATATACTCATTGTGGACCATCCTGTAAATACAGAAAGTAAGAAAAAGTCAAAATAGCTTAGAACCCCTGAAAAAGATACGGAAACCATTAGAACCCTTTCTTGCTCCACAAAGTCGGCGCTCCCTCCTGGGTGATGGGTCCATCTCCAGCCTCTTCCCTCGTGGTCCAGCAGCAGCACAGTTTTCCATCTCCAGCCCCTGGCATGCGCTGTGCTCATCCTCTTTACCTGGTTATCCCCACTTACCCTTTGATCTCAGCTAGGAGAAGCCTTCTCTAACTCCCCTATAAAATTGGTCCTCCTGTTATCTCTTCCCCTAACACCATGCACCTCTCCTTTGGAGCACTTGTCCAGTTGAAATTTTAGTTTGTGTGATTATTTGTTTGACATCTATCTTCACGCTTAAACTGTAGGCTTCGTGAGGGTGGTGTCCATGCCTTTTTTTTTTTTTTAAAGACCATTGTATCCCAGTGCCTAGCACAATGCTTGCTTGCTTCCTTGTCTAACTTGACCAAACCCTCCCCATCTTTAAGGTTAAGCCTGAATTCCGCACCCCTTTCCCTATGCCTTCAGTAATTCTCTCTTTCTCTCATTTCCTACTAATTTGTATCCAGTTCTACATGACTGGCACGGAATCGTTCTCTAAATGGATCACATTCCTAGGTGACGCTTTCAGCAAGTGCTAACCTGACTTCCTGCTTCCCTCTCTTCCTCCACCCATTAACAAATATTCCTGTGCACCTACTGTGTGCCTGGCACTGTTCTAGGGCTGAGAGCAGACAAGTTCTTCTCTAACAGGAAGCCAGCATTTTAGCAGGGGAAGGCAGCCATCACCAGATCAATGAATAAACAAGGATGGTAATTTCAGATATGATTAAGTGCTGTGAAGAACCAAAGCCAGGTAATAGGGTAGGTGTGAGAACAGGGGCTTGTAAGCACTTCCTGGTGATTCCAGCAATGGTGGTTATAAAGCATGCAGGAGTGAGGCTTAGGGAGAAAAATCTCAACTAACGAATGTCTACCTTGTAAATTACTCTCCTCCACCTTTCCATTCCATCCCATATTATAGTCGTGATTTTTAAAAAGGAAAATATTTTTTTTCACTTCATAATTGCTTGTTTCTAAGAATTTTCTGGCATCACGGGCACTGCACAAATTCTGTTTCATACAATAATTCACTCAGCAGAGGGAGCTCATGCTTTAATTTTGGGAAGTTGGACAGAAAGCAAGATCCTTTAGAAAGAGCCTGAAATAAATGCTGCAACTCTCATTTTAAATAAGGTTTTCTTTGAGTACTTCTTGGAGCTAAGACCATTTGACTAATACATAAATAGATGTCACTGATGAATTCATTTGGGGGAAGAATTTTCTTTAATAAGGTTCTGTTTTACATATCAAATAGGCTAATTTAGAACAGGTATCCCAGCTCAGGAGTCTAAGGATTCATCTAGAAAGAAGACAGCTGTCCACCTGTCCACCTTTCTGTCAAATTGCACTCTGAACTCAGAACATGAACTTACTTGACTCATTCTAACGTGACTGTGATTTGACACTGAATGCGTGCATGTTGAGGTCCCTGCCTTTGAAATTATAAAACAGATATTTGTTTAGACTTCAAAGAATATTTACTACAACATGAGCCAAGGTCAAAGGCAGAGTAAGTAAAGATTGAGAGAATGAGTTAATCTCTTAAAGAGCCAGAACCATGAAGTTGACTCAGCAGGTTCTGAAACCATAGGTGAAATCAGCAGCAGTAACATCTGGGGTTTTGTGTGTGTAAACTACAATTTTCAGTTTCCCAGAGGACTACAATAATGACAGAAAAGGTCTATTAGGTAGACTTTCTCTTACTGTACATATCTGATTAGTAATTCTGCATTCTAATTCTCATTTCTACAAGATAGAAAGCAACATTTAAAAACACACTTCTTATTAGCAAAGTCAAACAGATTTATTAATAGAAAATTGAGAAAAAAACGTTAAGAAGAGCATAAAAAACACAAGATATTTATTTTAGATTAGCACTCGCAACTTTATATCTAGCTTTAAAATTAATGTATGCAGGGTGGGGTTTTTTTGCTGTGTTTTTAAAATTGACGTATAGTTGATTTACAATGTTGTATTAATTTCTGCTGTATAGCAAAGGGATTCAGTTGTACATGTATATATATACATTCTTTTTTTATATATTCTTTTCCATTATGATTTATCATAGGATACTGAATATAATTCTCTGTGCTATACAGTAGGACCTAGTTGTTTATCCATTCCATATATAATAGCTTACATTTGCTAACCCCAACTCCCCACTCCATCCCTCCCCCAACCCCCTCCCCCTTGGCAACCACAAGTCTGTTCTCTATGTTGGTGAGTCTATTTCTGTTTCATATGTATCAGTGTTTAAAATGGTTATTTATTTTTGTCTTTTCCTCACTTAAAAATCCCCAAATTCTCCTTCATTAAAATTTAAAAACCGCCTTAACTGGGCTAATCCAAAAACAGTACAATTTTGAAAGCATCCCTTAGATTGTAGAGGAAGATTCCACTGATGAAAAAGAAAATATTGGGAATTCCTTGGCGGTCCAGTGGTTAGGACTCCATGCTTTCACGGCCTAGGGCCTGGGTTCAATCTAAGATCCTGCAAGCCGAGTGGTACAGCCAAATAGTATTACACTTATCGCTCTTTTTCTATGTCTACCTTTCCCACAATATGATGAGTTCCCAGGGAAGAAATCATGTCTTTTTCATGATTTAGCAGCATATAGCCCAGTGCCTGGCACATGGTAAGTGCTTAATAACTATACAATTAATAGACAAATGAGTGTTTTTATTAATTAATGTATGTTTGGCTGCATTGGGTCTTTGTTGCTGCGTGTGGGCTTTAGTTGCGGCGAGCGGGGGCTGCTCTTCATTGTGGTGCGCGGGCTTCTCATTGCGGTGGCTTCTCTCGTTGCGGAGCATGGGCTTGAGGCACAGGGTTCAGTAGTTGTGGCTCGCGGTCTCTAGAGCGCAGGCTCAGTAGTTGTGGTGCACGGGCTTAGTTGCTCCGCGGCATGTGGGGTCTTCCCAGACCAGGGCTCGAACCCGTGTTCCCTGCGTTGGCAGGCGGCTTCTTAACCACTGCACCACCAGGGAAGTCCCCCAAATGAGTGTTTTTAAATGATTTTATTTTACCTGTACTTTTCACACAGTAATATTGGTCTATGGAATTGAATACGAAAAAAATAAAAAGAAAGAATTGAGTTCTAAATAGTAAAAAAAAAAAAAAAAAAAAAGCCTCTCCTTGTTGGATACCTTTGGGACAGGCTGCTTGGAGAAGGGAAAACTGAAGGAGTGAGTGCCTAGTGACGATTTTGGCCTGTGAAAACACCACGGGCTGTTTAACAGGGAATGTGGTCGCTGTTGCCCTCTGCTGCTGGAGGGGAGAAACTCACTAAGCCTGCTTGAACAATGGAGGTAGCTAGGGCAGCTGGAGGAGTTTCTGGGTGAATCAGCAAATATTTGTTGAGCCACAGCTCTGTGCAGAAAACTGAGTCTGAAGAGAAAATGTACAAGAATGGGCATCATCAGAAAATCTACAAACAACAAATGCTGAAGAGGGTGTGGAGAAAAGGGAACCCTCTTGCACTGTTGGTGGGAATGTAAATGGATACAGCCACTATGGAGAACAGTAGGAGGTTCCTTAAAAAACTAAAACTAGAACTACCATACGACCCAGCAATCCCACTACTGGGCATATACCCTGAGAAAACCATAATTCAAAAAGAGTCATGTACCACAATGTTCATTGCAGCTCTATTTACAATAGCCAGGACATGGAAGCAACCTAAGTGTCCATCGACAGATGAATGGATAAAGAAGATGTGACACATATATACAATGGAATATTACTCAGCCATAAAAAGAAATGAAACTGGGTCATTTGTAGAGACATGGATAGATCTAGAGACTGCCATACGGAGTGAAGTAAGTCAGAAGGAGAAAAACAAATACTGTATATTAACGCATATATGTGGAACCTAGAAAAATGGTACAGGTGAACCGGTTTGCAGGGCAGAAATAGAGACACAGATGTAGAGAACACACATATGGACACCAAGGGGGGAAAGCGGTGGGGGTGGGGGTGGGGGTGGGATGAATTGGGAGATTGGGATTGACATGTATTCCCTGATATGTATAAAATAGATAACTAATAAGAACCTACTATATAAAAAAAATAAATAAAATTAAAAAAATTTTAAAGTCAGTTTAAAAAAAAAAAGACAACGTACAATCTTTACCGGGATTTTCTGAATTTTCGAAAGACCAGATGCGGTTGAGCATCACACTGGAAAGTATGATTTCTTCCAGCCTCATGATCCTGTGATTTGGTTAGTGGCAAGTAGCCTTAGCTTTCTTCAGCAGAACCATCTGTAACATAAGGATCTTGTTATAATAAATGAGAACACACCTTTTGTGTTAGTCACTATAAATAATTCCAGCATCCTTGCAAGAGAGATAATAATTGGATGGAACATTTCTTTAAACTTTGTATCAGGCCCTTACAGGTAGAGAATTATCATTTGTGGGAAAGAAGCCAGCTAGATTTCATGTTGCAAATAACGCTGTGACCTAGAAGCAATTATCATAGGCCTAATAAGCAAAGTGAAATAAAACTGTGACAGATGAGGCTTGTTTTCGACCACATTCTAGAGTTGGACTGAGGTGAAATTGCTCTTTAGAAGCCAGAGATTTTAATTATATAACAAGCTGGCTATTAGTTGGCAACAGAGTGAGTTTGAATCACCAGGTATGTATTTTGATTTGTGAGCAGATGCTGTGACACATCTTCTTTCATTAATTTTGATTTTCAATCAAAGTAGGAACTGTGGTGTCATTGCTGTCACCATCGCAAGTGTTCCCCACAAGGGGAGCTTTAGGGTCCTTCATTTTCAGTCCCAGAGGTCATTTATGGTTCCTAGGGTGATCCAGGGGGTCCTCTCCCCATAGAAAGCCAGACATTTCTTTTTGGGCTCTTTTGCCAATCTCAGCAACAGATAAATTCAGACTTAATGCTGGTGTCAATGACAGACACACGGCCTTCATTAGAGCTTACAAACTGAACAAGATTTAATGGAACCCACCATGGATAACAAAACAAAGACAGATACTCATAGAACAGTAGCCTAATCACTTCACAATTAAATTCACTGCTTTGCATATTTATTTTTCCATCTCTTCTAGTTTAAAAAAAAAAAACTAAGTGGATTTTAATTAAATCGTATCTTATAAACAAACAAGAATCTTATGTGCCAGGGATGAGATTTGTAATGTCAACTTCTCAACCGAAGAAATAATTGCTGGCTAAGTTACAAATGATAACAGAACATCAACAGAGAATTAACTGTATGTGTGCTATTTATTATCAGGCAGGCTTGCAAAGTGCAAAAACACTGAGTCCATCAAGAAATGGGAGACCCAGGTTCTAAGCCCTGACTGACCACTAGGGAGCCAGGTGAATTTAGGAAAATCTCAGTGAGTCTCTAGGCTTGATTTTATCTGCAAATTAGGGATTTGACTAGAAGCTACTTTGGTTCTCAGAGGCCATACTTCTGTGAGGTAAGGCTGGCTGTGTGTTGAAACATGGTAAAAGAACGGAATGTCAGACTTTTTAAAGCCAATAGGGACCTTCCTTTCACCGACCATCGTTGTTTCCCAAGCAAGATTGAGGGGTTTTACAGCTACGGCGGAAAGTTGGACTTTTCTCAGTTAGCAGAAGTAGTTAAAGAGCAGAATTTTGTTAAAGTTTTCCTCCCATTTCGTTTCTCTAAAGCCAAGGGCACTGCAAGTGAGAGTTGACAATAAGATGGAATGAACGAGTAAATATTTATGAGGGTAATTTGCAAAGAGTAGATCATGCTTAATTGGGTGACCTTTTCTTTTCCTTTTTCTTCTTTTTAATGGACTTCTGTGCTTCCTGTTTTGACCTGGTACAGGGACCATATAATAAGTCATATTTTCTAAGTCTGAAATAGTTCCTATTCCACTCAGCCTAACTAAATTTGCCACTATTTTTTGATGTTCAGCAAAGAATAGGGTATTCAAGGAAAAGCCCTGGACTTCTACTTGCTCCTGCACATGAGTAAATCTGAGAATCACTGGTCTAGTTTTATAGGAGGGAATAACAATGAGGCTCAAAGAGGGGGTGTGACCTAGTCAAGGAGACACAGATGGTTAATGTGAGCAGAACCATGAGCCCGAGGGCACCAGGCTCCCTGCCTGGAGTTCTCTAAAGTTGAAATGGTTCCATGCATCTGGAAAAAACATGGTTTAAACAACTTTCGCTAGTTAAAAAAAATAAGGAAACCATTTCTCAAGGGAATTGAATTAATTTATTTGAAATTAAATTTGATGATACCTTTATAAAAGTATTTTATGCAAAACTGTTTTGCTCTTTGTGGGAGCCATCAAAAGGGCAGATCTTTGGGTGGAATTCTGTGTTTCCATAAATCATTTCACACTGAATAATTTCAACACTGAACGAAAATCATGGTGGAAGTTGCTTAACTGACTAAAGTGATGGAAATTGAGCAATAAAGGCAGATTGGCTAAAAAAGAATTTCTTTTCATAAGAATTCTGTAAATCTTGTCTTAAGGTATGTGTTTTGTCGGAAAGAATGACAGAGAGATGGAAGTTTCTGGGAATTGATTAAAAGCTCCAGTTAATGAAACAGTCCATACGTTTGTCTCACCAGGTTGGGCCAGTGGTTCTCAGAGGATAGTCCATGGATTCCTTTCATGGGTTCCAAGGTCAAAACTATTTTATAGTAGTATTTACCCTCTTCCTTCTCATTCTCTCACGAGTTACACTGGAGCTTTCCAAAGGTTGCATCACGTGTGGTACAGTAACAGGCTGAATGTAGAAGGAGATATGCAAATCCAGCTGTCTTTTAAGCCAGTATTAAAGAGCTTTGCAAGAATTGTGAAACAATGCCACTCTTCTCACTGATTTCTCTTTGGAAAGATAGAGTTATTCTTCATGAACCATATGTTATTCATGCTAATGTGCAGTGTGTTCACCCTTGTTATTTTCTTTTTTTAAAAATTTCTATTGGAGTACAGTTGCTTTACAATGTTGTGTTAGTTTCTACTGTACAGCGAAGTGAATCAGCTATACGTATACACATATCCCCTCTTTTTTTGGATTTCCTTCCCATTTAGGTCACCACAGAGCACTGAGTAGAGCTCCCTGTGCTATAAAGTAGGTTCTCACTTGTTATCTATTTTATACATGGTATCAATAGTGTATCTGTGTCGGACTTCCCTGGTGGCACAGTGGTTAAGAATCCACCTGCCAATGCAGGGAACATGGGTTTGAGCCCTGATCCGGGAAGATCCCACATGCCTGTGCGCCACAACTACTGAAGCCCGCGTGCCTAGAGCCCGTGCTCCTCACCAACAGAAGCCACCGCAGTAAGAAGCCCACGCACCACAATGAAGAGTAGCCCTTGCTCGCTACAACTAGAGAAAGCCCGCGCGCAGCAACAAAGACCCAACACAAACATAAATAAATAAATTTATTTATTTAAAAAAATAAAATAGGGGGCTTCCCTGGTGGCGCAGTGGTTGAGAGTCCGCCTGCCGATGCAGGGGACACGGGTTCGTGCCCCGGTCTGGGAGGATCCCACATGCCGCGGAGCGGCTGGGCCCGTGAGCCATGGCCGCTGAGCCTGCGCGTCCGGAGCCTGTCCTCCGCAACGGGAGAGGCCACAACAGTGAGAGGCCCGCGTAACGCATAAAAAAAAAAAAAAAATAAAATAAAATAAAAGGGCTTCCCTGGTGGCGCGGTGGTTGAGAGTCCGCCTGCGGATGCAGGGGACACGGGTTCGTGCCCCGGTCCGGGAGGATCCCACATGCCGCGGAGCGGCTGGGCCCGTGAGCCATGGCCGCTGTCTGCGCATCCGGAGCCTGTGCTCCGCAACGGGAGAGGCCACAACAGTGAGAGGCCCGCGTACCGCAAAAAAAAAAAAAAAAAAAAAAAAAAGACCCCAAACCATTTAAAAAACAATAGTGTATCTATGTCAATCCCAATCTCCCAATTAATCCCACCCTCTCCTTTACCCCTCGGTATCCATACATTTGTTCTCTACGTCTGTGTCTCTATATCTGCTTTGTAAATAAGATTGTCTATACCAATTTTTTCAGATTCCACATATATACGTTAATATACGATATTTGTTTTCCTCTTTTTGACTTACTTCATTCTGTATGACAGTCTCTAGGACCACATCCATGTTATTTTCAAATTAAAAAATGTGTAAAGCATTTCCCAGTTTGGGGAATTCCCTGGCAGTCCAGTGGTTGGGACTCGGTGCTTTCACTGCTGGGACCCGGGTTAAATTCCTGGTTGGAGAAGTAAGATCCCGCAAGCCACGCGGTGTGGCCAAAAACAAAACAAAACAAGACAAAAGGGCTTCCCTGGTGGCGCAGTGGTTGAGAGTCCGCCTGCCGATGCAGGGGATGCGGGTTCGTGTCCCGGTCCGGGAGGATCCCACGTGCTGCGGAGCGGCTGGGCCCGTGAGCCATGGCTGCTGAACCTGCGCGTCCGGACCCTGAGCTCCGCAACAGGAGAGGCCAGTGAGAGGCCCGCGTACTGCAAAAAAAAAAAAAAACCAAGACAAAAAATTCCCAGTTTTAACTTCAAATACTTCAAATGTTTATAGATATAACCCACATAAACAAAGGCTCTTTAGGGCCCTCAATCATTTTTTAAGGGCTTAAGCAGTCTTGAGACCAAAAAATTGAGATGCCCTGCAGGGCAATGGTGACACAGCAGGGAATGCCACATCTTCCTCACAGGTGGCTTGTGCTCACAACCTAGTGAGTACATAGGTGATGTCGATCTGGCAGAAGATACCCTACAGGATAAGGACAGAGCTCTAGGGAGCACAGGGGGATTCCTCCCCAGACTTGAGAAGACTGTGTTAGTGAAAGGTTTCTGAAAGAAATAGAGAAGGCGTTCCTCAGTCTATGCTTTCGACCCACCCCTTCCATCTCTGAAGTTTTCAGCTTCTCCCTTTTACTTGTATTCTCCCATCAATCTTCAAGCTTCTTCCACTAATAAATAAGACAAAACTCAAACTCTTCAATCCCAGTTCTCCACCAAACCCTACTGATTTTGCCTCTTAACCCTCTCTCCCGTCTGCCCCCTCTCTCCACCTCCACCACCAGCACCCTAATCCTAGACACCATTGTCCCTCTCCTGGGCTCTGTGATACCCACCTGTCACCCTGCATTCACTTGTGACCCCTTCCAATGTTTACCCCATACAACAGCCAGAGTAATCTTTCCAAATGGTAAATATCCTTTATTGAAATCCTTTCATTACTCTCCATTACCTGTGCAAAATATTTATATTCTTTAGATGTGCACTAAAGGCCCATCAGGATCTGCCCTTCTCTACCCTTTCCAGTCCCACACTTTGGGGTAGGGGTGGGGGTTACAGTGAACCCTCCAACAGGCGATGCCCTCATCATTTGGGATTGTTGGTTTTTCCTGAAAGCTCTGAGTTCCGCAAAGCCACTAGCCAATACACGTGATTTTTACTTTACCTAGAATTCCCTCTCCATGTCCCATTCATTTCCCCTTCCTACTTCTTGATAACTTCTATTGATAATTCAAGTTTCAGCTCAAGCTTGGCGCTTTGGCAAAGTCTTTCTGGTTGTCCACCCTCTCCCACCTCTTGCTCTCTGCTCCACTCCCAGCCCTGCTTCCTAGGTCTCCATACAGCCCTCTTGGCCTTCTATCGTTAATTGTTATGGGCACATCTGTCTGACTCTTCCATCCGACTGAGCTCCTGAGAGACAGGCAGTGTATCATTTCTGTATCCCAAGGGCCTAGCAAAGGGCCGACGTATGGGATGCTCCCCATAGAAGTTTGTGCAACAATTACAGATGAGTCCAAGAGACGCCTGGAGGAACAGGTTTTTAAAAAGAAAAGAAAATGCTTTAAACCTGTGCCAGGCTGTCAGGTAAGTGATGCAGGGAGCTGGTAACTGCCCTCACCTGCTTACAATTTGTACCCTGGGTTTTCCCTGGATTTTAATAAAGATACCTGTGTGCCAAAACAGACTCTGACTGTCCTGCTTTGGACACAGAAGGAGCTGAGTTCTACTAGATGAGAGGTCATGGACAAGGTGGGTCCACCCAGGGGCAGGGCAGGGAGGGGAATGCCTTCCACGGCTTCCTGAAGGTGGCGGTAGTGCAAAGGTACCCATGGGACAATTTGATATTAAGTCTATTAACATTTTGAGTAAGTAAAATTTCCTATGATAGACAGTAAATCCTTGTTCACTCTGGCTTTATTTTTAGTGGGGCAAAAACTAAAGAAACAAGTTATAAGGAAGAGAGTGCTTTTCTTTGAAGATGTTTTACATTTTCCTTCTGACATTCACGTTAAGATATCTGAGTTAAAGACGCTGGAAAGTATCACCTGGGGATGAGCTGATGGACTGTTTATTCCCTTAGAGTTGACACAAAAAGAGAAATAAATCAGGAGAAGAAGGACATACCAGTAGTTCAGGTGGAAATATAAGTTCCTGGGTTGAGTCCAAGGGCTGCAGGTCTTCTTTTTTACACAATTTGGTACAAACTTTAAGAAGAAAAATTAGTGTTTTAATCTTTTGGTTAAAAAAAAAAAAGTCAAAGTTTGATCAGCACCACGGTCATTAACAGCCAAGTACTGAGTCTCTCCTGTTTGAAAGGCCCTGGACTGGGCTTGGGATACATGGCAGTGAGGGACAGACCAGTCCCTCAGTTTCACTCTGACGAGAGGAGCATCTGTCAAGCAGTTGTCCTGTGCCAAGCACAGGGCCCAGCTGGAGCAAGATGAACTACAATTAGGGCCAACAGAAGCCACGCATCAGAAGAGGGGTCCAGAGGCAGGCTCCCCGGAGGTCAGGGAACAGTGGTTGCAGAGGCTTCCTGGAAGAGGGGCGAGGAGGGAATGGAGCCAGCACAGACCCAGATTGGGAGGCTGTCCACAAGGTGTTAGGAAGAAACCAAGTCGGTGGCTTTGACCACAGGGAAGTGATTAGAAGGAGGCGGTGTGAGGGGTCAGAGCAGACAGACTGCGGCGCGTCTTCAAAGGCGGGCTTCAGTTTTGAGACAGCATTTGGGGCCAGTGGGAGCCACTCAGCATCTCTGAACTCACAGCTCTGGAAGGTTTCTTGGGCTACAGTATGCAGTGGTTCCTGATTCCAGACCTGCAGACTGGTTGCGGTTGTCACCTGGGGAGTTTTGTAAAAATTCTGAGCTATTCCCGGGCTACTCCGCACGAGGTTCCAATCCAGTAAAACTGAGGGAAATCCTAGGCCATCACATTTTTTAAAAGCTTCGAAAGGAATTCTGGGAAATGTGAGGACCCTGCTGTGAGTTGGGTTGTGTGGGAGGTGTGGGAAGGAAGGTAACCAGGTGCAGAAGTTGTGTAATGATCTCAGTGTAAATGAAGATGGTCTGGATTAGGGCAGCGTGAGTGCGGAGGAAAAGCGACAGATGAGCTTGAGGGCTAGTGCGTGTTAAAATCATCAGGCCTTGGTTCTGGGTGAGAAAAAGCACACAATGGTGGTACCATTTACCATAAGCATGGAAGGCAGGAGAGGGGCTGGTTCAGCAGAGTAAGAGTGGAGGTGACAGTGAGCTCAGGATTAGGTATGGGAGGGGAAGGGTCCAGAGAGAGCAGCAGTAGGAGAGGATTCAGGAATCATTTATGGAGATGTTACCTGGAGTCTCAGGAAGGAAGAGACGTTAGAAAAATGTATGACGATAACTCAGCTAGAAAGGGGACAAGGAGGGGATGCCAGGGTGGGGAAAAAAAGAAAAAGAAAAAAGAAAGGGGGCAAGGAGGGTGAGTGCATAAGGATAGAGGGGACGAGAGCTGGCTGCACCTATGGGAAAGGCTGTCTCATAAATGAGGCACGGATTTGCCCAACATTATCCCATATGTGGACATTACAGGAAAGCGGGTCTCAGACAAAATTAGAAATGGCTTTCTAAACCAGAGTTGGCCTGGGGAACCACTGAATCCAGTTCTGTCTGTTGGCTATTACAGTTCCAGGGAAGTCTACCCGTTCTAACAGGGACTAAACATGGTTCGTTGACACTTTGCAGGGAGGTGATGTAAGGAAAATTATAGCCGAAGAGTGAGGAATGGTGAGATCAAGCACTTTATTCGATTTTCTGTAACATTATTTTTTGTGTATATGAACAACCATCCTGGAGTCCACTCTTCTTTATATTTCTGTTGATGTCAGAAGTATCAAATGTGGCTTCAGGAGTCCATTCCCAACACCGTCCTTAGTCTCAGATTGTTGGGACTCCGCTCTGGGTCCCAACTCTGGCCCCTTCTTGCCACACCCATCCCCAAGGGGCAGGGGTCCTTGGGACCAAAGGGATATTACACTCACAGCCAGTACCCCACCTTCCAGCCACAAGCCACAGACACAGACAACCTCAGAATTCCCTGCTGCCAAGGCCCCAAAACCCACTTCCAGGGCCCATGTTGGCCCCTGCTCTGGTCCCTCCTCCCAGAGAGGGCAGGGGTACAACCAGGGGCTCACCCCCAGGCCTGTGTGGTGGCCAAGGGCAGCTCTTTGGGGCATGGAAGGAGCTCGGAGACATGAGCTGAGCGCCCAGTCTGTGATGACACCAATGCAGGGCTTTAATCCATTCTTTAATCTTTCCTTTAGACATATTTCCTTGCACATCCCCCTTTGGCATCATCATAACGCTTTCTCACTTTTCCACATTCTTCTTAACAATTTAGGAATCCAAACATCTCTGGATATTTAACTTCTACAGTTTATACGTTTGTAGGAAAAAGGTTATGTTTTTGAAATTAATAATCCTATATAGTCTTTCTTAGTGACTTATCATAGGTTTTTTAGGGAGAGGGATGTGGAGGCAGTAGGCACGAGAGGGTCTGAAACAGAAGCTCTATGGATGGTACGTATACTTAGTGGCTATTGATTCCACACAGCATGAAAGATGGAAACAGCTTCTCCTCTCTTCCCCATAGACCATTAGTACTAATCAAGGATGGAATCACATTCAGAGTGAACACAGGCATTTATTTCAGAAACATGTTTCACTTTGGCTATGACTCCACAAAACGTGCTGCTGAAATGACAGTGTGAGAAATAGATTCTTTTCTCTTTCTCCCTATCACAAAGCTAGATGTAAGGAAGATGGCATAATCTGTTTTCACTTAGAACATGCTAGTTTATAAACTTCACCTTCAAAAAAGCCATTAAGGCGCTCCCTGACTGTATTTCTGAGAAGAGTATCTAGTTACCCGCATTGAGAAGGGCAAAATGGCAAACCTCTGAGTCTCTGATGGACAGTATTGTGCTTTCCTTGAAAACCAATTCCACGTAATGGGTGTGATGCTTCGCTGTTTCCTGCAGAAGTCCTGACTCGGCAGCTCTCAGATGTTTTATACTCACAGGACTGAAACTTTTCCCACTCTCCACGATGGGTCTGTAGCCAGTACAGCGGCATAATTGCCTGAGTAGAAAGAAATGTACAATGATTCTACCCAAAGTTCACTCCTCTGCCCTTGGAATGTCTCCCTCATTCATAACTAGGACTCCTCTCCCCTCCAAAAAGGACGGTCTACAAAATCCCAGTAATTTTTCTAGATTGAACTAGCGTCATCAGAAGACATTTAGGACACATTTCTGGACTGCACTCTGTGGAAGGGGGCAGAGCAGGAAACCAGTGAAGAGAAAGGGCAAAGGACTGAGGAAACGTCTTCAAGGGTACAAGTCACGTGCCAGAGATGTGCCCATCTCGTGAGCAGAGGCTCTGCCTGTTTTTGTTCCAGACCCTCTTTTTTCTGTTGTCGTTCTTATTTCTTTTGTTCTTGTTTTTTAAATTATAATATTTATTTTTTATTTACATACAGTAAAATTCACTCTTTTTAGTGTCCAGTTTTGACAAACTCAAACAATTGTATATCCACTACCGCGAACAAGCTATGAAACAGTTCTATCTCCCTCACAAACTCCCAATGCCCTTTTGGAATCAACCCTCCAGCAACTCCCTGTCCCCAGAAACCACTGATCTGTTTTCTGATTCCAGACCCTCTTTTCAAGGATGTTGGTATAGTGAACAGCTTTGGAAGATAAAGCAGTGTCTCCCATGGAGGAATTAGTAGACATTCTTACTGTCCAGTATACTAAAGATAACGTCACCTCCTGGCAGGCTTACCATCCATTATAAAAGATTTGAGTTCCCTAATCTCAGGGTTCCTCTCCTGCAATGCAACCCTTTGCGCATCCAGGTGTCCACTGCCCCTACTCATATTGCCTTCGGAATTGAGGCTCAAGAAGCAGGCATAAATTCTAATAATCTAGCTCTGCTATTGCTGTGAAGAATAAAGTCCTTTGTCTCTGATCCAGGAGTCTTGTGTCTTCTGCTAGCATCCGTCAAACTGTGTCAGGCTAACTTGTTAGTTTGTAAGTAGGGTAAAATCTCAGCCCCTTTACAGTTCTTGGAGGTCACTAGGTGGTATTAAGATATCTTTTAACATTGGAAGGACTGACCCAGACACAGAGGGAGTATCTCTTACAAAGGCTGGGAAAGCGTGTTTGCGGGAATGGCTCCTAGATCTGATCAGGATGTCACTGTATTGTAATTAGCTCTGTGTCTCTTTAGGCCTGTGGTTCTCACCTTCATGGGAAGTGGTCACAGACTCTTTGAGAATCTGATGATAGTTCTGTTCTGTGAATGTTTCCTCAAAATCACATGTGGATACACACACATTTTGCACATTCATGGACCCCTTTAAAGACTTTAATTGGCCCTGGATCAGAACCTCTGGTCTGGACTGATTCTCACTAGGTGTAAAGACCATATAGGCATACTGCTCATAACACAGTAGGCACTGATGCTTGTAGAAAGGAGCATGAATAAATTTGAGAAATAATTAAGTAAATTAGAATACTAAAAACTTATATAGGTGATACCCCACAATATGAAACCAAAG
The DNA here is from genome assembly GCF_008692025.1 of Phocoena sinus. Taxonomy (NCBI): domain Eukaryota; kingdom Metazoa; phylum Chordata; class Mammalia; order Artiodactyla; family Phocoenidae; genus Phocoena; species Phocoena sinus. The sequence continues at coordinate 35,194,400 of NC_045769.1, forward strand.
AAGACACTAGTTATAGTGGGAGGGAAAAGTGATCATAATAAAAGAGGTCCTGGGCTTCCCTGGTGGCGCAGTGGTTGCGAGTCCGCCTGCCGATGCAGGGGACACGGGTTCGTGCCCCGGTCTGGGAGGATCCCACATGCCGCGGAGCGGCTGGGCCCGTGAGCCATGGCCGCTGAGCCTGCGCGTCCGGAGCCTGTGCTCCGCAACGGGAGAGGCCACAACAGTGAGAGGCCCGCGTAACGCATAAAAAAAAAAAAAAAAAAGAGGTCCTGGTAATTCTCCAGAGAAAATAACGAGGAAAATGACCTCAGGAAAATAAACATATTCAGATGAGTGGTTAAGAACGTGGATGCCGCAACCAGGTTACCTGAGTTCCAATCCTGACCCTTCCACTTGCTAGTGACGTGATCTCAGGCAGTAACGTACCCACTCTGTACCTCAGTTTCATCATCTGCACAGCCGGCACGTAGTACCTACCATAGAATAGCGCCCGGTACATAGAAAGTTCTCAATAAACGTTAGCTGTTACGGTGGCATCTAGATATTAAAGCACAGACTATGGGTGATAAAGAAAGAAGACCTGCAATTTTGGTGCAATGATGCTACTGTTGTCTAATGGACACCACCAAAACCTAGAGGGATGAGATCCACGTGGTACCTGGCAATGTTAAAAACAAGAACACTAACAAAGGGCAGGACCATATGATCATAAAATATAAACTTGAGTGGAAATCCAGGAACTTCACAGGAAGAAAGGGAGTAGAGACCATTTGGGTGAGAATGCAAATAGAAACAAACAGAAATGTATCTATGACTCTCTCGTACCTCACACTACGGGCCACAGTTCTTGCTAAAAGTAACTGTCCAGATGCCCAGCTTTTATTTTCCTAACTTAGTGGGGTTTTCTGGTTTTTTTTTTGTGGTACGCGAGCCTCTCACTGTTGTGGCCTGTCCCGTTGCGGAGCACAGGCTCCGGACACTCAGGCTCAGCGGCCATGGCTCACGGGCCCAGCAGCTCCGCGGCATGTGGGATCTTTCCGGACCGGGGCACGAACCCGTGTCCCCTGCATCGGCAGGTGGACTCTCAACCACTGCGCCACCAGGGAAGCCCCCTAACAGTGTTTTTATACCTGACCCTCTGATCCTTGGCTTTCCGTGGCTTTTTTGTTTTAAACATCTTTATTGGAGTATAATTGCTTTACCTTTGATATCTACCTCTAGCCCTTTAGTTTTGGGGCTGAGACTTCTACTTCTGACTTATCGCATCCAGCTTCCTTGATCTGAACATATAGTTTCAGCATCCGCTGCGGCCCCAACAGGGGTTGTCTTCGTGCCTCCAAACCCATCCTACCGCTTGAACCAGAAGCTTGCTCCCAGCGGGGTTTGGACAACACAAGCCTCTTGGCCCAACGAAAGGTACGGATGGGGCCTCCCTAAAGCAAATCACAGAACTTAAACAGAGGGAGAATATAGCTGGGAAGGGATCCTTCAATTACCCAGGTCTGAGAAGCTCTACCTCTTTTAAAGAAGAAGCCCTAAAAAATGCCTGCGTGGCTCAGAAAGTGAGAGGAATAAATGAGGGGAATGGCTGTCGAGCCAACGACAAAGGCTGTGATAGGAGAGTGACAGAATGTTTAGGGAGAACATCTTTGGGTTCATAACAAGAGAAAGACAAGAGTGCTGGGTGTTGTTATTCACGGCTATAGGCTTCTCAGAAGTCCATTTCAGAAAGTACAGAGCAGTGATGGCTCTTCTCCCATTTACCAGCAACTGTAAAAAGGGAATATAGCATAAAATGCCCAGGAAGCTCTCAGAAATGAAATTTGGAGGATGTAACTGTAAATGAAGAAGAAATAAGCACTGTGGGTGCGGGGGGCACTGTAACCAGATTGTTCTCTGCTCAGCAAAGACAAAGAAAGGACGTGAACAAATTATGGAAGTAATGGGGCAAACTGACACCAAAGGCGGAAGTGTGAATCAGAGCAGTGCCAAGTTGGCTAAGTGCCAGACAGAGAGAACTTTTGTGGGAAATGCTATCGAGCATAAGATGTATCAATCCAAGAACAAATATACTGCTCAGTGAAGATAGAGTAATATTAACAAGTGTCAGAGAGAAGGCACAACTATTTTATTCCTAGTTTTGCTTCCGTATTTCTCACCAGAGGAATACTTGGTAAACCAAAAGCATCAGATAAGCACATTTAAAAAGATGTGATGCCCACCACACGTGGAGATTTTAAGACAGCACTTAGCTTCTTTAGATCTGTTCAAGTGGTCAGATCGATCAAGGTGAACTTTGTCCCACGACCTTGAATTTATAGATGAGATTGTGAGACCATGGTCAATAGTGTTTTGGGACATCACAGGAAACCAGAGCAGAGCTGGAGCCCGGGAGACAGGCAACCATTGATCGCGGTGTTCGAAAAAATGCACGCTGATGAGGTTGACTTTGTTCTCGGGCAACTTTCTGCATCTATTCTGGAATGGGTTATTGATGAGGGGGCCTCGAGAAGTGGTCCCTAAGAGGAGAGTGAATACTGAAGAAAACTAGCCTCTTTCCCTTTTGAGAGAAGATTTTTCTTTTTTTCTTTTTTTAATAAATTTATTTATTTATTTATGGCTGCATTGGGTCTTCGTTGCTGTGCACGGGCTTCCTCTAGTTGCAGCAAGCAGGGGCTACTCTTCGTTGCGGTGCGCGGGCTTCTCATTGCTGCGGCTTCTCTTGTTGCGGAGCATGGGCTCTAGGTGCCGGGCTTCAGTAGTTGTGGCTCGTGGGCTCAGTAGTTGTGGCACGTGGGCTCAGTAGTTGTGGCGCACGGGCTTAGCTGCTCCGCGGCATGTGGGATCTTCCCGGACCAGGGCTCAAACCTGTGTTCCCTGCACTGGCAGGCGGATTCTTAACCACTGCACCAACAGGGAAGTCCCTTGAGAGAAGATTTCTACACTGAGAAGCTGGTCAGTGCTGTAAACACAGTGCGCGGGGGTTTTATGAGGCATTTGATGCTGGCTGTGCTCCCTCTGTGGAGGGGATGAAGAAATGTAAATGCATGATACCCCAGAAGGGTTTGTACTTGAGTGAACAAGTCCAATGTCAACAGTGTTGATTAATTTTCTCATAGTTCTCCTCTTGGCTTCTTCTATTCAGTATTTTAATCAATGACATACAGACAGACAGAAGGTAATGTTTATCTGATTTGCAAATAATAGTATCAAAGTTAGAAAACAACATATGTTTTTGGCATATATGCAATTTAATAAGAATTTTAAAGTTTCCAAAATGGCAAAAGGGGAAACACTGCTTTAAAAGTCTTAAGGCTTTTTTCGATTGAGTACAAGTTGATGAGTCATAGGGAGTTTCTTCTGATCCCCAAGAGTCTATAACTTCATAAGCATTAATAATACTTAAATAACAACTGTAGCAGCTACAGCCACAACAAAACGTAAAGCAAACAAAAGTTCATTGCTTCTTTTGGCTGACTCTAAGTACATAATTAAAAGATTTTTAAAGGCCTAATATTTCCAAACACCATTCCAATAACATGGCAACTGCATCAAAATCACCCGTGCAAAGACTGTTTCCATAAACATGTGCTTCCCAAACATACATTATGTTAAAGTGAGCAGAAACAATTGATATGATGCCAAGAATGTAACAGTCATGTGGAAAATTCACTTTACTTCTTGGCTGGCTGCCTCAGTTTCCCTCCTGCTAAATAGGGATGGATAATATTTGCCAACACAGCTTGAGAGAAGTGGGTCACAGAGATCAACGAGTCAATCTTTGCCAAGTCCTTTGGGCTGATTCCTTGGAGGAAAATTCTTGAGTGTCCTGCTCATCTTGTCAAGGATAGTACTCCTTCTACAGTGTAGAGGTTTGGGACTCACCACCCAAGCTTCCCATTGACTACTCTGTGGTGGGGCTCTGGGTGTTTCCTTAGGAGAGTGAAGACACTCATCACCATGCCTGGGGTGCAGAACTCGCAATGGGTACCGTGGCCTTTAGCAATCCTTTTCTAAAAGCAGAGAACACAGAGCACCCAGCCTGAAAGCTGAGGGGTAGGAAGCTCTCAGAAATGAGGCAGAGGCTCCGACTGGTGCAACTGAAGGTCGGCACAGGCCCGGCAGGTATAGGCTGGAACTGCTGTGATTATTCACACGTAAGATGCCAAGGGATGCTTTCTGGGGAGAGAGTCCATTGATGTCGCTGGGGAGGAAGTCCTCGAAGTTAACCCGGGACATGACTTCAAGGGCACAGTTTGGATTCAACCAAGACCACAGACATTGAGATTATCTGCTTTTATTTTGTTCTCCCTCTCATTCTGCTACCAATTGGGGAAAAAGATTGAATTCGAGGGATTTGTTGTAAAGTCTTCTGTCCACAGAGAGAGCTCCAGCTTTTCTTCTTATTTCCACTGAAGGGTTACCTGGTGTTTCATTCATTTTTGGACATTTGTACTAATGCAGCTGAGGACCTGAGTTTAAAAATCCCACACAACTCAGCCTTGAGACGAATGCGCCCAGCTGTGTGCCTCTGATGGTGTGAGGGGCTTCGTGGGAGTAGAAGGACAAAAGGCCGGTGAGGTTCCTTCCCCCTGGCCTCTGGCTCAGTGGTCTGCCAGCGACCTTCCTGATACACCAGTGCCTTATGGTGTGGGAGGGTCATTTACACGAGACATAGCCCTTGCCCCCAAAGGGTTTATTACTTATTCAACATATATAGTCTTGACTAAAGACTATCACATAGCATGCCAAATTCAAATATCTTAGTCACAAAAGTTTTTTTTAAGTATTTTTTTCTGGCTAGAATTAGCAGCTTGGCCATTTACACAGAACAAACACAGAACAGGCAACCTTGTCTTTTTCATTTCGTTATAGGAAACAAGATAAATATGCATTTCCGTGTCTTTGTGCATAGGTCCCAAAACCTTCCTGCAGGAAGGATTCCTCCCTGAGGCAATTAGATGGTCTGAAGTGACTCAGAGAGTCACTCCCTCTGCACCCCTTGCCCGTACATTTTTATGGAAGCGTAATAAGCTTCAAATAATAATAAAGAAAGCCACAGAATGAAAAAAGAAATTAAGAAAAGGTTACCATTTTTTCCTATGAAAGGGACAGAGACCTTCACCTACCATATACATATTTTTTACATCTTTATTGGAGTATAATTGCTTTACAATGGTATGTTAGTTTCTGCTGTATAACAAAGTGAATCAGCTATACGTATACATATATCCCCATATCCCCTCCCTCTTGCGTCTCCCTCCCACCCTCCCTATCCCAGCCCTCTAGGTGGTCACAAAGCACCGAACTGATCTCCCTGTGCTATGCAGCTGCTTCCTACTAGCTGTCTGTTTTACTTTTTCGCCTGCTATCTTTGTTCTCTAAAACCATAAGCCATGGCCCAAACAGCTAAAGGAGCCACCTAGATCCATATTTATCCTGAACTCATTAACATATGCTCTTACCTGAACTAGATCGATCCTGGTTCTGGTGCTTCCTATGACTTCTAAGGTGGTGGCAGCAGCCCCATCGAGAGAGCAGATGGGCACCAGGCAGGCAGTGATGGAGGAGTGACTTCAGAGTTCACACAGCGAAGCTGAAAAGAATCGGCACAGTGACAGCAGCAGTTTCCAAAAAAGAAAAAGGAAAATGTATTTAGATGATTATAATAGTAATTACTTTGATATGAATACAATTAGTTGAGTATGTATCAAAGCTGGGCCATTACATAAATGATTTGGAACTTGAGTATGGAGACCTAAAAATAAATATTCTATTACTTGGAATTAAAAAAGCCATTTCCCCCTCCAAACCATCTTGTTGAAAAAGATTTTTGGAGTTGAAATAGTCTCTGTTTATTCCTCTGCCCTTTTCAGTTTGCCAGCTGTTATATGTCTGGTCAAATAAATTCGTTACCCTTCAGACAATCTCCAGGTTACCTGTGACCTTATAAAGACCCAGAGGATATGAGGAAGAAGTTAAGAGACCACCTTGAAGGCACATCATTCAATAACTTCAGCAGAGTGTAAGCTCCACGAGGGAGGTAACTTTGGTTCCCAGTGCCTAGGACAGGGGAAGCTTGGTAGATACTGGTTGAATAAATGATGAGGATAATTGGGCATTTCCCCTAAATGTTCAGGCTTTTGAATGCACATGAAATTCATTGTACCTCTCAAGAGGAGGAGAGAACTTGGGTTTGACCCTGAATATGGTCATCTGTCTACAGGAGGGTTATTAGGAAGGGTGAGAGCAGGCTTTCAGATCTCTCCTGGGGTGCCTCTCTTTTTTACATTCACACAAAGACAGGAAAGGAGAAAGTATCTAAAAGGCACCCAAACCATCGAAAATGGAAGATTTCTGATATAATTGGAGCCTCCCCAGTACCACTTCTTTTAAACAAGGAAACATAGGATAATTGGAAGAGAATGTAATACAACTTTGGGTGCTTGGCCTAAAAAAAGAAAAAGAAATCTATAGCCATCCCGCACAAAATGCCTGAACTTTCAATTCATTCATAAATCGATGATGGAATGAGCAGAGGGGATGTAGTGAATTAGAGCTGGTTTTCTGCATGGTTGTGGGACACACCCCAACGCTGTCATGACACCTTTATACAGTCACAGAATGCGAAGATGTCAAAGTGGAAAGAAGGTACACAAACAAGGTACTGCTGCCTGTTGAGTTTCTAAGGGCACTTTTCACACTTTTTTTTGGTACTGAAACAAGCAAAAAGAAAATCAATGTCTCTCAGGGTCCTTCTCTTGATGGTGGCTTTCACTTCTTGCCTGATTGCAGGTATAGATGTGTTTTCTGGTCTCCAAACCTGCCCCAAGACAAGTTCTACAGGGGGCACCTGTCTTTACACTGTGATTGAAGGTTAGGAATCAGTCAGAACAGCCTCCAGGAGGCCAGACTGTCAGCCACAGTCTGGGGCTCAACTCTGGTGAATTCAGGCAGACCCCAGCTCTCCAGAGCTCTCACTGGTCAACCCTCAGTTCCATAGAGGGTCTGTGCAGACAGTGATCACGTGCTCACAGCTGACCTGGCGGCTGGCCCTGGAGACCAAGGCAGGACCCTCAGCTACATGTGATACTGACCAAGAGGCTGAGGGCCCCCATGAACTTAAGTTTCTCAGAATGAATCAGGTGTCAGGGAGTGGGGCTCAAAAACTTCCACATTTTAAACAATATCTCCAGGTAATCATTATCCTTGATTAAGTTCAGGAACCATTGTTTTATACCATTCCGTTTGCAAGACAAGCCACTTACTTTAATCCTGCCTACAATCGAAATGTTTGTAATGCCTATTTAGGTCTTCCGCCCATTTTTAAATTGGATTGTTTGTTTTTTTGATATTGAGCTCCATGAGCTGTTTGTATATTTTGGAGATTAATCCTTTGTTGTTTCATTTGCAAATATTTTCTCCCATTCTGAGGGTTGTCTTTTTGTCTTGTTTATGGCTTCGTTTGCTGTGCAAAAGCTTTTAAGTTTAATTAAGTCCCATTTGTTTATTTTTGTTTTTATTTCTGTTACTCTAGAAGGTGGGTCAAAAAAGATCTTGCTGTGGTTTATGTCAAAGAATGTTCTTCCTGTGTTTTCCTCTAAGAGTTTTACAGTGTCTGGTCTTACATTTAAGTCTTTAATCCATCTGGAGTTTATTTTTGTGTATGGTGTTAGGTAATGTTCTAATTTCATTATAAAGATATATTTAAAAAAAAAAAGAAGCTTACATTACATCTCCTAGTCAAGGCCTGTCCCTGTGAATACAGATCAGCCTTATTAAGCTACTGATTAGAAGAGGGAGGAGGTGGTAGAGTCAGCTAAGCTAGGGCTGGTGTAAGTTGGCACAGTTGCCTTATTTAATATTATTTAATTGCTAAATAAACTGATTCAGTGAATCAGCCCCACAGTAAAATGATGTAACAAGCAATAAATCTGGTTTAAAAAAAAATGTTTGCAATGAAGCATGATAGGAAGAAACAGTTCTAAACTTTGCAAGAGAGATTGCAAAGTTTCCAGAGTTTCTTATTAGCTTTGATTTCCCAAACAAACAAAACGATACAGTGTTTTCTCAGGTGGAATAATAAATTTACTTCAGGATCTGAATTACTCTCAATGACCCCTGCGGAGGAAATGATTCTATAGATTGAGGCAGTTTACCTGTAGCCCGTTATTTCTGAATAATAAGAATCATTCGAACTATGCTTGTTGATCTTGTTTGCCTGAGTTGATCAAACATCACTCTTTGCAATTATAAAATTACGTAACCCTGTATTGTATTTGGCTTTATTTTGGCCGAATGTTTGCCTTTGTGTCAGAGGATAACCAACAAGGATTTGCATTCTAACACAACACAGGTTTCAGGAAAATAATAAAAGATTATGAAATACTGAATATTATGAACTTTTAAAATTCTTGAGTTCACAGAGTTGAGTAAAATGGTTTTAACTCTCAATACTACCTAAAAAACATACTCCTGTTTTTCACTCATATTTGCAAAGTTAAGAAAACAAGACCTTGGCAGTAGTAATCAAATAGCAGTATTTCAGCACCCACGGGAAAACATTTGCACAACTCACTGCCACTTCCCGTTGGTGAAGGGATTCTAGAAGGCTTGCTACCACCTGAGGAGAGGAAACTTGGTCCAGGGGAAGCAGCACAAACTCTGGGAGCAGAAAGATGAGAAGCAATGTCCCTCTGATGCCTATTAGCTGAGTGATCTGGGGCACATTACATAGCTGCCCTGAGCCTCCATTTCTGTACATGTGGAGTGGGCGCACATGGGACCGTTATGCTCAGTTTCAACCTCAACTGCCTCTTCCTCTCTGCCAGTGGGACTGAGAACAACGATGCTGGGTTGTCCTTCGGGCCCAGCGTTAAAGACAGTGAAAAGCAAAGTGCACATTCCATTCGTGGATTGTGTCTTAGTTAAATCTCAAGAACTCAAAACAAAAGTGGGACCAGAAAATTATTTTGCCCTTTGTCCTAATTTAAGGACAAAGGTCTGATTTAAGCCCACTTTAAGAAGTAACAGATTAAAAGGTAAACTAACTGTAAAATTTATCCCTAGCTTTCCGGGATGCCTTCTCTTCTAGTCTTGCTGGTTAGAAGTTGTATAATTAGTTGCAAATGATCTGAAGATTTTACACTCCTAATTTGTGTGTGTCGGGGGAGGGTGGCTTGGGGCAGAGGGGAGGAAGGAGGTGGGGAGGAAGAGAGAGATGGGGAAGATGGTCATAAAGAGAAATCCATGCCTAACACTTAGATGAATACAATCTAATTTGGCATGCAGTCACCAAATGCAGTCTGAAGACATCAATATAATCAAGTGATTTTCATCTAGTAGTCCTAATGCATTTTACAAGTAGATTCCACCCCCTCCTCCCAGAGACCTACAGATTGATAGAGCGCCATGGTCACGGAGTCAATCACCAGTTCACACGCTGGCCACCTGAACCTAATACCTTCTTGCTACCCTGGTTTCTTTCTCTACATAAATTTAGAAACTACAGCGTGATCAACTTAACCTTCCTTCCATTCACAAAGAAAACAAGTTCATCGGACTCTTTAGAATGAGACATTACGCCAGAATAATCGGCTGAATGTTGTGGAGTTGCCCCTAAAGCACCTGCTGTTGTGTCCACCTGAGCCAGGGGCCGGGATGCTCCCATGGGAGGGTGACCAGCAGGACAGAGGGCAGCCCCGAGGGGTGATTCTGGTCTGCTCTCTGTCTGCGTCCCTGCCATCAAATCTTGTTTGCCTGCGCTCTCAGTCGTCTTATTTCCCTACCTCCCTCTGTTACCCCTCACTTTCCTCCTCCCTTAGGCCAATTTGAAAGGTCAATCTCAATCTAGTTCTTACACAATGTACACTTTTCCCTGCCCTGGGGGCGACCCACCGGAATAAAATTTCTTCTTACAGCCAGCAACAAGAACTTTCTTTAATCTGAAATGGAACTAAATCATGTAGATATAATGCGTTCAGGTGTGGTTTTCGGTGTTAATTTTTTTTTTTTTTTTTTTTTTTGCGGTACGCGGGCCTCTCACTGCTGTGGCCTCTCCCGTTGCGGAGCACAGGCTCCGGACGCACAGGCTCAGCGGCCATGGCTCACGGGCCCAGCCGCTCTGCGGCATGTGGGATCTTCCCCGACCGGGGCACGAACCCGCGTCCCCTGCATCGGCAGGCGGACTCTCAACCATTGCGCCACCAGGGTTTTAAATTATCAAACTAATGCTTATTTTTTTAAAATCAAAACCACAAAATTGTATAAAGTAAGAGCGAAAATTCTCCTTCCCAATTTCCACTTTTCAGAGTTAACTGTTACCAGATTCCTCTGTATCCATACAGAATTTTCCCATGCATATATGAAATATATGTACATACATGAATCTAGAAAGTGAAATCAAACTATTCATATTACTTCGAAATTTGCTTTTCTCAAGTTACTTAGGCCCTTTGTGCCTCAACTGCCTCACCTGTGAAATGGAAAAAATAGTAGTATCTCTCTGGGGATTTCTGTGAGGATTCAGTCAGCTAATAGGTGTGCTTAGAACAGCACCTGGCACCTAGTAAGTTCTCAATAAACGTTAACTATTTTTATTATTGTCATAGTTTATTAAACTGTCCTCAGTTTACATTGTTTTCCTTTTTTCACTATTACAAGTAGGCTTTATCTTTGCACATTTGAGCAAGTATATCTGCTGCACAAATTCCGAGAACTAGAATTCCTGGGTTGGAGGGTCTGCATGCTACTAGGTCCAACTAATCTGGCTTCCTAAATGTGCAGTAATACAATGAATTGTGTATGAGATAGTGTCTGTTTCCCCATATCCTTCGCCAGAACTGAGTACCATCCACACTTGGCATTTTTCAAATATCTGGGGGGAATTTCAGTTCATAATTGGCATTTCTTCTGTTATTGTGAGATATTCCATCTTGCTATAGATTTAGTGAATATTTTTATTTATTCTTCTGTCCTCTATTTTCTATTAGGTTTTTTACTTTCTTACTAATTTGAAGAATTTTCTTACATACAAGGGATATTGACCATAATCTGCTGTAAATGTCCAGGTATTTTATGCCGATTTGTTAACTGTCCACTGGAGACATCACATATAGCCCTTTAATTGCGAGTATCCTGCATCTGGGAGGATGGAGTTCCATCCTCACAAGCCTTCCAGATGGCATGTCAGTTGTACCCTCTCTAGGTCATTCCATTGCCCAGGCGCTTCTGAGTGGTACAGATGTGATATGACCATTGGATCCCATATCTCACACTTACCCCACCCTGCTGCAAAGCAGGTGACAGTATTTGCTGTAAATTGTTCTGAGGTGATGTTATGTGGGATCTTAAGAGAGCAGATTTAATACTAAGTAAGCCCTTAGGTAGTGGTGATGGCTGAGGTCCTGGAGGCAGGCACAGCAAACCCTCACCCAAGATATGCGTCTCTTTCTGTTAAAATAAATCACATCTCCTTCCAGGGTAGAAGTGTTCAATGCTGTCAGCTTGCCACCAAGTGGCGAATTGGTCTCCTGGAAGGATGCTGCTAAACTGGGGACTGGCTTTAGTCTGTACTGGGGGCCGTTGGACATTCAGCAGCAGCTACATGGATGCACAGGGCCCACCCCTGCCCCCCTGGCCCTTCCCACATCCATTGTGTCAGCAGTGGAGTGACCAGGGACAGAGGTGGCTAATGTCAAATGCCATTTTGTCTACTTTGCCTCTTTCATGGTGGGTGTTTTCTGCTAGAACTGGAATTCCTGGGTCGAAGGGTATGTACACTGCTGGGTCCAACTAAATCACCTTCCAAAATGTGTGCGGTAGTACAACCGATCAGGTGTGAGATTGTCGCTGCTACACACGAGTCCGTGGGCCACTTGGGCCACTCAGCTTTCCAAACGAAATGGATGACCAGGTGTGCCATCCAAAGCTCTGCCCATCAGGACAATCTGCCCTCACCACCTCTGAGTGGGGCTGTAGTGAAGACACCACCCATACCTGGCTTGTACACACATACTGAGCCCACCCATCTGTGAACCAAGCTGACTTTTCCTTTTCCATTGGTTTGTCCTAAAGGACCTCTGACTCCACCGTGTAGCCACAGGGATGATTTGCGGGAGACGTGCTGATGCAACAGTAGTGGGTAACGGGGTCTGGGTTACCTGCAGCTTGCTTGTTCTTTCAATTCCTTGTGTTTGATTCTGCATGTGCCACTTCCGGCTTACCTTATGGCTTCTGGGCTTAACTGCATTTTAACAAGATCCTCAAGTTATTTGCGTGCATTTTAAAATGAGAGAAGCACTACGTAGTATCAGACAGACAAAAGGATAGGTCAAAGTGATAGTGTCTTCCAGGCAGAGGGCACAGGCAAAGGTTCCAAAGTGAGAAATAGAACAGGAAGTGCTCACGGTAAAAGGGGGTTGTGAGATAATGCTGGAGAGGTAGGCAGGAGCCAGAGCACTGAGGGTACACACGCCACCTTAGGGACTTGGAACAGTATTCTGGTGGGATGAATAGGAAGCCATGGCAGGATTTGAGGCAAGATCATAACATGATCATTTGTGTGTGTGTGTGTGTGTGTGTGTGTGTGTGTGTGTGTCCATACTTGTACACGTAACTTTGGCTTTAATCTGGAGAATGGTTTGGAAGGGAAGCAAAATGAACACAGAGCAAAGATGAGGAGACTGCCGCAATAGTCAAGTTAGAAATAATGATGGCTTGGGACAACAGGGGAACAAAGAGAGTGAGAGGCAGATGTAAGACGTTTCTCTGAGGTGGGATTAACAGGACTTGCGCACCTGGAGAACGGAGCATCTCGGATCACTTCCCCCTTCCCCCCAACCCCGGGCTTCGGCTCAGCGTCTTGTGGATGGCTGCACTGACGAGAAGATCTGTTTGGGACCCATTAAGATGGAGGTGCCTTTGAGACATCCAAGTGGCAGTGACAGGCAAGTTGGGTTTTCAGAGCTGGACTTTGAGTGAGAGAAGCCACAGGAGTGAAAGCACCCGCCAGGGAGAGGGAGTGAGATGAGGACCCACGGCTCCCTGGGAAATCTCAGCATTTATAGACGTGGGCTGGAGGAGGGGTTGGCAAAGGGACAAAAAGAGAGGGGGAGAAAGCAGAAGAAACAGAAAACCTGGGGAAGCCAAGCTGTGAGGATCCTATGAATGTGCCCTCCTTTGATCTGTGTCACCACAGCATCCAGGGTGAGATTTTAAAATGGGTCAGTTCGTGTTACTTCTCTGCTCTGCCTTTCACTCAGATTAAAAGCCCACGTCCTCACAGTGGTCTCAAGGCTCTGCTTGTCTGCCCCTCCCCGGGCCTGTTCCGGGCTCACAAGCGCCATTTCTGTCCACAGAGAGGCAGGCACACTCCCCCGGCGTGAACTTTGCCCCCAGATGCTCTGACGTGCTCTTCCTCCAGGTACCTTCTTGGCTCAGACCCTCACCATCCTCATCCCCAGACCTACCAGCTGCAACCAGCTCCAGGCCTCCCTCACTCTCCGTCACCTTAACCTGCTCTACTTGCATTGTTCCCTCAGCACTCGGCTCCATCGATCACACTCTGTAATTCAATTATATTTGTTATTTTCTGTCTGTCTCCCCTGACTAGATTATAATCTTCACAAGGGCAGGGATCTTTGTTGACTTGGTTTACTGTTATGTCCTAAGTGACTAGAACAGCGCCTGGCACATGGTAGGTGCTCCATAATCATTTGTGATATGAATGAGAAAGTCTGCTCTTTAAAGGGTTTTAATGTAACCATGTGTAACCATAGTAAGAATGACCTTAGTCTTTAGTCCCAGGCCACTGAAGAAGTTTTGCCGTCTTACCTGGCTCTGGGACAAGAGTCAAGAGTTGCAAGTGTGACAGGGAGAAGATATTATACTCTATCTAGTCTCTAGTCCTTTATACATCAGTGCCGATGTTTGGAGTTTTTCAGTGATTCTGTCCTGCTGCTTGGTCCACTTTGAGGTTTCCTGTCACTAAAGGCCACTGGGATATATTTCTTATGAATCTCACAACTTCTCACTCTTTTCCTCGTTTTCTGTTTCTCACATACCATAAAATTCACTCTTTTAAGGTGTGTGTAATTCAGTGGTTTTTAGTATATACACAGGTTGTTCACCCATCATCACTATCCAATTCCAGAACATTGCCATCAGCCTGAAAAGAAACCCTGTACCCATTAGCCATCACCGTCCCATTCCTTTTTCCCCTCAGGGCCTGGCAACCATTAATCTACTTTCTGTCTCTATGAATTTGCCTATTCTGGACATTTCATAGATGGAATCATACTATGAATATGTGGCCTTTTGTGCCTGGCTACTTTCACTCAGATAATGTTGTCAAGGTTCATCCATGTTGTAGCATGTATCAGTATTTCATTCATTGTATGGCTCAATAATATTCCCTTATATGGATAGAACACATGTATCAGTTTATAGGGTTGGGCTGTTTCCAGTTTGGGCTATTATAAATAATGCTATGAACCTTGGTGTACAAGTTTTTGTGTGGACATACGTTTTCAATTCTCTTGGGTATATATGTAAGAGTGGTCATATGATAACTACGTGTTTAACTTTCTGAGGAACTGCCAAAGTGTTTTCCAGAGGACCTGCACCATTTTCATTCTCCCCAGCAATGGATAAACGTTCCAATTGCTCCACATTCTTGCCAGCACTTACTGTTGTCCATCATTTTGATTACAGCTGCCCTAGTGGGTGTGAAATGATATCTCATTGTGGTTTTGATTTGCATTTTCTTCATGACTAATGAGTTTGAGCATCTTTTCATGTGCTTATTGGCCACGTGGATGTCTTTGGAGAAATGTCTATTTAATTCCTTTGCCCATTTAAAAATTGGGTTATTTATCTTTTTATTGTTGAGTTGTAAGAGTTTTAAAATATATTCTGCACAGTAGATCTTTATCAGACATACGATTTGCAAATATTTTCAATACTGTCTCCTGTTCTGTGGTTTGTCTTTTCAATTTCTCATAGTGTCTTTTGAAGCACAAAACTTTTTAGTTTTGATTAAGTTCAATTTATCTGGTTTTTTTCTTTGGTCCTACAGACTCTTTAGACATAGTGCCTAGATCCATTCTGACAAGAAAAAGAGGGTGTTAGCAGATGGGGACAAATGAGAAAATGACAACTTTACAGTTCATACTAATAAAGTTACTTAGAAAACCACCTTTCACTGGACAGTATAATTTCTGTTGGTGAATACAAGCCAACTATGAGTTACATATAAACCATCATCTTCCATTCCATTCAGCTGGATGGATTTAAGGGACAGAATAATAAAGAATACCATTCTAGAGGAAACCAGTTAGCATTTATGCCATTTAAAATATGATTTCTAAACTGCTTAAACATATCTATCAAATTTCAAATGGAACATTTAAAATCAGCATCCTATAAAAGCAATACTCTGTGAAATGATTTCTGAACTGTGAAAATTTGTCTTTCAGACCCATCATCCTAGAGCATTGAGACTGGATAGATTGCTTTGTTGGAAGAGCCACCCCATCTTCGCCAGAGGTTTGTATTTGATTCATATGGGTATACTCCAAGGAACATAGGATCCAGGTTCATCTCTTGGAATCTGGAATAAAAGGACAAGTTTGGATGTTTGCAACTTGGAAAATGTTTGTGATGTGTGACAAATGGCAGACTATAAAATAGGATAAAAACCACCCAGAGGGTGCCCAGGACAACGAGAGGTCTGGCCATGACAGTATGAGAAACGTGGAGGAATCCAGGAGGAGGCCAAGGGTCAGGCGAGGCAGGACAGCTATGAGAGTCATCTCATGCTTGAAGAGGGACAAAGGAAAGGTGGAATCAGCCTCTGTCCTTCTCCAGAGTGAAGCGGCGATTCGTGGGGTTTAGGAAGAGCTATAAGGGGTACCATGAAGAGCCCTCATGACAGGAGGTATAGGACGGGGCTCTCCCCTCAGTATAAGGAATAACTTGTTTACAGTCAGAGGAGTCACTGTCAATGGCATGACCTCCTCCCACAATGAAAAATCCCACTGGAAACGCCCAAGGAGAGCTGAGATGTTTGCTCAGCCGGAGTGGGGCGGGGCGGGAGGGGGGTTGGCTTGCAGGAGGGATTCCTGCTGCTGGGGGTTGGGAAAGGGCCCGTCCTACTTTGTGGTTCAAATGAGGAATGGCACATACTCCCAGTGGTTTGGAAGGAAGTTTAGTCTGTCCTCTAAACTTCCTTCCGAGGAAGTTAGATTGTGGAGGTGGCCCAGATTCTCGGCGTGGTATTCTTGGGTTCAGGGCACAGTTCCTGAACTTTATCCCTGACTAATGTGTCCTGGGAAGGGAACAGAACTAATAAGGAGGAATATACAATTGATGAGTGAAGAAATGAAGAATGAACCTTTCTTTTTTAGTGGTGTAGGACTGAGCCCCACTGCAGGCAGGCTGCTCTCCTGCTCAAATGTCTTCAGGATTCCTGTCACCTCTTCTTCCGTGGAAAACCACCACGGTGGGTTAATGAAACTTAACCACAAGGACAGACTTGCATGAGCAGAACATACCATTTTTGTGAACCTGTCTTCACAGGCCAGTCTAATCTTCTCTGGGGTCAGTGGACTATTGAGCTTCAACGGTCCAAACAGCCCTCTCTCCCGTCGTGCTGCACTTACCGCGTCCTGGATGGCGAAAAACACCGAACACCCCAGGAATATCCCAGACTCTCCCAGACCCTGGAAGGGAAACAAGTCAACTAGATTATGACTCTCTCTTTCTCTCTCTGTATATATATACATATGTATGTGTATTATGTATATGTGCATCTATAGGTACATATGTGCATGTACGGGTACATAAAATATTATTACATGTACAACTTTTTCCTTTAAAAAGCTAATTCACTATTTTAACCCAGTATTCCCATTCTTAGGATTCCAGCCTAAGGAAATGATCCCAAATGGAGAAAGCAGATCTAGGCATTAAGATGATTATTGGCATGAAGATGAAAAATCAGACAACCTGACGGTAATAGTAGTTTGTGTTAGTCTCCACGATTTGGAGTATTTTTTTAAAATTGTATAATGTTGTTAAATTACTTTAAAATTAAAATGTTTTGGGAATTCCCTGGTGGTCCAGTGTTTAGTACTCTGTGTTCCACTGCGGGGGGCACGGGTTCAATCCCTGGTTGGGGAACTGAGATCCTGTAAGCCGCATGGCGGCCAAACAAAAAAAAATGTTTAATAGGGCTTTTTTCCCCTACAATCCTGGCAAAACCCCCAAACAACCAAGAGATGAATGTAGCCCCTCCCTCCTGGCACAGATATCACGTAAACATGCATTTATTCATAGAGCACAGCTTACCTTAGATGAATACAGGGTATTTGAGTTTTGAGACGGAGGCAACAAAGAAACGTGCAACTCCGTGGGGATGTCACAGATGGCAGGGATCTTATATTGGTTTGGGCCCTGAGTGTACAGGACCCCCTGAGGAGAATAATTCAGTTCCTCTATTGTATAAAGTCCCACGCCTTGAATAAATGCACCTTCAATCTGAGGCAAAAAAATAAATAAATAAAAATAAAAATTTCCATATATGAGAAAAGACAGTCAACAGTAACATTTCACCTTCTTGCTGTTAGTCTGAATCTTAAAAATGCAGTTGAAGGGGGTTTTCAGCATGTCTTGGAGTATGTCTCCAAATGTTTACTTACAAGTTCACCTCGAAGCATGTCTGAACATCCTAGTGAACGCTAAGTTCACTCAAAGGACTTGAGTTCGAATCTCAGCCTGGCATTAAAATTGCAGCTCTGGAAGAACCCTCAGGGAGCCTGTAGCCCAAATGCCCTGACTTTTTCTGCCTACAAGGCAGATGAAACGCTCTCTGACTGGTTGGCCACAGACCCCAGCACCCCAGGAAAGACTCTCGGGGCTCCGGAACCTTAGCAGCTCCTCACTCACGAGCCTGCTGGCCTCACATCTCTAGACTCAGTTTCCTCGCTTGTAACATGAAGGGTTCGAACCGTGTGCTTGCCTAGCTTCCTTTACAGGTTTAAAATGCTCCGGTTCTTAGATGTCAGCACGTGGACAAAATTACCTTTCCACACAGACTTCTTTTTTTTTTTTAATTTTTTTTTTGCGGTAGGCGGGCCTCTCACTGTTGTGGCCTCTCCCGTTGCGGAGCACAGGCTCTGGATGCACAGGCTCAGCGGCCATGGCTCATGGGCCCAGCCGCTCCGCAGCATGTGGGATCTTCCCGGACCGGGGCACGAACCCTTGTCCCCTGCATCGGCAGGTGGACTCTCAACCACTGCGCCACCAGGGAAGCCCCACACAGACTTGTGATTTCTGAGTCTCTTCTTCCTTTTTTCCTTCCTGTGGCCATATTTTCTCCACCCATCTCCATCCTCACTTCTATCTATTAGCAGAGATGTTCTTCTCTACCACGATGTTAGAGGAAGCTTCCTGACACTCTGGACTGCTCCCCGGGCCAAGTCCCCTCCCCCTGCTAAGTGAGGTGCCTGTCTTTGGAGGCTTCCACCAGCCCGGCCCTCTTCTGCTCCCTACCTCCAGCCTCACATCCTGCTCCTGGGACATGGGTGAGTGCTGCCACCAGCCTCTCCTCACTGCCAGCCATGAACACAAGGTGTGCAGAATCTTAGCTCTTTCTTTAGGTTGATTTCCTCCACTCTCCTCCCACCCAGAACACCTCTTCCCGATCATTCTTTGACTACCTGGTCCACACCACTTCCTCCCGGAAGCCTGCTTTGACTTCTCCAACCCATACATTCTTCCCATTCTCCAGTCAATGTCCTAATTGGAGAGTCCCTCAGACTATACGCTCCATTGCAAGTAGGGAGCTGAATGGCCCACTGGGGCTGAGGCAGGTAAAGAAAGTGAGTGAAGCTTCCAGAGAGCATGTGACTCTCTAAAGAAGCAGCCAATCAACTTTTCCTCGTGGAAATGTAGCTCCGGTGTTGGCAAATTTTCTGTGTTTCCAAGAGGTGCTAGCCATTTGAAACTTCATGTAAAATATTTGCTTGTGATTTTTCAATCTTGTTAATTATTTCAAATTTAAATTTTAAAATGTCTGTGGGCAAAATAGGCTACCCATCAACAGCTGCTGCTGTAACTCTTTGACGTTTGTGATCTCAACCCAACATTAAACTCCCTGAAGCCAGAGCCCATCATCTCCCCAGGATTCAGCACTAAGCACTGCATTCTACTTCCAGCCCACAGGTATGGGGCTCACTTTTCACCTCTAGGCTTAGTCCTGCTCATTCAAGCTCCCCAGTCACAGACTGTATGTTTCTTCAAAATCTACCTGAAACACCTTTGTCCCCTTCCCTTTTTTAAACACTAAGAGATTTGAGTTCCGTGGCTGTCCTGAATGGAAAGATTCTGAATAAAGGGATAGAATAAGAAGACGATGAACAAGCCAACGGGATGTGTTCCTGGCAGATCCCCCAGAAGTTTTGACTTTTACAAATAGGGAGTCAGGAAAGTCAGTTCCACATACCTGGCCTACGTCAAGGGCCGGATTTATACTGCAGCCAACATCCATGACAATGTCTGTTCTGATGTTCTAGTAATTAAAAAAAAAAGTAAAGACGTTTAGTTTAATGAATACAACTTGGGGAGACAAAGTCGAGAAGCAGTTCCTGTCAGGATGGCATTGGAAAAGAACCTATCTTTGGGCCACATTATATTTCAGGAGAAAGAAGCAACAAAGTTTATTATGTGTAACTTTCAAAGTTATATAAATACTCAACCAGCTTAATCAGTGATTTTTTTTTTCTTGGAAAAAATAGGAGAGAAAAATATTTACTTGACTTTGATTCCAGCTGAGTGATGTAACATATTCAGTTTAATCCACTACAACAAATAGAACATATGCCACAGAAAACAGGAAATGTCTATGGCCCTCCTGATCCTTGTTGCAAAACTCTGTGGCTACCACACAACCCCACATTCAGAGTCCAGCTGGCTGGGTGATAGTTACTGAATCAAGAGCTCAGGGCACATCAGCAAAAAATCTGTTACATGCTATTTTACATTTTTCATTTTTAGAGCAAAGCAGAGATTAAATCTAACATTACCACCTTGGTGACCAAAAGTTCTCTGATAACCTACAAATGAGGAGAAGGACAGCAGGCCCAGCCAGGCTGGTGGTGACACCTTTGCTCCCCAGCAGGTCTGTACCTTCTTTTCTGTGACATATGGTCTTTGTCATGACAGATTCTACTTATAATTATGAATGCAACAAAGGAAACCCAAGAATTTCCTTATTTGATCTGGGACTTTCATCTAGCATTTTTCTTAAGTAAATTAGATAGTGATCTAGAATGTTTTACTATGATAAAACTTCAGGTACCCACCCCTCTTGTTTAAAGACACAGTGAAATGTAAATTTCTCTTCCACACCAGTTAGCAAGGCTGGTGGCCTCTTCTAGGAGACCAGTGGCCTCAACTGGAGGCGAGCAGGGATGCTCTCAATTCTGCAGTGCTAGTGAAGGTTTTGCTTTCAAGGCTGTGGACTTACTGCTGTCTGCACTGTCATTTGACAGGGCTGCTCTAGGCTGTGGCAGCCAGACTCCACGATGGCCCTCGATGGCCCCCACCTCCCCGTATTCACGTCCTCACGCGGCCCGCTCCCGCACTCTACCAGGGGTGGCTTGTGTGGTCAGTAGGATATGGCAGGAGTAATAGTTCATCACTCCGAGACTAGGCTGACTCTGGCTTCTGTCTTGGGTTTTATCTTAATCACCCATACTCTCTCTCTCTCCTTTTCCTTTGGACCAATCCCTCACGGGGAACCAGCTTTCACGTCCTGAGGACACTGAAACATCCTATGGAGAGGTCCATGTGGTGAGGAACGGAGACCTCTGGCCAACAGCCAGTGAGAAACTGAAGCTTCCTGCCAACAACCACGCAATGCAGCTTGGAATCGGATTCTCCAGCTGCCACTGAGCCTTGAGATGACTGCAACCCTTGGCGGTAGTCAACAGCTTGGCGGTAACCTCATGAGGAAACCCAAGCCAGAATCACCCCAATAAGCCACTCCCAGGTTCCTGACCCTCAGAAATGGTATCAGCTGATAAATGTCTGTTAAAGCAAGTCCATCAATATGAAGAGAATTTCTGAAAAACAGGCCACAGGGAGGTCCCTTAGTGGGATGTCACATTATGGCCTTTTGCCTTGGGGTGATACCTAACCTGAGCCTCAGATCTAGCTTTTATGAAGACATCTGATAAGGCTGTCTCATGCATCTCTTAGGATTGTTCAGTTAGGCTTCCCTGGTGGCGCAGTGGTTAAGAATCCACCTGCCAATGCAGAGGACACGGGTTTGAGCCCTGGTCCAGGAACATCTCACATGCTGCCAAGCAACTAAGCCCGTGCACCATAACTACTGAGCCTGTGCTCTAGAGCCCGCGAGCCACAACTACTGAGGCCGCATGCCACAACTACTGAAGCCCTTGCACCTAGAGCCCATGCTCCACAACAGGAGAAGTCTCTGCCATGAGAAGGCTGCGCACTGCAATGAAAGAGTAGCCCCCGCTCGCTGCAACTAGAGAAAGCCCGTGCACAGCAACAAAGACCCAACGCAGCCAAAAATAAATAAATAAATTTATGTAAAAAAAAGATTGTTCAATAAATTATAAGAGCACACCTTAACATTTAATACCAAGGCTAATTATTACCCTGTTCTTAGATCTTAACAAGACCAAGGCATATGCAAGACACAAGGAAACCCAAATGATTACGTTTTCACCAACATTTTCTTCGAGGGAGGGGGGATGTAGAAATCAGTTAGCATCAGAGGACTTTCTACTGAACTCCCTAACACAGGACAGCTACTGTAGCATGAAAAGCATGCTTAGAGAGATCATTGTCTTGCCCCAGTCCAAGTTTCCCCAAAAGTAATCTGGTTTGAATCAGAATCCTGACAAGCTAGATACTTGAATGGGCAGATTCAATAAAGGTGTAGGTTCAATAAGGGTGTATATAATTTCAAAGATTAGGCTGACTACAGTTTAAAAACATACAGGCTGGAGACATATTAAATGAAAACATATCTGATCATAATCCAAGATGTAGTCACAAAGGATGTTTGGAAATATCAAGAACTAGAGCTTGCCTCTGGGTAGCTTTTGGGCAGATCATCACATGACAGTTGTGAGGGTATCACAGTCCCACTTAATCCATCGATGATCATTTATTGTTATTGATAGTGGCAAGGGGCTTCATTTACCCTCAAAGGCCCAGCTACAAGAGGAGAAACTCTGAGTCCTTGAAGCAGGAGTGTGTGTGTGTGTGTGTGTGTGTGTGTGTGTGTGTGTGTGAGAATCTGTGTGAGCATCTCCTCATAGCATTTCTTTTTTTTTTTTTTTTGGCGGTACACGGGCCTCTCACTGTTGTGGCCTCCCGTTGTGGAGCACAGCCTCTGGATGCACAGGCTCAGTGGCCGTGGCTCATGGGCCCAGCTGCTCCGCGGTATGTGGGATCTTTCCGGACCGGGGCACGAACCCGTGTCCCCTGCATCAGCAGGCAGACTCTCAACCACTGCACCACCAGGGAAGTCCCATAGCATTTCTTAAAAGCATAAGGATGCTCTTAAACTATCTAAAAAGCAGGACCTAGGTGGACAAAAGATATCAAAAGCTGGCCACTAGCTCCCCTGGGCTGGCCCTTGGTGCTTGTTAGCAGATTGTGAATGCTTATGAAATCATTCAAGAACGCCATATGGGGCTTCCCAGGTGGTGCAGGGGTTGAGAATCTGCCTGCTAATGCAGGGGACACAGGTTCGAGCCCTGGTCTGGGAGGATCCCACATGCCGCGGAGCAACTGAGCCCATGAGCCACAACTACTGAGCCTGCGCGTCTGCAGCCTGTGCTCCGCAACAAGAGAGACTGCGATAGTGAGAGGCCCGTGCACAGCGATGAAGAGTGGCCCCCGCTTGCCACAACTAGAGAAAGCCCTCTCACAGAAACGAAAACCCAACACAGCAAAAATAAATAAATAAATTAATAAACTCCTACCCCCAACATCTTCTTAAAAAAAAAAAAAAAAAAAAAGAATGTCATATGATGGCATTTCATGCACGAGGAAGCCCCCTGTAGGCTGTTTCTACATCGAAGCCCCCTGTAGGCTGTTTCTTCCTTGAAGCCCCCTGTAGGCTGTGTTTCTTCCTTGAAGTGATTTTTTTTCCTGATTCCATTTGAAAGAGCAGGGGAAATAAAGAAGAGAGGCTGCCAGTTGTTTTCCACATAAAACACCGAGGCGATTGCTGAGCTTCTATTTTCCTTGGTAAAACAGACAAATTATCCCTAGGCCGATTACATGGTGCCTCTCTGGTGCTCAGACAGATGGAATATGTGGAAAATAGATGTATCTAGAGTTCAACTTGAAGACCTTCCCAATTGGTACTGACCTTATGAGCACCTGTCAGACAGTCTATCTCAACCTCAGAACAGGCAGCTCCATAAACAAAGTATTCGAAAGGACGGCCTTCGCCTGTCTCCCAGTTCATGTTCGACTCATAACCCCTGGAGGAAATAGAATTCTTGAGGAGCGTTGTTAAGTGATCAAGTCCCCTAATTGCAGACCACGATGATTAAACAGACCCGTTGAGAGCTGTGCTCAATTTGTATGCACAGCAAACCAGAGGAGTGCACATGTACAATGGTGTGTAGTACATAATACATGCAATAAGTCTGCTGAATAAATAAATATTTACTTCTTTCTTATTAAACTTGCTTTCCCTGATAAAAACATGAAACCACTCCCTACCACTGACTCCTTATGCTTGGAAGTTAACTGCTGACTGTATGGATATTCATCCTATTGCTTTTGGCTAATATTGGGTCATGTAATCCTATCGTCATTAGATGTGGGGGATTCCACCCGGATTTTACACCAAACACTACATCAAAGGTGCACGCTTGGCAGTTCACCCATCTGCTGGCTCTAGGATTCAGCCTTCTGTGCGAGGGATCAGGCCCCTTGGCTCTCATTCTGTGCCACTACTCTGGTCGCTCCATCAGGCACCATGGCCTGCTCTGTTCCTAACTGTTCTTTAAGAACACCAAACGAATGCCATGGTAGAAGAGAAGCATAGGCCAGCAGCTTGCCAGTACTTTCTACCCTTCTCTCCTCTGCTCCGCCCAGTCTGGAGGGGCTTATTCCTGAGAGCCAATTCCTGATAGCCTGGGACTCCCATGACAAGTGACAAAGAGACAAAATCAGGTATGACTCTCTATATCACTCTATTCTCTGATGGCTTCCACTCTCCATTAAAATAACTCGATAAATTGATAGATTCTTTTCCAAAGTGTCTGAGTTCTAGTTGTGCCACATCTTGACAACACACAGTTATTGTCAAATTCTTATATTTTGCCAATCTAGAAGGTGTGAGATGGTATTTATCTTATTATGGGTTTAATTTGCATCCCTTTTCCTTCATTTCCTAACTTAAGGGACACACTGAGTTTTCAACAAAAGGTCAACCACTGTTGTGGGTTCTAAGCACTAACCCCCAGGTTAGTACTTCCCAGTATGATCTGAATCATCGATTCAGCTGTATTTTATTTCTGTGTCTATTTTTTCCCAGGCTTTCTGGAAATTTGGATTAAGTAGCACCTAATTGTTCTTTATAACAGTGGGTTAACACAAGGTACAAAATCATTTTTTGCCAAAATGGCAAACAGAAATGAAACTTCCCCTCAAGATACCGCTGCCATTTTCCATAGCATGCGATTGAAAGGACGATTTACCTGAAGTATCCAGTAGCTGAAAGACTAATGCTTTCATCAAAAGCAGCCTGTGCCTGGGAAAGAAGAATACAACGTGATGCGATAAAGATGTTTAAAGTAAGAATCACTCGAGACTTCAATATTAATTTTACTCTGTGTTAAATAAAGTGATCAGTGGTAATAACTAGGAAGGACCAAGTTTAATTTATTCCTTTCAGCATTTTCCATCTCTATAGGCATTTATGGTTCACTGCTTGTAGGAATAGCATTTGTTCAATGCATATCATCATAATAAATGACTCCCATGGTGTGTTACACTTATAGATTGGACTATTGGGGGCAACACATGTTCTGCTTATGAAGAATTTCACTCAGTCACCTGGAAAGACTTAGCCTATTAACACAGAACATTTCAGGAAAAAATGGGTGGTCAGACATTTAATTTTAATATCATGTATCCATAACAGACTTAGGAGAGGGGTACAATCTTACTAAATTGTACCATGTACACCAAAAGGCTTCTCCTGACTCTGCAGTGTACACAGCTGACTAAGATGCAAAATGATGCCCCCAAGTCTGAGAAAGAAAAATGTGAGAAGTGCAACCATTACAGAGGAAAGTGGGCTGAATGACAGCATTTTTTGATGGTGGAGGACTGACTCTCTTGCACTGCATCTCTCTCCATCCTTCTCCAACCAGACTCTCCCAGGAAGCACTGGGCAAAGGGCAGAAATAAATATGCCCAGAAAGGATTGAGAGCTCCTATAAATATGAATTATAGAATGAATCCTAACTCTATGGAATAGCAGGAACCATTTCTAAGTAAGACTCTCCAATGTTATTTCCTCCACACCAGTGCTTTAATATGACTTGACATCCTAGAACTGTCAGCCTTCAGTGGGTATCCATTCCACACCACCTGGTACTTTAGAACCTGTTACTCTGAAAAGTTTCCTAGTTGACTTTAGAATGTGTGTCTTCTCATCCAATTAGATTTTAGGTAGATGAAAGGAAGCAGTTGAATATTTCCATTCCATTTAGTACCTACTACTTGCTGAATATATACCCAAATGGCTTGGTTTCCTCTGTCTAAAGAGCGCTTATATGATTTTTACTTTTATAAAAGGATTCTAGCGTTATCTTCCAATTTTAGGAACAGGGGAACCCCCCAAAAAAGAACAAATAGATGGACTGCTATTATCTAGAAAATACCTAGATTCCTTAGGAAGAAACATTAATTAATTCTTGATTAAAACAAGAGTTCTGGACACAAGAACCATCTTTTCTCTAATAGAGAATTGTCCCAGATGTAGGAGTTCCTCCGTCATGCTGTGATAATATCTCCACATGCCGAGAGCCAAAGGCTTCTATTGATCATGATGTAACTGCAGTACCTTTTAATGTGCCCTTTCTACTGGTATCTGAGTCACACGTCTCACTCTCCTCTCTCCTTTTTTTTCCTAACATACAACACAAAGTAACAGTGGTTCTCACCCAGTCCTTCCAAGTGCCTCCAGGATTCTTGCTGATGATGGGTTCAAGGCGTTTTAGAAGAGTTTGACAAGCGTCCTAGGGATTATTTTTTAGTTAAAATTATGACCATAATGTCACAAGAACAACAATTTCAAAAACACACTATTATGTGCTGTTATATAGGCTTATTTAAGAGGAGAAGGAAGACACCAACCCCGTAAGAGGTGGGGTGAAAGGTCTCATGGGGTTGGGGGTGAAGCATGAACTGGTCTTAAAGACAGACCGCCTGGGATGGGGGCCGTGTAAGCCCTGCTAAGCGGTCAGGACTTAACAGAAAAGCTGTTGATAAACCACCGGTCACTGTTTTTAAGCACAGCACGGTCAGATTTATTTTGTGGGAAAGCTTTCCCTGGCTGCAGGAAGCCAGAGTGAAAGGCAATGAAACTGGGGTGGACAGACAGAGGCTCGCGATGGCCCTGACAAGAGGCGCGAGTTTGAACCAAAGCAGCCGTGGTACTGCAACCTGGAACTGGAAAGAGACATTTCTGAGTAGAACTGATAAGGCTTGGGGACCAGTGAGCTTTCAGGAGTGAGGGAGAAAGGAGGTGGCATCTCCCGCTCAGGAGAGTGGCCAGTCCTGACACTGACTGAGCCCCCGACTGGGGGAAGGCGCAGTTTTCCCCAAGAGGGTGTGGGAAGGAGACAAGAGCTGGGTTGATTTGCAACATCTTCTGAGCTCCAGCCTTGACGGGGTTCATGATTTGGGTGCCACTGCAACGATTTTTACCTTTACTGCCAACCCATTGAGATCGGCCACCACGGAGCCTCCAGAGATGTTTGCATTAGGGACGGTTTCTGTGCTTGTTCCCCGAAGGTGGATGTTGGACAATGGCATCCTTAATTCACGACTGGCCACCTGGATTTTGGAAGAGATCTTCTTTCACTTTTCTTTGGTTAGTCATAGACCCGTGCACTTAGCATACGATAGCATGTGTGTGGAACACCCCCGTGCCCAACTGGAACAAGTGGCAGGACCACGAATTCTTCTAGCCACAAGAAGTTCCTCTTGTCTAAGACCCTGTAGCTAGTCTGGCGCCCCAGCCCTGAGCACACTCTCTTGTTCTTTGACTTTCTTTTGTGCAATAGCACCGGGAAGAGGAGGTGAGGCCCCAAGCCAAGGCAGGAAGAAATGTTTCATGTTTTCATCATCATGAAATCAGCACCTTCAAGGCCCCTCCTACCTCTGCACTCTGCAAAATTTTAGCAAATCAGACTTCATCAGAGAGGAGATGCCTTATGCACATTTCTGGAGATGCTCCAGGAAGAGAGCATTTCTGAGAAAGGACAATGGCTTTGTTAAAGCAGCTGCACCAACCGGAGATCCCCGAAGTACATGGTGCCAGTGCCACTGGCCAACATAAGGACTTAGCTGGCTGCTAGGTTCTTCCTTTGTGTTTAATGATGGGGCAAAATCATACTACTCATCTCAGCTGGTTCCACATTCTCTTTCCTGCTAGCAGTATGGCTTAGTTGAGTTTGTCCACAATTACTACAGGGGCATAAGGCATACAGAGCCCTCCCCATCACTGGCTTTCAGAAGACTGCCTACACAAAGTGCATAGGCTTAGAACAGAAAGGTTTCTGGCAGCCCAATAAGGAAAACACAGAAGTCTCACCCCAGAAAGGGGAACAGGTATGACCACACAATTCTCAAGCGAGTGATAACATGAAATAAAACATATATTCAGCACCTCTATGATCAGAAAAGTGCAAATTTAAGCAATAATGAGATACTTTCCTCTATTAAATTATCTAAGTTTTTTTTTAAACAATCCATAATGTACAATGTTGGGTAGTGGTGAAATGTGATGGATACTTTCTGGAAAACAATTTGGTAACGTGGCAAGTGACTTAAGATATATTCTGTGACCCAGTAATTCCATTCCTGGAATTTATTTTTTAAAAAATCATTGGTTTGATCACAGGTTTATGGACAAAAATTTCACTGAAGTGTTCAGCAATTGGGGATGGCTAAATAAATCATACAGACATATACATGCAGTATTAAAAATCATGATTGTAAAGAATTCTTAATGACAGGAGGAAATGGTCACTCTATATAAGGATAGGTGAAAATCCAGGGTATAAAATTATATAAAAAGAATGCTAGTGATGTTCTGAAAAGGAAAAAATGTCAAAATAGAGAGACCCCAAAACAGTGATTATTGCTAAGTGGTAGAATTGTGCAGGGTTTTCTAAAATAATGTTTGCCTTTCAAATGTTTTATAATCTGTAATATTAAAATAACTAGCAAAATAGAAAGAGTAGCTAAAAATTATTCTAAAATAATTGAGCGAAAAGAAAACTGGTGGTTCGGTTAGAAATATCAAATGTGTTTTATACTATCAGTTGTTCAGAGTCCTTACTACAAAAAGGGCAAGAAATAACGCAATACATCAGAATTTCTAAATCTTTTTATTGCCCAGCAAAGGTTCAAAAAAGACAACACACTTGTTAATATATCCAAAGGAAAGCAGCAAATGACCATACAACCTTCTTTAGCAGTAAGACAACCAGAGGCAATTCTACCACATTCTTTTAGGAGGGTCAGTTACAAAACTGGCTTGTTTACCCAGTTTCTGTGAATAGCTTAGCAGTTGAAGTAGTCAAAACTGAAGTGTCCTATCCTTTTTATTTGGGAACAGAAGATGTACACTCCAGGTTTCTCTCTCCTACACATATCTACAAGCACACATCCGACTTAATCCAATTATCTGCACTCTTACCTGAATCATTTTCGTGTGGACCCCCTGCCCCATTTCAATTCCACCATGAGTCACCAGCACAGACCCGTCTAGATAAATGTGAACCAGGGCAGCAGCCTAAGCAGAAAAGATGAAAACAGTTGCCGCGATCTTTTTGATTGACGTTATCACATATCTTGTCAATTAGAAAACCTTTTCCCTGTAAAGCATCCTCTCCCTCCTTTCCACATCTGCCAAAATAAACGCAGACCCTTTCCCCATTGCCCCGAGAGCACTGAGCAGAGCCAGGGCAAGGCAGGCTACTATTTTCTCAGTAGAACAGCTGAGCTCACTGGTACCTTCAAGGATCCCCCCTACCCAGGGTGGAACAATAATCTGGATTTGGGTGTTTTGGGGGAGAGGGTGTTGTCAGTTTTAAATGCAGAGTTATGTATAGACAGTTTGGGGAAGAAGGAAGACTTGTTTACATGAACACTTATCCCCATAGTTGTAGGTATGTTATAGAGAAGCAAAAATAAAAATCCAAATAAGATGGGGCAGATAGACATTACTTTTTTGCTGCAAAATGAGCTAAGCCCACCCTCAATCACCTTGGCTCAGAGTTATAGGGCTTTAGAGTTCGAAGAGAACTTCGAAGTAATCTTATCTAACTGCACAGCTCCCACAGGAATACAGAAGGAACCAAACAGCTAACATAGAATAAAAGGCTGCTGTGGTCAGAAACACCCAGGCTCTAAGCTAAGCATGTTTTACAGTCGATAGGAATGTGCCTTCTTGCCAAGTCTGCTTGTGCTAAACTAGGGGGTATGGAGATGGGCCAGGAGACTGAGATATCCCAGGAGACTGGAGAAAATGTGAATGGCGTCTTCACTTCGAGTCTCCAGTATACGAGCAATATTAACAGCATATGGTCCTAGAGAAAAATGCTTCTACTGGTTCCACTGTGATTCAGGGGGTCTCCAAGGCACACCTCTACTGCTGCTCAACTGGGAAGTGCCAGCCTCCTAGATGTAGTCTAGGCCAGCCAGGGGTCACTAAAAGCTATCGGCTAGGTTTCTTAATATCTAAGCTTCTATGCAGAGTGGCATAATAATCTAGGATTTGTAAAGGCAGGTCTTCAGAAAATTCTGGTAACAAGCTAATTTCCATTTAATGAAGCTAAAATTTTTAAGCCTTGCTTTACTCACTTAGATGACTTATAAACAACCCTGGTCAGAAGTGAAAGTCAAAGGAACTGCATGTCAGTCACCAGATATGCCCAAGGAAAGGAGTGCATTCCTAGATCGATTCTTTGCCCACCAGAAGGAACTTTAGAGCCACCTGTGGGCCATGGGCCACACTTGGAGAGCTGCCTCTTTACTGGCATCCAAAGGTTCACACTACTCTAGCAAATGACACACAGAAGCCTCTAGCATTCCAAATCAGGCACTTTGACAGTGAAAATGGGCTCTATTTACCTGGTCAGCTGGTATAAACTAGGGATGTATTGAGAAAATGGGGACATAGGAGCACTTTCTCTGAGGACAAAGGCACCTACACTCACAGCCCAAGGGAGAATCTTAGAACCTTAGGAAAGGCATCGTTGCCATAATAGTCATATCCAAGTGCCTTGGGGAGATCCAGCAGTGCACGTTTTACTCTCTGTTGACATATCAGTCCTGGTAACACTGTCTTGTGCTCCTGGTCATTTATTCTCTAAACAATAAAGGTAAGGAGTGACATCCTCTACAGAGCACCCGGGGAGGGCTGCCCAGGGGTTATGCACCAGATGGCAGGGGATGCCAGCTGCAGCGGCTGCTCCTGGGCTCCATTCTAAGGCACCTCTTTGTACCCTGCTGGAATGTAAGCCCCCTGAAAGGAAAGTCCATGTCCTAAGGCATCCT
Source organism: Phocoena sinus (assembly GCF_008692025.1). Taxonomy (NCBI): domain Eukaryota; kingdom Metazoa; phylum Chordata; class Mammalia; order Artiodactyla; family Phocoenidae; genus Phocoena; species Phocoena sinus. Next base: position 35,225,258 of record NC_045769.1, read on the forward strand.
TTGCAAAGCAACATAGTAACTCATGAGTAGTAAGTACTCAATAAAAGTTTGATAAATGAATTGGCAACAGCATAGCCATTTAATCTGTTCCTTAAGCTTGTAGACACTCTATTTGGCCTCCTTGGCTCTGCCAGCAATTCAGAAGCTGCTTGTGGGTGAAATGTGTAACTGGCACATGTGATTGAACTACAAGTACAGTGGATTCTGCATTTCATCACGTGTGACCCCACTGGCAGCAGCGCTCTGCCTGTGTGTCCAGGGCAGCATTTCTGTCCGAGACTGCTGAGTAACTTGTCCCATGTGCTGCTGCAGTCTTCCTGGGCCACTTAAAATGTCGAATTCGGTTCAGTTAAGTGGCACCACCGGATGGCTCATTGTTAGCGCCAGAAAAGATAATTCTGCAAAGCTGCATCTACGAAATCAGCACAACTGGCACGTGGGAACAGATGGTTGTCCAATATAAACTTGGAACTTAGTCTGTGAAATTTAAGTCCTCAAGCAATGACTGCTGGTGTTGGTGAGACATGAGCTTTGACCCAACAGATTCCCAAAATGTCTCAGCCATTCAAACGTTTGAGTTCCTCTTCTGTGCCAGGTGCCGTATGAAGGCACTGGGAATACAGAGGTTCATTAGATACTGTGCGCACTTCAGTGCTCTGTCTAGGAATTAAATATAATGCGGGTGAGGCATGTGTGACCCCCTCAGCTGTTGGGAGCACAGTCTTGAAGTCAAGTCCTTGTTCTACCACTCACTAGCTGGATGTCCTTCCGTAGGAGAGCACACCTCTGTGGGCTTCAGCTCCCCCTTCTATGAAACAGAATCACACCAGCCAACAGAGGGGAGATAGGGCTTAAATCAAGTGGGAAATTGCAAATCACCCAGCCTAGGGCCGTAGAGGCAGAAGGTGCTCTAGTTCCCCCCTCCATCTGGTTTGCTTCAGAACAGAGGCTTTCAGCGTATGGCTTCCAGGAAGCAGCCTGAGTGATCTCAAACTCCTCAGTTCAACTCTGCAATTCAGCCCTAAGCAAATGTTTTAAGCACAGAAGCTGGTTTCCAGGCAAGGATGGGAGGGGATGGTGGTGGTGGGGAAGGCGTCTCAGGAGCCTTTGAGAATGAATTTGTGCTGCTGGCTGTTGTCTAGTTTCTTCCCAGCTGAGCTGAATCCCACCTCAGTTCCCCCCAGAAGGTGCTATGGGGAAGCAGCTTGATGTAGCTGACAAAGCACAGCTTCTGGAGCCTCTGAGACCTGAGTTCTATCACCGGCCCCGCCTCTCACCAGCTGTGGGACTCTGGACAAGTTATTTAAGCTCTCTGAGCCTCAGTTTCTCATCATTAACATAAGGTTACAAATCTTATAGATTGCCCTGAGGGCTGAATGAGATAAAATCTAAAAGAACTTACAACATAGTAGGTGCTCAGTAATTATCGTTAATTTTTATCTACTTTTTGAGAAATTTCTGATGAGGGAAATGGGACAGACCTAGTCTCCTGTGGAGGCCAGGTATTAAGTAATGGCAACCATTGAATAGAGACAGCCTGCCATGTCTACCCACAGCCTAACGCCCCTGAATTTCCAGAAGATTCATATACAATGGAAATTGTTTTCTGCATGATCCTGGTCGGTGTACTCAAGGACAGATGGCCCAGACTGACCTCTTTGCTGGCCGCTGGCTGATCAGTTTGCCCCAAAACTATATACAAAGAGTCACTGCTCACTAACCCTTTTCTAGGGATAGTTTTCCCCCTTCCTTTCCTTTTTAATAACCTTGTTTTTGCCTTTATTCCTCAACCACAGCCTCTTGACTCTCTCATCTGAGTAAATTGTAGGCAGATGACTAAACAACATCTGTGCTGTTTTGCCATCGTAAACAGGAGAGGCATAGGAAGGCTGCACTCAGATCGCCACTGTGTTGTTATATGCCCCTCTGCGTTAACCCACCTACAATCAAAGCTGCATGAAAACGTTCTGGTGATTTCATCGAGGCTGAGTCAGGATAGATGGGTGAATGATGGGTGTGGAAATGGGGGAAGGGCCTTCCTGCCTGCTTTTCCTGGCCTCCCCATCACACGGCCTACACACTAGTGCTCTTCACGGCCCCACCCCCACTTATCCCTATTCTGTCAGCGCTCAAAACACATACCTGCCGTACCTTCTTCACAGTTCAGCCAAAGGCGTGAACTCTGCGAAGGGGAGGGACTACAGTTTTGAGGGCTCTGCCACCTCATCCACATGTATGTACAGATACACATATGGACACGTAAGAACATAGGGAACAGGGTTCCCACATCCCTGCTGTACAATGAGCAACAATAAAGACCACCAGCTGTTCAGGGTAAGTCCCACTCAAGAATGAAGAGGTGGAACCTGCAAGTGAGGTTTAGCAACCGAGCAGGGAATTCATTTAATCAATTAAAGAAAGTAAACAACAAGAATAGATTTTCAGGACTTCCCTGGTGGCGCAGTGGTTAAGAATCTGCCTGCCAATGCAGGGGACACGGGTTCGAGCCCTGGGCTGGGAAGATCCCACATGCCGCGGAGCAGCTAAGCCCGTGTACCACAACTACTGAGCCCGTGTGCTGCAACTACTGAAGCCTATGCACCTAGAGCCCGTGCTCCGCAACAAGAGAAGCCACTGCAATGAGAAGCCCGCGCACCGCAACAGAGTAGCCTCTGCTCGCCCCAACTAGAGAAAGCCCGCGTGCAGCAACGGGACCCAACACAGCCAAAAATAAATAAATAAATTTATTAAAAAAAAAAAAAAAAAAAAGAATAGATTTTCAGTCCTCCCCGTGATACCTTTAACGGCTATAAAGTGAAAAAAAACTTCTACGATTGTTTGAAAAGATATTTAAATGATTTAGTTTTCTGGATGTCATTTTCCCCAGCCCACCAAAAATGGGAGGAGCACCGAGTGCCTTGCAGCTTCTTCCATTTCCTGTTTCTATCTCACAGAATCAGAGTAGCTGAAGGGGAGTCTTGGGGGTCATTGGTCCCCCAATACTTAAGTATTTTATACTTAAGTGATATGGGCCCACAGTGAGCTAATTCAGCTGTTCAATTCCAAGGCCAGGAGTAGGTGCTGGGTCTCCCAATTTCCCAGCGAGAATGCTTGTCACCAACCCTGGGGAAGTGGGCAAAGTAGCTCTTGTCTCCTCTGGAGAAAAACTAGTTGGACGGAGCACAGCTTTGGGGAAGTTGAACAATTAGATATTGCAACCATATGGCTAATCCACCTTAATAGAAAGTTTCCTCAACACCTTTTGATTTGTCTGTTTGGAGAACTGACCTGACCAGCAGCAACTGATCCAAGGCCGACAGGAAACTTCAGGGGGACCATTGCCAGCCCCTTCTTCTTCCAGCAATTCTCCGAGTTGAATTTTTCTACGGCTGCTTTCCTTAGGGCGTAGGAAGACATGGCCATGCATTCTTTCCAACACTGGATCAGGTTCTTGGCATTAATCTCTTGTTTGTAGGGTGTTTGATCAATTTCCTTATACATGTTTATCGTTCGGACCTACAAAAGAAAAGGAGATCAAAAGGGTTGGTGGGGCACTAGGCACATAGTCTCTCCCACCCACTGTCCTCCTAGTCAAAGTCTGCTCATCATAGAAAACCCAAACTGAGTTCAATCTACTCCCTGCTGAAGCCTTTCCCAACACATAACATCTTCCTCTTCCTCTACTCAGAGCCTCTATCAAATGTGTTAGCACTTATATGCCTTCGAGGCCGCTCTTGTGTAAGTTCAGAGGAAGGACTCCTTTCCTCATATTTCTTATATAACTCCACAGTGCAGTCCAGGTACACTGTGGACTCTTAATTCCAGTTGTACTTGTGAGTATCTGTTGAAAGGTAATGCTGCATTTAATTCCAGGCTACATGATCTGTGTGATTTCAATTTTCAGATGCTGAGGCAAGAGAAGACCACTCACTTCCAAACAGGAAACTATGAAAGTTTGTTTAAATATAGCCCATAACTAGGATGAAAAGCCAATTAAGTGATTCTATCCCAGGATGTCTGAAGCAGAGTAGAATCCTTCCTGAATTCCCAGAAATTGGTGACTAAGGCACCCAGCTGAGAACAAAAGGTCAAGTACTTCACATTCTCAGCTGAGAAAACTCTCAGCAGTTGAGGCCAGCCCTCTCCCCAAGCTGACAGGGGTCATTACAGACATATCTTTTTCCCATCTCCCCCTCCAAAAAGTCCCAGATCATTATAAAAGGATGACTGGAAATTAGTGAGCTGTGTCATTTGGGGGAAGGTGGTTTTTTTTGTTTTTGGGGGTTTTAAAAAATATTTATTTGGCTGTGCTGGGTCTTAGTTGTGGCACACAGGATCTTTAGTTGCGGCACGCGGGATCTTTAGTTGCAGCACGCGGGATCTTTAGTTGCGGCATGTGGCACCTAGTTCCCTGACCAGGGATCAAACCCAGATGCCCTCCATTGGGAGTCTGGATCTTAACCACTGGACCACCTGCTGTGGTGTTTTTTGTTTTTTGGTTTTTTTGCGGTACGTGGGCCTCTCACTGTTGTGGCCTCTCCTGTTGCGGAGCACAGGCTCCAGACGCACAGACTCAGCGGCCATGGCTCATGGGCCCAGCTGTTCCGCGGCATGTGGGATCTTCCTGGACCAGGGCATGAACCCGTGTCCCCTGCATCGGCAGGCAGACTCTCAACCACTGCGCCATCAGGGAAGCCCCCTGCTGTGGTGTTTTGAAGGATGGCTACTCTCTCCTCCATCTTCTCTGGGGATGAAGAGAGGTCATTAGCTGATCCTCCTCCTAGTGCTACCAATGTGACAGCACATCTGGGAAAGAGGCCATGGTGAGACAGCCAGGAAGGGAGGGGCAAGGCCCCCCCCACCAAGTTCAAGAGACATAAAGATGATGGCTCCTGTCTATGGTCACAAATTCTAGTGCTGGTTGGGCGGGGGGAAGGAGGTAGATGAATCAGGGACTGCGGCTTTCCATGGATGGCTGCAGCATGGGGCCAAGAGGTGTGGGCTTCAGGGGATGCTGCATGAGGGGCCAGCTGAGGGTCAGTTGGAGATTTAATGCTTGCAGGGGACTGTCAATTTCTGAGAGGGCGGGCAGAAATGGAGCCCGGAGACAACATACTTGAAAAGTGGCTTCATCTAACCAAGAAGAGGACAGAGAGCTTGCTGGGAGAAGTCAGCTGGGGAGATGCTGTCTGTTTTCCCTGGTCCTCACGGGAGGGAGAAGGGGGCAGAGGGCGCACCTTCTGCCCACCCTAACTCTACTTCAGGATCCTGGGAAGGGAACTGAGCTTGTTAATGAATGAAATTGGGACCAAGACTTAAAGAACAGAAAGGAGGCCATTTTAGTAACTGAAATGACTCAGATGACAGCTCCCTGAGATGTTAAGGAAGCAGAGGAAAGAAGGGTTTGACAGAACTTATTAGTAGCAGTTATACTTCTAACCCATGGAGACTTCTCACTAACAATGAATCCAGAGCTCACTTCTCAATACCCTCTGCCCCAGGATTTTTGAGGAGCCCGAGTAAGACACGGACCCCTGAACTCTGGAGTCCTGCTCTGTATTAACTAGTTAGCTGGGTTACCCCCAGCAAATCATGTAGCCCCTATGGACCACAAATTCCTCAACATGAAGACTCCCAGTGGCCCTCCCACCTCTAAAATTCACTATCGTTTGTCTGTGAAACTAATTCAGTTTTACCTTCTCAGGAGACAACCCGCATCTGGCTGCAACTTCCGTGATACAGGATTCGGTGATCAGCCCTGTCTGAGGAAAGCCAAACCCTCGCAAAGCCGTGTTGGACGGAAGGTTGGTTCTGCATGCCCACGCCCGACAGCGCAGGTTGGGAAACTTGTAGGCATTTTCCATTTTCAGAAGTCCCATCTCTATCATCTGGGGAAATCCAGAGTTGATGTGATGAGACCTCATCCTTCTGCACCTGTTTTACCACCCTGAGACTTCAGACCAAAATCAGGCCAGAAATGACCTATGTCACATCAGACAAGCTAACCTTGACCCATGTCTCAAATTAAATGCATTTTTACTGTAAAATGATTTTTAAAGATTTGAATGATTTTTTTTGAAATCATTACTTTTACATTTTCACATTAGGGCTAATGCATTTTTCCCCAGGTTTTAAAAATTTCCAAAAGCCTTTGAAGCATTCATAGGCCCTCCCAGTCTACAGAATGTAGACTCTCTCTCAGTTTACAGAATAAAATATCCTGAAAAACAGGAAAAAAAAAATGCTGGTATTTGGCCTAATGCATTTGTTCTCAACCAGGGGCAATTTTCCCCTCTTCCTTCCTGGGACATTTGCCAATGTCTGGAGATAGTTTGGGTTGTTAGGTCTGGAGGGTAGCTGAGCCACTGACACATACTGGATAGAAGCCAATGATACTGAGGGACCTCTTATAGTGCACAGGGCGGCCCTACAGCAAAGAATTATCCATTTCAAAACATCAGTGGGGTCAAGGTGAAGGTCTAATGCTTGCATCTGGGAAAAGAGCTCTAAGTTTGGGAAACACGGAGATAACACACAGATGCAGACTTAGCCAGTATCTCTGGGCTCACCCTGGGGGCACCAGTAAGTAACATGAGTCTACTTGCTCCCTGCATTGCGAATCTTTACGCTTTTATAATTAAATATTATTTAACTACTGAACATTTTTCTGAATTAAATAATTTTATGTAACACTTTCCAGAATGTGAATTTGCTCATTAAAACACTTACAAGTAATGACTCATCCAGGGAGGCACCTCCATTGCTATAATGCTCCACATCCAGGGCCAAGATTCTGCCATCGTTCATGAATCCAGCCTGGGGAAAGAGAATGGACCTTTGATACTGGTTCTGGGGACCAAGTCTCTCTAAAGTTTACTCTGTCACTTGTGAACCCTCTACATATAGATGAAAAATTTTATGACATTAGATTTGACAATTTCTTGGATAAGACACCAAAAGCATAAGCAACAAAAGAAAAAATAGATAAATTGGACTATATCAAAATTTAAAACGTCCCGGTATCAAAGGATACAATCAACAGAGTGAAAAGGCAATCCAGAGAATGGGAGAAAATATTTGCAAACCATATATATCTGATAAGGGGTTAATATCTGGGATGTATAAAGAACTCCTACAACTCAACAACAAAAAGCCCCAAACAACCTGATTAAAAAGTAGACAAAGGACTTGAATAGACACTTCTCCAATGAAAATATACAAAATGGGTAACAAGCACATGAAAAGATGCTCGGCATCACTAATAATTAGGGAAATGCTAATCAAAACCGTAAGATACCACCTCACATCCATTAGAATAGCTACTATAGCAAAAAAAAAAACACCCAAAAAACAGAAACAAAACAATAAGTGTTGGTGCAGATGTGGAGAAACTGGAACCCTTGTGCACTGTTGGTGGGAAGGTAAAACAGTGCAGCTGGGTATTTATCCAAAGGAATTGAAGGCAGGATCTCAGGGAGATATATGTATACCCATGTTCACAGCAGCATTATTCACAAGGGGTAGAAGCAACTCAAGTGTCCATCAATAAATGAGTGGAGAAACAAAATATGGCATATACATACGATGGAATATTATTCAGCCAAAAAAAAGGAAGGAAAGAATTCTGACACATGCTACAACATGGATGAACTTTGTGGACATCATGCTAAGTGAAATAAGTCAGTCACAAAAGGACCAACACTGTATGGTTCTATTTATGTGAGGCACCCAAAGTAGTCAAATGCACAGAGACAGACAGTAGAATGGTGGTTTCCTGGGGCTGTTGGGAGAGGAAGGAGTGGGGAGTTATTGCTTAATGGGTACAGAGTTTCAGTTTTGCGAGGTGAAAAGAATTCCAGAGATGGATGGTGATGACTGCCCACCAACGTGACTGTACGTAATAACGCCACTGAACTGTACACTTAAACACGGTTAAGATAGTAAATTTTATGTTATGTGTATTTTGCCACAAATAAAAATAATAACAATAAAAAAGGAAGGATAGAGAAAGATATAAAAGCAGAACACACACACAAAAAAACCCTCCTGTTTAATCTGTCACTACTGTTCAATCTTTTTTCTCCTCCTAAAGCAAATCAACTGCATATTTCTTGACTTCTTATGCTCGCCGTAAGTTCTTGAATTCTGACTCCCATCCTCATATTTCCACCAAAACCTTCTCCCCTAAAGCCAGCGATCTTCTAATCTCCAAATCTGGTGGCCTGCACATAATGGACTCTGCACATTTTTCTCATAGGGCCCAATTTCCTCACAATTCTCAGCGGCATTTGTTGTTGCTGGAGGTCTTTTAAATAAATATCTCCCTTGCTTTTAAGATGTATTCAATATTTCTGAACTTATTAAAGTTCATTTTGGGAATTCCCTGGTGCTCCAGTGGTTAGGACTCTGTGCTTTCATTGCCAGGGCCCGGGTTCGATCCCTGATCGGGGAACTAAGATCTCACAAGCCATGCAACGTAGCCAAAAAAAAAAAAATAATAATAATAAAAGTAAAGTTTATTTTAATGATTTTTGTTGACTGGAACCAAATTCAAACCGAAGTCAAGGGCATGAACTATGAATTCAGCAGTTTAAGTCTGAGTCCTGGTTCTGCCACTTAACCCACTCTGTGATCTCGGGCAAGTCATATAACCTCTCTATCTGTGACCTGGCAATAAGTAAGGTAATGCAGGGAAAATCATAAGCCAGTGACTGAAACCTAGCAAGTATCCTAAATAATGCTACTGTAAACATTATTAATATCATCTCCTGTCCTCATACTACCCTCCATCAGAACACATTATTTTCTCAAGGTTTTAATCATCACTACGCTGATGGTTTCTGTAACTTATAATCCAGTCTTTTCAATAAAGTCCCATATCGATGAAGGACATTTCCACTTCTAAATGTCCCACTGTCACTTCTTCTCCAAACACATTCCGTCTAGACTGTTTCCTCCTTCCAACTTGGCTCTTTCTATCAGAAACCTCCAAGGCATGTTTGTGGTTCTTATTCTCCATTATATTTTGCTAAGTTTGTCACCGAATTCTATTTTATTTTATAATAGCTCTTGGACCCATCTCTTTTTCTACATCTTCCTATCGTAGCCAGACCCCAACCGCTTCATGTCTGAAAGCATCAGCTGCCTCCAGGTGGTCTGCGTCCTCCCTCCTCGCTAGGCCATCCTGCCCAGTGCCATCCTATTCTCCCCCACAAAGCGCCCATGTTTGGTTATGACACTTGACTGGTCCAGCATCTACTCAGTCTCACTGTATCTTATGAGATCAAGTTTAACCCCCCATCCTGGGATTCTCAGGCCACTCTGAGTCTGGCATCACCTAACCCAACCCATCTTATTTCCCATTACTTTCCAGTAAGTGCTCTGTGCTCTAATTCCCCTTCTCCCCTTACTCCTGCCCCTATCAAACAGGCCACGTGTATCCCACCTCTGCATTTATGCTGCTACTAATCCCACCACCTGGTATGCCTTCTTTCTGCCAATCCATTCTTGAAGGTCATTTACGTTTCACCTTCTCTAAGAAGTTTCCTGTACACACTCCAACTCATATTCATCTCTCCCCATAGTTTTACTATGTGCACCTCCTCCTTTAACCTGAGATTATTATGTTTTCATAATGACTTCATATGTGTAAGTCTTATTTCCCCATCAACGGCTAAAATGTGGTCTCCTTCAGGACAAAGTTTGCTCTAATAAATCTATGTTGCACTAAACCCAATTCAAAATATAGCTTAGGGTGAATGTAAGTTGAAATAGATACATTCGTTATCTTCTAACAATATGTATGCAGGTACACCAGTTGTGGTAGAAACGATGTGATGTGTTCAACAAATCCTGTTGTCTTTCATCCTGGGCATGCAGAAAGACTACATTTCCCATGCCCCCTTGCAGTTACGTAGCAAAGTTCTGGCCAATAATGTGTCGATTAAAGCAAGGACCACCACTTCCAGGCCTGGTGCTCAGAACATCTCCCACACAACACTCTGCTCCCTCTCTTCCCTTCCCTTCCCTTGTCTGCTGCCCTCTGCAGAAAATCCAGTGGAGGACAAAGAGTCTTTAGGGTAGTGCTAACCAATGGAACTTCCTGTGATGATGGCAATGTTCTCTATTTGCATGTCCTATATGGCAGCCACTAGCCACAGGTGGTTACTGAGCACTTGAAATATAGTTAATGCAAATGTGGAACTGAATTTTTTTTTTTTTTTTTTTTGCGGTACGCGGGCCTCTCACTGCTGCGGCCTCTCCCGTTGCGGAGCACAGGCTCCGGACGCGCAGGCCCAGCGGCCATGGCTCACGGGCCCAGCCGCTCTGCGGCACGTGGGATCTTCCCGGACCGGGGCACGAACCCGTGTCCCCTGCATCAGCAGGCGGACTCTCAACCACTGCGCCACCAGGGAAGCCCTGGAACTGAATTTTAACTTTCATTTAACTTAGTAGATTTAAATTTAAATAGCCGTATGTGCCTAGTGGCTTCCGTATTCAACAGTGCGGTCTGAGGGGAGGATGGTGGTGTTACTAGATGGAAAAAGCTTGAGTCCATGAGTGATTCTGTGTAGCAGGGTTCTCTCCTGTTCTCCGCCCACCTCCCACACTCCTCTGATTACGCTGGGCTGTTACTTGAGCAAGAATTAACACAAAAAAGTTCTAAGTCCCAGAGAGTTTTTAGTTGTTAGAGCAGTTAGCCCATTCTGACAAGTAAACTTATTCTTTATAAAGCAAAAGAATACTTATTTTCTGCTACAGAAACTTTTCTAGGAATTAGGAATTTGTGGTACAGAGTTTTACCAAAATACCTTTGACATATTGATAAATGAGGAAGCTGTTGGCAAGCATTTGCAATTTCGCGTAACATTATTGTTACAGAAATTATTCTGTTTTTACCTCCCATGTATAAAACTGTGGGAATAGTGTGGTTATCAGATCCACTTTCATGGACGTATGTGTGTATACTCACATGTTTTTCAGCTGTGCACTCTGTAGCAGCCAATACCAGCTCGTACTTTTTCCACAAACTGGTATCTTTGAGGAAAGCAGAAAAGCTTCACTGAACCAGCCAGTAATCAGTTAGCACAAGGAAGAGAAAGTGTGACGCACAATTTGTTGATTTGCTCACTGTCATTCCCCAGTAGAGAGTAGCCAGATGCTGCCCTCTGCATTTCTGTAATGTTATATTTACAACATAAATCCCCCATCCTTCTGCTCACTTTATACTTTCCAAGGTAAGGGTGGCGGCCTCCAGTTATTAACATGTCTTCTCCTCGTTCTAGAATGCAGCGGACTGCACGACCATGCCTAAAACAGGAAAAAAAAAATCGGGAGAGGTAAACTCTTTTACCTAACAGGTATTATCTAGGGTTTATGTAACGCCTAGTGAGAGCCTGGTGGTGTCCACACACACCGCAGAACAGCAGAGTGACTCCCTGAGCCCAGGCTGTGCTGCTCTCACTGTGCCCTGACCTCCTCTTCCTTTGGGTCAGGGCACAGTGCCTGGCACTCACTACTTATGCAAGGGGGCTCTGAGGCCCAAGGCTCCGGGGTATTGCTTTGGGGTTATTTCCCACTGTGATAATCACCTCCATGATAGGCAAACAGTCCCAAGGCCACGTTATAGATGGTTACAAATGGAGGAACTCAAGTGGTGTCTGACTGCCAAGTATTCCCTGATAGGACAGGTCTGGAATGAAGGTCTTTTTGTGTCACGGGGCAGAGGAACTGACGTACATTACTTAGCAAAGAAATTAAGCCTTCTAGGTGTGCCTGTTCCAAAGACAATTTCCTATGGTTATATTCTGACACCCTTAAAGGAAAATGGTAATATAAATAAAGGTAAGCATAACAGAAGCAAATTTTCCATCTAAATTAAGGGGAAAAAATATATACACACACATACACACCTTTTGAGATACACATATTTATATCTATCTATATGTATATAAACCTTTTGAGATATGTATAGGTGTAGATATATAGATAGATATAAATGTCTAGCTCAAAAGGTTGAACTGACCTATGTAGATACACAGGTGCTAAGGACAAGTAACCCCACCCTTTCAGGATCTGCTTCTGTCTACTCCCCAGGTATTATATATTTTACTGTGGTTTTTACTCTTTTCAGTAATTGATTCTCATTTTTGTTTTTATAGTATGTAGTTTGACAATATAAAATAAAGAAGTTGTAATAAGCTGGCAGCTGGTTTGTATATTTGTATATTATATGTGATTTTAAATAACCTTGACCCAGATTCTTCCTCCTTAACCGCAATATTGAAAATATTCAGTGTGACCTCATTTTATTTTTAGTCTACTTAACAGATTTTCTCCACTTACTTGTTTGCAGCAAATGCGGTGATGGCTGCCATGATGCCAGTTTTCATCACCTTCCCCCCGAAAGCCCCGCCAACACGCTTTACATGACACATGACCTTGTTAGCTGGGAGCTTCAAGGTTGAAGCAACTATGTCCTGTGAATGATAACAGTTCTCATTAATCTGACCCATGTGCAGCAAGGGGGTGGGAATAGTCCTGACACATTTTGATTCCTTAATGTTGTACATGATACACACATTGTGTGGTTATACTAAATAAAGGGATGATTTCCAGTAACCTAAGCATGCATCCATGCTGATCTCAGTAGTATTCAGCTGTAATGACAGCACCAAAACTATCATTGATATTAAGTAGTCCTTCCAATATCAATGAGATATTTTTGTGATAATAAAATTAAAAAAATTTTTTTCCCCATGAACTACACCCAAGGTATCCTTTTCAGACTAACCCCTAGGGATATGTTTCCTGCAGCAGAGAGATTTCGTGGGTTCCAAGCCTCTCTCAGACTGGGTCTCTTCCCTGCACACCACGGTCTCCACTGCTGAACAAGCACTCCTCACCCTCCATTCGGATTCAGTTGGCTGGTGGGTCTTCCCTGGATGTAGGCCTTGCTCTTCCTTGCCATCCTAATGTTTGAGGTCATTAAGTCTTTTTTGTTGTTGTTGTTATCAATGTATTTATTTGTTCTTACTTATTTTTTATTTTTGGCTGCGTTGGGTCATCGTTGCTGCGCACGGGCTTTCTCTAGCTGTGGCGCGTGAGGCGCGGGGCTTGCTCTTCGTTGCGGTGCGCGGGTTCAGTAGTTGTGGTGCACGGGCTTAGTTGCTACGTGGCATGTGGGATCTTCCTGGACCAGGGCTTGAAGCCATGTCCACTGCATTAGCAGGTGGATTCTTAACCACTGCGCCACCAGGGAAGTCCAGGTCATTAAATCTTAATAACTCATTTTTATAGGTGGGGAGCCCAAGAGGAATGAAGTGATGGGACCAATGTCACACAGGGAGTGAGAGGCACAACAGGAATGGAATGGAATTCGCCTGATCCTTCTTAGTGTTCCACCTTCTAAGAGGCCTCATTCTCCACATTCCCACATTCCTACTTACTCTGGTAATGACACTGGCTCCTTATGACCTACTGAATCAAGACCCCAGTGTTTGTTCCCCTTACTTTCACCCTGATGCTTAAACTAGCCACCCCAGGCACATCCACCTTGGACAGTCTTCGTACTATTCCTCCTTCTTTACACACGTGCTGCCTGGCATATAGGACGCAGGCAAAAAGTGTTTGCAGAAGGGACAAGTGAATGAATGAATGAACGAATGAGTGGCATTTGATCGTAGTGTGGAACTCCCTGGAAATGGCTTCTCCTCTCACCATCTAGACGAACCTCATTCCCACTGTAAATCCCAGCTTAAGACTTCATCTTCATGAGACTTCCTGGATGATTCTCGGGCTTGACAAACCTCCATTCCCTTAATTCTTCCATCTATGTAAATTCTGAGTTTGCTGGTTGCATTCCGCCCAGTACTATTTCCTAATTGCTTCATGTGAGTTAGGTGACTGTAAGTTTTGGAGGGCAGGCCTTCCTTTGTTAAATTTTGGGTTTTTTTTCAGTTTTATTGAGCAATAATTGACATACATCACTGTATGAGTTTAAGGTACACAGCATGATGGTTTGATTTACATATATTGATTACCACAATAGGTCTAGTTAACATCCACCATCTCATATAGATACAATTAAAAGAAAAAAATTTCTCCTTGTGACAAGAACTCTTAGGATCTGTTTCTTAACAACTTTCATATATAATACATCAGTGTTGACTATAGTCATCATTTCTTTCATGTTCTTAACAGTGCCAAGGGTATAGAAAAAGAGACCAGCTGATCCCATAACTGATTTTAAAGTTACAGACCCACAAACAGAAGGCCATTACTTTCATAATACTATCTTAAAAGTTTTAAAGTTGTATGGTTATTAATACCCAAATGGATATGGCTATTAGTATTCCAAACTCCTTCAGTTTCTAAAATGTTCTAAATTGTTCTTGGTATATCTTGTTGACAGAAACCACTTAGCCATGTCCCCTCCATAATGGTCCCCACATTACCTGTATGTATTTGGGAAACTGTGTGGACACGTAGACATCAATTTCTTGATCCTCTCCTTTGGGAACAACAAGCATGCTTTGGGTTTCCATATAAAAATGTTCTTGACCTCCTATGTGTATTTCACCTGTTAGAGGAAAATATTCCAGAATCAAAGAGACAGTCAGATAGGACAGGTAGCACTCCTCAGGTGTTATCTCATTACAGAGAAATTCCAGCGACAGTGCTTCTGCTGGGGTAGTGGGTTACATTTCCAGTTTGTTCTTTTATATCTTCTGTTTCTTTGCTGAGATTTTCTATTTTTTTTCATTTGTTCCAAGTGTTTATGTATTCCAAACATGACAATATTTAGCTTTTATTATACCTGCATATTTGAATTAGAGTTCTGCAGGGCAGTGTGTCATGTCTGCCAGCATGGTAGGTCTCAAAGTGATAGGGAAAGATGTGTGACTTTTCAGAGTCAAAATACTACAGCAAGGAGAATTCCAGTTCCAAGACAAGATGAAGTAGATGCATTTCTCCCTGTTCCTTCTTCTAAGTACAGCTAACAATTCTGGACATTATATGTAATAAAAGAAACATAAGAAGGTTCTGAAAAGTAGAGGAGAAGGCAAACCAGCTAGGGACTCTGGGACCCAAGGAAAGACACAATGCTGAGTTCGGTGGGTTTGGTTACTGTTTGCTTCATATATCCCAGACTTGGTGCCAGGGAAGCAGAAATCCAGAAACACCAACAGGCAAAGAGAAAAAAATCCCCCAGGAAAAGCCTACTTTCTCTAGCCAAAGGACCAGGAGAGCGGAAGCCTATCAAGACAGAAAACTTTTATGCAATACCTACTCTGCTCTAGCCAAACACTACAGAAAAAACTGCAGACCTATCTCTGTTTGCAAAAGTTGAGTGGGGAGCTTAGACTTCCACCCTTATCAAGCTGTGATGAGGTACCCCAAATCTTCCACTGGGGTGGTGTTAATGGGGACCCTACAGGGAACCTGGACTTCCGTGCTCCACCTGGCAATAACAAGACATCACCCCTCGTTCCTTCCAACACAGGGTCAGAGGAGTTCTGGTAAAATAGATGATTTAAATAAGATCCAAAGTCTTACAACATAATATCCAAAGTGAACCGGATCAAATCAGAAGTCATTCATCATACCAAGAACTCAACTTGAATGAGAAAAGACAATCAACAGATGCCAACAGCGAGATGACACAGATGTAGGAACTATCTGTCAAGGATTTTAAAGCAGCCATCATAAAAATGCTTTAATTTACATAAACACTTGGGACAAATGAAAAAAAAATAGAAAATCTCAGCAAAGAAACAGAAGATATAAAAGAACAAAATGGAAATTTTAGAACTAAGAAATACAACACTCAGAATATAAGGGGCTCAGTGGATGAGCTCAACAACAGAATAGAGAGAACAGTGGGAATCATCAGGGAACAAGAATACAGAACAATAGAAATTGCTCAACCTGAGCAACGGAGAGAATAGACTGAAAAGAAAATGAGCAGAGCCTCAGAAACAGTTGTGATTAAAATTAAAGTCTGAACATTTGTGTCGTTAAAGTCGAGTATTTGAAGATGTAATACGTGAAAATTTCCCAAACTTGGTAAAAGACACCAACTTACAGATTTAGAAGCTGAGTAAATCCCAAAGAAGATAAACCAAAGAAACTCATGCCAAGACACATCACAGTCAAACTTCTGAAAACTAAAAACAAAATATGTTGAAAGAAGAGAGAGAAAAACACTGCCTCTCCTATTGGGGAAAAATACTTCAAAAGACAGCAGATTTCTCATCAGAAACCATGGAGGCCAGAAGAACTGGTATAACATCTTTCTTCAAGTGCTAAAAGACCTGTCAACTCAGAATTCTATATTCAGTGAAAATATCTTTCAAGGATAAAAAAGAAATTAAAAAGACATTCTTAGATGGGGGCTTCCCTGGTGGCGCAGTGGTTGAGGGTCCGCCTGCCGATGCAGGGGACACAGGTTCGTGCCCTGGTCTGGGAAGATTGCACATGCCGTTGAGCGCCTGGACCTGTGAGCCATGGCCGCTAAGCCTGTGAGTCCGGAGCCCGTGTTCCGCAACGGGAGAGGCCACGACAGTGAGAGGCCCGCGTACCGCAAAACAAAACAAAACAAAAAAACAACTGTATGTTTATGTAAGATAATATCCTTGTTCTTAGAAAATGGACACTGTGGTATTTAGGAGGACAGAGGCATCAAGTCAGTAACTTACTCTCAAATGGCTCAGAAAAAAATGTGTGTGTGTGTGTATGTGTGTGTGTATATGTCTCTCTCTATATATAGAGAGAGGGAGACAGACAGACAGGCAGAGAGACAGAGACACACACACACACAATGATAAAGCACGTGTCATGAAATGTCTATTGGGGAATCTGGGTAATTAGGAGTTTCTTTAATGTTTCTGCAACTTTTCTGAAATCTAAAACTATTTCAAAATAAAAAGTTACAAAAATTTTATTGGAAAGTTCAAGTCAACTGATTTCCAAGAGGGAAATTTAATTTTCATTACATATATACATAACTAAAGGAAGTCTGCAAGGAAGTGGGGGAAGGAGACAGGGAGGGAAAGAAGAAAGGAAGGAGAAAGCAGAGATGGAGGGGGGAGGGAGAAGTCAGAAAAGATGAAACAGAAAGAAACATGGGCTCTGGAAATCCTTAAAAAAGCTATCAATCCACAGTGCTTCGTGGCTTAGTGGCTGTTGTATGACGGTGCTCCTTAACCACTCTGAGCCTCAGTTTCCGGACCTTCAGGAAAACAGACACCATCTGTATAACAACTGGGCAGGCCGGGGTTGCTTCCCCTCTCATCATTCTTTTCAGATAGTTTTACCTTCAAGAATTTGATCCACCATTTTAAATGCTTCATCAATATTTCCATACTCCAGTTTCCTTTCTTGCTCGAAGAAGGACTTGTGTTGTATAGCTTCCTAGAAAGAGAACAGAAAAGTGAGGCCCCCGGGGCAAGAGACCCAGTCCTACAGCAGTAGCCACATGTGATGCTGCATTGTCTGAGTCCGCGCAGCGCTTCTCTTGCTCTGGAATCGCATGAGCTGAGCTGAGAACCAGGCTGCAGAAAGACTCCCCATGGAGCAAATGCAAATGTCCGCATCAAAAAAAAAAAAAGTATGCTCAGAAAACACGTAGCACCAGGTGGTCCCATTACGGAACTAATATTTCCAGGCAGATTATTCTTTTCATCCCACAGCCCATGTTATGCAGCCAATGTAACAAGGCACAGGGGTTTAGATCTTGGGCGCTGGACCCAGTCGGAGTTGTGTCCATTTTCTCCATTTACCAGCTGTTTGACTGTGGGTCTATTACTTCACCTCTTTGAGCCTCATCTGTAAAATGAAGGTAGAGTTGTGCACATAGCTCCAATAGGGTTGTGGAAAGAACAGAATGAAATGAGGCATGAAAGAGCTTACACGGCATATAATAAGTGCTCTGTCAGTGTTAGCTGAAGACACTCTAGTGATAAGGACATGGTAGCCTTGCCTGCCAGCCCCAAGCTCCTCTGGGGGTATGAGTACAGCATTTGCACCTGGGACCTCCAGTCCTGCAAGAAAGATTCCATTACAAGTCCAGAGTGGGTACCACAAATCCACTTATATTCTGGTTTTTAATGGCTTCTCCCAGATGCCTACTGAAAGGGGTACAGTAGTAGGTACACATAATCAGGGATGTAGCTATAATAATCTAGGCTGCTTTTCTTACCCATCCTTAGGAATTCATCTTGCTGTAATCCCTGGGTCCTTGGCAAACGTGACATGCCAGCTCCTGCCAGAATTTCTACAATGGATTATTGTCCATCTATGAAATTCCAGCCTGCTGGCGGCTAGGGATTCTCCTAACTCTGGTTCCCTCTGGCCACCAATCGGTGTCTAGACCTATCAGTATACCTTACGGGATGTTCTATTGTGATCCTGCCATTTCCTCCATTCAAAAAGTGGGTTTGTTTTTTTTCTACTACCATGGGGCCAAGGGTCTTTGATAGAGTGTCTGTGGATCGCTTCTGTTGCTGACCAGCTGCTGGACCTTGGGTAACTGTGTCTTTCAGTTTCTGCATTAGAATGGGGATAATAACAGTTTTTACCTCATAGGATTGCTGTGAGCATTTAGTGAGTTAATGAAGGGAACCTGCTTAGAACAAGGTAAACACACAGAGAACTCTAGGTATTAGCTATGGTCACGTTGTTGACCATGACGATTGATGAGAGATTCTGGGCGGGAGCACAGTTTTCTCACCATGGTCATCAGCCTGACCCCGTGAGCCAAGAGTTTTGATAGCATTTCCCCATTCAAACTATTAAAAATTCAAAACAGCATAAGCTAGATTAAACAGTAGTGATAGTGATGGAGATCCATTTGCTTTTATCCTATTTTGATTGATAACACACTTCCTAATGGAATCAATTCATATGATTTTCTTATTAATCTAAGACTCAGATATTCTAGGTTCAAAACAGAAATTAAGTTTTATAAATCCAATTTTTTTTAAGTTTAATCTTTTTTCCACTTCCCTTGCTGCTTGCTCTTTGAGTAACTTGGAGCTAATTTCCTGAATATTTCTTGGTCAGCAAAGTGATAAAAAGAACTGTAATGTGTACGGAGCAGGACATACTTCCTTGCTATACAGTTTGATTAAATCTACTTGATCTAGTTGATTAACCCTGGAGAGCTTAACCTCTGATACAAACATGAGGTAGCTCTTTTCCAGGATGTCAAAGTTTGGGATTTGATGCTGGGATTCTCTGGCAGACAATTAGAGATGTGCCGGTCCAAGTTGGGGGGGAAGGGGTGGGAAGAGAGTGGTGTCTATTTGCTTATTTGGAATTTTATTTGGCTGGAAAGCAGGGTGAGGGGGAAGGGAAGATATTTAGCTACTGGAATTGGGCAAAGAATTACAAACAAGATTTTTGATAAAGTATTACGGACATAATTTCTTACTAAGAAGTAAGCCTAACTCTAAAACAAAATGTTGAGGAAGGAATGTATAAAGTAAGCAAGAAGAGCAGGCAACATATGAATGAAAAGGGTTTAAGAGGGGAACAGAATGTTTGAATTTGAAACTGGCCAGGAAAATTTGGAAAGCATAATCACTCTTTGACTCCAGCTAAACTTTTATGTTTTTGTCTCCTTGACATGATTTTATTTTAATTTCAGAACACGGAGGACACTGTCCAGAAACAAACTCTATGTTCCTTGGCATAAAGCAGCATGATAGGAAACATAACCAAGGCCAAGTTCTCCTGGAGACACTAATCTTGGCCAACTCATTTCCTTATTTTCTGCCTCAGAGCATGCTAGTCACCTAGAGCCCAATTTATTTATTATGTTGTGGAGATAATATTGTATTCCGAGATTACACTGAGTCTGTATGTGCTGAATCTTATCTATTCATGATGCTTTCCCAACTTTCATGCTTTTATTATTTAGTAAATTATAAGAACCAGTGAAATATATGCAGAAGAATACTCATATCATTTCAGGGAGATGAGTCTGAAAACCTTTATAAATTTCAAAATCCTTTTTAAAAACAGGATAGGAAATGCAGTTCCCCAATTTGTTTAAGTTGCCAAAATAGGTGTAGGCATCACAGGATCTATTTCTCATACTTACTTAAGATATGCATAAAGGATCTAAAACTAGTGTCTCCAATATATGCTTCATAGAGCATCTTGTTGGTTCTCACTGCGTACCTGAAAGAGTCTGGGTGAAGGTGTATATGGAGCCCTAGGGTGTGTCCCCTCTCCTGAACATTGTTGGCTACCCATCCAGCATTCTTTTCACCTGTCCCCTTCCAAATAGTGCTCAGATTTCTGTTTAGGTCTCCATCACTCCCCCATACAGCCCATAAACCGCAAAGAAATCTGACCCCCCTGCCAGCAGTAACCACCAGTTCTTGCCAGTCATGAATCCAGAGAGGGATGTGACCTACTCGTGGGATGTTGGGACAATGGCATTCTTTCTTGCTTATTGGACGTGAACTGGAAGCTCCTGGCTGCCAACCTGTCACCACAGGAGATAAAGCCTGCACCATGGGCAGCAAGGAGGAGAGGCAGAAGATCAGCTTTCTCGCTAACACTGATAAGAGTTTGAGGCCAACAAAGCCCTTGTTTTTCGGAAGCCACTTTGAGTTGGATTTTCTTTCCTGTTTCTGCAGTCAAAAGCATGTTAAGTGATATGCCGCTGAAATCTGCTCTTCTGGCGCAAACTTTGAACTCATTACCTCAATGGTCAGGATCAGTGGCTCCAAATCTCGGTAGACAATCTTCACTCGTTGCGCAGCTCGCTTTGCCTGAACCTCGGAATCAGCAATCACGGCACAGACAAGCTCACCCACGCAAAATACCTACAACACAGAACAGACCTCTGTTCCCAAGGAGGGCAGGCACCAGGGCCTCTCCTTTCGTTCATTCCCCCGCTCCCTACTAGCACAGAGCTAGACACACAGTCAATGACCCCTTCACGTGTGACTTAACCGCAGTGCTGTGGTTAACGAAGGCTTCGGTAGGGAAGCACATTTGTCAGAGTTGGCCTGCTGACCTCGGGCACTGGGAGAGTGCAGGTCTTTGCGCTGCATCATTGGCAGCGATGGCTGAAGAGGGACAGGCCTGAGGCTGCCTCATGTACAGCAGAAGAGTCAGTCCCGTGGTTTGACCTGGGGTTGCCACACCACGAGCTGGGCCATTCTGAGAAGTGACCTCTCCTTCATGAACCGGGAGCAGAGACCATCTCACCCAGAGAGGAAGGAGGGAGAGAGTGACAATGCAGCACTGCTGGTGAGCACATGTCTGCCCTGAACTGTGGTGGAGCACAGGCTTTTCACGGAGAGAAGTGACTACAGGAGCCAAGAGCGAGCCCGGAGCATTCTTTGGTTCACCAGCAGGTGGGGTAGGTAGGCGGCCTAAAGAGGTCACCCAGGGACCAGGGTAGAAAGCGGATGGGGATAAACAAGGCTAAGGCTCCAGAGAGGTAAAACAGTCAGGACTGGAAGAAGTCATACGACCCTTTGATTCTCTTTCCCACCTTTTACTGAGATCCAAATCAAAACATAATCACTCATTTTTAAGAACGACATTAGATTATTAGGTCTTTTCTACAATGAACATATAGTAGTTTTATCACCAAACAAAAATGGTAGTTAAAGAAAAGTTAAATCCAGCACACACACACAAAAGTGTGTTGGGTACGGGTGGGCAGGGGCAGTGGGGAGACACATGAAACAAAAATGGCAAGTGTTAATAATGGTTGGAGCTGGGTGATGGGCCTATGGGGATTCATTGTACTAGTCTCTATTTTTGTGTGTGTTTAAAATTTCTGCAATGAAACGATTTTTTAAAGATATAGCGTGCTAAGGACAAATGCTAAAAAAAGGAATGAAACTAACGGAGGCAATCATTC
The DNA here is from genome assembly GCF_008692025.1 of Phocoena sinus. Taxonomy (NCBI): domain Eukaryota; kingdom Metazoa; phylum Chordata; class Mammalia; order Artiodactyla; family Phocoenidae; genus Phocoena; species Phocoena sinus. The sequence goes on from NC_045769.1 coordinate 35,247,150, forward strand.
GCAACAGCTCTGTTCTCTGCTCTCCACAGACGTGGGTCTTGCCCTGTGACCTGGTTCACAGACACACCCCTGAGATACTCAGAATCAACGTGCACACACCCCAGGGCCCAGGAAGGCTTTGCTTGGTTAATTAACATTTACGCAAAGGCCATAGCTCTCATTGTCCTCTGCCTTGGGGGAGGTTCAACCTGACTTCAGACTCTCAGTCACCAAACTTTCATTTTTATCAACTGTGTCTGCTAGTGAGAGCCAGAGGCAGGGACTCTTCCAAATGATAAAGCTCTTTTGGGTAAACACTGAACTGAGAATCTGGAGTTATGTAGAAAACCTTCTGGACACTGCCCTCGCTGCATCTTCTGATAACCTGAGATACAGTAGTCAATGTTTCAATCATCTGAAACGTTCAAATGGCAACAATGCTATCACTGTTCCTCTGCTCATTTACTCTTCTTTGTAGGAAGCAGTGTATGGAATATGCCGATGAATCAGACGTGGGCCCTCACTCAAGGCATTTTACTAGGTAGGAGAAATAGGTAAGACATAGACATAAATACATAAGCTCAATATAAGATAGAAAGCGCAATAAAGGTCCACTTTGCCTTCTCCTGCAGACTTTAAGTTCTGCAAGGGCAAGAACCACAGGGGTCTTGTTCACCTACGGCAGTAGGTGCTCACTTAAAAGATGCCTGTTGAACACATGGCATATGAATGAATGAGAGAGAGTTCCGAGAGGGAGAAAGAACTCCTGGATTAAAGGATAAGGAAAGACTTCATGGTGGAGCTACCCCTTGAACTTGGACGTTGGACTGAGATGGGGGCAATGGCAAGGGATTCTCAGGGAAAGTATCAGAAAATAAAAGTCATTATTCTCTTCTCATATATCCTTTCATAAGTATGAAAGCAACACATGATCTTACTACTAGAAAATATAAAATACTCAAGTATCTTTTATATAACTAGTCAACTTCTTTACTTACATGGAAAATGAATATTTTTGAACGAATTCACTATTAGAATATAGTGATTTATAATAAGCATTCAAAGAATACTGGAATCCTTTATGATGTGCCAAGTTCAATGCTATCTTTTAAGAAAATACGAAGTGTCATAAACTGAGGAAGTTACTTTTAAAACAGAAAGCAAAAATGCAGTACCTCATCTGTCAATAGAAGTTTCTCAGGTACGGTTAAAAGGTGGAAGGAGTTGATGCCATGAAGATGTTCCTCAGTCAGGATGTCCACCACACCTGGCAGGCTGAGAGCTTCTGACAGATCCACAGACCTAGATGAGAACACACAGAACGGGGCTACTCAGAGCGGCCCCGCAGCCTGCAGACCACAGAGAACGTTCTTAATCGGAGAATAAGATAAGAGAGAGGGAAGATACATCCAAAACCCTCCAATAGTTCCATGCCAGACAATGGGGAAAAAATTCCTGGGACGATGAAGTTATTATACGGAGGGACAAACTGTGGTGAAGTCTACATTTTGATCCCATTTCACTTCAAATCTAATACATTGGACATTGCCAACAAATAGCTTACCCTCTTCAAACCGTTACTTTTCACTAATGTGACTTGGCCAAAAAAGGCAATCATTTCTGTCTACTGGGTAAAAACCTTATCACTTACACAATCTTAGCGTGAGCTCTTGAGCTTGTTACAAAAGTCAAGAACAGCTCCCGGTCCACTGCAGGCATGTCATCACAGTAGATGGCTTCACCTGTGGCATGCTTAATACCAGACAGATGCATGACGGGATGGCCAACTGGGTCTTGAGGAAGCTGCTTTGGGTCTGCATTCTGTTTAATCAATAATCAACATATCATTTTTATAATCATATTATGCACATCTCTCATAAGAGGGGAGCTATATCATTTACATCCAAACCAGAACACTTTCGAAAATAAAAACACCAGGACAGTAAGCCTATTTCAATAATTCAGTAGGCAAACTGGGATGTACAGCCATGATGTTGTGCTTATTTTTTTCCCCACTATTTTGATATAGACCACAAACATCTCTAACAAATTCTATTTGTGTAACTAAATGAATATAAATCTTTCTTCCTGACAATATAAAATGATGTCCTCTTGCAAATGCTCATGTATTTCTTTAACTTTTATTATCAAAATTATTTTACTGTTGTAGCTAAGCATGGCACATGTACTATTTTGCAGAAAAGCCTGATGACCATGTTTATAGAAAATGAGTGCATGCATTCAACCACAAGAGCTTTTTTTATTTTCTTCTTTGAGTGAGGAAGTCTAAGAAATAATTGGTGAGACTCATAACTCAGACAATCCTGATAAAGAATGAAGACAAAGGAAGCTGCATTTTGAGTAATGATTCACTAATATGACTTTCTTAGAGACCCACGGAGTAAAATGTCTTGCCACTGGTATACCTTAAATATGCTTCATTAACCAAAGTCGAAATTAAGAAACATAACATCTCCTCCAGTATTTTAAAATGAGAGAGTTGTTAGCTTTCTTAGTTGGGAGAAGAATTGGAGGTATGAAGAAAGAAGGGTTAAGAGACATGGTATAGACCAAGCTCAGAGACCAGGGGCAAGGCTGAGGCTGCCGAGGGGTCCGGTGATGGGACTGTGGGAGGTGGAAATTCCAGGAAAGTTGCCAGCCAAGCGGCCACTCCCAAAAGGCTCCTCTCAAAGGAGAAGGCAGCTCTGGGGCCTGGAGCTCTGCGGGAGGAGCCGCCTGCGAAGCAGTGCCGAGCTGCCCCGTCCACACCTCGCGGGGTCAGTACTGCGTCCAGCACCAGGGCTGAGGCCAGACCCCCTAGGCTTTCTCAGGAAGACCCGGGCAGGAGGAGGGTTGGCCAAGGTAAGGCCCGGAAAAAGCTATGGAGGCTCCCTTTCCCACCCTATCTGCTGCTCCACACCGCTTTTCACGGTGTCACCCTGAGCCTGGGTGAGGCACAGGCTCTTTCTTGGAGATGAGGCTCACAGTGCTCCACTACATCACACAGTAGGAGGGAAGACAGAAAAGGCACCAATAGGGCTTCCCTGGTGGCGCAGTGGTTGAGGGTCCGCCTGCCGGTGCAGAGGACGCGGGTTCGTGCCCCGGTCCGGGAAAATCCCACATGCCGCGGAGCGGCTGGGCCCCTGAGCCATGGCCGCTGAGCCTGCGCGTCCGGAGCCTGTGCTCCGCAACGGGAGGGGCCACAACAGTGAGAGGCCCGCGTACCGCAAAAAAAAAAAAAAAAAAAAAAAAAAAAAGAAAAGGCACCAACAGAACACATGCTGGTTAGCACCTCTACTGAGAGGAAAAGAAGCCATAGAAGCTGACCTGTTTCCAGCTCAGCATCATGTAAGGCATCTGAGAAATTTTTAAAAAGTAAATACATTTGTATTTGATTCCTAGAATGTGCAGTTTGAGAAAGCCTACTTATTTTACATATTGACAATACATGAGATGTTTGATTCCGCCTAGAGTGGTAGCTCATGTCAATCATAGCTGCAGATTTTCCAGAGTCAGAGCTTCCCTTGTTCAACGGAAGTGCTCTGAGGCTCTTGCTGCACAGAATGGAAGGGAAAGACCCTAGCTGTCTGGGATCCTACTGATCAACTGTCATGTTTTCTTCTCACTCAGGTGTTTTGCTTTCTTTGCCTTTCTGAACATTTGGATTCCATTTACCAAATACCATGAATGGAGGAAAGCCAGCATGGTTACGATGGGAACTTTACATAAAGCTATCTGTGAAAAGACACCTCCCCAAGCCCCTCTGCTGCTCACGAGACCTGGGAAGAATGGTTGTCAGTCACTGCCAACCTACTTGAGGGACTCAAAAAATAAACCTTCAGCTTGAGATAGATCAGAGGTTCTCTAGGCAGGAACCTGGAGAAACCTCTGATCTGTCAGAGGGAAAAGGAGAGTGGCACATGTAATCCGAAAATGCGTTCAGCATTTTTATTGGTTATTAGAGAAATGAGGGAAAAAACCCTATTGTTTTTATAGTATAAATGACAACAAGTAAGATATCAGCCAAATTTTCCCTGACAATTATATGTAGAAAGTAGACTCATTTCTCAAATGAATTTGGCATAAGACGTATGTGTAGGATGCTCTGAACTTATTCCTATTTCATATAAAATTTACTGTTTTACAGTAAAATATATACTTACTGATAAACATTTATTGTTTTAAAGCCCATATTTGCTTCACTTAAATGTAAACTTCAATTCTGTAGTTAGTACAAGACAATGCACCAAAAAAGGAATATTGGCTAAGTCTTTGTGTTTTGTTTTGTGGTGGTTGTGTTCATCGTGACTTTATAAACTAGAAAGCAGAAGATTATGAAGAAGAATAATTTAGAACTTGGCCTAGGCACCGTTAAATAAAGGTGGACATTAGGCCACAAATGTAGGGGAAGGGGGGGAATGAGAGAAAATTTTACATGTTGGGGTTCAGGCAATATGAACAGGGATTTGAATCAGCCCCAATGCACACCAGCCCCATCCTCACGGCCAAGCGCTCTCAGCAGGCTTCTTCTCCCTCTTCTCTGAGAAGCTGAGGTGGTGATCCAAAGAAAAACATGTATCAGGTCCAGTTTGTTTCAGATGGTAGGGACTGATTCCCGCTGTGAAATGCCCCCAAAGTGCTGCCCTATAATGCTGTGTTGAGTTCTCCATTTGAACAACATTTGAATGAAGAATCACCCACATCTTTTTTTTTTTTTTAATCCAAAGAGATTTTTTTCTATCCTGAAGAGAAAAATTCCAGGTAATCCATAAGCTTAGACACTAAGGAAACATATTCATAGGTCTCTACATAGGCTCTGGGAGTTTTCTATGACATAATACTTTTTACTATAAATACTGAAACACATCACTGCTTTGGGAAAAAAGCGTTTTGAAACCTTGCTGTGAGCCCTGCCTGCCAAAAGGTTGAAGATAAATCCCAAAATATATCTTTCATATATATATCTATAAATATAAAATTGATTAATTTAGCTGAAGCTATAACATTTTTTTTTAAAAGTCAGTTGTGATGAATCTACTGATGAAAGAGGTTGTACTTGATTACTTGCTTGTGCTTGTTGTATGGCTAAAGATACCACGGAGGAAAGAATGTTGTCTCCTCTAACTGGTGATCTCTGTCAAAAGGCTTTTAAGCAAATTAACTGATTTGGGGAAAAAAAATATTGGTCATGACTGCTGAAGTTCCTCTAGCAATGTGGGTATTTGTGTGTGTGTGTGTGTGCCTGCACGCGTGTGTGTATGTGTGAAAACCCAGAGGAAAAACAAAACATATATGTGAGAGATACACTACTTCCAAAACTTGATCTTGCAATCTATAATAACAAACTACGTGAAGATTATCACTTTTCTTTGGATGATTTGAAAGCCCATTAATTTGTTGTTGTTCCCGTGGTTGTTGAAGTTTATCCCATGGTCAAGACAGTGTTAGGGTATTTATAAATGAGCCAAACGTTGCAGTGGTCGTATTTTACACCGGGGAAGAGGGAAGCTATTTTTGACTTTCAAAATGATCACTTTCAACACTTTCAAAGGAGTTTGGCATATTTGAATTTTGAATATATTGAACCTAAAAACTGAAGAGATATATACCAACAGGGGACTGTTTGTTATGACATACTGTAAGCTTTTATAACTAAATTCAACAATAGATCCAATGAACTGAATCTATTTAAAAAGCATCTTTAAAAAGCCTTTTCATGCTCTTGACTTAATAAAACTCTCAAGGTAAAGTTTCTTGATAACAATTTCAAGGAGAAGCACTGAATCTTATCTAGTTTACCAACAGGAGGACTTCAGGCGATACTCTTATGATGTTGTAGCTGAAAATTCTGTTTGAAAGTTATGAGGACTTGTGTTCTAATAGGCAGCTTTCATTAGGAGACCTTGAAATTAGCTCTTAGAACTTACGTTTGATTCAACTCTAAAACTCTAACTCACAGAGAAAACACTTGGAGAATGGGGGCTGGGGGAGCAGAGTATCTCCACATCCAAGCAAAATAAATCAGCAGCTCTGCCTTTTGTTGTGTTCTGACTTCCACAATGCCAAGGCCAAGAGCATATGGCAAACTAGGCAGCTTGTTCATGTCAGTGGTACAAGGCCACAGAACAAAACACACAGTCCTCAAGTTGAAAACAGACATTTAAAAAAATTACCACTGCTAGCTTTATTTTTAATCACAATACTGCACTGATTTTGAAATTTTAATTAACAGTAAAGAAGGCTGTGGGTTCACCAGAAGGCGAGCTCGGGCTAATACATCTTGACAATCGCTGAGAGATAAGTGAAGAAGCTTTAGCCCAGGACCTCTGAATTAAAAAGAAGAAAAAAGCCACTAACCTGGTACTTTAATGTTCTCCAGTGATGTCTGGAATGAAGCTCTTCTAAAGCACTCTCGTACTTGTCTGTAAGGCTAGGATAGTGAACAGGGTCCTGAAAAGTAGAACCACTGTAGGTATTTAAAATATGCCACGATGGTCTTGGGAGGGAGGCTAACATGGCTCTTAGCAAGCAGCTCTACTGTGAAGTCTAAGTTTGTTAAGTACTTCCCTAATTCAGAATCCTGGAAGTAGAAGCAGGGTTCTCCCTGACCTCCAGGACACACACTCTGTAAGGTCCACACGTATGACCACATATTATGAAGAGCCACATGAAAACAGTAGATTACTGACTCCCAATATCTTTAAGTTTCTTATGATACTTTCACATGCCTTTCTAAATGATTTGAGGACTTACAAACCAATAAAACAGGAAAGTAGAAGCTAAGTAAATGATTGGAAAGGAACAGAGTAGTTAAACCAGGAAAAAGTCAGAGCCAAGGTACACCACTGCAAATGAGCATCAAGCTCTGCTTTGTACCACCTGGCCAATCAGGAAGAAGAGAAACTGCGGCAGGCTGCATCTCTGCCACAACCTCACAGCAGTAAGCATTCTGGGGCCCCAGGAGGAACACCTCCTAGAGCTGAGGAAAAGTGGGTCAATTTGGCCCTTAGGCAAGACTTCAAACAGTGCACCTAATGGCTATTTTTTTTTACAATTTTAAAATTTTAACAGAAAATTAAAGCCAACAAAGGCTATTATTTTTAATAGCAGAGGAATATTAATAGAGGAAATTGAATAGAAGGTAAAAGACTACAAGATGGAAGCTGTAATTGATATCATTTGATTCATCCAATAAATTGTATTAGTTTGCTATTAATTGGAGGAGTGTATAGTTGGCTTTATTACTTTTTCTCTTTTGATTACCTAGTGACAATATGTCACTTATATATGATTTTAAGCTTCTATTCTAAAAACTTTGATACAAGTGTTCTGGTTCTTAGTTCTCACATATAATGAGAAGATACCTTCAGAAGCAATGATAAGAGAGAACTCTGCCTCTAATTTAAAGTGATCATACTAGGGCTTCCCTGGTGGCGCAGTGGTTAAGAATCTGCCTGCCAATGCAGGGGGACACGGGTTTGAGCCCTGGTCTGGGAAGATCCCATATGCCGCGGAGCAACTAAGCCCGTGTGCCACAACTACTGAGCCTGTGCTCTAGAGCCCACAAGCCACTACTGAGCCTGCATGCCACAACTACTGAAGCCCGTGTGCCGAGAGCCTGTGCTCCGCAACAAGAGAAGCCTCCACAGTGAGAAGCCCACGCACCGCAGCGAAGAGTAGCTCCCACTCACCACAACTAGAGAAAGCCCGCATGCAGCAACGAAGACCCAACACAGCCAAAAATAAATAATTTTATTTAAAAAAAAAAGTGATCATACTAATTTCTATACCACATGAGGAATGTTCTTGGCTTCTAGTCTAGTTTGGTCCGCTGATTGTAGCTTGGGATTAATGAACCAATATGGTTGAAGTTCCCTTTGGGTCTAGCAAATTTATTCCAAACTTTTTTCAGTTGTATCCTCCCTTGCCACCAGTCTTGTAACTCTAATTGTTTGTCATAAGGGAGGCCAGGTGAAAGAATGCCCGATGCTTACTACTGTGATTATGACTACCAGTAGGCAGTCTTCACCATGGTTCTCTGAAGCATTTTTCCTATGATGACCCCTTTCTCAACAACCTTGTGGAGTGGCTGCCATTGCCATCTTACAAGTGAGAGAAAACAAAGCTGAACCCAGAGAAGAAAGCCAGACGTACAAAGGTAAACCTCGACAGGTGGAAGAAACGCTTTCCTAAGGGAAAATATATTCAAATCATTAACAAGTTTCTGAACACCATGGAGACATACAACAGGTCAGAAACAAAATAACTGAGTGGTATTAAACCAAATCCCGCACAACTCTGTGTTCTACTTGCCATTCTTCCCCAAACACTCACTCCATCAACAGACGGCCCACCATACGCCCAGCAAGCCCGTGAGTCTCCGATCTGGGTTGTCTTTTCTATTCTATTCTACAGCTATTTGGCAGGGAGTTGTTGCCGCCACTGTGTGTATCCCCAGAGCCCCCAAGACTGGGAAAGGTAATGCATGGTCAGTTCCACTTACCATCCTCTTCAAAATCTGTGACACTTCCAGGTAGAACTTGAAGAGGAAGCTGATGATGAGAGTCCTCCTGAACTCCACCCTCCCACCTGGGGCTGAGCCTGGGAGGGAGACTTCATCCAGAATCAGCCTGCAAGCTGTGTCCAGCATCTCTTCATTCCAGCGCCTGTGGGCGTCAAAAGAGAAGACTCCGTGCCCAACAGGACTCACTACCTCACAGGCTCAGTGAGCTTGTAAGACAAATAGCAACAGTTTAATGCAGCAGAAAAAGAGTACAAACTCCAGAGTCAGGCAACCCAAGTTCAAATCACAGACCACCACTCTCAAGGTGTCTGGCCTGGGCCCACCAGTTCATCATCTCTAAAAGGGCAGTAATGGTAGAACACAGCTCCTGGAATGGTCGTGAGAAAGAAATGACAACTCATGTTAAGTCCTCAGCCCAGGAGTAACTGCTCCCTATATCACTAGAACATTTATTGCATGCCAGGTTCTGTTTTACGTACCTTATATGTATCCATTCATTTAATCCTCTCAACTGTCCTATGAGGTGTGATTATCTCCCTGACTGATAAGGAAACTGAGGTAAGATTAAGCAAGCTGAAAGAGATCACATAATTTATAAGAGCTGAACTGAGATTTGGATGCAGGCAGTGTGGTTCAATCAAGATCGTGGTTTTAACCGTTAGTCTATTACTTCTGAAATGTTAACTGGTACCTAGTAAATGCTCAAGAAATATTGGCGACTAGTATTACGTATAGAAATAAAAAAGTTAGGTATGCATGTGCATTTAGCAAGTTATTATAAAACAAACTCCCATAATCTATCTTTCATAATGGTAAATTATTCTCTTATGATAACGAATGCAGATTTACTCATTTTGCTTACTGTGTCTATATACTATTGGGAGATGGGTTCACACACCCACACACACACACACACTATATGGTGTCCACTTCAGAATTCACTAAGACACGTGGGAATAATCATGAGATCTTATTGGAATTCCGTGTCATTAAACAGAAAAGTAGTAAGAATTTTTCTTCTTGTAATTACATGACACCACAGAAAGAGCTGCTCTATTACTTGGAGACTAAGGACATGAATCCATACCTTCTGATGAGTTTCTGGCAGGAATTCTTTGCACAGATGGTGGTTGGACCAACGCCTCCATATGCAATGGATAACTCTCTAATGATGCCATCTCCTCCTCCAAAAAAAACTCTCATTCCCGAATTGACTATCGCTAGCGCATTCTGTTGCCGCTGGGCTTGTCGGAAGGCTGACACAAACTCCCACTGAAAGCAAAAGTGAAGTGGCACCTATAAAAGCACACTGAGGGACAACTGTGCACAAGGCAGTTTGTTTATGTTGCCTCATTTGACCCTTGCCACACTCTCTGTTATGGGCCAAATTGTGTCCCCCCTCAAAATTGATAAGTTGAAGTCCTAACTCCCAGTACCTCAGGATGTGACTGTATCAGGAGGTAGGGTCTTTAAAGAGGTGATTAAGTTAAAATGAGATAATCAGGGTGGGCGATGATGCAGCATGGTGGTGTCCTCACAAGAGGAAATTTGGACACGGACACAAACAGAGGGAAAGCACACGGAGACACAGGGAGAAGATAGTTATCTAAAAGCCAAGGAGAAAAGCCAAGGGAAAACCAACCCTGCAGCACCTGGATATCACACTTCCAGCCTCCACAAGTAAGAGTGTAGTTAAGCCACCCAGGCTGTGGTTCTTTATTATGGCAGCCCTAGCAAATTCATACACCCTCCAAGGCAAGCTTGATTCGCATTTACAGAAGAGGCATCTGTAATTAGGAGTGATTCAGTAATGAGCTCAGGGTCAAAGTAGGTCTAAAACTAGGATTCACTCTTGAGTCTGACTCCAAAGCCCTTCTTCTTACCATTAAGTTCTATTGCAAACTTATAGCCTCTTCAAAACCTCAAGATATAAGCAGAAGTATAGTTTTAAGTCTTATTTAGGAAAAAGCCTCACGGGACAAAGAATTTTTAAAAATCTGTAAGAAAGTAACTTTAGAGGTTGGTTTGGGTGGGGGGAAGGTGGGGAGGGAGAAAGAGACACAGAGAGTGAGAGAGAGGTGGCGGGCAGGGTTGGGAAGGAAGGTAGAGTCAAAGGTCTCCAGATTCTAGCAATGATGGGGGGTATATAACACAAGTGAAACCTAACTATTCACAAATCCTCATATTCTCCACTGCAAACGCTCAACACCTTTTCTTAACCCACCCTATGTTGGAATTAACAAGCTGTGCACTCACAAGTAAAACCAAGAAATTGAAAGGACATTCTCACCTTCCTCAAATAAGGGATGTTCACTGAGATCAAGATTTCTTCAGGCTTAAGGTCAGCACTGGGGCACTTTCTGAGAAACTGCTCATTTAAAGGAATCTGTCGTTTTCCTTCTGTGGAAAGAAATGACACTTTCCCTGGAATCTGTTCTATTAAACAATCAAACTCCCAAAACTTGGGAAATAATTCTACCAAATATCACAGGAAATTTATTGTTTGAGGAAAAAAGTGCTCCTCCTATGTTTAAAAATCTTTCACCATGAAATGGCATCTTGCAATGTTTCTTCCCATCTAGGGCCTACCTTTTTTTTTTTTTTGCCTTCCTTGCTTGATTATAAATAAAAATATCTAGCAGAGTAGACCAGAGGTCAGGTAGAGTCGGACCTTAGCACTCTTTCTGAACAGCATGATTCATTTTGAGCTTTGTAAGAAGGGAGAGGACATTAATATCCCTTTTGATATTCTAATAAAGTCATTCAACAAACATTTATTTATAACCAAGAACCCTACTTGATACAGTAGTGAATAAATAAATTGCCTTTAATGAATTTTTATACTAGTGGGATACAGTCTTATTTGTTTATATCTTTTCTCAGCACCAAAAGAATTTCTGTTCTTTAATCAGTATATTGGGGGGAGGAACTGTTTAAAGCTGTAATGAAATAGGACTTCGGGATAAAGCTAAGAAGCTTTTGATGTTCATATTTACATCACAAAACCTATTTCTCAATAAATGATTTTTTAAAGGTTGTTACTTAAATTGATAACTGAATGTACACCTTCTTCCTTAAGATAATTTTGTGGTTTAGATGACATGAAGAGTAGGCATTTAACAATGCAGGTAACAGAAAGTTAGTACATATTTCTAAATGAAAAAAAAAACAACGGATGTATAGAGGACCAATGAAAACTTCCTAATAATTGTCGACAAAGTTAAAATAAAAGAAATAACTGAAAAGTCCTGGACTTACTTTCAAAAAACAAAACTCGAGTAAATAAATATAGAATGAAGCCCAACCACTGTTCAATAGAAAAAGGTCTGCAGGCTTCCATCAATGACAGCATGAGCACATAGCATGACGTGGGTCTCACACACTCCTGTACCACCTGGAGAAAGTCTTTGACAAAGGGGCCCAATCGTTGTCAATAGCCTAGAGTTCTCTCCACTACTCACATCACACCGGGACACTAGCCAACACTGGTCGATGTCAGGTGACCAGTATGGGAAAACATCTAGCACAAGTCCTCAGAAAGAAAGAGATGAAGACATTGGGTGTGTGTGCATTTAGGACCAGACTGACCAACTTTCCAAGCACCCAGAAAGGCAGAGGAATTATTAATATTATAAAGGAGAGTAATTTTCAAAACTGGACTTCCTGCATCCCTAGAGAGGCAAAAGGGTAGGAGGAACAGGGTTTAATAGTCCCTAAGAAGGAGCTGTCACTTACCTTTTGATAGCAAGTTGAGGGTACAGTTGCCCACGGCCAGGAGAGGGTTCAGATCCGAATCTGGATGCCTGCTCACTATGTGGCCCCCTAAAGACTTTTTAAAATAATGGGTTATTTTCACTCCACTTATGTAATTATAATGACACAAGTGGTAAAATAAGAATCAAGCAATACTTCGGAAAACTATTCTTTCTGTCTGTTCCAAAAGAATGAAAATGTCATGATTTATCAGGGACAGTCATCCACGGGACACATACTAGATGTTACAGTCGTCAGATACATACAGCCATGTTCCTGATCTGGGATCCAGCCAGAGTTCCCAAATGCTTCAAGAGAGCCTGGTACATCTGTGTCTTCTCCTCCGGGAGCTTCAGGATCACATTAGCCAGGACGTCCTTCACCTGAGCCAAGCTGAGGGCAGCACCTAAGTTCAGTCCTGAAATGAAATCATTTGTAGATAACACAATGTGATCATTGCTGACCTGGAAATGTCCATTAGATTTTAGACTACAGATATGGGATCTTTATGCTAGATACGTGCTACCCTGCTTACTGGTGGTCATGGTGGTGACGGTGGGAATAGTGGTTGGTAATGGAGGTGTTAATGATGATGGTGAAAGAGGTGATGGTGCTGGTGACAGAGGCAGGGGTGAGAGTGATGGAGGTCATGGAGGCTAAATTTTCTGAATACTCACTGGGTCAAGCACTATGCTGAATGCTTCACAGAATCTTCTTGAATTCTAACAAAGTTTTGAAGTATTAATAGCCCCCCCCACACACTGAGATTCAGTTAAGTAACTTGACTAAGTTTTTCAGCTAATATATGACATGGTCAGGAACGGGACTCCAGAGCCAGCCTCCAAACCCACATTTCATTGCTTCTCATCATTGTCATTAAATCAATTTCCTTCATTGAAATGGAAAAGCCAGTTTGTAAGCTGCTTCATACGTAAACTTGTTTGGTTACTACTGTGCTTCTGGAGAGCAAAGACTCTCATCTTTATCTTCTACCCAGCACTTAGCACAGTACCCTTCACTGAAGAGCTGTTACATTTCCCTCACACAGCAGACATAAAAGTTCTTCAGTGAAAACCCGACTCTTCAGACAATTAGTATCTCGTATAATCATAGAGAATTCTTCCCTGAGCCTCCTCCAGAGTTATCACCTAACAAGGGAGTCTCTCTGTATATTCTAATTATGAATAAGACTTTTTTGCTTGTCTGCTGAGCAAAGCAAATAAGCTGATTAATGCATTTTAACTAAGAAAATAGGGACCTTAAGAACTCACCATTATCTGTATAGTTTACAACACTCAGTTCTTCAATTCTATCAGGAGAAATTATAACTGGGTGAAAGATGCCTTTAAATTTCATGTCAGGCCCTGAAGGATTAGGAAAAAAAAATAAGCAGACTGAGATGAAGGGGGGATAACTGCCTTTTAAATTTTGAGATTGTGATTAAAACTGATGTCTTTAAATATATAAAAATTACATATCTATTGGTCTGTTTATTGCCAAATCACACACACAGAGAACAGACGGGTGGATTTTCACTAAACTTGGGGAACTCTTTGGACTCGTCAGCCTTAAAACTTGGCAGACACGTCCAAGACCACTTGTGGTATACTCAAAATTCTCCTTGGGAAGACTCTAGGAGACTCCTCAGAGAAGTAGGCAGTCAAACTGAGTTTACAATGGACACCATAGAAAGAGCCTGTCACTGCAGTTTAAGAAAACCTATTATGGCCATTGAGACACCACTGAGAGAGGAAACAGCAATTTCAAATACAAGCCCCAGATCAGTGTCTACATGGAAAGACAGGACAGCTGTCACTGGAGCTGCTGCTGCTAATTTGTCACGGAGCAGGCCTCTTGGGTACAGCTCTGTGCACTGCTCCGGTTAGGGCAACAGGAATTCACTTATGTGATGAAGTTGTAAGTCTCTTGAGCAGTGCTCAAGGGAAGTCAAGTATAAATGATTTAAAATGTTATTTCAGACTGCTTTTTCTGAGAACATGCATATATGAGGTTTTCTCCTCCCCAAAGCCCTTTTCCTCAGTTTCCTCATAAGAAGTCCCTGGGGATCTACATACCCACAGAGGTGTTCCCCATGACAACCGGGGCCTGGGGATACTTGACTTTGGCTTCTAGAAGTTCCTTCAGGGTCACTGGAGAAATCCATGTCATTCTATCACCACCAAAAATCCTGGCCCTTTGTGGTTGTTTCTCAGCCATTGTCTATTGAAAAAGCAGTAAAGATTCAAGATCGTCTCGTGATAATATTTCCACCTGTTTCTTCTCTGTCTTTACAGGAACAGAAACAGGAGATAGAGATCTTTTTAAAAAATAAAGTAGGGCTTCCCTGGTGGCACAGTGGTTGAGAGTCTGCCTACCGATGCAGGGGACACGGGTTCGTGCCCCGGTCCGGGAGGATCCCACATGCCGCGGAGCAGCTGATCCCGTGAGCCATGGCCGCTGAGCCTGCGCGTCCGTGAGCCTGTGCTCCGCAACGGGAGAGGCCACGGCAGTGGGAGGCCCGCGTACCGCAAAAAAATAAAAAAATAAAGTAAAAGTGGGACTTCCCTGGTGGCGCAATGGATAAGACTCGGCGCTCCCAATGCAGGGGGTCCAGGTTCGATCCCTGGTCAGGGAACTAGATCCCACATGCCACTAGTAAGAGTTCGCATGCCATAACTAAGGAGACCATGCGCTGCAAGTAAGACCCAGCTCAACCAAATAAATAAATATTTTTAAAAAAATCATCATTGGAAAAAACAAAACAAAATAAAATAAAATAAAAGTCACCTAAAAGTAGAGCTTTACTAGGAATCAGAGTACAAGATAAAATGTGACAATATTTTACTCCTTCTGGAGACTATTCCAATACATCTCCCTTTGGTGCTTTTATATCTCAAAAGAATACATTTCAATGCTTAAAAATACTTTACATGCTTAATTTCATCAAAACATTTAATGGAAGAATAAAACTCAGCAAAACCGGAAATAGAAAACATGTCTAAATCTACAGATGCTGTGATGTCTTTTCAGGACATTTTTTAATGCATACCATCTGCTGCTTCTTACATTCAACTGTCCCCTGGTGGTGACTCCACCCTCATTCCCCCATCTCTGCCCTGGTCCCATACTCTTTAGACCTTGGACTGAGAATGGCAGGTGGATATTACCTATTCGCCAATCAGCTTTCAAGAGGATCCATAAGCAAATATCCTTCCTGGCATTTCACCGTGAATTCCTCTAGGATGAGCTCAACTTTGTCTTACTTACCATTAGCTCAGGAGGAAATATCAATTCCTGAGTTGGATCCAATGGCAGAAACTCCTCTTCTGAGAAAAGTTTTAGATTTGTCTTAAGAAGAGAAAGTACCAGAAGTTATTGTCATCAGGCAATTCTCCCTACTTTAAATCCTTTTGTGGAATAAGGTCAGATGAAGATAGGCATAGAAGAGACAGACAGACAAAAAACCCCACTGGTCAGCCGTGGTACCTGGGCTCTAAGCCAAGGGCTCTAACACAGACCAGGTCACCAGCATCTCAGTGCAGATGCTGGTGGGCCTCCAAAGCCCTCAGCCCCTGCACATGCTCCTTGGAGTCTGAGGGGAGCACAGGAGGCAGCAGCGTGAGACACAACTGAGAGCCAGAACACTCCCCTGAATTGCCACCTCTCTTATCACTCCCTGCCCTTCCATTTCCCTAACATCTCCACTAGAAAAAAGACTTGAAGAAGGCTTTTTTTAAACTAAGAGATCAATGTTTTCTCCCTCCTATAGGTAGTTGTATGTGACCGAGAGTAACATCAGGAGTGAGGGATGAAGTTGTTAGGTTAGATTTTTTTTTTTTTTGGATAGACATGGGGTGAGAATGGGGGAGCGGACATGCTGCACACCTCAAATTAGCTACCTTACACAACCATTTAATCTTCCTAAAGGTAAGTTGATCTCTACTCATGTCCTGAGAAAACCTTATAAAAAATTTACATTTCACTGACCTCATTTCCTTCCTCAAACTCTGGTAATCCATTTATTCCTTGATCCAAACAGCAAACCCCATTTTCTTTACTTTGATAGCAGCCAGAAGTCTAGTGGGTGAAAAAAACAAATAACCAAGAATTTATTGTTGATTCTACTAAATATTTTTTGGCTTTATTGAGATATAATTAACAAATAAAATTGTGTATATTTAAAGTGTACAACATGACTATTTGACATGCGTATACTTTGTGAAGTGATGACCACAACCAGGTTAATTAACACATCCATCACCTCACAGTTACCATTTGTGTGTGTGTGTGTGTGTGTGTGTGTGTATGTGTGTGTGGTGATAACACTTAAGGTCTACTCTCTTCACAAATTTCAAGTATACAACACAGTATTATTACTATAGTCACCAGGCTGTAAAGATCTTATAACAAAGTCTGGCACATGGCAATAAATATTAACAATGGTTGATTTAATATTTCATTAACAAGAAATAATTTATTAATTTATTATTAATAATTTACTAATAAAGAAATATTAACAATAACAAGTATTATTATTATCACTCTGTTCTTATGATACACTGCTTTCATCATTTAAATTCCAAAGGGCCATCTTATGTCCCTCATTTCAACATTGTGTGTTCATCTATTCATTCAACAAGCATCGATTGAGTGCCTAATTCCATTGGTGCACAGTGACTCAGCCTCTGCGTCAAGCAGACCACATTCTGGTGAAGAGACGGAAGAGCAAATGGGCAATTACACCACCGTGTGCCCAGTGCTGTGATAGGGGTGCGGGAGCAGCGGGGCAGGGTACCCAACCCAGACAAGCAGGTCAGTTAAGACCCCTTGGAACAATGACCCACAGCCAATGTCGAAGTGCTCAGGTGCTGCCTGTGTGGCTACCAGGGCAAGCTCAATGAACCAGGGTAGGCGCCCTGCTCAAGATCAAGTAACAAACAGCAATTACGGACCTTGAGATAAGAAGTAGCCCTGCATTAGTGAAATGGGCTATTCTCCTAATCACACCTGCCAACCCGCACTATTTTGTTTCATTGAGGAAAAAATATACTCAAAAACGTGTTCCTTTCTACTCACTTTACAGAAAGTCTTGCATGCATCGATTATGGGCCTGTATCCAGTGCAACGGCACAAGTTACCTGGAGGGGAAAAACCCAGCTCTGTTAATCAAGGAACCTAGAGAGAGGCACCGTCTGCCAGATGCATGCTGGAAATAAGGACCCCATCCAAGAAGGAAGCCCTATTTGACATTTTGGTCCCCAAATCCACAAAGTCGGATTTTTTTTTTTGTCAGCTACTTGGGATACTTGGTTGATAGTCCTGAGGTAGTCTAACAACTCAGCTATTTGTACTTTCTCTCTGTAAACAGTTTTTATATCCTCTGCTTGTGATAGGTGCTCAAAGAACACAATGATTTCAAGCCAAGAACTCTTGGTCTATAGGCACATTCAAGAGCTAAGCTTCACAACCCAAATGCCCATCAACAGATGATTGGGTTAAGAAGATGTGGTATATATACATATAATGGAATGTTACTGAGCCATAAAAAAAGAATAAAATACTGCCATTTGCAGCAATGTGGATGGACCCAGAGAATATTATGCTAAGTGAAATAAGTCAAAGACAAATACTGTATGATATCATTTATATGTGGAATTAAAAAAATAATACAAATATACAAAACAGAGACAGACACAGAAAACAAACTTGTGGTTACCATAGGGGAGAAGGAAGAGGAAAGGTAAATTAGAAGTATGGGATTAACAGATACAAACTACTATATATAAAATAAACAACAAGGATTCACTGTATAACCCAGGGAATTTTACCCATTATCTTGTAATAACCTATAATGGAATATAATCTGCAAAAATACTGAATTACTATGCTGTACACCTTAAACTAACACAATATTGTAAATCAACTATACTTCAATAAAAAATTTTATTTTCCATATGCAGTAAAAGACAATGTAAATAAAGCTACATTGTACGTCATCTTTTTTGGTATTTAAAAAAAGAGCTAAGCTGCAGTTGATAGAAAGATCAAAGGCATTATACAGCAGCAAAGATAATTTTTAAACTCTGGAAGCAATTGGGCACACAATTTATTTACAATAAATCATTAGGCCAGTGCTCCTCCACAGTGGTCCACATCCCATGTTCTCCTCCAACCCCCAAACCTGGCATCTGTTTAAAACACAAAGCCACTGAAGCCAGCTGTCTGGGGTTGGGTCCCAGGAATCTTCATTCTTTACAAACTCCTATGTAAGTCTTAAGCACCTGAAAATTTGAGAACCCCTTGTCACTTGTTCACATCACAAACGGCCACGAGATCAAATGCATAAGACGACTTAAGGGAAATAAGGCAGAAGACAGTTTGTGTCTTATGCACCTCCCCTTTCTACTTCTGTTTAGTCCTGTCTTCCCTGGAACACTTTTGCAGAGGAGCTGAACACATGAGCTTTAGGCCCATGTAACATGGCAGAGAAATAAGGTGCCTGGGAGACAGGAGACAAGTAGAGCCATGAAGAATTTCACCAGAAATAGGATTTGGGAGGCTCTTATTCTTTAGAATTTTTCAGAGTCCTGTTAATGAAGGCCTCCTCCAATGCGCCCCCCATCCCCCACTACACACTCACACACACACACACACACACACACACACACACTGAGCTCCTGAACTTGATAAACTAGCTCCAGATAAAGGCAGTTCTTTGAAATAAGTATCACCAGAAGATGTCAGTCTCTTTGATTTCATGTTGTATTCATCATATGAGCCCTCTGATAACTTCATATTGCCCTGAGAGCACGCACCCAATAGGAGAGAGCAGCGTGTGGAGATAACTGGACCCTTTCCAAGGGTAAATGAAAAAACTGGCTTTGTAATTATTATTAAAATAAGCAAACAATAAAAAAGGGAGGAGACTCTTACAGACTAAGAGAGACTTGAGGGTTTCCCTGGTGGCGCAGTGGTTGAGAGTCCGCCTGCCGATGCAGGGGACGCGGGTTCGTGCCCCGGTCCGGGAAGATCCCACATGCCGCGGAGCGGCTGGGCCCGTGAGCCATGGCCGCTGAGCCTGCGCGTCCAGAGCCTGAGCTCCGCAACGGAGAGGCCACAACAGTGAGGGGCCCGCATACCGCAAAAAAAAAAAAAAAAAAAAAAAGAGAGACTTGAGAAATATATCAGCCAAGTGCAATGTGTGGATCGTGTTTGAATCCTGATTTGACTCCTCCACTTATTGGTGACATAATTTTTAGTAAATTACTCTCTTTAAACCTCAGTTTCTCCATCTATGAAATGGGGGATAATAATAATGCCTACCTTATAAAGTTATCATAAAGAGTCAATGAGGTAATGTTTATATAGCACTTAATGCAGTGTGTGGCACCTGATAAATGGCTAATCTTAGCTATCATTATCAACATCATTTAAAAATTAAAGCACACACACATATAACCTACCACCAAGAGCATCAGTTAACTGACTCAGGGTGGGCTCTGGATGGTTCCTCAGCAGCGTGTAGATGGACATCACCATCCCAGGGGTGCAGAAGCCGCACTGCGTGCCATGACACTTGGCAATCCTCTCCTGGAAGCACAGAAAGGTTGAAAGGCAGAATCTTGGGCCTGACCCGAGACCTAATGAATCAGAACTTGCATTCTAACAAGATCCCTGGGCAGTCCACATGCACATTAAAGTTGGAGAAGAAGCCCTGGAAAATCCTTCTCAGCCCTTTCTTGGGCTGGGGTGGCCGTGATGACTGGTCCTCAACAGCTTTTGAGCTTCATTGAAGTTCTCAGCTTTTTCAGAATCACCAGGGGAGCTTTAAAATTTCCAAGGTCCAAGCAGTACCTCAGACCATTTGACTGAGAATCTCTGGGGTGGGGCACAGACATATATTTTTTAAATATTCCCAGGTGTTTCAATCTGTAGTCCAGAATGGGAATCACCGAGATAAAGGAAGTCCTTCAAAGAAATGAACTGAATTATATTCAAGTTGAGGGGAAAAAACCCTTTTATTTCCCAAGTGCCTTTATCTGCCCACTATTGCCCTAACACTTCAGCACACAGGAACTCTTTTACAAAGTGCCATCATTAATCCAAAAACAATCAAGAAGGAAACATTGCCTTGATTTCTCTTCCAAATCTCCCCCCAGCCCCCAGCCTGTTCTTTTTGGAGTCTAACTTCAAAGGTGCAAGCCCATTTCAGAAGCCGTCATCTGTCTACACTGCAGCCAGGAGATGGGCGGCAGGTACTAAATGAAAGGGTGTCTTCATGCCTCCGAACAGCCGAGTCTCACAAGCATACCCAGGCAGAATCTGCTCCTTCTAGGTAAAGAGGTTTCATAGAAAATAAACAGAACCCAAGATCCCTTCAAGCACAGAGAATTTGAACTTTGGCCATTTTCTATGTTGCCCCTATCTTTTTCCTCTTCCACCCTCTCCTCTTAAGTGGTACTCATTAACTTAGATAAAAACAAGTAGCAACAGCATTTTTCTGGGCAATGTATACATAATTGAAAGAGTCAGGAGTCTGAGATGTCCTTTCATTGAGGCAAAGTTCTAACAAGGTGCCTCCTTAGGAGAAAAGCTTCAAAATTCATTAACAACTCCTATTATATATCTTCCGAACAAGCCCTAAATTTAACAAATCTTTTTGGTAGCTGAGATTTTCACTCAGCTTTAAAATCATGTTATTTTCCTCTTTATAGAAAAAAAATATTAAGATTATATCCCCCAATGCACTTGGCTCTCATTTCTTTATAAGTTTGGAAAATGTAAAATGGACAGGTCCCATCTAATTAGAATACAGAAAACAACGCTAGTGATGTCAAGATTTTTTTTTTTTTTAAAGAGAAAGTTCTCTAGTCTTTCAAAAGTATTTTTCTAAGAAGTCAGTCACATGTCCCAGGTTTCACTCCTGGCCCCCAGCTTGGTGTCATCTGTTGGCTGTGACCAAGCAGCAGGGCTCATTGATCTACTGTATTAATTTCAAGAACTCATCATGTCATTAATGGTTTTCGAAGCACAGAAACCCTATGAAGAAGAGGTGCATCCTCACCTGAACAGGATGAATCCTGGTCTTGGTGCTTCCTATGCCTTCCACTGTGGTGACGGCAGCACCATACAGAGAACAGATGGGAATCAGACAGGCGTTGGCTGAATAATGTCTTCAGAATGAAAAAGAGAAGCACAAACTACATTGTATCCAGTGGGAAAGGAGCACCTCCAACGTGGCAGGTTTTGTATAATGTCCTAGGCTTTGCATATACATTTTGTCCTTAGCTCATGGCCACTTTACAGAATGAGACTCTGAGGGTCAGAGTGAGTTGCTCAGGATCACAGCTGGAGTGTCAGATAGGATTCAAATTAGGCCTCCTAATTCTAACTCAAGAACAGTTTCCACTAACGTTGTTTTTTTCTCTTGATTGAGGGGCTGACATTCTCCTCTCCAGTCACTTGTGACTATCACCTAGAGCATATTTCATCCTCCAAGCAGATGCTGGGCAAGGGGTTAGTTGGGCAATAAAGTTAAACGGATATTGTGCCTCAGAAGAAGAAACGGTGTGGATACAGAACTCCTCAATCCCACAAACCTACTGCTAGAAAATGTCTAACTCAAAACGACTCCTAAAATGTTCTCATTTACCAAACAAAATTACAGATGGCCAATAAATACATGAAATGAACGTTCAACCTCAAAAGCAATCAAGAGAGATTCAAATTAAGCAATGAAAAATCATTTTTATCAAAGAAAATGACAAAGATTTAAAAAACTGTAATATGCATTATTAGCAAAGGTTTGGGAAAATGGAATTCACATACTGCTGAAAAGAATGTAAACTGATAGAGCTCTTCTGAGAGACATTTTGCTGGAAGGCATAAAAACTTAAAGACGCACTCACTCTTTTTATCCTCTTAATTCCATCTCCATGGATCTATCATAAGGAAATTATCAGAAACATAAACATATATATACACATGAATGCTCACTCTCCTTATAATAGTGAAAACCAAAAAATAATCTAAGTGATCACTATTTGGGGGTTGGTTTTGATACACCCAAACAACAGAACATATACAGCCATTAAAATTATATTTATTATTTTGAAAAGATACTCATGAGAAGTTCAGCAAAAAATAGAGGTTTCTAAGCTGTATAGGCAGTATGCTTCCTTATGTATACACACAAAAGAAAGACTGGAAGAATATTTTTCATTTATTAAATAAATGTAAATATTTATTGAGTGCCTACTGTGTGCCAGGTGGAGTACCAGGCACTAGGATTCATTGGTGAACAAGACAGATAAAATCCCTGCCTTTGTAGAGTATATATTCTAGTTGAGGAAGATGGACAATACTTAGGTACATAGACAATACATACACACACAAACATATGGTGAGAAGTGCTATGAATACCTTAATATAGGCGAAGGGAGTAGGGAGTTGCCGAGGTGAGATGGGGCACTGCTATGGAGAAGGTGATCAGGGAGGGCTGAGAATGTAACATTTTTGCTGGAACCGGAATGATTTGATGCCCGTCAATGTATCCCCAATGCCTATCACAGTTCCTGTCACATAGTAGGTGCTCAATGCATATATACCAAAGGAAGAAGAAAAACAAAGTTCAAAGCTACAAAATTTCAACCATATCTGGACTTTGCAGCAAGGTACCTTATCCTCTTGGTAATGGGGTTACATCGTGATATCATCACCGTGCAGGCACCACAGCCTCCTGCTCCACAGCCATATTTAGTTCCTGTGAGTCGGACTGGAAAAAGCACAGTTAAAGATAATGTGTTTTCCATAATTCTCTTTGTGAAATAGCTCCGACCTTAGGAGACAACACCATCAAAGACTCTTAAATGTACAGTTAAGTTTGATACTTATCTATCAAATAATGTATGTATGTCTTAGCTGCTATTATTTATAATCTTGTAAATTCTTGATTTCCATTTGCATGCTATATCTAGTCTCTTCCTTTTTAAAACAACTGGACCCCAGGTTGCCAAAAATAAGGCCAAACTTAAGAAGAGGAAGAGTCTACACATATAAGGCCTTGAGGATTTGAAGGTATGAGTACACTGCACATCTGTTCTTATCCTTATCTGTGTCTTGGATGACATACAAAGTAGAATGTCAAATTGTAAATAATTCTTAGAATATTTGTGTCATGTTATACAAGTGTGCCATATTTCTCTGCTTCTCAGTGGCAGAAACTGCTGGTTGTTTCCCAATATCTTTTCCCTCATTCTTTCTTGGTAATAGAAATCTTAATTTTTGAGCTACACACATGGTTGCCCAGAATTAAAAAAATACATTTTCACAGCCTCCTCTGATACTTGGTGGGGTCATTAACAATGTTGGCCAATGGGATGTAAGCATAAAGGCTGTTTTTGACATCCAGGAGGGAAATGTCCTCAGAGGGAGAGGGGTGCCCCTCCTTCATCCCTTACTTCTTCCTATTTGCTGGAATTCAGATATGATGGCTGGACCTCAGTGAGTTATCTCTGACCATGAGGAGAAAGCTTCTTGCTGAGGAGGGTGAAGCAGCAAGACAGAGCTTGGTTCCTGATAGGGTTGTGACAATGCTTTGCTAGCCTGGATCTACCTACCTTTGGGATTCCTTTATGTGAGTATGACAACCATGGGAATGTGCCTCAGAGACTTCCTTCAACATAGAGGGCAACTGACCAAGAGAGCCAACTGCTGCACTTTGATATCCATCACCCCACTTTTCATCAAGGCCATGCCTCACACGGGCTGCTTCCCACCAATGGCTCAGTGCTATGCAGAGGTATGGGAGTCCTTGTCAACCATTCTCAGTGGCTTTGATGAACGTGCCTTAGACTGCACAGCAGTCTGAGACCCTTCAACTCAGTCTTCTCTCCCTCTCTTCCTTACAGGTCTCAGTCTTCTACGGCTGCCTCCCTATTTCACTCAGGCATTTTTCCTAATAAAACCCTTGAATATTTAATCTCATTTTTTAGTGTGTGCTTCCCAGAGAACCTGAAATAACACAATGAGAAAGAAATAAACTATCTTGTTTACTGCTATTGGGATTTTCTGTCACTCACAAGTGAACCAAATCTTAAATATCACATTGGTACCATGGATAACCAGGAAATTAGTATTAATTACTTTTATGTCCAAAAACCTTGAGGACTTCCCTGGTGGCACAGTGGTTAAGAATCCACCTGCCAATGCAGGGGACATGGGTTGGATCCCTGGTCTGGGAAGATCCCACATGCTGCGGAG